>NC_090021.1:169310432-169930539 GCF_037176765.1 Anolis sagrei | reverse complement strand
CGAAGCCAGCCCGGGTCGGAGTGAGCTTCCGACCAAATTTGTGTAGCTTGTTGTTGACCTTTGCAGCCCAAAAGACAATTGCATCTGTCAAGTAGGAAATTTAGGTACCACTTTGTGGGGAGGCTAATTTAACTAATTTACAAGGCCATAAAGATCAGTGAGCATGCGGGAAATGAGGAAGTACTTCATCAGTGTCGTGGATGCACGGTGAAGCGACAGCTCACCTGGTGGCCAGAAAAAGTTGGAATGTTAAATAGCCTCTGACTGTCTGTCTATATGTGTTATGGTGTCTAAGGCATTGAATGTTTGCCTGTATATGTACACTGTAATCCGCCCTGAGTCCCCTGAGGGGTGAGAAGGGTGGAATATAAATACTGTAAATAAATAAATAAGTAAATAAATAGTTTGAAGCCATTGTTCCATGTCCTAGTCTCCAGGGCAGCAGAGAACAAGCTTGCTCCCTCCTCCCTATGTCTTCCTCTCTTTTTTTGAGTCAAAGCTTTACCAATTCCACTGCTCTTCTGATGTAACTGTAACTTTTAAAATGTTTTTATAGTTACGGGTGTATGGCCTTACTAAAATGGTGTAATAAATTCAAATGATTCAAGCACTGGTCCATGCTGCTGTTTCATGATCTACTGAGTATGTCGAAGTGATAACAAGAAGAACAGGGAAGTGTGTGTGTGTTTTTACCAGAAATATTAGCTTGCAGCATTCAGACTTTTTATGATTACAGACTTAAGTTACTTTTGAAAAATGGAAAAGTAGATATTTCTCAAAACCATGAAATGATAATGCAAAGCTTGGGGATTTCGGAATAATATCAGCAAATAATGACTTTACAACATGAATGACTTCACTTTTCTTGCTATTGTTTGAACAAAATGTATCCACTGGTTCTGTACTCCAATTCTACTTGGACAAAAATGAAAACAGAGGGGAAGGTTGTATGGGGGGTTAATGAACTTTTCCACATTGTGTTTTATGACCACTGTTCATCTTCCTAAGCCTTATCTATGCCTAAAATGTGAGGCAGCAGTATGGGCTACACAGCTTCATACTTCAACTTGTGTTTTATTTATCCAAACAGCATGTCTTGTATTGTCGAAGGCTTTCATGGCCAGAATCACTGGGTTGTTGTAGGTTTTTTTGGGCTATATGGCCATGGTCTAGAGGCATTCTCTCCTGACGTTTCGCCTGCATCTATGGCAAGCATCCTCAGAGGTGAGAATGCCTCAGGAGAGAATGCCTCTAGACCATGGCCATATAGCTCAAAAAAACCTACAACAACCCAAAGCATGCCTTGTTGTTAAAATTTTCCTGAAAGATTTAACAAGGTAACATTATGGACAAACAGCTGTACTAGTCCACAACACACACACACACACACAAATAATGTATTGGAAGGAAAACTAAAATGGCATCTCTTTCTCCCAATCCAAACAGGTACATCCTATTCCAGCATTTCATTCTGACATAGCAGCAGTCACAACCTCAGAGCCTTCCCATCACTTATTTCCAAAGCTTCATAATAATACATAGCAGATGAATCTGGCACTGCTCAAAACATCAGGGCTCACAAACATTAACATTAAACAGCTGGTCTTATTTTAGTCACAGCAAGCCACATGTTTGTTTACCCATCTTCCATTTATGTCTATTATAAACTTGACAATAATGCATGTGGCACCAGCAGTCGAATCCCAATGTTATAACTGCAATGGCTTCAACGCTGAATCCTAAAGCAGCTCTTTTTTTTTTTTCCTTCTCTTTTCTTCTCCACCACTCACCCCCTCGCCTCTCTCTTTTATTTTCCTGGAGTAAACCAACTTAACAAGCTCATGAAGAAATTCTTTGTGACAGTGTCTGCCCTTGATTTCCCTCTCCAGGCTCAAGTCTATGAAAGGACAACTGCTTTCCCTTACACCAAGGCAGACTATAGCTCTTGTCTAGATGCTATTTCAGTCCAGACTGGGAAGAGCCTTTGACAATCTCACACCCCTCCCACACTACACAGTTATTGCCCTTTGATTCCCCTTTAACCGTCATAGCAACATTCTATAGGATCCTGGGAGAGAGGGGGAATTCAACCAGAGAATTATCCTCTGGAGCCTCTAACCAACCACCAATCATGATATTCCACATTATGCAACCACAACAGTTAAAGTGGAATCATTGTGCTATAGTTGGGCAATGTGAAAGGCTTCCCAGTCAGGACCTTTCACAAATCTACAGAAGTAGGAAACACGTGGCCTCTTGGATATTGGTTAACTACTACTCCCAGTAACTACTACTCCCATCCTCCCATAGGTTGGTTCAGGGAGATATCAAACAAGAGTTCAACAATACTGGGTAGAAAACAGCTTCCATGGTAGAATATTAGCTGAAAGACTTCTGGAGATCTAAATATGGATCATAGGACCAACTGTCTGGAAAAAAAATGCTCTACCACCGGTAGACCACCTTTCCCCCTTATATGTGGTATCTTCTCCAAGTATTTTCAGGACATTGTTGGAAATGACAACTTTCTTCAAGCATACTCTAGTAAAGTTTATTTATGATCCTGTTGCTTGCTGTTTCCTGTATGTATGTTCTGGTGTGCAGCTTTCTTTACTCTACGGTACCTGAGAAGTTATAGAAGGGTCGGCAGACCTCATGCTTTTCTCTCTTTCCTTCTGACTATTGTTTTGTGTCAGGAGTAACTTGAGAAACTGCAAGTCACTTCTGGTGTGAGAGAATTGGCTGTCTGCAAGGATATTGTCCAGGGGACAACTAGATGTTTTGATGTTTTACTATCCTTTCGGCAGGCTTCTCTCATGTCCTCATGTGGAGACCTGGAGCTGACAGAGGGAGCTCATCTGCACTCTCCCAGATTTGAACCTCCATCCTGTTGTCCTGCTGGCACAACGGTTTAACCCATTGACCACTGGGGGCTCCATTTGACCATGTGACCAGTTGATAGTTTTTTGTTATAACAACTGTCAAATGGCACAGAGAATTATCTCAAATGATCTGAAACTGGGTTAATAAGTTTTGTACCTGTGTATGCTGAACACATGAAGGTTTTGAGTAAATAAAATATGTTATTTTTATCCAGGTCTATTTAATTATTTTTCCTCTTGATTGTATGATATAAAACAGGTTGTTTTATGGGAGAGTATATATTTTTGTACACTGAAAAACACTTGTTAAGCACTGCTGTTTTTATACACTGGCTAATCTCTGCTTTCCTAACAGATCAGAGTTTCCTAACAACTGAAACCATTGCCTTGCATAATTGTATACCACAAGAGAAGATTATATTCTAAATGGTTTTTTGGCTCTTCTCTGAAAGGTCATACTTTTCTTAAAAAGTTATGATCTCCAAAAGGTATTTTTCCAAAAGGTTATGAATGCCATTTTCCAAAAGACATGACATTGGCTGGACCATGTCAGTGTCCTCCACAGGAGATCCTGGCCCATTGTCCAAATCTGCGCACACCCTGCTGTATGTAGCCTTTTCTAAGCCAGGTGGCCATGATACCAGGGACTACAGAAGAAGTAAGAGCAGTGTATTTAAAAGCAAAGATTGGAAAAACAAAGGACGGGGGTGAACTTGGTGAAAATTTTTACCTGCAGTTTCTTTCTCTCCGGTTGCTACTTCTCCATTGATCCCATTCTCTTTGGTTCTGGAATATGAGCTCTGTTGCCCACGTGCCCCATATCCTCCATCTTCATCCTCTCTGTATGGAAATCCATTGGCACTTCTGACCAACCCTTCACTTGCACTGCTTTGCTCCTTGATCTCCGGGGAATGCAAGTGGGAAGAAGCTTCGGCTAGCTGACTTGAGGTCCAGTGCGGTGCTTTAGCTTCATCCTTCCGTTCATCAGCCATGCTTCTGATCCTCTGAAGCTTCTTTTACTACAAAGAGAAATGAATGCAAGATCACTGACGGAACAAGCAGGAATTTTATGAATGTTGGTAACAATGAAAACCTTTAAAGATGAGATGGGGTAATTGCTGAAGAGACAGGGGGTCAGCTTTGCCCTGATGGGTCCAAGGTGAATGATGTAATGCCCCTTCCAGTTGCATTTTTAGTGACTCGACAACTAATTTTAAAGGACTCCTAGTAGCCTTAGTCAAACTGAGGAATACTAGAAGTTGAAATTCAACATTATCTGAAGGGGTGCATGATTCCTACCTCTGGCCTAAATCCAGCTGCTATCCCCAATTTAAAAATATACACTAAATCAATGGCAATTTCATAAATGAATATCTCCATCAATTCACTTAATTTAACATATATACTGTAATTGGGATTAACAATTGGATTTCAGCCTATGAATGCATGCGGAGACATATAGTTTCTGAAGAAAGTAATGCCATTTCAGAGTACAAAGATACAATTAGAGTCCCAGACATTTCAAGGTCTTTTCACTGCAATTATGCTACCCAACATATCATTCTGTCTCCAAAATGGCCAAAATGTTGTGTGGCTGTTAGTAGTACGAGGGGTATATTTTAAGTAAGGTCCATTTGAACATAAGTACACAACGAAAGTTTATTTCAAAAAAGTAAATTTATTTTCAGAAAGTACATGCTTCACTCTATTTTTTGACAAGTTGCCAAGTTTATTCAAACACTTATCATACCTCTGAACCAATTTTAAAATACCCTCTTCATAAAAACTTGCCGCCACCAAAAGCCACCAAATCGTCTGTAATCAAAGAAGGGCGACTGGAGCAGTCCTCATCAGGGATGTTGTCACGGCCATCTTTGAATTGTCGTACCCACTTACGCACTTTGCTTTCATTCATAACAGTATCACCGTACACTTCACAAATCTGTCGATGAATTTCTGCAGCAGGCAGGTTCCTTGCTGACAAAAACCGTATCACTGAGCGAACCTCACATGTGGAGGGTGAGTTGATAGTCTTAGACATTTTTAAAGCACAGAACAGAACCGTACAGGTTAGCTACAGAGCAGAAACTGAGCACAGTTCTTCCCGAGGCATGCCGGTACACGACGCACGTGTTTGTTGCGGTATGCGCACGAACTACTAGTGTCTACAACAAAACAGACCTTACTTAAAAAATACCCCTCCTATCTAGGAGCAGAAATGAACTCAGTATGTTTCAAAGAAGGTTACATAGAGGAACGTAGATACATTCATTCTTAAGTTGTTCATAGAACATTTTGTTTCCAGTTTAAAATGCCATAAAATACCTGGAGTGAGTCACAATACTTCTCTCTGTCTGTTATACAAGGAAATTACTACCTGCCTACAATATACATTTCTGAATGTAGAACTGATAAGCAAAGAACACATGACAGGTCCAATTATTTGTAATCTCTAGTAAAAAAAAAAGTAAAAATGCATTAAATAAATAATACCTCTATGTCAATGCAGATGAGTAAATAATTTAGTGTTAAACAGTTTCAGTGTAATACATGCAAGAGGGGGAAAGTAAGAAATCCAGCTGTGGAGCAGGTTGGCAAAAGATGAATCCAAAAGATGTGTCTAAAGTAAGCCTTTCCTTTTCAAGAAGACTATGTATGTTAATATTCCCAAGTGCCATAAAGCTACCTGAAATTATTTGCCTCCATGGTTGATGGCTTTAATAGTGACCTCCCAAACACCTCCCCCCACGTCTCTATTTGTCATCATGAAAATATAGTTTATAGAGTAACATATTTTCTGTTCCTGGTTTGAAGTGTTATTTCCCATTTAATTGTGTGGTGCTTACCTTGAAAGTAGTTGTTATACACCAGAAACTTTGTTATGGTGGCTGCCACAAACTATATTGAATTGGTTGAAACTAGATAATAGATTCATTGAAAAACTATAGCAAAATTTGTTGCAGGATGTCCCGCAAAATCTAAGTTTTTGCAGTTTAATAATCTTTTCTCATGTTTTATTATAGAACCAATTAGGAAATGACACTTATAACTCAGGAACAAATAACCATGTTATACAGTGTAATTTAAGGATAATTAATTATTTTTAACTGAAGTATTGTGTCCCTTGCACAGTAGAATTATTTATTTATGTATTTATTTATTTACAGTATTTATATTCTGCCCTTCTCACCTTGACGGGGATTCAGGGCAGATCATAGAACATACATATGCGGCAAACATTCAGTGCCATTTTAATACGCAACTAGACAGACAATAATACATAGATAGGAGGTATATGTATGTGTATGTATGTATATATATATCTCGCTAGAACACCCATTCTCTCTAGAACACCCTTTGTACTCTCTAGAACACCCATTGGGCTCAAAAGAGCTCTGAGAGCATTAATACAACATTTGCAACACAGATCAGCTCCAACTTAATTACAATAAAACCAAAATCATGGCTTTCACTAATAGGCCCAGGACTTACTCTTGGAGCATAGATGGTCATAAAATTAAACAAGTTACATCCTTCAAATAGGTGTAGTTTTCCAATCTAATGGTAGCAGAAGAGCTCATGGGGATCAAGTATCCATCACCGCGCAGGGGAGCTCAGTTGCCATTCTTAAATATCTTAAGTCAAGAGGGGGCCACTTTACACCGGCAGCGCTCAAGCTGTTTGAAGCCAAGTCATTAGCCCAACTCTTGTATGGTGCTCAGCTGGGCCCCTTCCTCAGTTTTGCCCCATTAGAGCTGGTTCAGTCAAAGTTTCTGAGATCGGCCTTGCAGGTCCCTAAATGCATTTCTAATGCCACCCTGCGACTAGAGACGGGCTTTATGAGAGTGGAGGCCAGGGTGTGGGTGGCCATACTCAACCTCTGGCTCAGACTATCCCGTGCACCCTTTGGTCTTGCCCCACTAACCATGAAGGATGACTTCCAATCCACATGGAAGCATGCGGTAGCATCCAAAATCTCCTCATTGGGATTTTCTCCAGGTCTACTATTTGCTATGGATTACAATCAAACCAAAGCACTTATTAAACAATGTATCACAGACACAGAGAGACAACTAGATCTGGCCTCGGTTCCAACCTTCCTTATCAATGAAGACAGCAGATACCTTGCCTCCCCTATGGCATATTTAACAAACTTAGAGGTTCCTATTCAGCGAAGGGCTTTCACCCTGGCTCGATGTCACGCTCTCCCATCAGCTGTACTCGAAGGCCGCTACCGGAAGATCCCTTTCCCAGAGAGACTCTGCCCCTGTGACTCGGGCCATGTAGAAACAATAGAACATGTGCTCCTTCAGTGCCCATTCTACAGGGATATCCGTGCCAGGCTTATCTTACCTCTGATATACAAGCACCAGGGCCATTCAGGACAATTTTATACCTCCCTACTACTTGCAGATATTAATTCAGCGACAACCTACAATGTCGCAAAGTTCTGTGCAGCAGCATACAAAATCCGCCAGGGAATGACTAGTTCCAAAAGTCAACTGTGTGTCCAGTAATCTTCTTCCCTGAATCTACAATTTGGTGATGGATCTGGGCATTGTATGTTTTTACCCTGTTTCCCCTTCCCTTCTGCTCCCTCACCCATATTGTGCTTCAGTAGTTACATTTATATTTTTAATGTACCAAACATACCAAGTTTGTATGAAAATGTGACTATTTCCTGTGCTGGTCAATGACCGAAATAAATGATTTGATTTGGTGTGTGTGTGTGTATGTGTGTGTGTGTATGTGTGTGTGTGTATGTATGTGTATGTATATATATCGACTTTCCCATCTTTCTGGCATATTGGAAGTTGTTGTGCCATGGGGGTACTGTCACTCCATCTCCCTGCCAAAGAGCTTATTTGTAATTTCCTCTTTTCTTTTTTTCCTTTTTTGATGAAATGGCCAGCATTCCTTATGGGTGCCTCAGAATACCTCCCTGCTTTTTAAAAAAGCGTTATCTATTTTTCTATTTACATTTGCTTTTTAACCACTAGGTAGGCAGAAGCTGGGCTAACGGCCAGGAACTCAATCTGACCCAGCTTCGAACTGGCAGCCTTTCGACTTACAAGATTGACTATAGTTGGTGTTTTAACCTGCTGTTTTAGAAACAAAGGCCCCTCCATTCTACCTTGAAGTGGTATCTGAATTGGTTAAAATTGGAATGACTCGGTCCTCATTTGAATTTTTGTAATCTGCTTAATTATAAATGTAGTTAAAACCCTTTCATCCCTTTACTACACAGTGCTTCTGCAAAGGTGGGAAAAACAAGAGAAAATCCAATGTTGAGCCAGAAGATTTACCACTTTCTAAAAGGAAGACTCAATCATCCTATCATGAATGTTGTATTTATCTATGTTCTTACATTCCTATTTCTCTGATAGGCACTTTTTAGTAATTCAATTAAATATGTGAAAGGGAATTTCAGGGCTCTTCCTACAATGAATGGAGACATTTTAGAGTTCACTAGGTCCAGAGGTGTCTGGAAGATGGAAAAATTTATCACTTTTAAATAATAAATAATAACAATAAACCTTTATTTGTACCCCGCTACCATCTCCCCTGGTGGCGCAGTGGGTTAAAGCACTGAGCTGCTGAGCTTGTTGATCGAAAGGTCGCAGGTTCGATTCCAGGGAGCGGCGTGAGCTTCCGCTGTTAGCCCTAGCTTCTGCCAACCTAGCAGTTCGAAAACATGCTAATGTGTGTAGATCAATAGGTACCGCTCCGGCGGGAAGGTAACAGCACTCCATGCAGTCATGCTGGCCACATGACCTTGGAGGTGTCTACGGACAACGCTGGCTCTTCGGCTTAGAAATGGAGGTGAGCACCACACCCCAGAGTCAGACATGACTGGACTTAATGTCAGGGGACTACCTTTACCTTTACCATCTCCCGAAGGACTCAGTGCGGCTTACAAGAGGCCGAGCCCAAATACAACAATAAAAACAACAGCAATAACAACAATGCAATAACTCAAAAAACAAAGCAGTAACATTAACAACACCCAATGAAGCAATTAAAACAATGGCCGGGCCAAATGTAATAATTAAAATTAAAAGTGCTGGGCATGACAAGGTGGGGAGCTGGGGGGGGGGATGGGCATGCAGATATCCTGAATCTCTGATAAAGTGCGTTGGGGCATAATGCTAGGAGTTTCCTTACTCTGGAAAGGCACACTGGAACAACCATGTTTTCAAGCTCCTCCTAAAGATTGCTAGCGACGGGGCCTGCCTGATGTCCTTAGGGAGAGAGTTCCAGAGTCGAGGGGCCACCACCGAGAAAACCCTATCCCTCGTCCCCACCAATCGCACTTGCGATGCCAGTGGGATCGTAAGCAGGGCCTCTCCAGATGAACAAAATGCCCTGTTCTTGAAAAAATTCAAGATTACGTTTTCCCACTCCCTGTAGGAAAATGTCTATGTAACCAAACAGCATTTTATATCTCAGGGCCCTTCTACACTGCCAAATAATTTGGGAGCATCTGGGTTATTTTTATCTAGTTCTTTAAGCTGGATGAATGTGGGTGCATCCGTGGGATAGTGGGGCAAATCTGGCAGGCAATGAGGGAAAATGTAGCCCCACGTCGCCTGCATCACCATTCCACGCAGGGAAGCATCATTGTCCACACCTTCCCTGGCTAACTGAATGAGAACATGGAAAGCTTCTCAAGTTTTCAGGCTCTGTCCTATGATGCTTGCAGGACGGAGCCAGTATGAAGCCCGCCTGGAAGTATTCCTCTGTCTTGTGATGGGCTCTGCCCTAGTTCCGTCCTTCAAGTGTCATAGGATGGGGCCGAAGACTAATGTAATGAGGTCCCTAGAAGCCAGGAGTAGAATCAGTGCTAGATTTATGTATGAGTAAGTAAATGGCTACTGAGCACACTATGCTATGAAGAGCCCCTAAAAGCTACCACCATCACATTATGGGGACATTTGCCCAAGACCTTTGGAAAGCATCAAGTTAGAGAGTGCTGTTTTCTTCAAACTTTATTTGAACAGACAGACAATCCCTTCTTTTCAGGTGTTACACAATAACACACCTTTCTGATAATGCTATAGATCAGGCTTCTTAAACTTGATGCATTTTAGGGCCACAATACGTCTTAATATGATCTTAACAAATAGGAGTTAGAAAACATATTTGTTTTAAGTGACTCACTCTCCCTGTTGAAGGACAAAAGGACGCACACTCCAATCTCATAAAATTGCTACCCACTGTGCCATAAACCCCCTTAATAGGTTTTGTGCTAGAATGTACAGAGGATGAAGGGATTAATTAAAATCTTCTGAGTATGAATCGGGATGGTAGCTTCTGTTCACTTAATTGACTGGAGTGTGTATGTAGTAACCCCTCTCCCATTTAATTGGTCAGCAGCCATGGATTATACACTATAATTCACCTAATTTTGTGAAAACCTGACATTTGTGCTCAGTTGAAAAGTGCATGAAATCATTCATTTATTTTCTTGTTAAGTTTTCGAGAAGTTTTTTAAAAGCCACTAAATAGATTTCATAACAGATTTTCTCCCCGAATGTTTCTTTATGACACAAAAAAGCCAGTTTCCTTTTGTTTGCAGCGATTACTACTATTAATAACAATTATCTTTTAACTGCCAGTGGCGCAGTGGGTTAAACCCCTGTGCCGGCAGGACTGAAGACCGACAGGTCGCAGGTTCGAATCCGGGGAGAGGCAGATGAGCTCCCTCTATCAGCTCCAGCTCCTCATGCAGGGACATGAGAGAAGCTTCCCACAAGGATGATGAAAACATGAAATCATCCAGGCTTCCCCTGGGCAACGTCCTTGCAGACGGCCAATTCTCTCACACCAGAAGCGACTTGCAGTTTCTCAAGTCACTCCTAACACGACAAAAAAACTCTTTTAGAAGTATTTTATGAAGGAGAAGAGGAGAAAAAGAAGCTGAAAGAGTGACTCTCCAAGCCCCCAAATGCATGTGCGCACCCCACCCACCCATCGCACACATTCCCAACTCCCAGTCAGTCCCACTAAATAAAATAATCAAGAAAATAAAGGAAAATTAAAAAGTTTCAAGAGAGAGGCCAAGCCAGAAACAAAGTCAAAAAATACACTGAAGCCAGGGCGCAACTGTGATGCAAAATAGGGGAGGAGGAGCTGTGATTGCCTGTAATGTGATCCCATTACAGACGGGAATCCATGATGACTGAGCCCTTGCCATTATGGCCACACAACCCAGCCAAAGAAGCCGTATTGGCCAAAGGAAAACTGCTAAAACAGATCCACGCACAAGCCTACTGGATATTAAATCCATGGATACGTGGATTGCATTGTACTAAGTTAATTATTTGGTTTTGATTAATTGGGAATGATTCATTCTTCTCCTGGCCTAACATGCTAGTCTTTGTTTTTTGAGTTCTGAGTCTGGTTGGTACTTAAATTCATAACGCCCCATCCGCCTGAAGGAGCCAGCAAGCTATTAATGGTTTCAGTATGGGACCATTGCTCCAGGAGGCCAGGAGACTGAGTCCCCACTCAGCCATGAAGAGCTACTGGCTGACCTTGGGCAGGTCATTTAATCATCTCTAAGCCTTTGAGGAGGACAATGGCCAATCTCCTCAGAATAAAGCCTGAGATGAGATCACCATGCATTGCAGTTGACTTGCAGGCTCATAACAGCAATTGTTCATTTGAAGGTTGCATCATATGATACTTCTGAACATCTGACCTAGCTCCTACACTAGATTTATGAAGCAGCACCGAAATAAATTTAAGCAATGTGGGCCACATGCAGCCTCCTCATCTATTTTTGTACATACGCTCTCTCCTCCTCATGCATGCACTCACACAGAGAGAATCCATCATACTTCTACAGCTGAAACTCTGGCTGGGGAAAAACCTGGCCTTTTTCTAGACTTTTAAGATTAAAACAAGTCTTGCATCACTTTTCTTCAGAGTCTACTAGCACTAGTACTCTGGTAAGCAACACACCTACATGCATGTACCTTTGATTCCAGACATAAAGAAGATGTCGATTACCATTTAAAATAAAATAACATCTTATTCTTAATTATTAATATATTAGAACACACCTGTTTCTCCAATCTCTACTGTGTATGGAATTGCCTATGAGTGTAACATTGAAAAATACATACCAATAACAATACAACACTGTACAGTATCTATGACAGTGTCCCATTTCCCTAATATTAATTGTCTGAAATAGCACCCCAAAAAAATGAAACAGAAAATTATTATTCTAAAAATTATGCCATGGGACGGCAGTAAGGTTGGGAATATTGGGGAAACTTTCTCCCAATTTTTGGAACAAGAAAAATGACATAATCCTAAAAATACTATAAAGATTTGCTGAAAAAGGCAACACTCCATGTATTTGAAAAAGTAGGTCATGGTCCATGAAAGTTTATGTCATTGAAAAAAATAACTGTCAAGGTGCCACCAAATTCTTTGCTATTGTTTCAGTGGTGTTAAGGGCTCTGGAAATGCAGAGAGACTTGTTCAGACATTTCTTATCCAGCTTGAATCCACATGTGAAGAGGGGACCACCTAGCTTTCTTACAGTCATCATTGCTTTTCTCGTGTGGAAAGCAACAAGACTAGAAACTGGCTTTTTAAATTTAGTTATTTAATTACCCCTCCCTTCTTCCCCCGAGGGGGGACTCAGGACGGCCTCACATAAGCACCGTACGATGCTATCATCATATAAATAGTCAACAAATACATTAAAACATTAAAAACAATTCATTAAAACAATAGATTAGTCACACCAGTTAAAACCAAATCCAAATCTGGGGTTAAATCAATATAGCAGTATCGAAATCTTTTTTCCAATTGCCGCTGGCCACTAATCATAGAATCATAGAATCATAGAATCAAAGAGTTGGAAGAGACCTCATGGGCCATCCAGTCCAACCCCCTGCCAAGAAGCAAGAATATTGCATTCAAATCACCCCTGACAGATGGCCATCCAGCCTCTGCTTAAAGGCTTCCAAAGAAGGAGCCTCCACCACACTCCGGGGCAGAGAGTTCCACTGCTGAACGGCTCTCACAGACAGGAAGTTCTTCCTCATGTTCAGATGGAATCTCCTCTCTTGTAGCTTGAAGCCATTGTTCCGCGTCCTAGTCTCCAGGGAAGCAGAAAACAAGCTTGCTCCCTCCTCCCTGTGGCTTCCTTAAGCCACTCCTCGTAGGGCTTGTTCTCCAGACCCTTGATCATTTTAGTCGCCCTCCTCTGGACACATTCCAGCTTGTCAATATCTCTCTTGAATTTTGGTGCCCAGAATTGGACACAATATTCCACAATAATCGAACGCCTGGTCCCAAAGCCAAGTCTTCAGTTTTCTTCTAAAGGACAGGAAGGAGGTGGCCAACCTGATGTCCCTGGAGAGAGAATTCCACAGATGGGGGGCCACTGCCGAGAAGGCCCTGTCTCTCGTCCCCATCAACCGCATTTGCGATGGTGGTGGGATCGAGAGCAGGGCCTCTCCTGAAGATCTTAAACTTCGTGATGGTTCATAACAGGAGATACGTTCGGACAGGTAGTCTGGGCGAGAACAATGTAGGGCTTTAAAGGTTAAAACCAGCACTTTGAATTATGCTCGGAAGCTGATTGGCAACCAGTAGAGCTGGCGTAACAGAGGAGTTGTATGCTCCCTGCATGCCGTTCCAGTGAGCAACCTAACTGTCGATCGTTGGACTAATTGAAGCTTCCGGGCAGTCTTCAAAGGCAGCCCTACATTTATATTTGTTTATATTGTTTCTCTTCATACAATTATGGATGATGGAAAGCCAAGATTCTTCTGCTTCACCATGTGAACAGGTATGTATGTGTATAAAAGGGATGAAAGAAGGGTTGAGGCTATACATCCCACCCCCTGAATGTTGATTTAATTGGGCAAGTAACTCCTGAATCAGGCTTAGGAGGCAGTTCTTTGTGAGATTGGCAGTACATGCTGAGAAGGAAATTAAACTGGAACACAGGGGAGACAGCACCTGGTGGGAAGGTTTTTAATTTATGGAAAAGAATGCTATTGAAATATTTCGGACTTATTTTGATATCAACTGAAAATTTTACAAACATTGTACAGATGATTATTCAACACTTTCAATGTACTTAAAACCCCTAAAGATATATTATCACAATTATTTTAAAAACTGCAGATTCAGATAAATATATAATGGGATTCTTTATAAAACTCATTCAAGCAAAAAAGATATTGTTTATGCAAAAAAATCTCATGGTTTGTACTGCTTATGTTTCTTTCTTTCTTCTCAATTTATTAACTTTCTTCATCTCTGAACATTGTGCTGAACGTTGCATTGACAATATGCTATTGCTAAATCCTCTATTTTTCCAGGACCTTGTTGAAATCATATTGACATCAAAAGCTACATAAATAATACCTGGCATTGAACTAAGGATATTATGAAAACATATTTACACCTAAACTGGACAAAACAATAAAGAGACATTTCCAGAACTCACATCAGTATAATAATTCTTACTTACATTTTCACCTAGTTGAAGAAAACATTTGTGATGCCTCACCTTGTTCTAAGTTTTCCTTAATGTTAAGAAGTTATATTCTTCTTAGGCAAATTACTCGTTTTTAATTGCCTTGGAAATGTTAGGCAAAATATCTCGTATCTTAAAATAACAGGTGCATATTTATCAGGGGCCGCATTTAACACAGTAGGGTAAATGTATTTATTTATTTTATTTATTTACTGCTCTTATATACCGCAATTCTCAGCCGGGGGCGACTCATTGCGGTGTACAACATAAAAACAGGTGCAAATTACAAGACATAGTGCAAGATATCCACAATCATCATTATCAAAAAACATCTTATCAAACATAAACTGCTGTGCTGCAGAAAAATCCTGCAGATCAGAAAGTCGGCAGTTTGAGCTTGGGTTAGGGTGAGTACCCGCCATTAGCCCCAGCTCACCTAGCAGGTCGAAAGCAAAAATGCAAGTAGATAAAACAGGTACCACTTTTAGCAGGGAGGTAATAAAATCTCCCTTAAGGACATTGACCAGAGGAAAACTCCTTGGCATGGAAGATTGAGCGACAGCACCCCCTGTGGTTGGAGTCAAGCACAGCCTCCAAGATACAGGAAATAAGATGATGATGATAATGATGATAATAATAATAATAATAACACTTTATTTGTACCCCGCTACCATCTCCCCAAGGGACTTGGTGCGGCTTACATGAGGCCGAGCCCGAACACAACAATACAAGCAATAATCACAACAATACAAGCAATTAAAATAAAAACATAAACAGTAAACATATAACATTATCAATAAGACAACAAACAATTAAAAACTGTGGGAAGGCCAAATGTAAAATTAAAATTGGAAATAGTGCTGAACATGGACGAAAAGGTGATGGAAAGACATACGAGCAGACCTAAAAAAATGTAAAGTGCTTTAGAGGGACAAAGTGCTATGGGATCGTTAATCCGGGAAGGCACACTGGAACAACCACGTCTTCAAGCTCTTCCTGAAAACTGCCAGGGTTGGGGCCTGCCTGCTGTCCTTAGGGAGCGAGTTCCAGAGTCGAGGGGTCACCACCGAAAAGGCCCTCTCTCTCATCCCCACCAATCTCTCTCATCCCCACCAATCGCGATGCTAGCAGGATCGAGAGCAGGGCCTCTCCAGATGAACGAAGAGATTGTGTGGGTTCCTATGTGAAAAACTTCCTTTACCTCTGTTTGTGTTGTGTGTCCTTGTTAATTGTACAATTGGCATCGAATGTTTGCCATATGTGTGTTCTGTAAAGCCACTCTGAGTCCCCTTTGGGGTGAGAAGGGCAGGGTATAAATACAGTAAATAAATAAATGATAAATAATATCCTGCTTCTAAGGCTTCAGATTTTGCAAATATTAAATGTTGGCTGAAATTACAGTTGATCATTTAATGTCATCAAAATACTTATTCTGTTTTCATTTGCAACAGTTGTGCAGAATGTCCTTAATAGATGCAATATATATTTCTATCATGTTTTTCTCTCCCTTTCTCTCAAGGTCAAGATATCACTGGCATAAGTATCCCTAGGTTGCCTCCATGGAGATGGAAAGGGACTGAACCTCTCAATGTGACCGGAGAGTTCAGCATCTGGCACTGAAAAATTACCTTCGGCTTTAGTACAAGTAGGATATATTTAGTACTTATTAACCTCTTTGCTCAGACAGCCAGGCAGAATAGCAGGGGGTCCTGTTAATGCCATGCTAGGAACTAACAGGCCTGCCCTGTTTTAGACAAGAGCAATAATTTACTGTATTGTGGTTGCATTTGGTCAGTAAGAGCTCCAGTTAGATTCAACTTGCACTTTGACAAATGTCAGCCACAAACCTCCCTAAACCTGACATTTGTCATATTACGTCTTTCCAGATTCATCCCAAAACAACATGTATACTCAGTCCGACAACTCTGACATGTAAATTATTGAAAGGTGGCACCTTATTACTTTGAAAAGTCTAAAGGTGGGATAAATGTCTGGTACTGAGTAGGTTAGCTTGGAGAAAATCTGGCCCAGAACAGCTTCAGGGCTGTTTTCCAGGCCTGCGGCTGCATCTACCCCACTGTAACAAAATATCTTCCATGACAATGCCTGGTCATCTAGGTTCCTGGTTACCATGGTCCCTTCTGCTAATGTCCAAACACAGCATGACCAACAAGAAGGAAAGAGTCAATCTTCCCTCCTTCTTGCGGATCACGTGGGCACCCCATTGTGATATCATAGATGACTGCCAATTGCTTGTATTGAGCTCTGTGGCTGGCGGGGAGTGAATATTAATCCAGGCAAAATCTATCTCCTGATCAGGTGGTGATATCGTTTTCAACACAGAACTGGGCCAAATTGAGGGGAAATTAGAATATAGCAACAACAAAAAAAACCTAGGATACTGACTGGAAACTGCTATGCAATCTTAAAGACTGCCAGAGGTCAGTTTGGAGCGAGTATAGGGTTTTTTTTTTTAGCCCGTATAGACAAGTGTCAAGATGGAGGAAACCACAAGTGCTTCACCTTAGCGCTGCACAACATTACCAGTAGAAGACTTACAAATGGGATGCATGAGATCTTGCCTTACTGAGGAAGATGTGCCCTGCGTCAGATGTCTGTGGGTGTCCCTAGACAGAAGGAGGGCTCCTGGGAGATTTGGATCATGATCATTTGGGTCAGAGTTTTAAAAAGTAACTTTTTCATAATCGGGTATGCATAGATAGAAAATGTCTTGGTAATGGAATTTTACAGAAGAAGCTGCCTAAGCGCTTTGCTCATCTGGGTGAGGTCAACAACCCTGCAGCTTTACATAAATTATACTATAATCAGGTGTTAACAGTATGGAAAAGATGTCATGAAAGCTTTAATGTATACTTAGGAAGAACTTCAGTTTCTTTATGCACTGCAATCTGCCTACTGAAGTCAATCCGTTCCTGTGGAGAGGAATAAACTCTCCTATTCTGAGCACCTAACTCAGTTCTTCATTATCATTTTGCAGACCACCACCCCCTCCCAAGAGCCCATGGATGCACTTCTAGGAGTGCATGAGTTATGTGCAAAATGTATGAGGGTGGGTCAAAAAGTTTTGCCTCCTGTGTCATAAAAACGTTATGAATGAATGTATAACAGCAGAAGTTGCTATATTATTATTATTATTTCCAGTATTTATATTCTGCCCCTCTCACTGCACAGGGGACTCAGGGCGATAACAATGCACATATACATGGCGAACATTCAATGCCATAGACACACAACATATATAGACAGACACACAGAGGCTATTTAACATTCCAGCTTTTTCATGAGGGTATTCTGGCCACCAGGGGAGCTGTCACTTCACCATCCATTTGTGACACTGATGAAGTAGTTGCAGGTTTTTCAGGGCTATATGGCCATGTTCTAGAGGCATTTTTTCCTGACGTTTCGCCTGCATCTATGGCAAGTATTCTCAGAGGTAGTGAGGTCTGTTGAAAGCCTTCGACAGTACACTAATAAAGTACTTCCTCATTCTTTGCATGCTTGCTGGAGATTTTTATGGCATCGTAAATTAGCCTCCCTGCATAAGCAGTACCTAAATTTCCTACTTGACAGATGCAACTGTCTTTCAGGCTGCAAAGGTTGACAGCAAGCTACACTCTGACCCGGGCTGGCTTCGAACTCATGACCTTTTAGTCAGAAGTGATCTTAATGCAGCTGACTCCCAGCCAGCTGTGCCATGGTCCCGGAGCATACAGATCATAGCCTGAACCCTACACAAAACTACCACTCAACATAGTCACCTTCAACTTGTACACATTTGTGCCATCGTTTAACCCAGGCATCAAAACCATTTTTGGAAAAATCCAGAATTTTGCTTCATGACCTATGATTTTAAAGCTGTTTTAATGTCAATCAAGTCAATCTGAAATCATGTAGGTAGTCTTTTTGGACCTCTTCAATTTCCTTCCTGCTATCTTGAAAATTCTCTTTGTGAAAAAAAATCATCTCAAATTATGTTGTTATGGCATTGTTTTACTCCAAGTAATGCAAGATGTCAGGGAATGTATGTCATCAGATAATGTGTAGTCATCATTATCATATTATGAATGCTGGATGCTGATAGGAGCTACAGAAAACATACTCTACTACTATGATTATGGTTTTCTACTGTTTATATACTCATGTATAAGTGTAGATATTTCCGACAAAAAAAATAAACCCCAAAACTCTGGATCAGCTTATCCACGGGTCAATGCAAATACTGTATCTTAACTCTTATAATAAAAAAGGGGAACCATTCTCTTCCAGAGAGGAAAGGTGAAAAACGAGAATGTAGTCCATTCCAGGAGAATTTGCAAGAAGCACTGACCCACCTCAGCTCTCTCTGCAGCACTACTTTGGGCCTTTTTGAATGTCTGAACGGAAAAATTGCAGAAGTGGCTATTTGATGTTTTTCCTCAAAGATGCACTGAGAGAGTAAAGAGGGTCAGTGCTTCTTTTAGGAGAATAAGCCCTTGCCTCTCACAACTGAAAAGGAGATGGTTCTTCTTCTATAATACTGTATTTTAATTTTAATTTTAAAAAGGAAACTGTCCCATTCTCCGAGGAAAGAGATACAAAGCTTTTTCAAGTGCCTGGATGGGAAAATGGTGATGGCGATGGCCAGAAGTAACTGGTCCCCTGAGGCAGCACTGCCAATTTCCCGTCTCCAAAGAATGACCCATGATTTATGCCTGGGTCATATCGAAATCCATAGTTTTGGTCTCAAAGCTTACCCTCAACTTTTACATGAGCTCATGTAATTCTAAAGTAAACTTTTTGGGGGGTACTGTTCCATTATCCAGGTGGGATCCAAAAGGGGCCATAGACAAAGAAGGATAGTCCATTTGGGGGGGGGGAGGTGAAGGGGGAAAATCATTTTCCCCATTTTTGCTAGTTATTCCCACTCCCCACTTCCCATTTCATAAGTGAGAGTTGTTTCCACAAAAGGGACATGGGTGGGGGAATAACAGGAAAACAGGGGGGAATGGTTTTCCTCCTTCAATCCACCCTCCACACCCACAAAATGGACTATCCTTCTCTCTCTTGCAACCGCTTGTGGTTCAAAGTGAGCACTCTGGGGTTTTTTTGACAGAAGCTTATCTGGCAAAGTAAAGTATGATCTGGCCAAGGTGGTCCATGCCTTAGTCGCCTCCAGATTGGACTACTGCAATGCGCTCTACGTGGGGCTGCCCTTGGAAATGGCCCGGAAATTCCAACTAGTCCAACAGGCGGCGGCCAGGTTGTTAACTGGTGCTCCTTACAGAGAGAGGTCATCCCTCCTGTTTAAGGAGCTCCATTGGCTGCCGTTCATCTTCCGGTCCCAATTCAAGGTGCAGGTGCTTACCTACAGAGCCCTAAATGGTTTGGGACCTGCCTACCTGCATGACCACATCTCCGTATACGAACCCACACGATCTCTCCGATCATCTGGAGAAGCCCTGCTCACGATCCCACCTACGTCGCAAGCACGTTTGGTGGGGACGAGGGACAGGGCCTTCTCTGTGGTGGCCCCCCGACTCTGGAACTCTTTCCCCAAGGATATCAGACAAGCCCCAACGTTGGCAGTCTTTAGGAAGAGCTTGAAGATGTGGCTGTTCCGGTGTGCCTTCCCTGAATAGGAAACTCCTAGCATCATGTCCCAAATGCACTTTACTAGAGATTTGAGTCTGCACACTGCACCTATCTCCAAAAAACCTATTCATTCCACCTGTCATGTCCAGCAGTTTTTAAAATTTTATCCATTACATTGGGCCAGCCTCAGTTTTAAATGCGTTGTGGTGTTATTGTCTAATGTTTATTGCTATTGTTTTAATGTTATTGTTTTGCTTTATGAGTTTAGTTATTGTTGTATTTGTTATACTGTTGTTTTATTGATGTGTTGGCCTTGGCCTCTTGTAAGCCGCACCAAGTCCTTCGGGAGATGTTAGCGGGGTATAAATAAAGTTAATTAATAAATAATAAATAAATAAGTATGGGCACTTTAAGCTCCATACCTTTATGAATCAGTATTTTTAGCATTTTTGTCATTAAAATCAACAGTCATCATGTATTGGATGGCAAAGATGGCACAGTTTCAAATCTTATTCAAACAAACAACATCACCCATCTCCTTGAAATTTCCTTTCAGTTACATTTGCACAATTTGGATATATTTTGTTGTTTGCAGCAAGTGACCATATGTTTTTGCTTGAAAAATGGGAGGAGCGAATGAGGCAGACTTAATATAATTCTTGGTAAAGATAGTTCTTTTAAAAATATTTCATGCAATAAAGTAAAAGTATATGCAAAATTTTGTATATATATTTTTTGGGAAGGAAGGAGGTTTAAACATTTTCTTCAAGCTCTCAACATGATCCAAGATCCTCAAAAGGGTTAAGGACCACTGTTTTTGAAGAAGCATCAGGAGCTTGAAAATCTTACTGCCTTACTGATTTATTATTTATACCTGTTGTTTTAAATATATCAAACAGAAGGGCCCAAGTTGCTATGGTCGGAATCACTCATGCATGTTATCTATGTTCTCAGGTTACAGTTAGAGAACATGCAACACCAGAAACAGCAAGAGTTCCAGCAATGATATCCTACATTATTTTTCCACGTTTGGCTCTTGTCCCAACACTTTCCCCCCTTACCCTGAAAAAATGGGTTACGATCCTGAGATCTGGTAACCTCAGAGCCAGTGGGATGACAGAGAAGAAAAGCAGTAGGATAAGGAAGTAATATATCATTTCCACATTTGCAGTCACAAATGCTTCCTTTCAAAGATCTGGATTTGTTTCAGTCCTGTACATATGCCCCAATGCTATTTATATTTACAATGAACCATGAGCTGTTGATGTTGTCAATTGCCAACAAGACAACTTTGACTTATGACAACTTGCTGAATGAGGAACCTCCAAGTCACCCTATCATCAGGAACTCTGAGCTATTTTCCTCAAATTCAACAGGGATAAGTGCGACGCTCCAACTCTTCTGCGAAGTAAATTCTTCAACACAACTGAAACAGACTACAAATGTGGAAACAGCACCACCTTGTATTCACCTCAAGCCTTTCTTTTTGTTTCTTCTTGTGTTGCTTTAATTTATCATGCTACCCTTTAAATGTATAGTGCATTCTCATTAGGCTATGGCATATTCTAAAACAAAAACAGTCTGGTAAAAGAGGAACAATTCTTAGAACCACAAAGTTGAAAGAGAACACATGGGTCATCCAGTGCAACCCCCTGCCATGCAGGAAAAGTACAGAAGTACGAGGGTTGAATGAAAAGTAACGCCTCCACCTTCGTTACTTGGGTTTGGATGGGGATATTTTAATAAATCAAACACAGAAATAATCCTTAGAATGTGCTCTTTAACTACCACTATTCACATTTCCACATAATCACCAGACAATTGGATACATTTGTGCCAACAATGAACACGTTTTCAGAAGATGTCATGGAAGAAGTCGACACTCTGTTTCCGCAACCAGTGTCTTACAGTTCTCTCATCCTGGATACCCATAGTGCACAGATCTTCCAATAGCCAAGCAAAGCAATAATGTGACCCACATGTTCTTGTGAAATGCCGATTATGCTTGAAATTTCTGAGTGATACGACAATCATCCTGAATCAAACTGTCAACCTTTTGCTTGTGAAACTCGATTGTTGCTGTCACAAGATGTCCAACTACTTCTTTGTCAAGCAAATCAGATGTTCCCACCTCAACATCTTTAAATTTACTCACCCAATGACACACAGTATTCAAATCAACACAATCACCATAAACAGCTTGCATTCTCAGATGAATCTCCTTTGGGATGACTCCTTCTGCTGTCAAGAATTCAATGACTACACATTGCTTAAGTCGTATTGACCGACCGTCTGCACAGGTTTCCATACTTTGCACTTTAACAACACAACCATTCAATGCTAAGGCTTCCTGCCAAAATGGAATGGTAGAGGAGAGCCTACTGAACAAGCCAGTACCTGCCGCATACCAGTACTGCTATTTGTTGCGGAGTTACGAAGGTGGAGGCATTACTTTTCATTCAACCCATGTACTTCAATACAACATTACTGAAATTCCATTAGGTGTTAACCAAGCTGGCAACCAAGTTTGTGTTATTTCCCTTAGGCAATTCAGGACTCCCAAATTTTATATTTCGGTTTGTTTAATAGACAGTGAAACAGTTCAACAATATGCTCTACTTTTCCTGCTCATACCAAGGAAGATCCTGTTTCTTAGGGCCAGTAGCACATTGCAGTTGGGATTATAAGTACGAGAATGATTATTTCTAAAGATGGGTTAGCAATGTAACACCTGAAGGTTCATCCTGAGTCAATTGCATCCTGTCTTTTTAGGATGCTGACTCATCTGACCAGAGGGAGTTTCATAGGTCAGCAGTTTAATTCAAAAGCAAGTTCAGCTGACACTTTTGCACCAGCATCTGCTCTGTAAGTCATCTCTAACACTCTCTGCTTGTGGCTGGAGCCTGCAGAGAAGGCTGTGGGTTACCAAAAGTCCTGGTTGGGATATATTCCTGTAAATAATGTTTGTAACTGCCAGCCTTCAACATATCTAATGAAACTATGTTAGATGTGGGGAGCAATACATAAAAAGATGAAAGGTTTTTGTTTAAAGAGGACAGAGATTAAAAGCAAAAAATTGGAAGGAAGGAAGGAAGGAAGGAAGGAAGGAAGGAAGGAAGGAAGGAAGGAAGGAAGGAGGGAAGATCAGTTCACAATTTGTTGCTGTCAAGGATAGAGGCGCAGTTAGGAAACTGGAAGCAAGATCAAAGATAGGCAGAGAACAAATAATCATGATTGATGCTTTGCCAAGACTCAGGGCTTCACCAGTACAGGGAGATGTCTGAGAAAGGAGATACTGCTGTAAGAAGATATGCTTTAGATATTGCTTTTCTGGGAGAGCAGGTCTTAGTTATAATGGCTATTGTTCTGTTTCTGGAAGTGTGTCTAGTCTACACAGGCCCCATCTACACAGACCATATAACCTAGTTCCTGAATGCAGATATAATAATAATAATAATAATAATAATAATAATAATAATAATAATAGTAATAATAATAATAATAACTACTATAACAACAAAAACAACAACTTTATTTATACCCCACCGCTTCTCCCCGCGAGGAGTCGGATTGGCTTACAACAGTGCTTTGAGCTGGACAATATGGCAGTGCAAACTCATGTAATCCAGGTCAAATCAAATAATCTGCATTCAGAAACTGGATAATATGGCCGTGTAGATGAGACCTTAGTTAAAGAAATTTCAACTGCTGTGGCTCCTGGGATTTGCAGTTCAGTTAGGCACTCATTGTCTTGAGCAAAGTCCTAGGGCTTGTAGTTTTAGAGGAGTATATGAGGGCTCTCGAAAGGAAATAGCTTCAATGCTGGAACTACTCTGCACCATATTCCAGGATCTGAAGGGATAAACAGATAATCTGGAATCAGATCCTGGGATATAGGGCAGTGTAGATCCAGCCCAAGTACCTCACTATATGGCACATCCCTGAAACTCAGAACAGTGACAATAAAAGTGATACAAAACCTATATAACCATGTGACGTAATTGCACTCTGAATCATATGATCTGACAAGGCTATTTTAGGGAATGGTGAAAGTGTGGTAATAACATGTTACAAATAGTGATATAGCCTATAACATGCAGAGGGTGGATGGGAAATGAGATTTCAACTATAGCTGTATAGCAGCTAGTAACACCCTCACCCCCCCCCCCCCCCGCCCAAAGCTTCCTACATAACAAGTGCATGTACTTGTTACTTTTACTTTGGGGGGTGGGGGTGGGTGGGAGAGGGCATTCAACCATTTCTAGTAATTTTGAGATTTCTTCCTCATATGATTTTGCAATTTGGTACGTTTATTATTATTATTATTATTATTATTATTATTTGTACCCCGCTAGCATCTCCCGTAGGACTCGATGCGGCTTACAAAGGCCAAGGCCTCAAACACAATACAACAATACAACACTAAGCAAATTAAAACAGTAAGCAATACCGAACAATAGATAATAGACACTACATCAGGACACTATTAAAACTGGGCTGGGCCGAAGTGATGGGTACATAATTAAAAGTGCTGATGTGACAGGGATTGGTGGGAATTATAGGGTAGTGCAATATGCGGTGTGCAACAATCTTAAATCTAATAAAGTGCTTCTGGGACTTGTTGTTGGGGATTCCTACTCTGGAAAGGCACAACGGAACAGCCAAGTCTTCAAGTTCTTTCTGAAGGCTGCCAATGTAGGGGCCTGTCTAAGGTCTTTTGGGAGGGTGTTCCAGAGTCGGGGGGCCACCACAGAAAAGGCCCTGTCTCGCGTCCCCACCAAACGCGCCTGCGACGCAGGTGGAATCACGAGCAGGGCCTCTCCAGATGATTATTTTCTTTTTTAAGTATGAAAGTTTCACCCAGTAAGAAATAACTCTATGAGTAGCTTGGTAAGTCATGATCCCATCAACATCAACATTGGTTTCTTTCTGGTGCCAGTCAATACATGACTTTTTAATAAAGCCTTTGGAGAGGCCTGCCAATCCTATCTGATTTTATATTGTGTGAATTTGCTTTACTATTTCATTTTGTTATTGTATTTTATTTTATTTTATTATGTATTTGTTTTTGTATTTGTAATTTACTGTGTTGGATTGTATTTTTAGAAGGGCTTGGCCTCATGTTAGCTTCCCCGAGTCCCCATTGGGGAGATGGTGGCGGGATATAAATAAAGTTGATGATGATGATGATTATTATTATTATTAAGTATTGACAAACGTTTAAGTATTACTTTTAAATATTAACAAACCTCTTTTAGCCTTTTAAGGCTGTTTAATTTGTCATGCTGTTTAATAGGTTTTTCTTTGCCTTGTTTGAGGTATTGATTGATTTCATAGCCCAGCCAAATAATAATAATAAAACCTTGGACCTGTTCCTGGAATTATTTGGGGCACTGATTAAGAAAATTGCATTAGATAGACCACATTAGGTTTATTTTATTTTATTTTAGATCTGGTTTTCATGATTCCTTATGGGTGAGCAGATCATGACTGGTAGATAGCATATTTTCTCAATCTCTAAACCTAAAGCTGACAGGGCAAAACTGGTGCCATTTTTTGATTCAGCAGGTCAAACATACCCATAAACAGGGATAACATTTGAGGCACTAACATGGGTGTTGGCCTGATCCATTGTTTATATTGTTTATATTCTTCTATTTGTTTTCCGGAGTAGGATAAAAATATGTCTAAATAAATAGTTATTACTCTGGCCATGATCTAAACAAGTCCTGTGTGGCTTAGATCCACACTATGAAAGACTGTGGCCCCTTCTATGCTGCCAAATAAAATCCAGATTATCTGCTTTGAACTGGATTCTATGATAGTGTAGACTCATATAATCCAGTTCAAATGTAGATTATCTGCTTTGATAATCTGGATTATATGATAATGTAGAAGGTGCCTGCCGATAGTGTAGTAGTTATGACAGAATCACCAAAGCTGGAGAAATTTCTTGATAGGAAGGAAACTTCAGGACCAATGAGTGTTGGAAAGAAAAATGGGAAACAGAAGAAGCAGGGTCTCTTGGCATTTGTTCTTCTTCATTCATGAATACTTTTAGTTCCAATTAGGCATTTCACATTATTAAAGTCACTAATTTCTTGGGACTCACATATTTCCCAACTGCCCCAGTTTGGCAGGGACAATCATCCTATTTTTTCAACTGATTTCAAAATGTCCCACTTTGTCTTCTCTTCTCAAGTTCCTCTTTTGTTCTTGTCTTACTTTAAATGATGCAAACTGAGTTCAAAGTACAAAAGTAGCCTGCATGCTCAGCTGGGGGTGAGAGGGGAGGAGAAGGTAAAATCTTGCCCTTTCCAGCAGGATCAGGTAAAAGCAAACTGCTGCATCCTTTCTCAGCTTGTCTGTTCTTCCTCATTAATAACTTTTGCCATCTTAAACATGCTCTGGTGTTCCTTGCCCTCATGTATCCAGCTTTCATCTGTGAAATGCTGGGGGGATATGGACTCGTCACATGACTGAAGGCACATCTACAGTGTATAAATAATGCAGATTGGCACCACTTTAACTGCAATTGCTCAATGTTACAAAATCCTGGGAGTTGTAGTATCACAAGGCCTTTAGTGTTCTCTGCCAAAGAGAGCTGGTGCTTCCACAGCTCCCCGGATTGCATAGCATTGAAGTATGACAGTTAAACTTGTGTCAAACCGCAACAATTCTAACATATAGGGTTACTATAAGATGGGCCCAAGTCTAAAAGAATAGCATATGCAGTCCTGAATGAGGGTAAATTCCTACAGTGTGACAGAATGAGTTTAGCTCCTATCAGTTCAACACCAGAGAGTTTACGAAATTTCTCTGCACCATAATAATACCAGTTTAATGCTTGACACAATATACAAGCATCTATTTCGTTAAGAACCTCTCCGCCAAAGCTATTTAAAAGATTTTGGCCCAGCTGACTTGGATAGGGGCTTCTGGCTTTTAATAATTCACTGTTGTGCTTTAAAAAATATGATAGCTTGCTGTTTATTATGAGATTCTTTACCCTCATCTTTTTGGTTTTCTAGAGATAAGTAGGTACTTGCTGACCTGCACAATATTTTTCGTTCTGATCCAACTTCTAAAGTCAACTTTTCCTTTCCCCGTGGAAGTATTTATAACAGATGCACAAGGGCTCCTGCTATGAAGTGAGCTCTTATCTTCTGTGACTCCAAAGCTGCTCCCTAACCAAAACCTTGCTGATGTTGTTGTTCATTCGTTCAGTCGCTTCTGACTCTTTGTGACCTCATGGACCAGCCCACGCTAGAGCTCCCTGTCGGCCATCACCACCCCCAGCTCCTTCAAGGTCAAGCCAGTCATTTCAAAGATACCATCCATCCATCTTGCCTTTGGTCGGCCCCTCTTTTTTTCCCTTCCATTTTCCCCAGCAAAATTGTTTTCTCTAAGCTTTCCCGTCTTCTCCTGATGTGGCCAAAGCACTTCATCTTTGCCTCTACTATCCTTCCCTCCAATGAGCAGTCAGGCTTTATTTCCTGAAGTATGGACTGGTTGGATCTTCTCACAGTCCAAGGCACTCTCAGAACATTCCTCCAACACATTTCAAAAGCATCTATCTTACTTTGCTCAGCCTTCCCTCAGGTCCAGCTCTCACATCTGTAGGTGACTACAGAGAATATCATTGCTTTAACTATGCGGATCTTCGTTGCCAGTATGATGTCTCTACTCTTCACTATTTTATCGAGATTGGTCATTGCTCTCCTCCCAAGAAGTAAGTGTCTC
This sequence comes from Anolis sagrei, assembly GCF_037176765.1. Lineage (NCBI taxonomy): Eukaryota > Metazoa > Chordata > Lepidosauria > Squamata > Anolidae > Anolis > Anolis sagrei. The sequence goes on along the minus strand of NC_090021.1, from coordinate 169,902,810 downwards.
CTGATTTCCTGGCTGCAGTCTGCGTCTACAGTAATCTCTGCAGCTAGAAATACAAAGTCAATCACTGCCTCCACGTTTCCTCCCTCTATTTCCCAGTTGTCAATCAATCTGGTTGCCACAATCTTGGGTTTTTTTATGTTTAGCTGCAATCCAGCTTTTGTACTTTCTTCTTTCACCTTGATTAAAAGGCTCCTCAGCTCCTCCTCACTTTCGGGCATCAAAATGGTATCATCTGCATATCTAAGATTGTTGATGTTTCTTCCTGCAATTTTAACCCCAGCCTTGCATTTGTCAAGCCCCGCACATCACATGATGTGTTCTGCATACAAGTTGAATAGGTTGGGTGAGAATATACAACCCTGCTGTACACCTTTCCCAATCTTGAACCAGTCTGTTGTTCCATGGTCAGTTCTGACTGTTGCTTCTTGGTCCTTATACAGATTCCTCAGGAGAGAGACAAGGTGATTTGGTATCCCCATACCACCAAGAACTTGCCACAATTCATTATGATCCACACAGTCAAATGCTTTAGAATAGTCAATAAAACAGAAATAGATGTTTTTCTGAAACACCCTTCCTTTCTCCATTATCCAGCAGATATTGGCAATTTGGTCTCTTGTTCCTCTGATTTTTCTAAACCCAGCTTGTACATCTGGCAACTCTCTCTCCATATATTGCTAGAGTCTCCCGTGTAGGATCTTGAGCATTACCTTACTGACATGAGAAATAAGGGCCACTGTACGGAAGTTTGAGCAGTCTTTAGCATTTCCCTTTTTGTTATGGGGATATAAGTTGATTTTTTTCCAGTCTGATGGCCATTCTTGTGTTTTCCCAACCTTGCTACATAATGTTTTATTTATGTCCATCTCATTCAACCAGCCAATTGGATGGGAAGGTGGGAGAGAACAGCATTTGATTGAATATGCCTTTTCTTAACATCTAGTTTGAATTCATATATCTGTGTTGTGAAATGCTCCCATCCTTTGTGCTAATGCTGGCAAGTCAAGGTACTGCTTCGTAAAAAAGCTAAGGTGTGTAAACAGAAAGACATGAAGCACTAGAGGAAATCTGGGTTTACTTAGAGATAGGCAGAAAGACCGGTGTTCAGGTTAAAAGGTAATTCCAAAATCCCCAATTTATACATCTCAGCTTCAGCTTGTCAGAGAGCAATCCAAAAGGGATGCTGTATGCTCATAATGTATGTAGGGAAGCAAATGCTCCAGGGCTTACAATGAAGTGCTGCACTTTTATTTTTCACTAAAAGCAAGCCATTTGCCCCACCAATGACCTCGGCTCTGACCCAAAGGGATTCTGTTTGGAAAAATGATTCATGTCCTCTGCAAGCAAAGGTGAATGAAAGGCAACATTCAGACTTTGGAGTAGTTATCACCTGGGATTCCTTCAAACTTTCCGTCTGACACGACTGGGTCAGTAGCCATGCATTTATTTTCCATTTCTTTAGGAAGTGAAGGTCTGCTTTCACCATCTTAAGATATTTGATGCAATTGAATTGATGTTCCATGGCTTGCTATTGCTGCTAGACTTCTACTGGGCTGTAGGAACTGTTTAGCAAAGCCCAAAGTATACAAAGTTAATTAATCATCTTCTCTCTAATGCCAACTTGTAGTCTAAATAATCACAAGGAGATTACTCTTGGCACATTGCTAAACCTTATTCTCTTACCCAATTACAGCAAAAAGATTTCATGGCAAACTGTAGAAGAATTATGATCATGGTGCAGGTTGAAGGAAGATTTTTTTTTCCCAAGGAAGACGCAAGGGGATGCACGCAGGCATGCCATTTTATTTGATGAATATTATAGGAGGTATGACGGCTTGCCATACTAAACATGAAGGACTACTTCACAGTAACTATGGAAACTGTGAGAAGTGTTTTCAAAGTCACACAGCCGTACAGACCCAAGTTTGATAATCTTAAATGTACTAGATCATTGCCATCTCCCATTAGCCCTGAATTCAACTCAAACTGGATGTATGTTTTCCCAAGTTTGGGACCTCATTTCCTTACCCTTCCAAATGTGTCACATGCCCTCATTCAAATCCATCCAGCTTGGAAAGTATTTTGTTAAAAGGAGAGTTGTGTGATTATTTCATTAGCTTTAGGTTAAAAATTGCTAACATCTAGCAATTCGTAACTCAACTTCCAACCACAAAAGCTGGAAGATTCAATCATAACTCAAAATCCAACCACAAGAGCTGGAAGAAAGTGTGTATTCTTCTTAAACCTTCCAAAAGTACCACGGAAAGATGTGTGAGCAATTCCCTGATACAGAATCAGCTACATAAACACAAGTCAATACAAACCACTTGGAACTTTAGCACTGCATACTACTAAAAATAAATCCAAACCATGGAAACAAGCCACTGTCTTCCAAGGAAAACCAACCAGGTGTCAATTGTGGCAATAGTTCTCTAAATTTGTAGAATTTAAAAACAAAAAAGTAGTGAAATTCCAAAATCTGTAAACCAGGGGTGCTCAAACTAAGGCCTGGGGGCCGAATGCGGCCCTCCAAGGTCATTTACCCGGCCCTTGCTCAGGGTCAATCTAAGTCTGAAATGACTTGAAAGCACACAACAACAACAACAACAACAACAACAACAACAATCCTATCTCATCAGCCAAATGCAGGCCCATACTTCCCATTGTAATACTAATAAGTTTGTATTTGTTAAAATTGTTATTCATTTTAATTATTGTATTGCATTGAAGTGTTTTTTGCACTACAAATAAGGTATGTGCAGTGTGTATAGGAATTCATTCATGTCTTTTTCAAATTATAATCCAGCCCTCCAACAGTTTGAGGGAGTGTGACCTGGCCCTCTGTTTAAAAAGTTTGTGGACCCCTGCTGTAAACTCTCAAATGGGACTTATCAGGCTTATCAAAAATGATCAAAGGTCTGGAGAACAAGCCCTATGAAGAGTGCCTTAAAGGCATGTTTAGCCTGATGAAAAGAAGGCTGAGAAGAGACATGATAGCCATGTATAAATACGTGAGAGGAAGTAATAGGGAGGAGGGAGAAAGCTTGTTTTCTGCTGCCCTGGAGACGAGGACGCGGAACAATGGCTTCAAACTACAAGAAAGGAGATTCCACCTGAACATCCTGACTGTGAGAGCCGTTCAGCAGTGGAGCTCTCTGCCTCGAAGTGTGGTAGAGGCTCCTTCTTTGGAAGCTTTTAAACAGAGGCTGGATGGCCATCTGCCAGGGGTGCTTTGAATGCAATATTCCTGCTTCTTGGCAGGGGTTTGGACTGGATGGCCCATGAGGTCTATTCCAACTCTAGGATTCTATGATTCGATCAAATGAATATTATACATTATATGATGGAATCAGCAGCCAACAGTACACATAGCGGATCAAAATTTAAAAAGGTTTGTCGATGAGACTAACAAGAAGAGAAAACCTGATAAAGAACAAGATAGTTTCTTTAAACAACCGGGTTGGTAGGCAAATAGCTACTGACACTTGGGACAGCTGCAATATAAGCTAAAATAATGCAAAAGGGACATATTTGGCCAGATACAATCTGTCAGCCCTGCTAACTTCTGCCCTTGCTTCCTTTTGATCCACATTTGGATAGACATTGTGAACCATTTTTAGACACATGTGATTGTATTTATTCTTTTTTCAGTAACTACATCAACATAGGGATAGGACTGTGCATCAAGATGTGAATCCCATTGAAACATATGTGCAGTGTGAACAGATGACTTTCACATATTCAAATATGTATTTAAACTCACATCCAGTTTACTCACATGGTATCAAATTGAGCAAATTATGCATGAGCAAATCCCATTCTCTCAGGGCCGTAGCCAGAAAAATTTTTTGGGGAGGGTTGAAAATTTCGGAGGGGGGGGGTTGAAACCTGCCTCCTAGCTCACGCTGAAGCAAAGAGCACAGCAGGGGGCAGAGCAACCTTCCATAGCCTGCAGCTCCACCCCTGTCAACCATCTCCACCAAGTCTGGCCTCCTTAATGAGAGCATTCAACACACACACACCCAACTTGGTTGCTTCACTACATTGGCTATTGCTGCAAGCAATGGCAACTGAATAAATTGTCAATATTTGCTTGAGATAGTGCTTACAGTTCTGGAGGGACTCTTAATTTTTTTGCATCTCATAGACTTAGCATGGGGATTTGGTTAACCAGTTAAAATTCATGAGTAAACCAGGTTTTTTTAAAAAATCTGAAACATTTCGGGGGGGGGGGCTGAACCCCTAAAACCATCCCCTCGCTACAGGCCTGCATTCTCTTGAACAAGCCAGTCTACAGGTGACCACTGCATTTGGCACATGGAAAGTAAACACAGATTAGCCAGCTGGACAACCAACTGTTCTCTGGGATGTAATACCTAGCTAAGATAACACTATCACTGTTTATGTGTTTCAATGAGTGTGTGCATCTACCAGTCATTGGGCATATAATAATCCTTCAAGTAAAAGGAAGGAGAACACAGTAGCTGATATCAAAGAGAGGAGTATAGATTTCAGAAAAAGTGCTCTGCATGCACAGATCCATTGAGACATATTCATGCAAAATTCTATGGGAAGGTAAAGAAACTACAAGAAAAACAAACCCACTCGACACACTGTTACTGCAACAATCTTTTAAATTCCAAAAATAAAGACTGAAAGAATGGCAGAAAGAGAACATAGTAACAATGCTCCTCAGCCAAAGCAAACTGGTACTACTTGATCTGTCTGAGGAGGATAGGGCTGGAAGAGCACATACTGTTGCTCGAATGATATACCTTCTGGTTCCTGTTCCAGAAACCATTTGGATGCTTCTATTTTTTTAAATTCACTAACAGAGCATTCCTTTTTTAAAAACCCTCTTTTTTGGCCTTCTTCCTGCACTAGAGGAATTGCAAGAACGAACAGTTGTATTACTGCAGTTGTATTGATTTAGTACACCCTCTTCCAGAAGCACACAGAAAAGAACAATTTTTCTGTTGGTTCCAGCACTTTGAAATTCCTATGTTTGTTACCATGAGAACTTGATTAAAATACCGCCTCCATTCTGGGAAGGGGGATGGTAAGATCTTCTTTCAACCTTTCAGTAAAAGCTAGTTCTCGTATACTCTTGGTGCATTGCAGCATTTTCCCGATCACCATCATGTTCTGCAGTGCAAGGCAGCAGAAATGCTTTGGCAGATTTCATGTTGTTGCAACCTTTTTCCTCGACAATACTGAACTGTCAGAGCAGCTTTCATCCCGGAGTAATACATAATAAGTCTGTATGCTCATGTATGCTATTTATCTTCCGCCCTGATGAAAGCACCCAAGGCTGAAAATTGCAAATGGGTATTTCCAAACCCCTCAAGGGCCAGAGGTGTGTGTGTTATGTCAGAGTAACCTCGGAAATGGGGTGTATTTGAATGTTGTTTTCTACTGTCTAATTTCCATGCGTGCCATTTGAGAAAATGCATTTGTACTACAGAAATTTGTACTTCCTTAGATCTAGACACTGCATCAATAGGAGCATAGTGTCTAGATCTAAGGAAGTAATGCTACCCCTCTATTCTGCTTTGGTTAGACCACATCTGGAATATTGTGTCCAATTCTGGACACCACAATTCAAGAGAGATATTGACAAGCTGGAATGTGTCCAGAGGAGGGCGACTAAAATGATCAAGGGTCTGGAGAACAAGCCCTATGAGGAGCGGCTTAGGGAACTGGGCATGTTTAGCCTGAAGAAGAGAAGGCTGAGAGGAGATATGATAGCCATGTATAAATATGTGAGAGGAAGCCACAGGGAGGAGGGAGCAAGCTTGTTTTCTGCTTCCTTGGAGACTAGGATGCGGAACAATGGCTTCAAACTACAAGAGAGGAGATTCCATCTGAACATTAGGAAGAACTTCCTGACTGTGAGAGCCGTTCAGCAGTGGAACTCTCTGCCCCGGAGTGTGGTGGAGGCTCCTTCTTTGGAAGCTTTTAAGCAGAGGCTGGATGGCCATTTGTCAGGGGTGGTTTGAATGCAATATTCCTGCTTCTTGGCAGGGGGTTGGACTGGATGGCCCATGAGGTCTCTTCCAACTCTTTGATTCTATGATTCTATGAGAACAGTCTGATAGAAGCAGTTGAATAACAGAATGGTCCTGTGATTCCACATCCTCCAAAAGAATATAAAACTATTGAGGAACTCTCTGCCCCGGAGTGTGGTGGAGGCTCCTTCTTTGGAAGCTTTTAAACAGAGGCTGGATGGCCATCTGTCAGGGGTGCTTTGAATGCAATATTCCTGCTTCTTGGCAGGGGGTTGGTCTGGATGGCCCATGAGGCCTCTTCCAACTCTATGATTCTATGAGGACTATTCTCAAAAGTAGTATCATAGTCTGTAATAACTGGAGAGCCATTATTAACAAATATTGCAATGGATGTTATTCCAACCAAACCTGATGTAAAGAAGAAAATAAAATAGGGAAGCTTATAATGGATCCAAGAGAGGGTGGATACATTTCAACTAAATATTAGAACCAATGCATTGATACCGGTTACACTAATGATGGTGGAGGCTCGAAAAACTAAACCAGAATGTAAAGTACCATTTGCTTCAATGAAAGCTTTCTGGGAACAATACGAGGAAGGGCCTTTTTGTTTGCAACACTGTATAGCCTCCTCTTATTTGCTACCTCTGTTTCTGTCCTCTATGGCTACAGTATTGAGGAATGAAAAGCATGATGGGCAAAGAACAGGAGGATGGGAGAAGCAGGAAAAGGAAGCCTTATGGTGGAAAATGTGGACATAGGAAATAAACTTCAGTGGGACAAAGACGAAGAAGAAGAGAGAGAATAGACAGTTGATGGCAAGAAAGCAAGTAGATGTGGCCATAGTAATGGCCAAAGGGTAGAAGAAGTGGAAAGAAAACACAGAAAAAAAATACAAAAGAATGAAAGTAAAACAGAATAAAGATCTTGGAAGAGAGGAAGTGTTGGCAACAAGCTAATCTACTAACCTGGGTGGGCAAAAGTTGTCTTCAAAGCCTTGTATTACAGTCCACCTCACACCAATTAGCCCTTTTCGGGTGGAAAAAAAGAGACAAATGGCATATTTTTGGGTGCTTTTGGAAGGAATTATTCACCTTCAAAACTGGTTGCAGACCTTCTGCTCATTTCAGCATAAACATGTATGGTTTTCTAAACAAGAAGATGCTTTCTGGTGACTTCTGATTTTTATATATAAAAGAAACATTTTCTTGATCATCCTTAAGACTCTCTGGGGGTTTCAGGACAGAAAATATTGTAGTTCCTTCTAGTCACCAAAGTTGCTTGTCACTGCACTAAGTAGAAAGCAGAGGAACAGGAATGCAAATAGGGCTCCAGAGACTGTTAACAATGTTAGAGAAATAAAAGATGCTTAAAGAGGTAACATGATGAAAGATCAAGCAGTTAAGGATCACATGGAACATAATATTTTGTAAATAATATAAGCAAGTCATCCTTTGGACAAGCTATTTGGGGGCAGAAATAGGGGATGCTATGTTTTATAGTTAGAGATACATATGTCCAACTTGGATTTTTTTTAAAGTATTTATTTTTTCTAAACACAGAATTGAGCTCACTACCTCTAACACAGACCTCACTACCTCTGAGGAAGCTTGCCATAGATGCAGGCGAAACGTCAGGAGAAAAATTGCCTCCAGAACATGACCATATAGCCCGGAAAAACCTACAACAACACAGAATTGAGCTGTTTTGTGAAGGGGTTAAAAGGGATTTTATTATGCCAAATATACCCTACTTCATCCTTTGTATGCAACCCTTATATGCATCTGATTGTTGACATAATTATGATTGTGTGTTGTTAACAGAAATAAAGGTGTTAGATAGAAACACGTGTAATTATTGTGGGGCGCTGTCGATAAAAGGTGGACTGGACTGGATTTTAGCCTACATTTAAAGATAAAAGTTTTCTTTCACTTTCATCCTTGTTATGTGTGCACATATTTTTCTAATATCATTAATTTCCTTTCAGTGGGTACGTTGGTGAGAATTCCGAATACTGTTCTATTATCCAGACTTAGGCCAAAAGTTGGCATTAGAGAGAAAAGAATAGTCCATTTTATTTGGGGGGGGGGGGGGGGTTGAAGGAGGAAAACCATTTCCAGCAATTTCCCCTCTCAACTTCCCATTTCATAAATGATGGTTGTTTCCACGATGGGGATATGGGTGGGGGGAATAATGGGAAATTGTTTTACTTCTTCAAGTCCCCCCCACCCAATAAAGTGGACTATCCTTCTCTTTCTAGCACCCCCTTGTGGCCTCCACCTGGATAATGGAACAGTACCGAAATTCCCAAATTCATGGAGCTATTGGAGCTATTTATTTATTTATTTATTTATTTGCTTTGCTTCTATACCGCTTTTCTCAGCCAAAATGGCGACTCAAAGCGGTTTACACAATACAAGTTATCACAACAATATCAAAAGGCAATTAAAACACATTATATAAAGATACAGATCAAACAATCATTATCCTAGTCGTAACGCCTCAGCAACAAATCAGAATCAGAATCTGTAATCATAATCCTTATACCATTTCCTATGTTCGATTGTACAGTCTTCCAGTATTCCATTGCACTGTTTAGCCAAACGCTTGTTCGTAAAGCCAGGTCTTGACCTTCCTCCGGAACGCCAGCAGCGAAGGGGCCTGTCTGATGTCTACAGGTAGGGCATTCCACAGCTGAGGGGCCACCACCGAGAAGGCCCTGTCCTTCGTCCCCGCCAAGCGTGCCTGCGATGCGGGCGGGACCAAGAGCAGGGCCTCCCCTGCGGGTGAGATAGGACATGAACTCTCAATGCCCATGCATCCATCCTCATTGACATCTAGACCAAATAACAATATTTGGAAAAATGGCTATTTCCTTCTCTTCCAAGCTCCAGACAGGGCTATAAGCCAGGAAGGAGGCTATTAGTAGAGTTATATAATATACATTTTATCATGATGGCTGGCATCCATCATGATGGGCAATTTGTAAATTTCCCATAAAAGACCCATACAGTAGAAGCCAGGTCCTGTAGCAAACAAAGAGGGTTTGGGGCGCTGGAAAATGGAGTACTGAACAATAACATGTCCAGTCACCTTCCACCAGACACAGATGGTAAGAAAAGCAGGCATGGCAGCACCCTGCAGGGGTCATTCTACCATAGACTACTGTGGTGGGGAGCTTTCAAGGTGCATTTTAAGAATTATATCAGGAGATGGGCTGTAGATATGTCACCATAGCTACATTTCCCATGTAGGAATTCAGCTCAAGTTTAGCATAGGTGTTTTCAATAAAAACATAACCATCATAGCCTTTGCAGTGCCATTTTCCACAACAACCTATCTTTGATCCCAACCCTTAAGCTGAGAATGATTATAAAGGATAATATAGTATTTATAACACTACAGTGGCCCCCTGGTATCCACTTGGGTTTGATTCCATGACCTCCCCATGTACTCCAAAACCTATTTCTGAAGTTTGTTGGGAGGGTGAACTGGAGTCCAGGAAGACCATGTATACAATCTTGAGCTCAATGGAGGAATGATAAGATATACATCTAGCAAAAGTCCCATCTACACTGCCATATAATGCCATTTGAAACTGTATGATATGGTCATTGTAGACTCATATAATATAGTTCAATGTAGAAGGGGCCTTACAATTAAATCAGCAAGTGTAAAACCTGACACAGAACATCTGGGTTGACACATTGCTGCAAAAAATGAGGCAGATCTTTATTCCTCATGAGAACTTGGAATATTTACATATATTTCCCAGAAAGCAACTTTGGCAAATAGCCCAGCCAGCATGGTCATTTTTCCAAATAATGTTATTTGGTCTACATGCCAATGAGGATGGATGCATGGGCATTGAGAGTTCATGTCCTATCTCACCTGCATTACAATCAAGCATTCCTTTCTCCACTTTAAGCTGTACTTTGCAATATAAGACTCTACTAAGAGAACCCAAGGTGATTTATCCAGAAAAATATTGTGTACCCTCGCTTTTGTTTTCACTCTGATGTTAACGAAATAAATTGTGGAAGCTGTAACCATCTCCAATTGTATAATCCCAGGCTAAACTATTTGTATTCCAGGGCAAGGCATGTCTACAGAGGTGAATTAGTCAGTTCATCATTCTGCTGCTGCATGATCATCATCATTATCATAGCTATCAAATTCACATCTCTCAAAAGTTTAAAATACAACTAATCTACTAACAGGTTTAAAAGCATAAATATTTAAAAAACCAAGTCTAAGCAATCACCCTCAAGGGTATACTGAACATACAAAACTCTTCACCTGTGGATGGGAATATTTAGCCTCCTTTGTTCTTCACCACCCTAAAGATAGCAACGAGAATCTAAACCAGCGTTTCTCAACCTGGGGGTCAGGACCCCTGGGGGGGGGGGTCATGAGGAGGTGTCAGAGGGGTTGGCAAAGACCATCAGAAAATACAGTATTTTTTTTTTTTTGGCCATGGGGGTTTTGTGTGGGAAGTTTGGCCCAATTCTATCGGTGGGATTCAGAATGCTGTTCAATTGTAGGTGAACTATAAATCACAGCAACTTCAACCCCCAAATGTCAAGGTCTATTTTCCCTAAACCTCACCAGTGTTCACATTTGGGCATATTGAGTATTCATGCCAAGTTTGGTCCTGATCCATCATTGTTTGAGTCCACAGTGCTGTCTGGATGTAGGTGAACTACAACTCCAAAATTCAAGATAATTGCCCACCCAACCCTTCCAGTATTTTCTGTTGGTCCTGGGAGTTCTGTGTGCCAAGTTTGGTTTGGTTTCATCGTTGCTAGAGTTCAGAATGCTCTTTGATTGTAGGTTAACTATAAATCCCAGCAACTACAACTCTCAAATGACAAAATCAATCCCTCCCCCAACTCCACCAGTATTTAAATTTGGGTGTATTGGGTATTTGTGCCAAATTTTGTCCAGTGAATCCTGTGTATCAGATATTTACATTACAATTCACAACAGTAGCAAAATTACAGTTATGAAGTAGCAACGAAAATAATGTTACGATTGAGGGTCACCACAACATGAAGAACTGTATTAAGGGGTCACGGCATTAGGAAGGTTGAGAACCACTGGTCTAAACTCTCTTTGAAGGGACATCTGGAGTATGGGAGCGGTAATTAAAAAGGTCCTCTGCCTTATTCCCTTCATATGGTGGTGGGACAAAGAAAAAAACCTTCACAGAATATCCCAAAACACAGGCTGGTTCATATAGGGCAGTGGTTCTCAACCTGGGATCCCCAGATGTTTTTGGCCTACAATTCCCAGAAATCCCAGCCAGTTTACCAGCTGTTAGGATTTCTGGGAGTTGAAGGCCAAAAACGTCTGGGGACCCCAGGTTGAGAACCACTGATATAGGGGAACATAGTACATCAGATAATTGGAACCTAAGGTGTGTACAAACGATTTTCCTACCTCTCCAGGATCACCTTCATATAGATCACATCCATAGCTAACCGGGACACCTTGAAAATAATGTTTACTCCTATTATCGCAAATGAAACTCTGGAAACACCCTGGAAAAATTCCAGATTAAAATATTTAATAGTTGTGTTGTTGTCATAGTATGATTAAGTTTGCTGGAACACCACTGGTGAAATCAACAAAGGAACATCGCTTTTTGGATACAAAGCACCAGATTAGATCAACGCCCTGTAATTTATGGTTCTGGCTCCTTCTTTTTAATCTCCAACATCTCTGTACTATATTTGAGAAAAGAATCTATGTGTGTGATTAAATGTATGTCCTGTTTCCCTTGAAAACATTTTCAGCTGTTTTACTTTGGAGAGTTAGAATTCATTTCTCATACTCACCCAAGTCTAAATTGTACCTATGATGTCCTATTTATAAGTGCCCCATGCAAAGTGGTGTTAGGTGGTTTTATTGGAGCTGATGGAGTCAGAAGCAAATATAGTCAATTCTCCACATTTAGAAATCTCTTGACAGTCCAGTAAAATTCTAGGATTAACTTTGTATGAAAGTTGACCTTAGAGCTGTGTTGGAGGACTTACTAGAGAGATTTTCTCCCAGTCAGAACCCCCCTTCCCCACCACCACCACCACCTGGAAAAAAAACCAACCTTCATGCAAACCAGTCAAAAGAAGAACCATAAGGTAAATCACTTCTAATATATACTACCAACATGTTGGTATGAAGCAGGAGTCCTCAAACTAAGGCCCGGGGGCCAAATACGGCCCTCCAAGCTCATTTACCCGGCCCTCGCTCAGGGTCAATCTAAGTCTGAAACGACTTGAAAGCACACAACCACAACAACAAGAATCCTATCTTATCAGCCAAAAGCAGGCCCACACTTCCCATTGAAATACTAATAACCTTATATTTGTTAAAATTGTTCTTCATTTTAATTATTGTATTGTATTTAAGGGTTTTTTTGGGGGGGAGGGTTGCACTACAAATAAGATATGTGCAGTGTGCATAGGAATTCATTCATGTTTTTTTCAAATTATAATCCGGCCCTCCAACAGTTTGAGAGACTGTGACCTGGCCCTCTGCTTAAAAAGTTTGTGGACCCCTGGTGTAAAGTATGGGTGTGAAAATCAGGATCACAACTTGTGCAATTGCAGATACTGCTGTCTTGCTATCTCTTTACCCTTGGATCAATACAGTTGATTTCCTAGATGTGTAGATTTGTCAAAGGCCAGATTCATGGAACAAAGTTGAACCAGAACAAACCCAGATTATTGGAGCAAGAGTGGAGGATGAGAAGAGTATGTCTTCCTTTATAACTAACTTCCAGCATCAGACAGTTATCTATAGTTTTCCAAAATAAGCATATTTACTGTCGCAAGTCTGAAAAGAATGCCAGTTCTCATTTATGTCCAGCCTCCTTTATGTCTGCCTTGCAGTATCCCCAGGCAAGCAGAATGGGATGAAAAGTTCATCTTACAAAATAAGCCATTCTCCAGAAATGCCAGAACACTTACTGAGTATTAGAATTTTTGCAATGCAAAAAGTATTCCCAATTCGGAGGAAAATCAGTTGCTTTGATTTTTTGTTTTGTTTGGAGATTTCTTAATGAATTATTTATATTCAATTTTGCTAGTAATCATATTCAGCTGTGTAGCATATGAGTCCTCAAAAATAAAAAGAATAGTACTGTACCTGATTTCCCAGGAAACAGAGAAAATGACAATTTAATACAGTGATGACAATTTAATACAGTTTCAAACCAATATTGAAGAAAGTGCTTTCATTGTGCAGATGATTACTTTTAAAATCCTGGAACCAGATTGAGGCCCAGATGGTGATTACATAAACCACAGAAAACTGGTGTACATTAAGGGTTTTCTTTCACATGCTTTTGTGAAAGTTTGTTGTCTTGCCACCACAGCTTGAAGCTAGTTTTAAACTACATTAAAAGGTCAGTGTAGATAGGATCAACCTCTTCTATACCCACCCTTCTCTCCCGTAGTTGTTGAGAAGATTTGGATGATTGACCATCCATAGGGCTCATTTAGAGAGAACACTAGTTTGGCAGTATGAGAGCAAACCCAACATCCCTATACTGTGGTGGCCCTAGGTAATTTTCAAAGGTAAGCAAACAGTATTTTGGCACCCCCCCCCCCCCAACCAATCATTGATATATATTTTCTGTTCGTCGTGGGAGATCTGTGTGCCATATTTGGTTCAATTCCATCATTGGTGGAGTTCAGAATGCTCTTTGATTGTAGGTGAACTATACATCCCAGTAACTACACTTGCCGCACTTGCTCCCTTGCCTAACCTGCTTTGGGTCCGGAGGCGTGCCTGAAGACCCCGGCGTGTGCACCAAAAGTCACTTCTTCTCCTGACTTTCTCCTCAGCCATTTGGACCAAGAGAGAGAGAGAGAGAGACAGAGACAGAGACAGAGAGACAGAGGTGGAGATGCCCACCTTTCCTGAAGGTAGGCACAAAAACAGAGGAGGGAGTGGAGGTGGGAGATACCTCCAGCCAGAGGGGCTCTCTCTCTCTCTCTCTCTCTTGGTCCCAATGGCTGAAGAGAAAGTCAGGAGAAGAGGCGACTTTTGGTGCGCACACTGAGGTCTTCAGACACGCCTCTGAACCCGAAGCCGGCCAGACGCGGCGGCTCCGCCCCTTGGCCCACCTGCGGATTGGGGAGAAGAGAGGAGGCAGGTGGAGTGCCAGGGGATCAGGAAAGGGAGCTGGTCATGGGGAAGGGATCGAACGCAGAGAACGATTGAGCGCCGGCTCTGCTCGCGCACCCAGTGGCCGGGTGGAGCAGGAATGAGAGGGGCTAGGCGAGGCTCAAGGGCCCAGCCCCTTTGGGAAGAGGATCACCCGGCAGCAAGGCAAGAAAGCCGAGGCTCCCCCCGGACTGCTAGGGCTGTTGTGAGCTGAGGGGGCGCTCCTCAAGTGGCAGTCGAGGGGCATTTACAGAGGCGTCTCTGCACCCCTGGCAAAAAAAAGTATTCTGCGACCGCTTACTTCGTGTAATGGACGAGCCGCCCCTGAGGCCAGGCTTTGATTGTGTCTGCACCTGATCTCTCTGGGGATTCTGGGCCTGTAAGTCTGGGTCTGCAAGTCAGCAGGAGAGCCAGCAAGAGATTTTAAGCGCTGAAAATAAGAGGTCTCTGTCTGAAGGGCACATTCCAGAAAGGCGGTTTGCTAGGGATGCAAGGTCAAAAACAGACCTGAGCTCAAAGGATGAAAATGAAAATCCAGGTGGACAGAATAATGAGAAGCTAGATCGGAGATTTGCATTCCGTCAACACATAGCTTCTCAGGAGAGTGTACGAAGGTCAAGATGCCTATTAGTCAAGAAGTCCTTATCAGGTTCCTATGAGAGAGGCATGATTTTCTGTCTAAATTAGCTAGACCAACAAACTGTTTCACCAGACAAGGCAACACCGGTGTTTGCGTATAAAACTTATGTCAAGTCAAGGGACTAACATACTTAATATCCAAAAATAAGGGGACCCCAATAAGAGAAACTGATTGGACGAAAATGACAAACTATCTGAAACAGAAGAATGGAAATACAATAATATAAATGGAAGACAAAATAAGATAGAAGAAAAGACAAGATAAACGAAAGAAGAGGAAAAACCACTTTGAAGAAAATTAGGAAGTCAATAAAGGAGATATATACTATCCTTTTCCTGGTTTTAACTACCTATCTGCTGTTTTCTTGTTTTCTCTCTTTTTTTTCTTCTTTTTTTCTCCTTCTATTTCTCTTTCCCCACTCTCTCTCTCTCTCTCTATCCCTGTATTTTTATTTTTATTTAGTTTTTTTGTTTTTTGTGTGTTATTATTATCTCTATTATTTTGTATTTTAAATGATAATTTTCAATAAAGATTATATTTTTAGAAAAGGGATTTCTAGTTCCATGTTTCATCTTTCCTTTTTGTTCATGTTTCATGATTCCAAGTTGTTGAGGACTGTTCCTGAATCTCATGTTTTGGATTTATTCTGCTTTTATATTCCTGGTTTTTGATGCTACTCATGTACTTTGATTCTGTGGATTAATCCTGATATTTGGACTTTATTTTTATACTATTTTGCTGAATTGCTTTTCATGTATTCTTCATTGAACTGCCTTGCTATTTTACCTTGGACTGGAGGGTGTGTTAAGTACAGAGGTGATTCCCGCCTTGGAGTGCAACATATACACTGGATAGCTCTTAAGAATCCACTGTCAATTGGGAAATCCATTTATTTTCCTTCCATCCACTGTGAGCATTGTAGCTAAATTCAGAGGGAATGAGGAAGTCAAAGAGTGGTGTTGGTTGTATATAATGTGGAGTTTAAGATCATCTGGGGAGGCCCTGCTCTCGGTTCCGCCTCCCTCACAGGCGTGATTGGCAGAGACGAGAGACAGGACCTTCTCAGTGGTGGCCTCTCGACTGTGAAACTCCTTCCCCAGCAATGTTAGATCAGCCCCCTACCTTCTGACATTCCACAAGAGAGTGGGAACATGGCTTTTTAATGTTTATTTAAGTGTACATTGTGTTTTAGGGCATCAAATAGTTGCCTTTATATAAAGCAGCCTTGAGTCCCCTCCAGGGTGAGAATGGCAGGGAAGAAATGTTGTAAATAAATAAATAAATAAATAACTGCAAAGTGTTATCTAGTCTTTGAGGTCTTCAGAAAAAAGTGGTTGATCTGAAATGCAGCAGCAATTATGCTAGCGAGAATTCAAGGTTTTTCCACTTTTGTGGGGGTCTTGTACCCTTAACCTCAGCAAATGTGGAAAATCGACTGTATTCCATCTCATTTCTCACCCTGCTTCTGCAATTGTATTATTTATATGAACATTTCATGTGAGGGGTTCCATGCCATATAAGACAGAGACAGAAATGGACAAAGTCGTGATAAATGGGCAAAAAGTCCTCAGGAGTTGAATGTAGCAGATTTGGAAGACTATACAAAGATGCAACAAGAAACAAGGGCTGAACGTCAGAATGGAACCAGGTCGTGAGAAGATTAAAAGACATCAGAGTGTCACATACCGTTATAGATAAATAACTCTGCATTAATAACTCTATACATTTTAAAACCTATTTAAAAGGCAAATATCTGGCCTGAAGAGTTTATAATCCAGGTTTAAACAGAATAGACTTGACAAATCTTCACTCAGTGTGAAGTTGGACATATCTGGCCCACACACTGATTCTTAAGCCTCTAATTCCTTCCCCCAATTTTTCAACCCCACTAAAATCACCTCCCTCGATGCACTGGCTTTCCAGTGTGTTAAATCCTTTATCGCAAAAGATATGCAACTCAAGCAATAAATAAATAAACTGGAAATACTCCCGTACTCTGCAAGACAATATTTGTGTCAAAACATTAACTATGAGAGGATGTTAATACAACACATCTTGTTATCCTGAAACGATTTACCTGAAACTGTCCCAGATATTTTTATCTGTTGTCTTGTGAACTTGTCTGATTTTCTTATGAATGGTTCATATTTATTCATAACTTCCAATCATAATTTTAGATGGTGTTTTCTATGTCTTATACGCAAAATGGCTGTGGTCCCCAGTCTATCTGGGCATAACCATATGTTCTTCTCTAAATCAAATGGCATTTACAACCATATTTTAAAAACTTCTCTGTCAGCCTTGGATTTTTCTGACAAAACATACAAATTTGGGTATTATTCCATTATCCGGATGGAGGCCATTAGGAGGTGCTAGAGAGAGAGAGGAATAGCCCATTTTATGCTAGGGAGGTTGAAGGAAGAAAACAATTTCCCCTGTTTTCCTGCTATTCCCCCTCCGCACTTCCCATATTATAAATGAGGGTTCTTTCCACCACAGGGACATGGGTGCGGGAAATAACAGGAAAGCAGGGGAAAATGGTTTTCCTCCTTCAACCCACCCCCACCCCCACAAATTGGACTATCCTTCTCTCTCTAGTGCCCCCTAGTGGCATCTGCCTGGATAATGGAACAGTACCCAAATTTGCTTTTTTCCTTTAACGCCTAATCCTGGATATTCCTGTGTTTTCTTTTTCCTCCACCACAACTTGAAGGGGAGGTATCCACCCTTTTGCATATTTCACTTCCTTCTGCAGATTTCACTTCTTTCCTCCAACCCAGTATTCATGAATAGTATACTTGCCTTTTTATCTACGTCAGAGAAAGGCAATGGCAAACCACCTCTGAACAAGTCCTACCAACAAGATGACCCTAGGGTTGCCAACAGCTGGATATGGCAACAGACTCCAAGGATGTTTTTGTGGTCTTCAATGCCTGAAGTTGAGAGAATGTGATTTGCTCAAAGTCAGTGGGTTTCTAAGGCTGAGCAGGCATTTAAACACAATGACCCAGATCTGGGTGCTTCAGTCTTTTGTCTAGACCAGGGTTTCTTAAAATTTTCCACTCACAGCTCCTTTCTGCCTGAGAAATTTTTCAGTGTTTCAAGGTATAAACGTATATAAAACAGGTATAAACATAAAACATTTACTGATAATAAATCAACACTGATACGGCTTGCTACACAGCATGATCTTTTTTTGTGGAGTCCAGCTGAAACATTTTCTATAGGGTCCACTGTAAATACTGCATGTTGTGGCTCATAGATTTGTGCAAATGAGTGGCATTCATAAAACTTTTACGGTTGCCCATTTTTCCCCTGACCACAATATTGAGGAAAGGGGACACCCTTTGAAATCCACAGTTTAAGAAGAAGTGGTCTAGAAGTGGTCTAGAAGAGGGTAGCATACTTGCTGGGTGAGTATTGAGAAGGCATTCCAAAAACACAAACATGAAGGTAGGTCTAACGTTAGGAAAAACGTTTCTCAACTTACAGCAGATTCATAAAAAAGCTTTAAAAGTACTTGCCCTAAGATCCACTCTAGTTGCCCACTCTACTTGCCCTAAGATCCATTCTAGCCGCTCTGCTTTAAATCAAGGGTGACTACCCACATCATGAAAACCGGAAAAACAGACTTACCTAATTATGAAGGTGGTAGTAATTCCTATGCTGTGTCCTGAAGAAATCAAGAAAAGTTCAATGTCCTGTGAAAAACAAATAGGTACCATTTAAATTCAGAAGCAATTATTTTCATAATACATTAATATCTTGTCATTGCCATTGCCATATGAATGCTTCCATATCTAATCCTAAATATTTCTTTCTGGTTGCGGTTTGTGCTTTTGGTATGAACTCTTTTTACTCTGACTGTGGATTTGACTCTCTGAATCCCCCGCCCAAGTATAAGACTTCTCCTGTTAGACAAATATGCATAAACTTTGAATATTCAATATGTTTGAATGGTTTTTAATTGTGAATTTTTTTCTACTGTTTATATTTAATTCTGTTTTTAATGTTTGTATATTTAAAATTGTGTACTAATGCTTTCATGTCAAGCCACTTTGAGTTCCCTTTGGGAGAGATAAAGTGGGGTATAAATCCTTCTCTCTCTCTCTCTCTCTCTCTCTCTCTAAATGCTCTGTTCGTTTTGAGTGACATCATAACTCAAAGTCTGCTGGACGAATTGCTGCCAAATTTGGCCACAAGACACCTACTAACCTAAGGAGTGACCATCACTAAAAAAAATGATTTTGTCATTTGGGAGTTGTAGTTGCTGGGATTTATAGTTAACCTACAATAAAAGAGAATTCTCAACTCCACCGATGATGGAATTAAACCAAACTTTGCAAACAGGACTCCCATGAGCAACAGAAAACACTAGAAGGATTTGGTGGGCATTGACCTCGAGTTTTGGAGTTGTAGGTCGCCTACATCCAAAGAGTACTGTGGACTCAAACAATGAAGGATCTAGACCAAACTTGGCACGGATACTTTATATGCCCAAATATGAACCCAGATGGAGTTTTGGGGAAATAGACCTTGACATTTGGGGGTTGTAGTTACTGGGATTTGTAGTTCACCTACAATCAAAGAGCATTCTGAATCCCAGCAATGATAGAATTGGGCCAAACTTCCCATACAGAACCCCCATGACCAATAGAAGATACTGTGTTTTCTGGTGGTTTTGGCAACCCTTCTGACACCCCCTCGTGCCTCTCCCCCCCCCCCTTGGGGTCCCAATCCCCAGGTTGAGAAATGCTGTCTTAAGGCCATCCAGTCCAACTTCCTTTACCAGGACAAGAAAACATAATCAAAGCTCTCCTGACAAAGAGCTATCCAGCCATAGATAGATAGATAGATAGATAGATAGATAGATAGATAGATAGTTAGACAGACAGACAGATAGATATGATTCATTCACACACACACACACACATATGAAAATTTCGATAGAAAATTGAGGCATACATTTGAATATTTAGAAAGGAAGACAAATGTAGACTTTAAAGTAGCTGCAAGGGGAAATTATTAATATAAAGGTAAGGGTAGCCTTCAAGTTGCCTGACCACTCATGGCGACCACATACAGTTTTCTTAGGCAAGAAGTATTCAGAGGTGATTTTGTCAGTCCTGTTTTGAAAATGTAGCCAATTCCATCTGGTAATCATTTGTGGTTTCCCTCCAAGTACTACTTTCCTGGAGTAGGCATGATATGGAGCAATAAGAGTATATGTTTGAGATGTCTAGTGCGCGTTTTTAAACAAGATTATTTGCAGGAAAAAAATGAAAAAAATCATCATTTTTCTCCTCACTGCAACAATGATGGTGAAAACTATCCCTATTTGGGGTTTATCCCATGCCCAAAATTGCATGTAGGTTTTTGTAAAAGAAAATGTTGTGTCATCTTTTCTGCACACAACACAATATGCTTAGGTAAATATGCATTTTTTTCGAACAGAACAGGTTCTCACTGTGAAGACTCCTGCCTGTCTACGAGTTTCCTCATTAGGATCTCCTGCTCCTCAATAAACCCATTTTTAAACATTTTCCAATTATTTTTAAATATTCCTTCCTTTTCTAAAAGAAAAGAAAAGAAAGAAGCTGAAAATAAGCTATAAGAATTTAAACCAAGCATGAATGAGGCAGCATCTCCATCTGTGAGAAACCCCCTTCTCCTCAACACTTCTTTCATAACTCTGTGACAAGTAAGGCTTCTCTCAGGATGCGGATGTGTGAAGGATTCACACTTTTCCATTTTAGGTTTATACATATACATTTAAAGCATGAGAGAAAGGGAAAACGATTTTGGAAACAAGCACAACCCACAATTAGACATATTCAGGATTGTGTAAGAGGCACTTGGGGCTTTGCTGCTCTATGTTGTGCTATTCTTCCACTTTAATTGCTAAGTCAACATCATAGGGAATTGTGGGATTTGCAATTAAAAGATGAGTATTTAGTAGTCTCAACCAGAGAGCTTTTAGCATCACTGAACTACAAATCTCAGCATTTCACAGCATTTCAACGTTCTGGTTACATCCCATATAGACTACTGCAATGCTCTCTACGTGGGGTTGCCTCTGAAGACTGCCCGGAAGCTACAACTAGTCCAATGAGCGGCAGCCAGATTACTAACAGGAGCGGGGTACAGGAAGCATACTACTCCTCTGTTGCATCAGCTCCACTGGCTGCCGATTAGCTTCCGAGCACAATTCAAAGTGCTGGTGCTGACCTATAAATCCCTAAACGACTCCGGCCCAGTTTACCTATCCAAACGGATTCTCTCCTGTGAACCATCAAAGTTGTTAAGATCTTCTGGAGGGCCCCTGCTCTCGGTCCCACCACCTTCGCAATCGCGTCTGGTGGGGCCAAAGGACAGGGCTTTCTCGGTTGTGGCCCCTCGGCTCTGGAACTCTCTCCCGATGGAGATCATATCTGCCCCTTCCCTCCTGACTTTCAGAAAGATGGTAAAATCTTGGCTTTGGAACATAGCATTCTCAGAATGATGATCGAGTCAATAACTGCTGACCACATTGGCGGATGGTGATGATTTTGTGATTTATCTTGACGACTTGGCTTTATGTAATTATTTAATCTGTATTTTAATGTATTTTAATGTATTAACGTATTATGATGTCATTATGTTTTAGCTTGTTTGTGTACGAATTTCCTGTTTTTAGCCGGCCTGAGTCCCTCTTCGGAGGTCAAGAAGACCGGGCTATAAAAGCTCTAAATAAATAAATAAATAAATAAATAAATAAAGTTACCGTGGCATTTATACTGAAGCAATAGCTCTATAACGGTGTCCAAACTTACTGAATATACTTACTGCCTATAGTGAGACAAGGTAAGAGCTATCAGGGCAGAACTTAAATGAAAAACATAGCCCTCTATTCTCGTCGCTTCTTTCCTTTTTGAATACGTGTCCAGGAAGTTTGCCAGGGATGCCTGGTCCTCAGAGAAAGTGCTAGTACTTTATCCTCTCTGTGGAATGATCCTTAATTTATCTATTCATTCTATAAAAACCCTAAATTTTGGTTCCAAAAGCCTTTGACTTATACATAAGGTTAACTTATACAGAGGTATACACAGGCAGGCAATCCCCAAATTACAAGCATTCAACTTACTAATGACTCATAGTTAAGAACAGTGGTGAGACAACAGGGAGTTAGAGATAGGACCTCATCACAGTAACTACTGGATTCGCCACAGTTAGTGGTGAATCCAGCAAGTCCTCATGAGGGGATTATGGCAAATCCGGTGTGGCCCGAAGTGGGGAATCCATTGCCCCACACCAGGCCCGTAGCCAGGATTTTGATTTGGGGGGGGGGTGAGTTTGATTCGGGGGGGCTGAGTCTGAGTGAAAGAGGGTCTACCCTAGCAAACCTTTTGTATCGTTACCCCAATACCCCCATGCATAAGGAATATATTGAGCATGGTGATCAGATCATGATATGAGTAAACATAACAGTTGAAATAACGTACCAGTAAGGACATCTCGCGGACCACCATGAGAATTTTTTTGGGAGTGAAGCCCCTCAAGCCCCTCCCCCCCCCCCAGCTACATGCCTGTCCCACACCCCGCATTGCCCCCCATGCCATGTACCCCATCCCATGGGGGAAGAGTCCGCTGCCCAGCTTCCCCCTATTGTGGAACACAGAAAGTCCCCTTATCAGGCATGGAGGTCTGCCAGAAGTAGATCAGCATCATGGAATGGGTGAAGGCAGTGTAGGATGGGCAATTTTGGCTGTCTTTCCCACTTCGGAGGGGAAATTCACTCCTTTCATGGGAAAAAGGTATTTCCACTGAAGTTGTCTCACCAATCCTCATTTCCACAAGAAGCCACATTTTTAAAAATACAATGATCACAGGGACGGAAAGTGAGGTGAAATATTCTGAACAAGGGCACAAACAGCAAAATGGACACCACAGGAGTGTTAACCTTTCCCTATGCTATCCAATATATTTAGCTGGACTTATACTCTAAAATATACCTGTTCAGACTTATAAACAAATTAAACTAAAGAACAAACCCACAGAACCTATCTTGTTCGTAACTTGGGGACTTTTTTTGTCGTGTCAGGAGCAACTTGAGAAACTGCAAGTTGCTTCTGGTATGAGAGAATCGGCCGTCTGCAAGGATGTTGCCCAGGGGATGCCTGGATGATTTGATGTTTTATCATCCTTGTGGGAGGCTTCTCTCATGTCCTCGCAGAGGAGCTGGAGCTGATAGAGGGAGCTTATCCACGCTCTCCCTGGATTCGAACCTGCAACCTGTCAGTCTTCAGTCCTGCCGGCACAGGGGTTTAACCCACTGCGCCACCGAGGGCTCTATTTGGGGACTGCCTGTACAGTAATTGTATGTAGGATGCAGAGCTTCAATATATTATGTTGGTGAGCTCATAGCAAAAGATTGCTCCATTTTGCAGCCTTTGCAGAGCTCCCTATGTGGGGGGGAAGAGGCACTAGTTGTCTCAATGCAGCTGTATTAAATGAGTTGATTGGAATTAGGAATCAAACTCGCATTGATCTGAAACCACCATTCATGGGATGCAGAGAAATTTTAAAAAATTAATTAAGCACCCCCTGGCTCAGCAGAACGATCAATAGAATGAAGACATCTAAATGCCTTTGGCATGAGCGGCCTTGCCATGCCTTCTGATGTACCACTGCAGCAAAAAATATTCAATATGTTTTAGCTCAAGCAATGTTGGCAAGCAGCCGTAAGAGTAGTTATCTGCTGTAGAAATAGCTATTAGAGAGATATCATCAAAGCCATGGCAAGGTCTGCAGCTTCTTAACATTCTAGATAATGGCGAGAAAAAAAGAGATTAGGTTTGTCTGGTCCACTTATTTTACAAGAAATGAAATAAGCCAATTAAGAGTCGTAAATTTTCCCCTCAAGTGAGGTCTGGTTTTAAATGCCCTAAAGCTATAAAACATAATTTACATATTATAGGCCAAGCACTCACATAAACAAAACACTGCTTTTAGTGTGGAGGAGTGCGGAAGATGGCAAAATTGACAAAACCAACTTTGGAACTTGTCACATGGCCATCTTTCCTCTTTAAAGTGATTTCCGGTGTTTACATCTGCATGAACCACAATGATTTTTCCAGTGTTTACTAAACTCAAATTTAAGATCAAAGTTCTAAATGTGTGATGCATTTGCAACAGATGTATACAATCCCTATGTATTTAATAATGTAGCAATTATATAATGATTATGAAAATCACCCAATTCTGACAGTGGATGAGGATTGGATGAAAAGTAATGACTCCACCTTCGTTACTTGGGTTTGGATGAGAATATTTTAAGAAATCAAACGCAGAAATTATCCTTAGAATGTACTCTTTAACTACCATCAGACAATTAGATACATTTCTGCCAACAATGAACAAGTTTTCTGAAGCTGTCATGGAAGAAATTGACACTCTGTTTCCGCAACCCATTGTGCACAGATTTTCCGATAGCCGAGCAAAGCAATAATGTGACCCACACGTTCTTGTGAAATGCCGATTATGCTTGAAATTTCTCTCTGAGTGATACTATGATTGCCCTGAATCAATCTGTCAACTTTTGCTTGTGAAACTTGGTGGTTGCTGTCACAGGACATCCAACTCTTTGTTTCTCATGCAAGCCAGATGTTCCCACCTCAACATCTTTAAACTTACTTGCCCAACGACACACAGTACTCAAATCAACACAATCACCATAAACAGCTTGCATTTTCTGATAAATCTCCTTCTACTGTCAAGAATTCAATGACTGCACGTTGCTTAAGTCGCATTGACCGACCGTATGTGGAGGGTTCCATACTTTGCACTTTAACAATACAACTGTTCAATGCTAAGGCGTCCTGCCAAAATAGAACTGTAGAGGAGAGTCTACTGAACAAACCAGTACCTGCCGCATACCAGTACTGCCATCTGTTGAGGAGTTACAAAGGTGGAGGCATTACTTTTCATTCAATTCTTCCTTCCTTCCTTCTCCCTTTCTGTGTATGTGTTTTGAATGTGCATATATGTGTGTATATATTTCTGTATATATTTGTGTATATGTGTGTATATATGTGTGTTTGTGTACATATGTGGTTTTGAGCATGCATTGTAATCTCTCTCTTTTTGGCTTTTTAAGTCTCTTCTGTTGTATTTTCCAGTGTTTTTATGAGTGATGGTCACTCGTTGGCCTGATAGGTGCATTGTGCCCAAATTTCGTGTCAATTCGTCAAGTGGTTTTTGAGTTATGTTAATCCCACAAATGAACATTACATTTTTATTTATATAGATTACATGTAATATAAAATATATAATTATAATATTGTATTATTATTAGTAGTAGTATTATAATGTATTACATTAAAATATTATAAATATTATATGTATATACAATACAATATATTATATTATATTATTAGTAAAGCACAGGAAACAAGATGGAACTGTCTTCAACTGTAGCCCCCTCTCTCTTCACTCTGGCCAGAGCAGTTGGTGCTGGGGAGGGGGAGGCCTCTCAACTGATGATATAGGCAGGAGACAAGATGGAACTGTCTTCTGCCCCCAAATTGAATTGTTCCCCCAAACATTTTTTTTCCCTTCATTCTCTTAAGTTCAGAGTGAGATGATAGAGAGGAGGTTTATCCATTGTATAACATCTTGGAACTCCTTACATTGCCTAGTGTCTCAGGTGGGTTGTTGTGGGGGATGGACTTCCAGAGCAGTTGTATTTTGGAAAGGGTAGCTACAGTCAGGGGCGGCTCAACCCATTATGCAAAGTAAGCATTTGCAGTATAGTTGATTTTGCCCAGGGGCACTCTTGGGGGAAAATAGACCTTGACATAGGCGAGTTGTAGTTACTGGGATGTATAGTTCACCTACAATCAAAGAACATTCTGAACTCCACCAATGATGGAATTGAACCAAATATGGCACATAGAATTCCCACGACGAACAGAAAATATATATCAGTGATTGGTTGGGGGGCGGAGGTGACAAAATACTGTTTGCTTACTGTTGAAAATTACCCAGGGCCACCTCTGGCTACAGTCAACATGCCCCCTTTCCTCTCTATTAATCGAAGTTTGATTTGCTGGCAAGATATTGTTTTGCATTGCCTTTTTGGCTATAAATCCTTTGAGGACACTAATTGATACATACTCTAGAGAGGGATCATTTAAAGCAAATGCCAGGGTCCTGCCTGCACCTGAGCCTCACTATGACATGGGAGGGGAAGACATTTATAGGTACACAGCATGGTCTCAGCCATGTAATCATTGCTGTGCAAAGGATGTTTGTTCTTTGCAATTATGGCCCACATAATATAAGTAAGGAATTGAGAAAGATGTTTAAACTTATAATTAATGTTGCTTTGAAAAGAGCAACATGGCAGAATTGTCATTAAAATTACATCTCTTTGTGGAGTGGGGCATGGATGGTGTTGTAGCAAATCAGACGAGGTGGGTCTGGGGGTTGTTTTGCTGATCCTGTCAAGAGGAGGCATTTTAATATGCTACTTGAAATACATGCCACCTGCTACTTTTATTAGCTATAATTTACAACGCAACCAGGGATTGTAAATTCTTACAATGGTTTAAGAGACTAATAAAATCAAGTGTTCATTGGTCTCAATCCTGCACCTCACCCGCACCCAAATGTTTTGTACATGGCACTGGGCTTTAGAGGACAAAAGCCAAACATGTCCACATAAACTATTGCTGATTTTGAAATGTTTTCTGACTCTCCCACACTAAGGACAGACTGTGATTGAAGGCAAAAGAGCTAACATTGAAGGCTTGAAA
Source organism: Anolis sagrei (assembly GCF_037176765.1). Taxonomy (NCBI): domain Eukaryota; kingdom Metazoa; phylum Chordata; class Lepidosauria; order Squamata; family Anolidae; genus Anolis; species Anolis sagrei. The sequence goes on along the minus strand of NC_090021.1, from coordinate 169,876,195 downwards.
TCTTCAAAGGCGGCTATAGTTCTTACTTCTTAAAAACACAAATTGGCACACTGCCTCAATGCAGTCTATACACTAAGCCATAGTTTGCATGAGTCACAGCTAAAAATTCTCATGATGTTTTGAACAGCTGGAATTTCTGTTATTTTTTTTAAAAAACATTTACAGCAGTATACATTTCTGCCTTTTTCATTTCAAATGTTTTCCTACTTTTGGTGAAATTATGAGTTTTTGCTTTCTTTTTCTATCACAAGTTTTAAATGCATTTTTTCCAGTGGTTTTGCACATTTTGAGACTTTTGATGCAGAAGAAGTTGTTTTTTTCATTTAAAAAGGCAATGTACAGAGAACACAGTGTCTGCAGCACTTTCCCCTGACCTTAATGAAGATCTAACCCCACTGTTCGCCTCTTTTGAGCTCCTCCCCCAGAAACACATTCTCCCACTACTAGGGTTTTATCAATTTTTATGCTGTACATTTGACCCACCCATTGTATTCTATTTCTTTATCTTGTTATTTTGCAATTGTTTATTTTATTTTGCTACTTTATGTATCTTATTTTGATGTTATTTTTGCTGTGTTGTATTTTATTTTGTTGCATTGTAATTCTGGGCTTGACCTCATATTAGCTGCCCTGAATCCCCTTTGGGGAGATGGTAGCGGGGTATAAATAAAGATTTATTATTATTATTATTATTATTATTATTATTATTATTATTATTATTCAGCACAGAAAATCTTGTTGAGAGCCAGCACAATGTAGTGGTTTGCATGCTGGACTACAATTGGAGACCAGAATTTGAATGTTTCTTGGTCATGGAATCCCACCAGCTAATCTTTGGCAAGTCCAAGTTTCTCAGTCTCAGAGAAAACAATCGCAAACCTTGTCAAGGAAACCCTGTGATAGGTTCACCTTTGAGTTTCCATAAATCAGGAACAACTTGGAGGCACATAACAACAACAACAACAACAACAACAACAACAACAATAACAACGGATGCCTGAGATTGTCTCCTTTGTATATATAGAATGCAACAAGAAAACACACTTTTGCATAACCTAGGGTGCATCCTTGAGCTCTTACATAGAAAAACAAGTTATAAACAAACAAAGGATATGGACCATATGGCTGATGGAAACCTGAAATTATGTGAGAAGAAATTGTATCACATGTATCTAGGCATTGAGTTTTCCCCTTTCTAAGGACCTCATCACATTAGTAATTTTGTAGTTGCCATCACATGATGCAAGCCTACTTCTGGTGGTCGACCAATGGTCCCTGGCACTTTCATTAAAAAAACATGAATTATTTGGAGTCAGCAATCTACAAGCTCCTGCTGTCTTTATGTGCCTAGATCCAGGTAAAATCATGGATTTTCCCATGTGATGGCAACTGGTAAATTTCGCTGTGCCAAACCGTTTTATGACATCAGTAGGCAGAAAAAAGTGGGTGATTCCAACCGTTATCTGTAAATCTCCTCTAGCTACCATTAATTCCTTGGGTCTATCAGTACTGTCAGTCCCAGAAGTCGAAATATCTTCTTATCTTGACTAACCATACACATGTCTTTGTGCAGTGGGTCCTTTAAGGAAAAAAGGAAGGGGGGGGGGAGAAGCAGGATGGATGGGAACTGTGTATGATGGCAAATGAAGTGGGTGAATCCAGATAAAAAGAATACTTGTGATGGGGGAGACTTAATTCTCCGTTTTATTTAAATGTGGGCTAACACTGAACACTATTGCAAGGTCCGGATCAACTTGCATTATCGGTCTAATATGGTGAGGTCCTATGTTCAACATTCCACAGCAGACAACTGATCTTCCTAAATTATGTCCTGAACTGTCTCAATAGAATCCGATGTTTATCTGCATAAGGGAATAATTTCTTCTTCATCCATTGTTTTAGGGTAGGCATGAGCACAGCATGATCTGTAGGCTGCATGTGAGTCCTGGAACTTACTTTTGTGGGCCCTGAAACACCTACCACAAGCATGATTTCTTTTTGGGGGGAGGGATATTTGCTGCCACAATATGGAGAAATTCCCCCAAACATATGAAAATATATTTTAAAACCCACTTATCATAAGTCCCCTACCTCCATATTCCTCTCTTTTCCTTTTTCTCTACAGTTCCTCTCAAGACAGTGAGTCCTTGTTGCATTTCGATGGGGTGTGGGGCTACAGAAATGTGGACTGTTCTAGGGAATGTAGTCTATGCACACCTTCAAACCTTTCCTCCAGATTACTCTTTTTTTGCTACTTAAAAATACATGAATTTTCTTCCCTAAAGACTAGAGCATGCAATATCCCTTTCTGATAAGTGGAAGGCTAACTTGCATTGTTTGATTAAAATGCTGATTTTTCAAAACCAGGCTGGGATTTTTACCCACTTCCTTTTTTCTTTCGTTGTTTTGAATACATTTTGGGCTGCTCATATAGTCTTGGGTGTGGGGTGGGAGTCCCACAGCACAAACCTGAGCTCTAGATGTGTTATCAGTTGTCCATCCCTGTTCTAGGAGTTCAGACAAATGATACACAATTCACTTTCATGTTCATCAACACTGGATGGATGCCAAACTTTACCAGTTTTTCATTTCTCTTCTGTCATATTAGCATTCTGCAGATGACCAAAGACACATCCACAAATCTGAAAACATGACTCAAGTGAAAATCCACCTAATTCTTTTCTCCTACAAAAATTAGAATAATCTGGTTTTTATGTTTCCCTAAGAAAACCGCTCACCACTGAGCTGAAATAGAATTACCAAGCAGTGAATCAAATACATCGCTCATTCAAAATGCCAACAGAATATCCTGTAAAAGAGCAAAGTAATAGTATCTGCCATATGGTTAACCTCAGCTAAAAACCAAAACAAACCTACTTATTCAACTAAAGGGCATTTCCTTTGAATATAAGCAAAGGGCTATCCCCCTTCTCTAACCAAAACATTGACACCATCTCTCTTGCAGAAATTACAAACTCTTGGAATTCTTTAGAGTGTATTTAACTTGAGAATTTTGACAGGTACAAGGAAAATCCAAGGTTTGGGTATGCTGACTACACAAACATAGGGCATGTAACATAAAATGCTTATGCTTGACAGTAAGTTAAAGTATATTTTTAGTTTCCTAAAGGCCTTCAATAGACAATATGAATATTCAAATAAACAACATGTAGAGGAGGTCCTAAGACTAATTCCAATACTGAAATCTTCCAAAATCCAAAACTGTCCATATAGGTGACTGAGATTGTGTCTCTTTTGCTTTTTGGTGGATCAGTGTACACAATCTTTATTTCATGCATAACATTATTCAAATTATTGTATAAAATTATCTTCAGGCTATGCATATAATGTGCATATTAAATATAAATGAATTCCGTGTTTAGGCTTGGATCTCATCTTCAAGATACCCCCTCCCCCCCTCTCTCATTCTCTCTCTCCCTCTCTCTCTCTCTCTCTCTCTCTCTCTATATATATATATGCAACTATGATTTTTCCAGGCTGTATGGCCATGTTCCAGAAGCATTCTCTCCTGACTTTTTGCTCACATCTATGGCAGGCATCCTCAGAGGTTGAGGGGTCAGACCCTTTAGCCTCTGAGGATGCCTGTCAGAGATTTAGGCAAAAGGTCAGGAGAGAATGCTTCTGGAACATAGTCATACAGCCTGGATAACTCACAGCAACCCAGTGATTCCAGGCATGAAAGCCTTCAACAACACATATGCAAATATAGTTTGGCCAAATTTGGAGAGGGGAAAATAAAAACTCCCGAACAGTCTTGATCCCAAGAATATTCTGGATAAGGGATACTCAAATTGTGAATAGCAAAATTGTGTCACATTTTAGCACTTTTTAATTGTCCTGTATACCATACCATCTGTCCTCCAAGCAAATGGGCACCATATCTGAAACCCTGCAAGAGTACATTACGACCTGAAGCCTTCTTTACCAAGGTCAATATGGAGGAAATCTGAGAAAAGTCTTGAACCCAGATCTCCACAACTCAGTGTTCTTATCAGTTACCAGGACCAAAAGGCCTCAACAAGTAAAATTTTGCTTTCAAAACCAATCTAAAATCACATTAAAATCTGAAGGTATACAAAGGGCAGAACCCACCAGAAATGGAGTGCGGATGCTTCCACTCCCTCCTACAATGTCCACTCAATCTGCTCCCAAAGAGTTGAAAAACTCTTCAGATCTAATTTTCAGGAAGCATAGAAAGCTGGGGAGGGATGGGAAAGAACATCCAACTGGGTGAAACCAATCCAAAGTTGTTGTTGTCATTGGATAGGCATGGCACTGGATTGAGGCTTAGGTGTTTAACCCCATCACCATAAGCAGATGACCACGTTTTCTTTTTCCAGGGAGCATTTTCATTAAGCAGCAATACCTCCACTACAAAAGACGTAATGCACAGGGATGCTCTAGCAGCTGACAAGACTACCCTATGAAACAGCAGCTGTGTTTTGGCTTGGTGAGCACTTGGATGAGCACCATATCATTACTCAACAATGCCTGTCTGCTCTGCTCCTTGTTTACTTCGGCAGGCTCATTTTCAAAGCAACACAGCAGGCAGACAGGCAGCATGAGAGGGAATGAGGTGCTGGCAAATAAACCTACTGACCTGGATTTCTGCTGCTGGAGCATTGCATGACAAACAAATTAGAATCTGCGAAGAGTTTGTTTTCTTCGCAACCAGTTCACGTAGCATCTACCGGATAATTTTATTTTATTGCTTTATTTCTGTCATTTATTCCATCTTCTAGCCAAGGTTCAATCTACACTCTACAAGAACTCACATCTAGTGGCAAGAAGCATGGATATATATTTCAACCCATAAAATAGATATGGTAATTTCAAATTAGTTGTAGCTTAGTGAGGTACTAGCATTCACTGGCAGAGAAGGCTACAGAGCTTGTGAAACAACAGCTCACATAATTCCATAGCATTAAACCATGGCAGTTAAAGTGGTGTCAACTGGAGCATTTCTGCAGTGTAGATGCACCCCTAGTGTCTACCGATTAGAAGCCCGGTGAAAGGGTTAATGGAAGGAGTCTGATGTATCCTCTTGAGTAAGTGCTTCAACAAAAAGAGAATCCATTGCAGCTCATATATCCTATCACTGGATTTGAGACCAAGCCCCCTTCTACATTGTCATATAATCCATATTATCAAAGCAGACAATTCACCTTATCTGATTTGAACTGGATTATATGAGTCTATGCTACCATATAATCCAGAGCCCCCGGTGGCACAGTGGGTTAAACTCGTGCCGGTAGGACTGAAGACCGTCAGGTTGCAGGTTCAAATCCGGGGAGAGGCGGATGAGCTCCCTCTATCAGCTCCAGCTCCTCATGTGGGGGACACGAGAGAAGCCTCCCACAAGGATGATAAAAACATCAAAATCATCCTGGCATCCCCTGGGCAATTCTCTCACACCAGAAGAGACTTGCAGTTTTTCAAGTCGATCCTGACACGGCAACCCCCCCCCCAAAAAAAAAAAAAACTCCCATATAATCCAGTCCAAAGCAGATAATCTGATTTTATATGGTAGTGTAGAAGGTCTAACCGCACACCCAGTGGTCTAACCGCACACCCAGTGGTAAATTATAGTAGTGGCCACCAGTGACTTTTGTATAAAGGTTGTGGTAAATTTGAGACTCTTTCAAACCACACAATTATAGTGCAATGATTCCACTTTAACTACCATGGCAACAGCCTTGTGGAATTCTGGGATTGTTAATTGAGGGAGCAGCCTGTAGAATCCTTACCCTTAAACAACCTCTTTATCATATGGGATATTATAAACTTATAATGGATTCAGGTTATGTCTGATGTGGGATCCAATGGTCCACTCTGCAAGTTATACATTATAATCTAAGCCCCAGCCAATTTACTAAAGTACATTTTGAGAGATAGTACAAGTTATGGCGCTTGATGCAAAGAACAAGAGAGATTTGGATCTCATTCACATTTTCATTTGAACCGATTTTTGCTAGCTTACCATTATTCTGCCATGACTTGGGAGTCTTACAAAATTCAACACAGACTCACATCATCTGAATTGATCTCCTGCTGCCATACACAATCCAAAACATTTTTGACACTCATACATCCACTAATGGCTCTAATCCAGAAGGGAAAGCACGTCTGTTGTGCATGTTATGAGTGGCAGTCCCAAGTGTATGCACTAAGTTCCTAAGAGCTAAAAGACTACAGCAGGGGTCCTCAAACTTTTTAAACAGAAGGGCAGGTCACAGTCCCTCAAACTGTTGGAGGGCCAGATTATAATTTGAAAACAACATGAATGAATTCCTATGCACACTGTGCATAACTTATTTGTAGTGCAAACAATACTGAAAAACAATACAATAATTAAAATGAAGAACAAGTGTAACCAATATAAATTTATTAGTATTTCAATGAGAAGTGTGGCCCTGCTTTTGCCTAATGAGACATGATTGTTGTTGTTGTTGTGTGCTTTCAAGTCATTTCAGACTTAGGTTGATCCTGAGTGAGGGCCAGGTAAATGACCTTGAAGGGCTGTATGTCACCCCGAGCCTTAGTTTGAGGATCCCTGGACTATAGCAACCACAGTTAAATACGCCAGCATTTCACTTTAGAAAAAACAACAACTCTCCAGTGGGGTTTATATTAAGCACCATAGATCTTGAAAAGTCACAATTGGGCCGCTTCCAGTGTTTGACCATTTATGAACACTCTTAGCTGTAGCTGTATCTAGTGTAACCCTTGATTCTTTAAGATACTAAACTTGTTATTTCATTTCCCCCAACGAAACATGCCCATGGGAAACATGAGTTTTGCATACAATGCATGCAAGAAACCTTACCCATCTTGGACCCGCAATCAGTGCTTAAAACTACAATAAGAAAATGCTGACCAAGCTTATGGGTTTGTTCAATTTCACTGCCCCAGCAATGTTTGGTATGCGCCATTCTAGCAATCTTGACACATTCATTGTATTTCCATACTCTTTAGCTTTTATAAAAATTATTTTACTTGACAGCTCACTTCTGTCCATCCATCTACATCAGAGGTGGGGAATTTTGTGCTCTTTGGTTATTATAACTGCACCCTTAAAAGTGATAAATTGACACATGGGTGGCAGCCTTATTGATAACATGCCTGAAAAGTGGATACAACTACAATTGCCAGTCTCGTACACCTAGCATGGCCAATGATAAGAGACTGTGGCAATTGTAGCTATACCCTCATTTCAGTCACGTCATGAATAAGGCTGCTACTATGTGCCAATTTATCACTTTCAAGGATGGAGTGATTCCACTCTATTGGTTTTGTTATGTGACTTTCAGTTGACTGACTTATGACAACCGTTTCCTAGGATTTTCTTGGTCATATTTGTACAGAAGATGCCTGCCATTCCCTTCCTCTGAGGCTGGGAGCGTGTGATTTGCACAAGGACAGACACTGGGTTGCCATGTCTGAGGGCCCTTCCAGACAGACCCTATATCCCAGGATCTGATCCCAGGTTTTCTGGATTTTCTGAGTCAGCATTACCAGATAATCTGGGATAAACAGAAAACCTGGGATGAGATCCTGGGATATAGGGTCTGTCTGGAAGGGCCCTGAGTGGGATTTCAAACTTTGGTCTCTCAACGTCTTAGTTCAATTCTCAAATCACTGCACCATGTTGGTTCTTGATGGTATAACTGTTGCTTCATAAGAGCAGCACAAAAGCTTAAAAGGAATATCACGTGAACCAAGGCAGCAGCAGGCATAACTGTAACAAGGCTACCTGCCTTTCCCATGGCACACCAGTTTAACTGACAACCGTGTCCTCTGTTCATGTACCATGTAACGTTACTTCACTGAATCAAACTAAGCTGGCGTAAAAGCATGCCAGATTAGCCACTAGAAAATAAGGATACAACTTTTTTATCCCTTCCAAAGAGGCTTTCATGCCTGTAGCTCTGAGTCTTTAGAATACATTGCATGCTTTCTTTCTGAACGCAAACTGGAAAATGCGTTCATTGCACAATTACGCAAAATCTACTACCCCAAAACATGCCATATTATGCACAATGCAGTATTCATGCAGGTCCCTCCTAACCATAGTATTGGGGAATAGTGTCAGTAGCTAGAATTCTGGATCTGGACATAGCAAAATTCAGACCACAGTCTTTGAAAATGTAAAATGTAAAGGTCAGATTTAAGTCAGTAAGTGCCTTGCAGTCTAATCGAACTCAAAAAATGTGGTGTAGATGAAACAATGGGGACCTCTAAATACTCACAGGATCTCACACAAACCAATAAACACATTTTAAAGGGTACCGTGTAGGGAACCTATAAACTATAACTATCAGGCCAGAAGCAAGAATAGAAAACAATGTAATGGGAAGGGAGAACAGAATTGGGTTATTGTAGGTTTTTCGGGCTGTATGGCCATGTTCTAGAAGCAGTCTCTCCTGATGTTATAATTCTGTCTTGAAGAACAGAATTATAAAGGAATGTCTTCAACCCAAGGGACAGGACATCACCAAAATGGGAGTATAACCAAAAGTGAATATTGCATTTATTTAAAACATTTATATTCCACCCTTCTTACCCCAAAGGGGACTCAGGGCAGAGCACAGCATATATATGGCAAACATTCCATGCCAGGACAACAATATTGTGTATAAGTTATGTAGTATTGTATTGGTTTAGGTATATATATGGATTTTTATAATAATAATAAGAAGAAGAAGAAGAAGAAGAAGAACAATAACAACAACAACAGCAATAAGAACAGTTTATTTGTACACCACCCTTTCTCCTGAGGGGACTCAGGGTGGTTTCCAATAAAAATAAAAGGCAAACATTCAATGCCAAAAAAAAAGAGGTACATTGTTGATACCCTAAAGAGCTGCTGCCAGTCACAGGAGATAATGTGCATCTAGATTGATTCACCTTGGTAAGACATTCTCAGTGTGCATCTACACTGTAGAATTAATGTAGTTTGAGACCATTTTAACTACTGTGGTTCAGTGCTATGGGATCATGGGAGTTGCAGTTTTACAAGGTCTTTAGCCTTCACTGCAGGCGCCTAACTAAACTGCAAATCCCAGGATCCCATAGCACTCAGCCATGGCAGATAAAATGGTGTTGAATTACAATAACCCTACAATGTAAATACATTCTTAGTCTCACATTTGCATACACACTGTTGGATTTCTTTAACTGCCATAAAATCCTGGGATTTATAGCTTGGTGAGGCACCAGCACTCCTTGACAAAGAATGCTAAGGACCTTGGAAACTACAACTCTCATGATTTCAAGGCATTTATCCTATAGCAGTTAAAGTAGTGTCAAACTGCATGAATGCTGCCATGTAGATGCACCCAGAGGAAATTCTTCTCACCATAGTAATTCTATGCAGTGCAGACATCACATGTACCTTCCAAGAACTTTTATAACTTAAAAAAACACCTAAGACTTTGGCTAGGGTCAGAATAATGGAATTAATGGAATTAATTCACTGGCAGAAGAAACATGGCAGTCAAAAGGAGGCAATTCATGTAATGATGAAGTGACATCAAATTAATGTCAGTTCAGCATTGCATGGAGTGTCTCATTTTGACTGACATTCTTCTCCTGCTGATCAGTTTCAACTGATGATAATCACACTCAGATCTGGTATTACAACACAGAGAGAAAAATGCTCTCTGTTTGCATTCTCTACTCTTTAAAACAATTACATTGCAACATCACAACTTGTGACCCACCATGTCAAATGACTTGTACTGGAGAATTTGCTCTGAGTTTGACCATTAACACAACTACCTGAGATGCTGAATCCTATACCAAAAAATAATTCAGCACTTTGGAGAGCTCCTTTAAGATGCATGGTTAAACTAGAGCTTTGAATGCTTTTTTTCTGCTTTTTTGCAGTGGACTGGATGGCCCATGAGGTCTCTTCCAACTCTATGATTCTATAGAGCAGATTCACTGTCCTGCTGATCAGAGTCAAGAGCCCTGACTACACTTGATCAATGCTCTGTTGTTACTGCATGCTTGAGGCAGTGCAAACTGCCCAATACCTGAATATTTTGGCTGGCAAACTGGGCTTGTCTTGGTGTGACCACAATTATTTATTTATTTATTTACTATATTTATAGACCGCCCCTCTCAGCCCGCAGGTGACTCGGGGCAGTGTACAGTCAACATCGGAAGCATAAAATACAATAAATACAGTTAATGAAATATAAAACCAGAAAAAACAACAATATCAATAAAAACATGTATCAGTTTGAGTCTCCTTATTACAAACATTATCCAAAAGCATCATCCATTTGTTCCCCTTTTCTCTATGTCTGTTATATTGTGGCTGCAAATGCTTGCTCAAAACGCCAAGTCTTGAATTTTTTTTGAAATGTTTAAAGGGAAGGTCCCGATCTAATATCCCTAGGAAGAGTGTTCCACAGCCAAGAGGCCACTGCTAAGAAGGCCCTGTCTCTTGTCCCCGCCAGACATACTTGTGACGAAGGCAGGATCGAGAGCAGGGCCTCCCCAGATGATCTTAAGGTCCTGGTGGGTTCATAAGGGGAGATGCATTCAGACAGGTAAATTGGGTCAGAACCATTTAGGGCTGTTGTTTAGACCTGTTCCAATGTGATCTTAATCTACACGGCACATTGCAATAGAGCAAGATTGTTATCTGAGAAGAATAAGATAATATTCATGCCATCTGGAGAAAGCCCAAAGTTCAACATACTGGAATAGATTGCTGTGACTTCAGCAAAACCCAAAGGCTAATTTCCAAATTATCCAAATAATGTGAACATTATCTTTCTTCTGGATATTTGATGGAACGTATACGTCCTATACATGACTCACGCAACATGGATATTATTAAAGGGGGTTGGACGGAGGAGGAGAATGAAGGAAAACATCAAAGTATTTCCAAGGATTACTACATGTTGAGAAAGACCTGCTGATATGAATACTGTTTAATATTTCTTTAAAGATAAGACTACAAGCACCCTAACTAATTCAGCATAGTATTAGATGGTTTGGCTAGGTTATTGTAACAACGGAGAAAATTTATTTTCATTCTCCCAAATAGTAAAAAATCTCAAATTGTATTTTTAAAACTCAGCAGATCCCAGCATTCCATTGAAATTTAATCTGAAGAGAGCTACCCATTACAAATTCCTTGGCTGTAGGTTTAGTAGATGTAGGAGGTTTAGTAGATGTAGCTTGACTTGAGAGATGGAATGCAGTCATTACACACCTCATAACAAAACTTTAATCATGCCATCTGACATGGTCAGAGCAGTAGGAGGCTGCCCCTGTGGTATGCTGTACAGATTGAACATTTCTTTTCCAGAATGTCAAAATCCGAAATATTCCAAAATCCCAAATTGTCCACATGGGAGGCTACAATAGTGGCATCTTTACTTTCTGATGATTCAATGTACACAAACTTTCTTTCATGCACAAATTTATAAAATCTATTGTGCATAAATTACCTTCAGGTAATATAAGATGTATATGAGCATACTTTTTTGTATAGACCTAGGTCACATCTCCACGATATCTCCTTATGTATGTATATACCAATATAGATATTCCAAAATCTGAAAAATCTGAAATTGAAATACTTCTGGATGTTTGGATAAGGGATATTAAAGGTATATAACTTCTCTATCTATTCAATTCATATTCCTGAACACAGTTGTCCTTATTACAAAGACAGGTGATGCTATGACGGACTTAAATTCTTAGTCCCTCAAAATAGTCTTTGAACCTACCAAAACCAACTGCTTCTTCAACAAATTCCTTGCCTTCTGGAGACTAGTTGTACAAGTATCAGCTACAAAAAAACTGTGGTCGTTCACTTTGCTTGTCTTGTTGTATCCAATATTGTTTGTAGAATTAGATTGGATCCCACTGCCTAATGATGGATCCCCTTGCGTGTGGATGGGCAAAACGCCTCCCACCAACAGAACCCAAAGATGACTGGGCTGGAGTGAAAACGGCTACAACTTGTTTATTGATTACAGCAATAACAAGGTTGGCAGCCAGGCATGGGTTCTGGATCATGATGGGTCAGCCCGTTGCTGACCGATACCACCAAACACATTAGGGTGCCACCGGCACCTGCGTTACATGGCACCCCTGAGGACCACCGGATGTTCCCCCTGAACCGCTGGGGGGGGGGGGAGGAAGCCAGATCCAGGGCCCATGGCACATGCCAACCTAAGTTGTGATGAACTGACAATAACCAAACCAAAGAAAAACACTATCAAAACACAGAACAGGCATGAAGGGTGGGTGGGGTGGCAAGTTGGAGCAGGCACGGTGCTTGTAAGTGCCCAATGTAGCCCCTTTTGAGGGGTGCTGGGCAGTGGAAAAGGCCAGCCCTGGCCAATAAGGAGGCCTGGGCAGGGCCATCACTGGTTGGCCAGCTGGTCAACCAGTGGGAAAATCTCCATGACACAGAGAGCTTCTGGGAAGGAGAAGCCCCCTGCTACCATTTTGGCCGGTGGGAGAATGTCCCCCATCGCAAGGAGCCTTGCCCAGTAAGTCGGGCAATGCATTTTTTGGACTGGCCCTGCAGTTCCAACCTTTGGGTCCTATCACTCATCCTGTCCTTTGTTCCCCACTTAATCCCTACCTGGTACTTGGGCCTCAGGGTGAACCTTTATAAATAGACCTGTGGGTGTGTTACTGTGGTAGGCTTGTTGCACTAAGCATGACCTGATTCTTTGCCAAATTTGATTGAGACAGACAGAGAGTTTTCAAACAAACAAATGGAAGTTTATTATTTTGAACACTCTTCATTTATAGCTTCCCCAAAACCAGAGTCACTTCTTCCCTCTGACTATACTGTTTCTGTTACAAGGCTTCCTATCTTTGTAGCTGCTTGAGATCCAAACCATATTTGGCTTCTGACATCAAATCCCCATCAGGTCTCTGACACTCATAAGCTTCTTTTGCAACATTTCTTACCTGCAGCTAGAATTGGCTGCCTTCAGCCAGGTTTACCTAGCTACACAAGGGAGACAAGCAAAGGGAAGTCTATTGTGCAAACAGATTGCTTGTGTACCAAAGGATAGAGCCCTGAAATGAGACAGTTTCATTTTTAGTGACTCACATCTGTTGCAAGAATGCGACCCATTAAAAGCCATGCCTAAGCTTCAATATTTTTCTTGTCCATTTTTTTAAAGAGCATTTTAGGAGTTACTCAAAACAATGAGTCATTATCATGCTCTGAAGACATCAGAAGCCAATAATATAGCAATGCTAACAAGAAACTCTGTTCCCAACTATAATTCCTTCCATGAATATACAATGATAATTGCCAGAAAGATCCAAAGTTTTCTAAGGGCGCTTACAGACAGGAATCAAACCCACCTTGGTGTGGGTTTAAGTCCCCACAAGCCCCCCAAAACCAAGGCTTTCCCAGGAAGGGTGGCTACATGCCATCCCGATTGCTTTCGAGATGGCACACAGCCACCCTGAAGCCCCCCCAGAACAACACCTAAAAAGTAACTTAACTGTCCACCATTATGGTTCTCTTTGTGCCAGGAGGGTGCAAGGAGGACCATAATGGCAGCTGGGCAAGGTTTTTCTTCTTCTTTTTTTTACTTTTTTGGGCACATGAGGAGCTTGGGGGAGAGGGTGGGCACCATCATGGACTTTTGAGCTCCAGGAGCCCAAAAGGTTTGTGCTGGCAAATGGGGGCGAGTCCTCGGATGACTAATACCTCATTAGATCTGGGCCTTTCAAGAAGGCCTGGATCTAATGGGGTATTTAACAGAGGTTATTCCAAATTAATTCATTTTTTTACCAGAGGTGTCATGTTGTCCCCAGTAAAAACCCAGACAGGTCCCATGTATTGGGACCTGTCTGGGTGGGCCCTTAAAATCAGTAGAGGATCTAGGCCTTGATATTAAAATCCGACTTTCTCTGAAAAATTGCTGAGACAAACTAATAACTATGCAATTGCTCAAAAAATTGCTCAAACAAACTAATAACTATGCAATAGGAACAGGTGAGTAGAAACTGTTTAAGATGAAACAGAGTTTTATTTGTTGGGAATTATAGACAACCATTCATCTTGAAAGAAAATTCAGGAGAATGCTACAATATATTATAACTGTCCCATGAATTATATATGCTCAGCAATGGAAGGATGGCTGACAAAGAACTGAGAAATAAGAGAAATGGACAGACTAACTATGATCATTTAGGAGAAATCTTTGATCAGCTTTAAGAAAGACTGGGACTTGCCCATCAATTATTTCAGAACAAAGGTGGAATTTTTCAAATGTGGGATTCATGAATTAGTAGAGTGTTGACTAAAGTAGGATTATATTAGCATTTAAAGGGAGTAAGCTAATAAAAGATAACAACTATCACACAAAGAGTGGGAAGTCCCAATTATTTAAAATTGTTATTTAATTGTGGTTTAGTTGTAACGGACAATATGCAATTCTGTTGTTTTGGTAGTTTTATATATAAAAAATGCTTGTTTGTGTGTTCTATTCTCTCTCCTTCTTGAATAAAAATATTTGAAAGAAAGAAAATTAGAAAATACTCAGTCTTGACTAAAGGCAAGTCTACACAAATTCTAACTATGGTCCAAATTTGCTAATTCGCTGTGGTACTCACTTGTATATGCCCTCTCTACACATATACACACTGCTCTACAACAAACTACATCTCATCCAAAGTAATCTGTGTTCTAATACTGGGACCAAGAGAATATCAGGCTTAATGAAGGTACAACACTACATGAATGTAAACACAAGAAAAAAAGGTGCAATAGCAGATCCTTTTAATGTAGTAGTAGTGATTTTATTGATTAGCCCTTAGGCCATATCACAATAAAAAAAAACAGAAGAGCAAGGACTGACAAGACCTTATCACACTCCACTTAGTAAGTTAAAATACGACACTTGCAACAATACAGTAAGTAAATATGATATGACATGATAAAACTGATAAACTTATCAAGCTGAGTATATACATCATATTTCATTATCACCCCTACAATTTACCCCAATTAGCCCTACATATGTGGTTCTCGGACGTATTGTTTTGCTTAAGTACAGTGCTGTTTTATATGTTATTTTTGGGTCTTGGCCACACATAAAATATGTTGTTCTGATGTGAGATTTCCAATACATTGTCCGTTTGATATATGGACCAGGTGGAAGTCTCTCACCTTCTGATACAATTTGCAATCAAATAATATGTGTGCTATATCCTCAATTTCAGGTGCCCCGCAGCTACAACTCTGTTCATTATAAGGGATGCTGTTAAATCTCCCGTATCTAATCATTGTCTCAAGCTGAAGATCCTTTTAATGCAAAGGTCCTCAAACTAAGGCCCGAGGACCGGATACGGCCCTCCAAGGTCATTTACCCGGCCCTCGCTCAGGGTCAATCTAAGTCTGAAATGACTTGAAAGCACATAACAACAACAACAATCCTATCTCATCAGCCAAAAGATGGCACAGACTTCCCATTGAAATACTAATAACTTTATATTTGTTAAAATTGTTCTTCATTTTAATTATTGTATTGTTTTTAAGTGTTTTTTGCACTACGCAAAAGATATTGCAGTGTACATAGGAATTCATTCATTTTTTTTTCAAATTATAATCTGGCCCTCCAACAGTTTGAGGGACCTGGCCCTCTGTTTACAAAGTTTGAGGACCTCTGTTTTAATGCTTCTCATGCTTTTTCTTTGGTGTTGGGCAGCTCAACACATTACGCAAAGTAAGCATTTGCAGTATAGTTTATTTTGCCCAGGGGCGCTCTTGAGGCGCTCTTGGGGGGAAATAGACCTTGACATATGCGAGTTGTAGTTACTGGGATGTATAGTTCACCTACAATCAAAGAGCATTCTGAACTCCACCAATGATGGAATTGAACCAAATATGGCACACAGAACTCCCACGACGAACAGAAAATATAGATCAGTGATTGGTTGGGGAGGGGGGCGCCAAAATACTGTTTGCTTACCGTTGAAAATTACCTAGGGCCGCCTCTGTTTGGTGTCATACTAGAAACACTGCAAGGTCCAAAACCATTATCAAAATATCCTTTACTTTTTAAAAGTCTATATAGTGATGATATGTTATTACTCATTGTATTTGTTCACAGCAATTATTTTATTAGAAAATAAAACAGAGAGGGGGCTGAGTAACCTTTAAAAGAGCATGTCCACACAAGGCTGTTGTTTCCAAGTCTAGACATTTCTAGTTTTCCCAAAGGTGTCCTTGAGAGAGGAAATGTCTCATAAACCAGTTTTTATAAGCAGTATATGTGTGCCCTGTCTCTCTTAAAAGTATTATAGCTAAAAATTGCATCCAACTTTATGAAAGACAACGTGAATACAACTAATGCAACAGTAGAATTATTCAAAATGGAATCCCGCTGTGCATTGTAAATGCTAATTTAGCATTTATAGTGAACAGCCATTACTTCATTATGCCCGAGAACTAGTAAATCCAGTCACTAGCAATTTTGCTCTCCCTTTTGGCACTGCTGAATAAAGAACACCCTACAAACTCATTTCTTAAGTGGTTTTCTTGACAGTTTCAAGAGCCAAGATGACCTCAGCAGTTTTAATAGACTTGTAATATATTAACAGGAGACTTAAAAATTGGGGCGGTTACAACCTAGCTGTCAGTTAAACAAATTCCTACCAGGTGAATCAAGTAAAGTTATAAACAAGGTGACAATTTCTGTCCTCAGGTTATGTCCTGCAACTCATTCTGATGCTGACTGCCAAATCGTGTTTTGTTGAAACAACAAAGCATTTCAATTTAATTATTTATGTGCATCCCCTTGTTGGCATGTTCAATTCGTAATGCCTTAAACTTTCAACCCTTTTGACAGGCTCACAATCTATGCTCAGCCCTCAAGTTTGCAGTTAATACTACTCATCTCTGACAAACCAGATGGATGAACTGGAAGGGTTCTGTTCCGTCTTTCAGGAGCATGGTTTACGTTGCCTTTTAGCTGCATGGGGATAGCATTCCTTTGCATTTCCCTAGGGTTGCTATAGACCCAGCAGCACACTGGAAGTTAAACAGTATCAGAGTCTGGAAAGCCAGGCTGCAGGCCCTTTGCAGTTATTGGTTTAGAAAGTATCTCTTTGGGTTAGGAGTCCGCCCTTTTTCCTCAGGTTGAGATCTCCATTTTGGAATCTCCCCTGCCTCCTTCAGTTGAGAAAAAAGCCTCAGATGTGCTGTTAGGTCAGGCAGGAAGCTCTGAAAAGCCATTGTGGGTACATTTGAGAAAATGAGATCGATAGATAGATAGATAGATAGATAGATAGATAGATAGATAGATAGAATAGCAATTGAGTAAATGAGTAATTGAGTTATTGGGTTATTTAGACAGAGAAAGAAATTGAGTTATTAAGAAAGGCAATTGGGATAAAGAGAAGCTTATTGAGATACTATAGTTATTGAGGAAAACTATTGAGTAATTGAAAAATAGAGAAATAGTTATTGAGTACTATTGAGCATTACTTCATCTCCAAAGCTAACCTTGTGCTTAGATATGGTCTTTCTAACCATAGCAGCTCAGGGTTAGGGTGAAAGATCCCAGGATTTTTTCTACCTTTTGGAGAAAAGTTACCTCAGTAATTGAAGGAAAAGGAAAAACCATCTCTATGGTTTCCCAAATTGACTGTTTGTGTTGTAACTTTATTAAGCTGTGCCAAGTCTGCCAAGGACTTTGGAAATAAATATTTTGGTGATGTTCATATCTTGACTGGCATCGGTTGCTGAAAGTATTGAGTTATTGCTTCAAAGAAAGACCCCCAGCAGTTCACCCAGATAAAGAGAGAAGCACATCTTAGTTTTAACGTTTATAACGTCTGGGTGTGACGGCACAGGTTTCAACAACAGCCCTGAAATGCCCTCTCTATTTTATTTGGGAAGATTGCAACGAAAAGTGGTTATAAATTCAGTGTGAGGACAGGAAAAATGATAATCACATTGAACAGTGATACCATCACATGCTGGTGGCTATAATGATAGAAGTATTATTTTTATTGGGTTAAAGATCAAATTTGTTTCAATTGGTTGGTATTAAAGCAGCATTCAATTAAAGCAGTATTAAATTGGTTAGTATTAAAACAGTTGGTATTAAACCTCAGCAGACTGAAAGGTCACATTAACATGCTATAGAAGTGTAATATGCTGATTATAATGTCGTCTGTGTGCATTCAGAAGAAGATCTACAAGCCACTCTAAACACCTTCGCAGAAGCATACAAGAAGCTTGGCCTCTCATTGAACATCAAGAAAACCAAAGTGCTCTTCCAGAAGTCACCAGCCAATCCCTCTCCAATGCCAGAAATACAGCTTAATGGTGTAACATTAGAAAATATTGAACCATTCCCACTACCTTGGCAGCCACCTCTCCACAAAAGTCAACATTGACACAGAAATACAACACTGTCCAAGATCTGCAAGTGAAGCATTTTTCTGAATGAAGCAAAGAGTGTTTGAGGATCGGGACGTCCGTAGGGATACCGAGGCGATTGTTTATAAAGCTATTGTCCTCCCAACCCTGCTATATGCCTGACAAACGTGGATAGATGTCACATGCAACTCCTGGAATGATTCCATCAGCGCTGCCTCCGGAAAATCCTGCAAATCTCTTGGGAAGACAGGTGGACAAATGTCAACGTGCTGGAAGAAGCAAAGACCACCAGCACTGAAGCGATGCTCCTATGCCATCAACTCTGCTGGACTGGCCATATTGTCCAAATGCCTGATTACCATCTCCCAAAGCTGTTACTATACTCACAACTCACGAATGGAAAATAGGATGTTGGTGGACAGGAAAAGAGATTGAAAGATGGGCTTAAAGCTAACCTTAGAAACTGTGACATAACCTGAAAAACTGTGACTGAGAACTGGGAAGCCCTGGCCCTTGAGCACTCTAACTGGAGGTCAGCTGTGACCAGCAGTGCTGTAGAATTTGAAGAGGCATGAATGGAGGGCGAAAGGGTGAAACCTGCCAAGAGGAAGGCATGCCCTCACTGTGGAAGAACTTGCAGGTTCAAGAATAGGGCTCCACAGTCACCTACATATCCATCACCAAGACACTACACTTGGAAGTTGATCATACTCAGACAATGAGGGATCACCTAAGTAAGTAAGTAAGTAAGTAAGTAAGTAACTATTAAAGCAGCAACCAAGATGAGGTGAACTAGATCAGAAGACTCCTGGAATTCTTGGATCCAGATTATATAAAGACCAATTCTCCCTAAATAAGCTGAGGAAAGGCTTTCCTTTGGTCCTAGCAGACAGGCCCTATATCTCAGGATATGATCCCAGGTTTTCTGTTTATCCCGGATTATCTGACAGTGTGGACTTATATAATCCAGTTTATTTATGCATTCATTCATTTACAGTATTTATGCCTCACCCTTCTCACCCCAAAGGGGACTCAGAGTGGCTTATAGAACATGCATACGGGAAGCATTCAATGCCGATTATACAGTTAACAAGGACAGACAACACAAAGGTAAAGGCAGTTTTTCCCATTTTATTTCTGGCATCTTGGAGGCTGTACTAGACTTTAAAGCAGAATTACCTTGGATCGGATTCTGGGATATAGGGCCTGTCTGGAAGGGCCCTTGGACAGATGATAAGATAAGAAAGAGAATGTTTTACATGGCAGCTCCTTGTTTTCATTCTGCCAGCATGCTAACTTCTTTTTATTTAGGCAGACCTTTGAGTGATTTTAATCATATGGCAAAATAGTATTGAAAACATTTGTACCCTGTATGTTTCTTAACTATGTTTTAATGGGTTTTAATTTGCTTTTGACTATCTGTTTGTATTGCTTTTATGGTTTATTTTTTATTTTGTAATATAGCATTTTAATCAACTTCCATTTTAAATTACTGTAAGACACTCTGAGTCCCATAGCAGAAGAAAGGCAGGGTGTAAATTGAATTAAAGAAACAAACAAAGCACTAGGCTAAAGAGCACTTGGGAGAATTTCAGAGTATTAAAAACTGCTCCGCTCACTCTGAAAACATATTTAAATAATTACTGACATACCACTACTTTAATAATTTGTTCTAAATTGATCAATTTGTTCACAAAGACAAGAGTCATAGGGAGGAGGGAGCAAGCTTGTTTTCTGCTTCCCTGGAGACTAGGACGCGGAACAATGGCTTCAAACTACAAGAAAGGAGATGCTATCTGAACATAAGGAAGAACTTCCTGACTGTGAGAGCCATTCAGCAGTGGAACTCTCTGCCTCGGAGTGTGGTGGAGGCTCCTTCTTTGGAAGCTTTTAAACAGAGGCTGGATGGCCATCTGTCAGGAGTGCTTTGAATGCAATTTTCCTGCTTCTTGGTACAGGGCTGGACTGGATGGCCCATGAGGTCTCTTCCAACTCTATGATTCTGTGATTCTATGAGTCAGTAGATGGTCTGCATGGAGTTTCTTTGCAAATTTTACAAACTGTTTCCACTTTACTTTTATAAACTTCCTTGAGTCTCATGCTTGGGAAACAGGTGTACAGCAATGTTAACAAGAACAACATCTTTCACAAATGTCGACTATACTTATACTTAACTAGCCGTCCCCTGCCACGCGTTGCTGTGGTCTACATGGGGGTTTTGTGTGGGAGGTTTGGCCCAATTCTATCATTGGTGGGGTTCAGAATGCTCTTTGAACTATAAATCCCAGTAACTACAACTCCCAAATGTTAAGATTCTATGTTCCCCCAACTCCACCAGTGTTCACATTTGGGCATATTGAGTATGTGTGTAGTTTGGTCCAGATCCATCATTGTTTGAGTCCACAGTGATCTCTGGATGTAGGTAAACTACAACTCCAAAACCAAAGGACACTGCCCACCAAAACCTTCCAGTATTTTATTTACTTACTTACTTACTTACTTTATTTGTATACCGCTCTTCTCAGCCATTAGGCGACTCAGAGCGGTTAACAAGAAGTAGCGGCAAAAATTCAATGCAAACATCATACAGCCATTTAAAAAACAATTAACACAATAATACAGTAAGTAATTAACATCAATAACCATCAGTAAACATCAATAAACAACCCACTAGCGTCTCATAACTAAAATCATATTTTCTGTTGGTCATGGGAGAACTGTGTGCCAAGTTTGGTTCAATTCCATCATTGATGGGGTTCAGAATGCTCTTTGATTGTAGGTGAACTATAAATCCCAGCAACTACAATTCCCAAATAACAAAATCAATTCTTTTTGAGTGGAGAACATAAATTGGACTGTTAGGTGTCTTGTGTCCAAATTTGGTGCCAATTGCCCCAGTGGTTTTTGAGTTCTGTGAATAGCACAAACGAGCATTACATTTTTATTTATATAGATTTTGAGAAATAGTCTGCTTTAAATACAAGACCCTGGGAGGTAAGACATTTTGGAGCATAAAGAATGTGGTGATACAAAGCATTGTGAAATGCCAATATGATCCTAAACATTCAGGTTTGAATATGTGTAGTGCCCTGTGAGAAGCAAATAGGTTACAACATTTGTATGGACATGTCATAATGTGAATTGCCCAACCTAATGAGACCATTTTCAACCAAAGTACATCCTGATTTTCTTAATATGTCAGCCCACTGGGTTTCTCTGGAAGATGTTGATAGGTCTCCAAGCAAATTTAGAGATGATGACTCATTCTGAGATGGAATGACTCAATCCCACTCGGTGGCCACTTTGTCATCAAGTGTGATTGAAGGAAAAAAGGTGTATTTACTTTCTCCTGCAAGCCTCTCCCCAGTCATGATACCACATCTCGCCTTGCCTGAAAGAGCATCAGCTCTTCTTTTGCCTGCTCATCATCTAACAGATGACGAAAGAAACACAAAATGATGTCATGTGTTCTTAATATGACTAAAGAAGGACAAGACAAATGTATTTTTCAGGTTCCTCCCCAAATTCTTTCCCTGTTTATGAAAGACTTAAATCCACTACCGCCCCTGTTTGCACGTTGAAATAACTGTGCACTTGTGTACAAAAACAGATTTTTGTACTTTGAACAGATTTATAAGTACTCTTTCATGCTGCTGGATAAAATAACAAAAAAAGAGTGCAAAGCAAGAACTCTTTTTTGCTTACTGGGATTGACTACTCATTATACTGGAAATGAGCCATGCTGCATGCTGCTAACCCACCTTGGCTGATCCAAGGGTCATTTTTGTAGGTCCGTTTCCCAGGAAGCAACTGCTTGGGACTATATTAAGAAATACACTCATAGAGACAACTTTGCATAAGGTAGCATATGGCCATTACCTTTATACAGGTTTAGTCATGTGTTCAATCTCTGTCTTCAAACTGTACACTCATGTAGAGCAATGGTTCTTAACCTGTGGGCCTCAGACCACCAGTGGCCCGCAAGGATGAAAATCTGGTCTGCAAGCCTCCTTCCTCTTTATTTATTTTATTTTATTGTCGCTCCTTTTGCACTGCCTGCCACCCCTTCCCTGTTGCTGACCATGGCATATATCAGAAACTAGAGCTGATGTGGTCTATCCAAAACAATTTTCTGAATCAGCACTCCAAATTGAATCCAAAGTTGATCAAAAACTGATTCGTAACTGTCATGTATCATGTTCTGCAGTTGATGGTGGTTAGTGGTGGCAGGCCTAGTAGTTGGTGATGGAAAGATTAATGTAAGTCTTAGTTCTAAAGGACAGTGTAATCTATAAGAGTTCATGGGTAAAAGCAATTAAGGGTGGAGCTATGCAAGAGATAGGTTGCAACTGGATGTTTTTGGATATAAGGAGCCAGCCTTGGGACTGATCTTTGGAAGAAAAGTATTTGTCTTATCTTGGTGGTAGATGCTGCTGGTTTTCTCCCAGGTTTATGGATTTTTGGTATCCTGACCTGTCTCCTGAACCTTTGGAATCCTGGAACCTTGAATCTCTGGACTGGCTTCAGACTATGGTATAGACTCTTGATCCCTGGACTTTGCTCACTGAACTCTTGGCATTTGACCACTGGACTGGACCTTTTGACTACGGTGTTATCTTTAACCTGCAATAGCGTTTGGTGTCAGGTTTATGTTTTATGTTTTGGACTATTAAAATAGCTAGAAAATAAGTGCTGCTTTAATTAAATTGTTTAAAACAAACTGAGAGTTTGTTTGGTTCATCTCTACCTGATTAAGGCAGAGCCCTGGCATCGTGACAGTAACCCTTTTGGTACTAATGTTGGAGAGTGGTCCCTGGTCAAACGAGTCCCTGGTTTTAAAAAAGGCTGGGAACCACTGGTGTAGAGCAAGGATAAGCAACAGAAGTGGGCCAATTTTCTGCCCCAGGATCCTCTAGGGAGCAGTTTGACTGTCATTTTTTTTCTCCCAAAACCCTACCCAGAAGCCATCAGAGGTCTACTTCTGATTTTGAAAAAAAGAAATTGCAACTGAGTCCCAAAGCCTGACTGAAACATTCATTGCTACACTAAGATATTTCTAAGAAAATAAAATTATTATCCACCAACCACTCACTTAGGGGGTAACCTAGAGAGGCATATTTAAAGATATGGATGTTAGGTGGTGAATAATGTTTAATTACCCTGATGGTGTGCCATTGCATTCTGCTGCTACAAGAAAAAAGGACGGAATAGCTGGAATTACAACAAACACATGTAAACACACATGCATAAACTCAGGGATGGAAAGCATCTTCATGATTATTCCTTCACAAATGAAAAACAGATTTCTCAACAGATAGGAAACCCTGTTGGGGAAAATGATAGATCAGTGAAAATGTTGCAATTTCTTCTCTTGGTATTCAGTGTTCTGAAGTGTTGTGGATGAACAATTATGTGGAGAAAAACAGATGGGCTGGAATTCCTGATCACCGCTATGAATGCATAGTTACACATTTGTAATTGATTTGTATTCTTGATCCCTACACTTTCAGTCGTGTATGGAATATGTACAGACCATAAAAATCACTCCATCCTGATTTATCAGGCAACAGCCAGAGCATAGTATGAGGACACAGCAGACTGGCATTTCCATCTTCTTCTTCTGCTGATCTCTGGTGAGACAGTCAGAAGTTAGATCCTTGTTGTAATCTCACCTCACTCCCTGAAAGTGTGATAGGGGAAGTGTCGCCACTCAGAAGGCTGGTGAAATGGCACAGGAGAGGAGGAGGCATCCATGTGATGAGGTTGATAGTTGGTTAACCTGATTGGTGTATACAGGAATATAAACAGAAGCCTAGATCTAATTTTCTAAACTGCTTCTCCTCTCCTTTATTATACACTATTAAACCACAGTGGGGGAGAAAAGCAACGCATCCCTGCTTGACATTGTCAGTAGCCCAAATTCCTTCCCAGTGGACATGTTTTCACTGAGATGTATTGATCTTCTTTTAGAATCCATTTGAGCTAGTCTATACCATTCTTGCCAACTTTTTATTTATTTTTTCACATGTATCTTTCCTGTCCAGCTCTGAAGATTGGATTACAGACAAGAATATAACAGACGGGGGGAAATGCACTGAAGAGACCTGAGTGAAGAAAAGTAAAGCCTTATGGACTACATGTCCTAGAACTCTCTAACCAGAATGGCTAGTAGCCATTCCAGTGGGGGATTCTGGGAGTTACAGACCAAGAAATAGCATTCCCAAACTCAGTGGAAAAACCATATGAATATTGATGATCATTGTGTGTTGACTAGGGCTGGGCAGTTTCGTTCATTAATTTTGTAATTCATTATTGATTCGTATTTAAATTAGCTTACGATCCGATATTGAGCCATGCAGGAGCAACTAAAAATCGAAACGAATTTTTCAATTTATTTCGTAATTGTTTCGTAATTGGTTCGAAATCATTTCGAAATCGTTTCGAAATCGTTTCGAAATTGTTTCATTATTACTTCCGTATGTCTGGTGCAAGTTTTATAGTTGTTGTTTGTTTTATAAGTGATAAAAAAATAAATTATCACACCAACAGTCAACAACAGAGGGAGAGGGAAGCTTCAGAAGTTCCCCCTGTCCCATTTGGAGATTTTTTTTAGCGTATTGCACAATCGCGTCCGCCATTAACGAATCAATTCAAAATTTACAAAATTTCGTAAATAACGAAAAAATTTTAAAGAAAAATTCGGAATTCTTTTAAAAAATGAAACACAATGGACCCCCTAAAAACAAAACGAGTTTAGAAACAAATTTTTCCGTTGTTACCCAGCCCTAGTGTTGACTTGTGACTCCCAGAATTTTTGAATTGTTCCATAAAGAGGAGTAAGCTCTTTCTCATTAAAATAACTGGGAAATGCTCTGGAAGTAGAAAGAAATAGTTACTCTCCTGACATCAATATAGAGCTCTCCTGCCCTTCAAATGAAGCAAACTACACACCATATAAACCATAAGAAGAAATGGTATGTCAGATACATAGGAACGAGTTCGCTATTTACTGCAGCCAAACGTACTGTGCAATGTGCTTTCAATGATGCAGTACAATAACAGAAACAGGCATTTTAAAATATTCCTATTTGCAGATAAAAATTGAATTGGATTCTATAGGAAACTTTTAGTCAGTAGCAAGCAGGCCACTGTCTCCATTTAAGATGTCTTTCAGTCTTTACTTCTGGCACCCAGTTATTTTTCACCCTGGCATGTATGTATCCATTGAATTGTGATAGCATGATGAATCACAAATTCAGTGACTTCACTAGTTTCAGAAGTATTCCTCTTGTGCATTTTTGTATCTGAAATTGTTGAGTCTCAATTAAATATTTCTGTTGCCTCAAGACAATTTTTAATGAACAATTTGGGTGGGAAAGAGTATGGGCCAGTGCAGCATCTACAAACAATACTGAATACAGCACATCAGCTATGACCTCAGTGCACTATCTGTACACCTCAGTACAAATGTCAGTTTGCTGGAAGAAGCAAAGACCTCCAGCATTGAAGCGACGGTCCTCTGCTATCACCTCCGCTGGACTGGCCACGTTGTCCAGATGCCTGACCACAGTCTCCGAAAGCAGTTGCTCTACTCTGAACTCAAGCATGGGAAATGAAATGTTGGTGGCCAGGAAAAGAGCCAACCTTAAAAACTCTGGCATAGACACTGAGAACTGGGAAGCCCTGGCCCTTGAGCACTCCAGTTGGAGGTCAGTGCTGTGGAATTTGAAGAGGCATGAATAAAGGGTAAAAGAGAGAAATGTGCCAAGAGAAAAGCATGTCAAGCCAACCCTGACCGGGACTACCTTCCACCTAGAAACTGATGCCTTCACTGCGGGGGATCATGCAGATCATGAATAGGGCTCCACAGTCATTTACAGACCCACCACCAGTACACCGATCTTGGAAGATAATCCTACTCGGACAATGAAGCATCGCATAAGTAAGTAAGTACACCACCTGTTTATGCTACCTTACTGGGTTTTTCAAGCACTGATACAGTAGGACAGCTGTGTTCACAATCATAAGAAAAGACACCATATGTAAACGAGTCTCAACATTAGATTGTTCCTT
The DNA here is from genome assembly GCF_037176765.1 of Anolis sagrei. NCBI lineage: Eukaryota > Metazoa > Chordata > Lepidosauria > Squamata > Anolidae > Anolis > Anolis sagrei. Next base: position 169,849,710 of record NC_090021.1, on the reverse strand, counting down.
CCATCATGTGAGAGCAATATCATGGAAAGGAGTGTGGAAGAGTACTCTTCTTCCTCAAGTGCCAAAATACATAGATACAATCTCTCCTGCTTCACCAACTGGTTAATAATTTGGTTTAATGCTTCCTTTTACTATATCACTTGGCTGTCAACAGCTGATATCTTAGGACAGGATCCAGACAGTGAGGATAAACCAAGACCCTGCAGGGTAGCCTTGGCAAGGAACCAAGTTTTGTTTCCTATCTACAAAAATAAGAGTAAGAATTTGATTCTCGTAAAATGACATTACTTGCCCTGAACACCGTGAATGAAATTAAGGAGAGCATAAACACCAACTAAATTAATTCATGACTGAAAATAACCCCTGTGGCAGTACCACTAGAAACATAGACAGCTTCAAATAAAAACAACTGAAGGTTTTTCTTCTGATCAGAATTAAGATATAACATGATATAACAGATGCAGTCTAACCTGTTAGAGAATTATTGCACGTATGAACTCTGTTCTGAGAGTGCCTTGGACAGCGAGAAGATCCAACCAGTCCATACTTCAAGAAATAAAGCCTGACTGCTCATTGGAGGGAAGAATAGTAGAGGCAAAGATGAAGTACTTTGGCCACATCATGAGAACAAAGGAAAGCTTAGAGAAGACAATGATGCTGAGGAAAATGGAAGGAAAAAAGGAAGAGGGGCCAACAAAGGGCAAGATGGATGGGTGGGATCCTTGAAGTGACTGGATTGACCTTGAAGGAGCTGGGGGTGGTGATGGCCGACAGGGAGCTCTGGCGTGGACTGGTCCATGAAGTCACGAAGAGTCGGAAACGACTGAACAAATGAACAACAACAAATGAACTCTGGACTAAGTGGTGAAAGTAGGGCTCCAATCTCACCAAGGCTGGTGTGAGGGAGATGAACCTTTCCCCCTCCGTGGAATAATTCAGAAAAAATGGACCACTCAAACTATAATATAATTGATACTCCCTTCCTGACCTGTATGATCAATAAGAATTGTACTAAAGGATCAAGCTATTAAGGCAGCTATTGTCATTGAACTCTTTCAGACATAATAAACCCTGCCTGCAATCTGTGCTGTGAACAATTACTTGAGAGTAAACCTACACTGAACACATAGGAGGGTGATATTTTAAGCACATTCTGTGCTTATAAGACTACCGGCAGTCCTTGAGTCACAAACATTCGATGTACAAATGACTCATAGTTACGAACGAGGGTGAAACAACAGGAAGTGAGAGAAATCTTTCGGAAGGGAAATTCACTCGTAAAAGTGTTATTATGGGGGAACGGGTCTCCACTGAAGCTATACAACCAATCCTTTTTTCCACAGCAAGCCAATTTTTTCAAAATCCAATTATCACAGGGACAAAAATGACCTAATCACAAAGGCCAGATGAAGCATCCTGCTTCACCGCCAAACAGAGGGAGAAGTGGAGCAAATCTGTCACCCCACGTGCTGCTCCCTTGCAGTGACACTTTTGCTACCACACATGGGAAGCATTGCTCAAACAGGGAAGAATTTGGGAAGAAGTGTTGGAAGACAACACAAGCAGTCTCCCATGTTGGGAGATGGGGGTGAGGCCTCCACTGGAAGTCACACAACGCCATGCGATGGCCAGCATGGGGTTCCATCCCCAAAACAGGATGAAAGTGTTCTAGAACATTAAAATTGTCCCATCTGATGAGGCTCAAGGTGAAGTGAAATCTTCTGAACAGGGGTACAGACATCAAAACAAACACCACAGGGGTGTCAACCCTTCCCTGTGCTATCCAAAGTTAACAAATGTATACTTTTGGTTGGAGCGATACTTAAAAAAAAGTACCTGTTCCAACTTACATACAAATTCAACTTAAGAACAAATCTACAGTTGGCCACACACCCCTTAAAAACAGTTTCAGGGTCCCAGGCTGCATGCCTGTACTAAGATCTGTACAGGTCTTCCTTTTCTAAGTTTCAGGTAATACTAAAAAACCATTTATTTATTATTTATTTATTTACCTTACTTATACACTGCTGTTCTCAGCCCGAAGGCGGCTCACAGCGGTTCACAACAAATACGAACAGCAAAAATTCAGTGCTACAGTATAGAAACAGTTAACAACCTAACACATTACACAATTAATAAACAGTTACTACAATACCCATTCACTGTCGTCTCGTCATCAAAAACATGTTCCAGATTCGTCATCCATTGTTCCATTCCAGTGTTCATTAACCAATCATTGCACTAATTATTGGAACGCCCTCTCAAACAGCCAGGTCTTCACTTTTTTGCGGAATACCATTAGAGATGGTGCTAGTCTAATGTCCGTAGGAAGGGTGTTTCACAGCCGAGGAGCCACCACCGAGAAGGCCCTATCTCTCGTCCCCGCCAGCCGAGCTTGAGAAGCAGGCGGGATGGAGAGCAGGGTCTCCCCGGAAGATCTCAAAGTCCTGGTGGGTTCATAGGCAGAGATGCGGTCGGATAGGTAGCTTGGGCCAGAACCGTTTAGGGCTTTAAAGGCCAACATCAGCACTTTGAATTCAGCCTAGTAGCAGATCGGTAGCCAGTGGAGTTGGCGCAACAGGGGGGTTGTATGCTCCCTGCGCTCCGCTCCTGTTAAAATCATGGCTGCCGAGCGTTGGACTAGTTGGAGCTTCCGAGCTGTCTTCAAAGGCAACCCCACGTAGAGAGCGTTGCAGTAGTCTAAACGGGATGTAACCAGAGCGTGGACTACCGTGGCCAAGTCAGACTTCCCAAGGTACGGGCGCAGCTGGCACACAAGCTTTAGCTGTGCAAATGCTCCCCTGGTCACCGCCGAAACCTGGGGTTCCAGGCTCAGCAATGAGTCCAGGGTCACACCCAAGCTGCGAACCTGCGTCTTCAGGGGGAGTGCGGCCCCATCCAACACAGGCTGTAACCCTATGCCCTGTTCGGTCTTGCGACTGATCAGGAGTACCTCTGTCTTGTCTGGATTCAATTTCAATTTGTTCGCCCTCATCCAGACCGTCACAGCGGCCAAGCACCAGTTCAGGACCTGGACAGCCTCCTTAGTAGCAGGTGGAAAGGAGTGACAGAGTTGGACATCATCCTCGTACAGATGACACCGTACCCCGAAACTCCGGATGATCTCCCCCAGCGGCTTCATGTAGATGTTAAACAACATGGGAGACAATATTGAGCCCTGAGGAACCCCACAAGACAATGGTTGTGGGGTTGAACAGGTGTCCCCCAACAACACCTTCTGAGATCGACCCTCTAGGAATGACCGGAGCCACTGCAAAACAGTACCTCCAAGACCCATCCCCGCAAGGCGTCCCAGAAGGATACCGTGGTCGACGGTATCGAAGGCCGCTGAGAGGTCCAGCAGCACCAACAGGGACACACTCCCCCTGTCGAGCTCCCGGCGCAGATCATCCACTAAGGCGACCAAGGCTGTCTCGGTACCATGTCCCGGCCTAAAGCCAGACTGTGCCGGGTCTAGATAATCCGTATCTACCAAGAATACCTGGAGTTGTGAGGCCACCACACGTTCCAAGACTTTGCCGAAGAAGGGGAGATTGGAAACTGGCCGATAGTTGTCGAATTTAGTGGGGTCCAGTGATGGTTTCTTCAACAGCGGTTTTATTATAGCTTGTTTTACCTCCTCTCTGTCCATGGGACAAGCAGATTTTATTAAAATCTCTCATAACAAGGTGTAACACAAAAGCAATTAGCCATTCATTATGCATGTTGGACAAATTTGTTTTAATTAAGGGTGAGTTTTGCAGGTTCTCCTGTGCATGACATGACATCTCTACTTCTCAGAGATTTATGTCGTAGGTACAAGCGGAGATGTTCTGCCTCCTTTGCCAGTGCTGCAGCAGAATCCCGAATGACATCATCAAGGCCAAGAACGATTGGTAAACACTAGCAGACCTTGAAGCACAAGTTTGGAACACTTTTTAAAAGATGAATTGTTATGGAAACTGCTGCTTCAGCTTGTTGCTTGCAGTTGCGGCAAGTTAAAAATATAGAAAGGGAAGATAAATCACTGCTGCCCGGCCTTAGATAAATCGACGAGGACTTAAGGGCACATTCCCTAATTCATATCTTTCAGCCTTGATGCTTCCTAGTGTCAAAACATATCACAAAGGAAATAGTTGCAGGGAATTCAATAGAGAGAGAAAATAGCAACAACAAATGAAAGAATTATGTTTGACGGTATGGGGTGTATCAAAACGGTGGTATCAGCAATCTCTGAAAGCAAATATTATTAATTAGACCAGTTTTTCTCAACCTTCCTAATGCGGTGACCTCTTAATAGAATTCCTCATGTTGTGGTGACCCCCAACCATAACATTCTTTTTGTTACTACTTCATGCCTATAATTTTGCTACTGTTATGAATCGTAATGTAAATATTTGATATGCAGGATATATTTTCATTCACTGGACCAAATTTGGCACAAATACCTTATACGATCAAATTTGAATACTGGCAATAGTCCTTGACATTTGAGAGTTGTAGTTGCTGGGATTTATAGTTCACTTACAATCAAAGAGCATTCTGAACCCCACCAACAATGGAATTGGGCCAAATTTCCCACACAGAACCCCCAGGACCAACAGAAAATGCTGCGTTTTCTGATGGTCTTTGCCGACCCCTCTGAAACCCCCCTGTGATTATCCCAGGGGTACCGACCCCCAGGTTGAGAAATGCTGAATTAGACTATGACTACGATATAGCAGGATCTGATTCTGAAGGTTATACACTCAGCAGCCAAGACACAGCAATTTTGTCAACACGGCAAGTTCTCTAGATGTTGTTGGACCCCAACTTTTACAAGTTCTCTCCTAATCACTGACCATGCTGGCAGGGACTATCTGAAGGGAGTCTTTCAATGTAAACAATAGATGGAGGAACTGCCATTTTAAAACTTGTCTCACTCAAGAATCTGGCTTTGTTAGAGGAATATCTTCCTAAACTATGGGCAGTCTGAGACCCTCAAAGCCAAGACATACAAGTTATATGCAAATGTGTGTCACCTGTAACTACTGAAAAGTGGTTCCTGGATATTCAAAGGTAGAGGTATACATTACAGGCTTTTTTCATACCCTTTTGTGGGAGTTGACTGGTTTTTCCTCCCGATTCCCCATTCCAGTCAGCAAGAGGGGAGAGAGATTATTATTCTCAGCGAAGTAAAAAAAGGAGTTAAATGTATACATTTAACTCATGGAAACACCACTGAACAGACCAAATGGTTAAGGAGTACGAATGCACAGGACTGATCAATAAATTTTACAAATATCCTCAGTGATATAACTTTATCTGCAGAAAGTGTGGCCCTCCAGACCTTGTTGAACTACAACTCCTGTCATCCTATTACATGACTGGGCAGACTAGGTCGCAGGTTCGAATCCAGGGAGACGTGGATGAGCTCCCTCTATCAGCTCCAGCTCCTCATGCGGGGACATGAGAGAAGCCTCCCACAAGGATGATAAAACATCAAATCATCTGGGCGTCCCCTGGGCAACGCCCTTGCAGACGGCCAATTCTCTCACACCAGAAGCGACTTGTTGTTTCTCAGGTTTCTCCTGACACGACAAAAAAAATTACACAATGGAAGAAGCTCAGGCCTCATCTACCATTGAATGCAGTTTCAAAGAGATACTGACAAAAATGTTTTTTTCTGTGTGGATGATTACATAGCAAATCCTGGAACCAGTTTGAGAGCCAGGTGGTGATTACACAAACCACAGAGCAATGGTGTACATGACGGGCTTTTTTCACACCCTTTTGTGGGAGTTGACTGGCTACTGCAGTTCAAAGCTAACTTAGAACTGCAGTGCCAGTCAAATCCCACAAAAGGGTTTAAACAAAATCCCTTAATGCGCATCAGCTTAAGAAAGCCCTTAATGTGCTAGCTTTGAACTGCTCTATATGGTCTGTGTAGATGGAACCTCATATAACACCAAATTTAAAAAAGACCCTTTGCCAGAGATTGTCAACAACTAATGCTAGTGAGATTGTCACAGGGGTGGAAGTGTGGTGTTGCGGTAACATGTATCACCACGAGGCTGTTTTAGTGGACATGTTCTTTCGAGATTCTCTTTCTGAGACAAGAAAGGGCAAAGTGCTCATTCTGGAAGTCTCCTTTAGATGTTATTTTCCTCTAAACAGGTTGCAGGACCCACCTGCAAATGCTTAATTGAAAAAGAAAACCTTCAAAACCAAGAAGTGAACATCCAACCACTTCCAGACTTTCAGGGAGCATTTTAGTTAGTCGGTGCAATCCTTAAAGCAGCGGTTCTCAACCTGGGGTACCCAGATATTTTTGGCATTCAACTCCCAGAAATCCTTACAGCTAGTAAACTGGCTGGGATTTCTGGGAGTTGTAGACCAAAAACATCTGGGGACCCCAAGTTGGTAACCACTGCCCTAGAGAGTTATACAGATTTTAGACATGGTTCTCAAACTGAACAATTTTTCCTCACTGTATTTGTTGGTTGTGTGTGCTTTCATGCCATTTAATACTAATGATCACCCTAAGGGGAACCTTTAACTGCTTTTGTCTTCCTTTGAGGCTGGGAGAGTGTAACTTGCTCCAGGTCACTTAGTGAGTTTCAATGCCCAAACGACCATGCTGACTCTCGCCAGTGGATTAAAGACAGTATTAGGAAAGAAATTAGACAATACTGAAAAAGAAAGACTTGTACCATTTGAAAGCTTTCAACATTCACATGCTTCGAGAACTGGATGAACATTAAGATAGTGACAAGGAATAAGTTACATGTGAAGATAAGTCCAAAAATCAGATGGTGACTGTGAAGCCATATAATTCATAAATATCTCATTTCTCGGTACAATTCCATTTTCTGGGTGGAGGCCACTAGAGGATGCTAGAGAGAGAAGGACAGTCCATTGGGGAGGAGGAGTTGAAGGAGGCAAACCATTTCCCACATTTTGCTTGTTATTCCCCCCCCCCCCCCCCCATTCACATATCATAAACGAGAGTTCTTTCCATGACGGGGACATGGGTTGGGGCAACAACAGGAAAACAGGGGGAAATTGTTTTCCTCCTTCAATCCACCTTCCACTTCCATAAAATGGACTATTCTTCTCTCTCTAACACCCCCTAGTGGCCTCCACCGAGATCATAGAACAGTACCCATTTTTCTTAACTCTTATTTCTCAGGGATTAGGAGGCCTTTTTTCAACACCAGGGTCTGATTACTGCCTAGGAGACCTCTTATGGGCCAAAGAACAGCTATAGATATGGTCAAAGTCCAGAGTAGGTATTACATCTTCCTCTTTGACACACAGGTCTCCACTTATTCATATGTACACACAAGTCAGTCTCCCCCCCCCCCACACACACACACACATGCGCTCACGCACGCATTCACACAGAGCTGTTCTGGCATGGAGGAAGCTACTTTTTCAGGAACTGCCTCTCCAGGACACTCCAATGCTAGCGATGTTGGGGTGGTGTTCCAAAGAACCAACTCAGGAAATCTGGCAATTTGCTCACATTTTTAGGTCTCATAGCCCAACTCAAACAGAAGATATCAAACACATTTAACATTTTCTTAAAGGGTAAGTAAAAGGGAGCAGGCCATCTTGAGAGTTACCACCTCAACATGATAAGGAATCTCGACATGTCAGCCCTCAAAAAACACATACACATACACTTTCAGGGAAAATGTTAAGGCCTGTCAAGCTCTTATAGGAAGGGGGCTTGAAGGAAGGCCATGAGGCTCAATGAGACTGAATACCAGATGTTCATCAAATTCAGAGCAGCAGATGGGGAAGTCACACCAGTTTTCAGGACAGCATGCCTAAAATTCAGGGATGCTAAAACCACAAGGCTCAATACAGAGGTGCAAGCACAGCCACAGTTTGCACACAAGCGTACTGTACACAAACACACGCATGGGGAGCCACTTCACACATTATAAAATTGTAAACCTAGGTTTGCAACTTAATAGACAGCTGCAGCCAATACCAAAGCTCTGCAACTAACTGTACCAGCACAGGATAAATCTTTGTAAATACAAATTGAATATGGGTTATCTGAAATGCTTGGGACTAGAAAGGTTCCATACTTTGGAACTGGATTTTGCATATGTGTGTGTGTGTGTGTGTGTGTGTGTGTGTGTGACAGACATGTTGGAGATGAGATCTAGGTCTAAACACAAAATTAATTTATGTCTGGATCAACATGGCCGTATAATCCAGTTTCTGAATCCAGATTATCTCATTTGATTATCTGAGTCCACATTGCCATATAATCAAACCAGATAACTGGGATTCCGAAACTGGATTATATGGCAGTGCAGATGGTTTCGCCCCAGCTATTTTATACACAATATTTTAAATATTTTTGTAGCTGAAACAAAAGTCATACAAGTGAACCATTTGAAAGCAAAAGTGTCACAATCTCAGCCACTATGTGGATAATTTTGGAGTATTTTAGTATTGGAAGTTCTGGATATGAGATTCTAAACCTATATCCATTTTCATACTCATACTTCACACAAATGCTTTCTGGTTGAACAGACATAATACAGAGAAATCTTAGACTCATATATAATATCAAAACGCAGGTGTTTTCCAAATAGTCTCCTTGAGTATAAAAGTTATGTTCCATGCCCTTAAAGTGAATTGAGGATGCCCAAAACAGATTAGGTCCCATTCCAACTCCAAAACAAAGCAAAATAAAAACAAAACAAAAGATCAAATTCTTTGTTATAGAGCACATATCTTCATATGTTGCATCCTTCTGTGCTATCCAAATATCTCAAGTCATGCAGATAGATGCAAAGCGTTTTTACAGCAATGAAAGGAAAGAGTGGAGGGCAAGACAATATATATGAATATATATTTATATCTCAGCAACAAAATGTTTTGCAGCTGTTATGGCAACCTGTAGGCATAGTCTTATAAACGGAATGGCTTGATGGAAAAAATATCAAAAGGGAGACATATGAAGGTTTGCCATGTACCTCATATGTTTTAAAATTCGGGATACAAAAATCAATCACATATCTCATAATTACTGTAAGAGAGAGGGTTAGAAGAATTGATTTTTTTTCTCCCTATGAAAAATAGTAGCTGTTTGCAATAGATCCTGGTGAAACAAGTGAAGATACCTATACAGTTCATCAAACTGAATAGATTTCAACTACTGATGATTTAATAATTTTATAGTGTTTTATCTTTGTCCAAGATTATTCTGTGCATATATGTATGTGCCTGTGCCATTTCCGCAGCTCTGACGGGGGGATGCAGGCACGCTAAGGTTTTTTCTTTCTGCCAACTCCAGGGAGCAAAATGACTGAGCTTTTGTGAAACCATCTCCACATACCAAGTAGTTTTTCCTTTAAAGAATGCCACTATCACAATGGACAGAATGACACTCCTCAGCTAAGATGTAACACCCAAGAAATAACTATAATACAATTCACAGCAGGGTGGAATGAAAAGCTATATGCACAAGATGACATCCAAATTAAACACCCTTTCCCTTATCTGAGTACGGACAGGTGAAAATCAGAGCATGCCTTACCTTTTGTCTGCAACCCAGTCAAACCCGACCAGTATCTCACACTAGAAAGAATCGGCTGGAGGATCTGCAAGAGAAGCCACCACCCACCCAAATTAAAATCATTACATGGGGAAGGTCTGCTCTCCCATTTTGACACAACCTCCCATCCCTGCATCAGTTAAACAAAAAAAGGCACAAATGTCCATGCAAAAAATTGCCAAACCTCCACACAATAAAAAAATCTTCAGAATAGAAACAGATCTACACCCCATGCCTTATGTGCAAAGTCTGGCTTCCACTAATATTGGCACATTCTGCACCTAATGGCAGAAAAGACTCAGCATATTGCAGGTATTTAAAAAAGGAAATCACATAAAGCTGATGGTAAAACAAAGGGGGTGGCAGAGAAAAGGGGAATCATTACCAGCGCTGTTGCTGCAATACCACAAAGGCATATCCTTAAGTAACTGCAGCATACTCATTCTCCCAAAGCAGCGTTAATCTTCATGAGCTCACTGTCTACCTCCAGGCAGACACAGTCTGCTAGCCACCAGCTCGCAGCTTCCGTAAATGTGCCGGGGAAGAAGGAAACTGCAAATTAGAGAAAGTCCCCACAGCGGTGAAAAGGAAACGAGGCCGAGCGACAGGCACAGAGGGAGCTTGCCGGCCACCGAATTTTCCAGAAAGATGGCAAGGCAGCCAACTCCGCCATCATCCACTTACAATGGGATGCTGCGCTCGCCTCTCAGCTTAAGCAGCCTGTCAAAAGGATTCCTGGTATCGAATGCCTGACAAGCATTTTAATTGCAACCAACCAAAATGTGTCCTCAGTAATCAGGCCTCTAATCCGGAGAAGGCTGTCAAATGACTTGCTTTTATGTCACTGCCAAAAGCACACGTAGACAACAGAACGATGTTGTTTGATGCACATTTGTGAATCCAGAATGTTTTTTAAAAAATATTTTACTCTCAGTACTATGTACCAGGACTATTCTACCACTCCCACTGTATATGATTTCATTTCTTTTCCTTTGTATCTTCCACGTGTTTTGGTCTTTGAATCACAAAGAAATATAAGGCTACTAGGTGTCTCCTGCCACGCGTTGCTGTGGCCCGGTCTGTGTATATGTGTTTTATGTGTGTATATATGTGTATGTTTGTGTGTGTGTGTGTATATATATATATATATATATACACACACACACACGGGTATTTTTTAAGTAAGGTCCGTTTTGTTGTAGACACTAGTAGTTCGCAACAAGCGCGTGCGTCGTGTACCAGCATGCCTCGGGAACAACTGTGCTCAGTTTCCGCTCTGTAGCTAACCTGTACGGTTCTGTTCTGTGCTTTAAAAATATTTAAGACTATCAACTCACCCTCCACATGTGAGGTTCGCTCAGTGATACAGTTTTTGTCAGCAAGGAACCTGCCTGCTGCAGAAATTCATCGGCAGATTTGTGAAGTGTACGGTGATACTGTTATGAGTGAAAGCAAAGTGCATAAGTGGGTACGACAATTCAAAGATGGCTGTGACAATGTCCATGATGAGGACCGCTCTGGTCGCCCTTCTTTGATTACAGTGAACTCTTGGTTATCGGAGCAGGCGGTAAGTTTTTATGAAGAGGGTATTTTAAAATTGGTTCAGAGGTAGGATAAGTGTTTGAACAAAATTGGCAACTATGTCAAAAAATAGAGTGCAGTATGTACTTTCTGAAAATAAATTTACTTTTTTGAAACAAACTTTCGTTGTGTACTTATGATCAAACAGACCTTACTTAAAAAATGCCCCTCATATATATGGTTTTGCACATACATTGTAATGGGGTTTTTTTTGGCTTTTTAAGTCTCTTCTGTTGTGTTTTTCAGTGTTTTTATGAGTGATGGTCACCCGTTGGCCTGATATGTATATTGTGTCCAAATTTGGTGTCAATTCGTCCAGTGGTTTTTGGGTCATGTTAATCCCACAAACTAACATTACATTGGGTTGTTGTAGGTTTTTTCGGGCTATATGGCCATGGTCTAGAGGCATTCTCTCCTGACGTTTCACCTGCATCTATGGCAAGCATCCTCAGAGGTTATGCTTGCCATAGATGCAGGTGAAACGTCAGGAGAGAATGCCTCTAGACCATGGCCATATAGCCCGAAAAAATCTACAACAACTCAGTGATTCCGGCCCTGAAAGCCTTCAACAATACATTTAACATTACATTTTTATTTGTATAGATTCCCACCCCCCACCCCCAACATTAAAACAGTGAAGTAGAAAAATGATAAAGCCACCAAAAAAAAGTTGCAACTAGATTCCTGTAATAAGTCAGTGTTTACTCATATTGTGAAATACATAAATGCAATAGGCCCTTAGTATCCACAGGCAGGCCTGTAGCGAGGGGGTGGTTTTAGGGGTTCAAACCCTCCCCGAAATGTTTCAGATTTTTTTTTAAAAAACTGGTTTACTCATGAATTTTAACTGGTTAACCAAATCCTCATGCTAAGTCTATGAGATGCAAAAAATTAAGAGTCCCTCCAGAACTGTAAGCACTATCTCAAGCAAATATTGACAATTTATTCACACTGTCATTACTTGCAGCAATAGCCGATGTAGTGAAGCAACCAAGTTGGGTGTGTGTGTGTTGAAGGCCAGACTTGGTGGAGGTGGTTGACAGGGGCAGAGCTGCAGGCTAGTGAAGGCTGCTCTGCCCTCTGCTGTGCTCTTTGCTTCAGCGTGAGCTAGGAGGCAGGTTTCAACCCCCCCCCCCCCCCCGAAATTTTCAACCCTCCCTGAAATTTTAAACCCCTCCCCAAATTTTCACACACACCCCCGCCAAAATTGTCAACCCTCCCCGAAATTTTTTTCTGGCTACGGCCCTGTCCACAGGGTTTTGGTTCCAGAATCATAGAGTTGGAAGAGACCTCATGGGCCATCCAGTCCAACCTCCTGCCAAGAAGCAGGAAAATTGCATTCAAAGAACCCGCGACAGATGGCCATCCAGCCTCTGTTTAAAAGCTCCCAAAGATGGAGCCTCCTACGTAGGACCTCCTACGTAGGACGCCCTACATAGGACTCCCTACGGATACAAAAATTCATGGATGCTCATGACATATTCTATACAATGGTTTAGAAAAACGGAGCCACTTATATCAAATGGCAAAACTGAGATTTGCTTTTGAGGATTTTGTTTTTGAATCTCTTTAAGCTACAAATCCGTGGAAACAAAGTGCTGACTGTACACTGGATTATCCACAAACCTTCTGCTGGGGTTTGAAAACATTAACAGCAATATGCCATGTAGGTGGGTACAATCATACATCTGAATGAGAGTTTCAAAGATGACCTTTCCTATGAAATCACTGCAGATTACATACATATAAGTCATGATAGTTGGTGAAATATGTTTGTTTTATTAAGAAGAAGGCAACAGATGGTGCTCCAATGTTGTCTAAATTTTATCCTGCCCTTTCTTTCAGAATTGCACCCCCAAATCCAATGTACATGTCATCAAAAGAAAATCTCACAACGTTAATAAGACAAACTCCCAGCTACTCTGCTATTCAGAAATCTAGCTCCAACTTTTGTTTAACAAATAATTGGCAACTGGTTGGTAGTTGGTTTAGAAAGAGTATCTTCAATGTATTTGTTCGCTTCTTCCATTTCAAGAAGCTGAGAGGAAATGATGAAGAAAACTAATCCCCATTTAATATTGCAATTCTAGAAAAAATGTATCTGATATTAAGTCTATTTGGCCTAAATCCTAAAGTAATTTCTCATCTATACTAGATCCACTGAATAAATGGAAAGTATGTAAGTCTTTCCACTGATTCACTGGGTTTATTCTATTGAGAACTATTTGCTATAAGCTAGTGAATATGAGTGAATATTGTCACTCTTGAATGAATAAGAATACAATCCAACAACAAGAAAAACATTTCACACACAGAAATGTTAGAAATTCTAGTATATGCTTGAAAGTTGCTGAAAATAGTAACAGGGCTTCAAAAAATAATTGTGACGCCAGCCTGCTGTATTTTGAGCATTGGATAATGACTCGACACCAGAGTTCAAATCCCTGCTCAGCCATGAAATCCATTGCGTGAACTTGGGCAAATCACACTCCCTTCGTCTCAGAGGAAGGCAATGGGAAACCTCTTCTGGACTGATTCTGCTAAGGAAACATCATGATAGGGTTCATCCCAGTTTGAAAAACAATTCTCAAACAATCTGAAGGCATCTAACAGTCACAATTACTATCATAGCTTCAAGGCTCCCACCAACATTATTATTATTACAACTGTATATTTGTAGCCCCCGGTAGCGCAGTGTGTTAAACCTCTGTACCGGCAGGACTGAAGACCGACAGGTCACAGGTTCGAATCCAGGGAGAGGTGGATGAGCTCCCTCAATCAGCTCCAGCTCCTCATGCGGGGACATGAGAGAAGCCTCCCACAAGGATGATAAAAACATCAAATCATCCGGGCATCCCCTGGGCAACGTCCTTGCAGACAGCCAATTCCCTCACACCAGAAGTGACTTGCAGTTTCTCAAGTTGCTCCTGACACAACAAAAAACACCTGTATATTTTAACTTTTCTGTTTTCACATCTCAAAATGTAAGATAGTTTACTTTTGGGGGGAAAAAATCAGTGTTTTTCATTTTGCAACACAAGGCACAAATCAGCCTCTGAATCAAGTCTTCCCTAATGTATGATGAAGGTATGTCACTAGACTGGTGCAGTTCGACTGGAGGGCAATCTGTTTTTGGTATCCGAACTTCATTGGGTACCCAGATCCTTTTTCGGGAGCCTTCCAAAAATCGGCTAATGGAAAAATCTGTTTTTGGCTAGGCAGCCAAAAGATCCAGGAAGATCTGGCCCACTGGCAGGAATGGGGAACTTATAAGGCTTCCCTTTCCGTTCCTGGGATCCTTTCCTTTCTTCCTTTCAAGGGGAGCTGGGTTTGAAGAATAGGATTAAGGAAGCATCCTTTCTGAGTTCCTTTCCTTTCTTCCTTTCAAGGAAGTCTGGGTTTGAAGAACATGGTTAAGGAAGCATGCACTGCATGCTCCCGAATAGAAGGGCAGAAGGCATGCCCAGCAGCCACGTGGGCCATTTTAAAACCTATTCCTACAAAATATGTATTAAAATACACAGAACAAGATTAAACATAAGACACAAATTTAAAATTTGTGATTAAAACAGACTGGATAGGCCTGCCAGAAGAGATAGGTGTTTAAATAGTTTTTAAATTCTGACAACTCATTTAGCTGTTGGAGCTCTTCTGGCAGGTCATTCCACAGTTTTGGGGTAGCCAATGGAAAAAATCCTCTGGATGACAATTGCCAGTCGGGTTCTGATTGGATGAAGTAACCAACCCAGAGGACCTAAGAGTTCAGGACAGATTGTGTGGGAGAAAAGATCCTGCAGGTAACCTTTAAAAGTCATAACCAACATTTTTTGCTATGCCTAAAAACTAATTGACAGCCAGTGGAGTTACTTTAGGATAGGTTCACTCCTTGATGTTGATGTAACCAATCTGTCTGCATTTTGAACCAACTGTAGTTTCCGAATTGCAGAAGTCCAACCTTGAGGTAACTAGCATATGCGCTAACATTTTCAGGTCCTCCATATCTAGGAAGGGGTGCAACTGGTGTATCAGCCAAAGCTGGCAGTAAGCACACCTAACTATCGAATCTACCCGGGCTGACATTTGGAGAGACAGATCCAGAACAACTTCCAAGCTGCGAACACAGTCTTTCAGGGGAAATGTAACTCCATCCAGGGCTGGTTGACATACCTCATTCCCCAGATTAGGACCCTTGATGGCAAGCACATGTTTTGTCTAGATTCTGTTTCAATTTTTCTTCTTCAGCCCATTACCTCCTCCAGGCATGCATTCAGAGGAGACACACTATCCTTAGCTGAGGCTGTTTTTGAAGGAATGGAGAAATATATTTGGGTGTCATCAGCATACTGATAACACGCTGCCCCATGCCTATGGATGTTCTCTCCCTGAGGTTCATGTAACTATTAAAAAGTATTGGAGGTAGAATGGAACCTTGTGGGATGCCACATAACAGCAATTTTTTTGAGGAGCAGCTTATCCCCAAGCACCACCATCTGGAATCTGCCTGAGAAGTGTGATCGAAACCACTGCAGCACAGTGCCTCTGATTCCCAGGCCCTCCAGGAGTTCCAGAAGGATGCCATGGTCAACGGTATGAAAAGCCACTGAGAGGTCTAGAAGCACCAACAGGGACACATTCCCCCTGTTAGTGTTGAGCCGAAAATCATCCACTAAGGGGATAGCAGTCTCAATTCCATATCCTGCTCCGAAGCCCATTTGAAATGAGTCAAGGAAGTGTGTATCATGAAAGACTGCCTGGAGTTGGAGGGTAACTGCTTTCTCAATCGCCTTGCTCAAAAAAGTGGGGTTAGACACTGGTCTGTAATTAGTAAGGTCCAGGGAGGGATCCAGGGAGGGCATCTTCAGCAGTGGTCTAACTACTGCTTCTTTTAAAAAGGATGGAAAATACCCTTTCCTGAGAGATGCATTCATAATTTGTTGTATTTCAGATCGAATGGCCACGGTGGTCCACGCTCTGGTTACATCCCGTATAGACTACTGCAATGCTCTCTACGTGGGGTTGCCTCTGAAGACTGCCCAGAAGCTTCAACTAGTCCAACGAGCAGTAGCCAGATTACTAACAGGAGCGGGGTACAGGGAGCATACTACTCCTCTGCTGCGTCAGCTCCACTGGCTGCCAATTAGCTTCCAAGCACAATTCAAAGTGCTGGTGTTGACCTATAAATCCCTAAACGACTTCGGCCCAGTTTACCTGTCCGAACGGATTCTCCCCTATGAACCATCATCAAGGTTGTTAAGATCTTCTGGAGGGGCCCTGCTCTCGGTCCCACCACCTTCGCAATTACGTCTGGTGGGGACGAGGCACAGGGCCTTCTCGGTGGTGGCCCCTCGGCTCTGGAACTCTCTCCCATTGGAGATTAGGTCTGCCCCTTCCCTCCTGACTTTCAGAAAGCTGGTAAAAACCTGGCTTTGGAATATAGCATTTGCAGAATGATGATCGAGTCAATAACAGCTGACCAAACCGGCAGATGGTGATGAATTTCTGATTTTATTCTGACGACATGACTTTTGTAATTATATGATATTGTATGATCTGTATTTTAATGTATTTTGTATTAATGTATTATGATGCTATTATGTTTACTATATTTGTGTTGAATTTTCTGCTGTTAGCCAGCCTGAGTCCCTCTTCGGAGGTCGAGAAGACCGGGTTATAAAAGCAATAAATAAATAAATAGATAGATAGATAAATAAATTTCCTCCCTGGACAACCAGCTAAGAGGGACAGGGATCAAGAAAACAGTTGTCTTCCTTACTTGTCCTAAAAGCTTGTCCACATCAAGCTTTTCATAAATTGAAACTGATCCAGTGAAATCCCACTAACAGAATTCCTGGACACCTTCTTGTTGGCTTCTGCTCCAACGACAGCAAGAGAGTTGTTGTTGTTGTTGTTATTGTTGTTGTTGTTGTTTATAACCCACTTTATCTCTCCTGCAGGTGACTCAGATCTTACCCATGAATTCAATTCACAGTTTTAGGCAGCACACAAAGGCAACCTATTGCTTCTCATGAAAATCCACAAACAGTAATGTTGTTCAGGTGATATCTGTTTTCCAGGTTATAGAATAAAATGAACCCCGACCTTTCATTTGAAAACCATAGCTGTATATTTGGAGAGTTTTAAGGCAATGCCATTTGGCCTATGTGGGTTTTGCAGTCTCACTACCTTTGGATGGAAATACAACTGAAAGCTCTGAAACACACAAACAAGCTGCTGTACTGCATCAGTGATTTTAGAGAGGTTCTTTTGTAAAGAAGGTTAAGGCAGAAGCCATCTCTATTACCCATCTCTATGGTTACTAGCACAGAGATGACATATTACAAAGAGAAGAGTAACAGGGAAAGGAAAAGAGGGAAGGAATTTGGTCTAGTTAGCCTTAGCAAGTAGAGGAAAACAAAAACAGAACAGCACCCAGAAGTTTCTGAAAATGTTCTGGAAATTTTCAGTAGGATAAAAGGCCTGTTTTTGTTCTTCTCGCCATCTTATGTTTCTTCACAGGGATTCAACATGGGAATAACTTAGCCACCATGTCATTTTGGCAAGATGACCTTTTCAGAACTGGATTTCTCATTGCCTTACAACTCAGCTGTGCTTTCCAGATTGTTTGGAATGGTCAGCATATTTCATCATCTGTCTCATATTTACACCATCCCACTACCTAGCTACTAACACTGCTAACATCATCCATTTTTCTGTTTCTCTTAAGGCTCTTCAATACTAAGACCATCCTCACCTTTTATGTGATAATACGACGGGTCCCCTGCCATGCGTTGCTGTGGCCTGGTCTGTGTATATGTGTTTTATGTGTGTATATATATATTTGTGTATATATGTGTGTTTGTGTGTGTGTGTGTGCATGTGTGTGTGTGTATACACACGAGAGGTATTTTTTAAGTAAGGTCCGTTTTGTTGTAGACACTAGTAGTTTGCACGCATACCGCAACGAGCGCGTGCGTCGTGTACCGGCATGCCTCGGGAACAACTGTGCTCAGTTTCCGCTCTGTAGCTAGCCTGTACGGTTCTGTTCTGTGCTTTAAAAATGTTTAAGACTATCAACTCACGCTCCGCATGTGAGGTTCACTCAGTGATATGGTTTTTGTCAGCAAGGAACCTGCCTGCTGCAGAAATTCATCGACAGATTTGAGAAGTGTACGGTGATACTGTTATGAGTGAAAGCAAAGTGTGTAAGTGGAATGACAATTCAAAGATGGCCATGACAACGTCCATGATGAGGACCACTCCGGTCACCCTTCTTTGATTACAGTGAACTCTTGGTTATTGGAGCAGGCGGCAAGTTTTTATGAAGAGGGTATTTTAAAATTGGTTCAGAGGTATGATAAGTGTTTGAACAAACTTGGCAACTATGTCAAAAAATAGAGTGAAGTATGTACTTTCTGAAAATAAATTTACTTTTTTTGAAATAAACTTTCGTTGTGTACTTATGTTCAAACGGTCCTTACTTAAAAAATACCCCTCGTATTATCTCCTCCCTTCCCCCCTCCCACACAATCCCAAGTAACAAGTCTTCTTTTTTCACATATTTGCATTGAAGGCAGGGGTGAAAAATAAGATTACTTAATATTTATTTATTTATTTACTATATTTATATAACACCCCTCTCAGCACATTGCTTTCAGGAAACCAGTTTGTTGTGAGAAATAAGGCCCCTTCCACACCGCTGTATAAAATCCACATTGAACTGGATTTTATGACAGTGTGGACTCAGATGATCTAGTTCAAAGCAGATATTGTGATTGTTTGCCTTGATATTCTAGATTATATGGCTGTGTGGAAGAGCCCTTAGAGAAGGGAACAAAAGGAATGAGGATCAATCAATCATGCAAGGTGGGTTTTTTTGGTAGTTCCACCAATATGAAAGAGACTCCTTTGCTCAATAAATGCTTAGAAATGCTAAAAATATTCAGTCATAAACTGATTTATGTGTAGCAACCGAATGTGAATTTCAACAGCAAGCAACCTGTTCACAAAATAGCCCCTCCTAAGCACACACCTTTGGCTAGAATGTCTAATGCAATGTTTCTTACACTTTAGACTTTGGCTTTCAGAATCCCTGACCATTAGCCAGAGTGACTTGGGCCCCTTTATTATTAATTTATTTACTGTTATCATACTTTTCTCCCACGAATGGGACTCAAAGCTCTTTCCACACAGCTGAATAAAATCCCACATTTTCTGCTTTGAACTGGAATATATGGCAGTGTGGATTCAGTTAGCACAGTTCAAAGCAGGTATCGTGGGATTTTCTGCCTCCATATTCTGGGTTATATGGCTATGTGGAAGGCCCCTTAGGTTTCTGCAAGCTGAAGTCCAAATCACCAGGAGGACCAAAGTTTTGGTCTATAGCACTGTCTCTTAAACTTTGAGTCGCAACCTTAGCTTAATGTTGGCATCCTGAAAAATTTGGCAACAGTAAAAGGTTCCTGAACGCTACCCATTTACACAAATCTATTAGCAACAATGTGCAGGGTTTACAGTGGACTCTGCAGAAAATGCTTCAACTGTATTCCACAAAAAGGGGGATCAGTCTGTTTAGCAAGCCTTGCAAATGCTGATTCATTATCACTAAATGTTTGGTTGTTATACCTAATTCATATAACCACACACCTAGGATCACACAAAAAAATTCTCAGGCAGAAAGGAGCCATGAATGGAAAAAAGTTTAGGTTTAAGAAACACTAGTCTAAAATAAACATTTCATTTCTCATCATATTATATCATTTATTTATACAGTGCTATGCCTGTTTATGGCATTTATAAGTAAAACCTGAAATTGCTACACCTTTAAAAGTTTAGATACCTTAAAGAATAGAACTAGGAATAGAAAGATCATTCAGAATAATTCATTCTCAGGCTGAAAACAAGGTTTACTGATAAGAGTGAAATCCCATTAGGAGAAATAATAGATCATCAAAAAGTGTGCAATTTTCCCCTAATATCTAACATCCCTGAATGTTGTAGAGGTATTATTCTGCTGAATTATTCCTTCTCTCACAAGTTCCCATGAGAGTCCTTTCACTATTGACTGCTACCTCCCTGAGGTTGTCAGGTGGTGCAATACCAGCTAAACAGTGTAATTTCTTCAGTGGTGTAGAGCGCAGACACCTGTGATAATCTGGCATGTCTCATTAAGAACCACATCTACTGTTTTAGCGTGGTGAGATATGTTCCACACTAGGCATGCATATTCAGCAGCAGAGTAGCATAGTGCAAGGGCAGATGTCTTCACTGTGTCTGGTTGTGATCCCCAGGTTGTGCCAGTCAGCTTTCGAAAGTGAAGTGACATGACAGCAAACTCTTGAAAGTATCATATTTCGGTGTGTCCAAAAGTGGAAGAATGAGTGTAGCTTCCAGTGGAGGGAAGAGTGCATTGTCCTCTATCATAATTCTGCCCCACCCTTCAAAAAAGACAATACTAGCATTGTAGAAAGTGAGATACTGAAAATCTTTCACATTCAGAATTTCTATAGTTGCTGTGTCTGTCCCTCTCGCTTTCTCTACCTGTCCCTCTTCTTTGACAGCGAAATTGCGTTTCTAAATGTTCAGCTGAAGTTTTAAGTTACGAAAAGACCAGATGTTTGGGGACTGAAGGACATTTTCATGGGATGGGGCATAATTATTATAAGGGAAGAGAAATGTCCTCATTTTACCCTTGAGATAGAAAAAAAATTCTGGAAAATTGCTGGAAAATGTGTCAAAAAATCTTGAATAGAAGAACCTTAGGTTTTGTTTAATTCAGGATTTATTTGGAACAAAATTCAGTCATGGTGGTTTTGTACAGAAATAGCACTTTCCCTTGCACATAAATGCTTCTACTGGGGACTTACTATACCTTAAACTGACTTGTTTTGTGAAGAAATGCTGTTTTCTGGGCAAAACAACCAACATAAGTCCTGAGTTGTGAATAGTTGTCAACATTTGTTCTATTTTTGAAAAAAAATCACAACCAAACGAGAATTACTCAAACGACGTTTTGCTTATTTTGGGAAGAAAATTACTGAAATATTACGTACCTATTTTGGGCACTCTGCCCCATAGCTTATACCCCTGAGTAGGGGGGGGGGGTAAATAAAATTTCCAGCTTCTATACATTATCTCCTTACTGTTCTCCATAATTCCCCTTTAACGTATGCATACTTCAAACCTACTCTATTTAAATAGTGAATGCTGTGTCAATATTCTGTTTTCATGGGATAGAGTACAGACTTTGAGAATTTCATCCATTCATTTGATAGATTCTTTCTGGATTCCCAAGATCCAAGTCCTTTCTATAGATTTCCTAGTCTAGTGCTTTCCAGGGCTTATTCATAAATATATACATGTCCATATCACTTGTTAATGGAAACACAGAAAAAGATCTTTTTTTACACACAAACATTCGTCTCTTGTTAAAGCTTGAATTGAGACAAAGCTTGGAAATATGTTCTGCATTTTACATCAAAGGACAGCACAACGGTTCTGCTGCATGCCGGTTTAGTTTGGTAAATTTTCTTGAAAGAAAGAATGTTTTATTAATTCTCTTGTCATGTTTCACATAAGAGCTCTAGTCACTTGTTACGGGAAGTTAGATGTCTAAATAAAGTAGTGATTTCAATATCCAAAAAGGAATACAGGCAGTCACCAAGTTACAAACATTCAACTTATAAACAATTCATAGGTAAAAACGGGGGGGGGGGGGGGGTGGCAACAGGAAGTGAGAGGAAACCTATTTCTTGGAAGAGAAATTCACTCCTGGAAGAGTGATCATGGGGAGAAGGGGTGTCCACTGAAGATTTATCACCACTTCTTGTTTCGACAACAAGCCAAATTTTTCAAAATCCAATTCTCACAGGAACAGAAAATGAGGTGAAATTTTCTGAACAGGGGCACAGACAGCCAAACAAACACCATAAATATGTTAACCCTTCCATAATAATAATAATCGTCATCATCGTCATTGTCGTCTTTATTTCTACCCCACCACCATCTCCCCAAAGGGGACTCGAAGTGGCTAACATGAGGCCAAACCCAAAGATACAATACAATAAAATGCAAAATGCAGGCAACAAAATTTCATCAGAATAAAGTACATAAAATACATAAAGTAGCAAAAAGATAAACACAGGAGATTGACATATATAAAATCAGGGCAGGACAAACGGATGATAAAATGATAAAACCCTGGTTGAGGTAGGAATAGAAAAAGTATAATTGAGAGGAGCCCAAAAAGGATGAACAGTGGAATTAGACTTTCAGTTTAGGACAGGGGAAAGCGCAACAATGAAGATGGAACTTATGCTATCCAAAGCTTATATATACGGCTGGAGCTACACTTAAAATGTACCTGTTCTGACTTACATACAAATTCAACTTATGGACAAACCTACAGAACCTATCTTGTTTGCTACTTGAAGACTGCCTCTAAATTCACTTCAATCCATATATGAAAAATAAGCTGGGAACAAAAAGGTCAGTTACAATATTTCTGCATTTAAAGTTTAAATTCATATATTTTTCATGGCCACCACAATGAAGTCTCCATACAAATGTTTGAGGGTGTAAGTCTTGGGTTGTTACTGCATGCAATAATGAATGATTTCAAAAGTTATCTCTCCACTGGATGAGATTACATGTGTTTATGTATTTTTGATGATTTTCGGACTTGGTAACCATGTGAAAAACCTATTTTCATAAAGATCCTTAAGTTTTGGTATAATTCATATTTTATTTTAAAAAAACAAAAAATGTAGAATATGTGCATGGTGTTTTTTCTTAAAGTGATATTTGTATTTTAAAATGTGTGCACATGTGCAAAAAAAAAATTCTTTCAAGGAGATGTCAATTGAAAGTACCATTGTCAAAGCATCATGTGGGCCAGTGGTGTCAAAATTGTGGCCCTTTAGCTGTTTTGGACTTCAGCTTCCAAAATCCTTGCCATTTGACAAGCTGGATAAGGCTTCCGGGGTCGGAGGCCCAAACATATAAAGTGCCACATGTTTGACACCTCTGGTGTAGGCACTAAGATGACTTGAAGGCTGAGGGAATGGAGATACAGTATGAATTTATGCAGTAGGAAGTTGTGGAGGTCTCCTTACAGTTCCTTCATATATTTAATCACACTTTTGTTTCCCTTCCTTTCTGTTGGATTACGGCCATTATTCTCATTGCCTTATTATTTCAAATAGTTGCACGAGTACGTGTTTCACAGCCTCCCCTGTTGTGTTCATTTAAATTAGGCTCTGATGGTAGCATTTTAAGAAACCCCAGGTTTGGGTCTAGCACAACATTTAAGGCCCTTTTAACATACATATCATTATGGAATAAAAGGGAGATTGTAGTGAGAATTGCAAGCACAATGTAATTATTCTGTATTAGGAAAGAAGGAGTTATAATGGGCACTGAAAGGAAATATAAGCTTACATTTCAAAAGGGAGGCTACCTTATCTTAAAAGGAATCAGCTCTGGTCTGCACAGCTACACCCACTGCTTGTATTTTAAGGAACAGAAGTGGTAGGGTAAGAGTAAAGGAGAGCCCACATTGTCAAGCATAGGGATTTGAAAGCTTTAACTTTCCATGTTACTATATGCCACGCTGGCTTTCCATTCAGTGTTGTAATGAATGCTAAAATCTTGTTTAATTTTAAAAACTAGGATACAAATGATATTACTGCATATACTCATGTATAAGGCTAGTTGACTTATCCACAGGTCAATGTAAATACTGTATTTAAATATTACCGAAAAAGAAAAGCAAAAGCCATCTTCTTCTCTGAGTAGTTTGGTAGAAGGTGAGCACTTACGCAATCCTGGGAGAACGTAATAGACACACTGACCTACTGTTGCAACCCAAAGCAGGAAACTGGACCATCAGACAACCATCCGCCACACTTGACTCTAGGAAAACAATCCTTTTTTATTGATGAAAGATGAATACAAAATAGAGGGAAAAGGCAAAGGTAAAAAGTCACAGTAAAAATCAGCAACAAGAAATGTCCATAAACAAGATCATAAAACCCACAGCAAAACTGCTGAATCCTGAAACCTGTTAGCAATCCACTAACCGTACTTGGAACAACCAGAAAAACTCCGAGGAACAAGGCCACTTGAATCAGGAGACCTGCAAAAGCTTGCACATGAATCTGGAACGATGCCTGGTCTGAAGCTGCATTCAGGCCAGGCATACTTAAGGCCGAGAAATCTATTGCGAGACACGCCTGATGTTTTTGTTTGCATTTCTCTCAGTCTGGCTTAGCTACGTAAACTTTGTGCTTCTCCCCGGCTCTGCCAAATCTGCCCCGCCTATCTTCATTAGGCAGACCAGGTGTCAGATTCTCTGGAGAACTAAGGCTGAGAGGAAAAGGGAGTGAAACTTCTCCGCTCAGCTCAGAATGCATTTTCTCATGGGAATTTTGACTTTCACTTTCCAAGGCTGTAGGATTTTCACTACTCAAACCATCATCATCTAAATTGGCCTCAGAATTCACATTGACATCTACATTGGCATCAGGGAATACAATCAGAGAATCAGGTTCAGGTTCACACACAGGCTGACACCTTCTTCTGCTCATTGCATCATAGTGTGCTTCTACCATTTCTGAATTTCTTCATAGGAAAACAGCAGTGGTAGCAGCCAGGGGTGGGTGACCCCTGGAGAAGCATTAGTGCATTTTGTTCTTCATAGAATTATCTGGATGTTCATACCAGCTGAGAATGAGATGCTCTGTCCATCCCGTGACATGGATGTTGAGAGGGGGAGGCTGGGAGAGTGGATGGGAGCACATATGAGATAAGGGCCATCTGGACTGGGAAGAAACGAAACTGTAGGACAGCAATGATGGGAATGGAATGTAATCAGTAGAGGGGGGTGGGATAGTAGAATGATATACACAGGGGTTGGTGGGAAACCTCCAGTACTGTCTTCCTATCGCCTATGGTAAGACAAAAATAAAGCTGTATCCAAGGATTGCCTTTGCGAGTCTGCTTTTATTCCAAGAGCTTCTCCTTCTACTCTTTTCACCATAGTGGTGCTTCTACAATTTCTGAATTTCTGGACAAGAAAACAGCAATGGTAGCAGCCAGGAGTAGTTGGCCCCCTGAGGTTTATCCATGGGTCATCTCTAAATTCACAATTTTGGCCCAAAAGCCTGCCCTCAACTTATACATAAGATCGACTTCTATGATATACAAGGTAATGCTTTTAATTGACTATGGCAAAGTATATCTTTTGTTAAATAAACACAGATTGCTATCATATTTTCATTAAGCTTGATGCCTCTGAAACGTTTGTACTGATAATCATCTTCTGTAGATTTAAGTATTCCCATATCTAAGAAAAGAGTTGTATCTGGTGGAAATGTGAGATAATATTATAGCTCACAAGCAGGATAATCAAATGAGAACGACCCATCACCAACCCACAGGATCTGCCAGAGAAAAGAAATAAGATGAGTTGTCTTTGTAAGATATATCATATTAGTATATAATCAAATACATTGTGTAATGGAGGCAACAGAGAAAAATGAATGTAGATTGAAGAGATTTGGGTGTTGTAAAAACAAACAAGAAAATGAAACACGTGAATTAGTAATCAGTGAGGCCGGTCAAGCAAAATCTTCTAGCTCTAACATTAGCAGCAACAATTATTATGAGGAGGGAGAAATGACATTCCCCCCTCCCTCTGGTCAATAAATTTATAGCACTGATTGCAGATCCACATGGTATTTATCATATATATTATGTGGCTATATCTATGATTGCTTTATTATTTAAAACAAATGTTGCATCCACCAATCTGTATCAGGATTTCAATAGATAGGGGGAGCTCAATGTTCTCCTTCAACTTCCTCCAATTTTCCCCTATATACTGCTATACTGAGAGAGGAAATTAGTGGGTGAAATTCCTTTCACACAGCTACTGCGTGAAAGGATTAAGTCTCCTATCCATGAATATTGCATTCCATTCTCAATTGGGGGAGACTTTGTGTATAGCTGTGTTTCGAGTTGTCTTTACTGTTGGCATTGCTGGCTTTATTGGTCACTTATTATTTTAATAACTATTTTAAAGGAACTTTGTGTGGTTTTATACAATTTATGCCTAATGTTTTTATGTAAGATGGAAATTAATGGATAGGTTATGTCATTATTTAATTTATGGTCGAGGGCTAAACCCAATTTTCCTAGTTCCAACAAACCTCACAACCTCTGAGGATGCTTGCCATAGATGCAGGCAAAACGTCTGAGATAATGCCTCTAGAACATGGCCATATAGCCTGAAAAAACCTACAACAACCCATTATTTAATTGTTATACATTTTGCTTCTTTTTGGGATCTGAGTGGTTCATTTGTGTATTTGTGTATTTGAATGTATTCGGCATTGAATGTTTGCCATTTTTGTTGGAATCCGCCCTGAATCTTCTCGGGGAGAGAGAGTGGAATACAAATAAAGCTTATTATTAGTATACAAGGGTCTCATAAACAGCCCTGGAAGTGGACCATATTTTCTGAAATCCTAACACGATATGTTGTTGGCATTATTTTCTAGACTCAATTGTATCTGACTTCAGGCCGGGACATGGAATAGAGATGGCTTTGGTCGCCTTAGTAGATGATCTACACAGAGATCTAGATAAGGGGAGTGTGACCTATTTGGTTCTCCTTGACCTATCAGCTGCTTTCAGTACCATCAACCATGGTATCCTTCTGGAACGACTGATGGGAACGGGGCTGAGAGGCACTGTTCTGCAGTGGTTCCAATCCTTTCTTTCAGATCAGAGCCAGAAAGTGGTGTTGGGGGAGTCCTGTTTGACCCCATGGCCATTAGACTATGGGGTCCTGCAGGACTCGGCACTTTCTCCAATGTTATTTAAGATCTACATGAAACCACTGGGAGTGATCATCTGGGGATTTGGAGTTCGGTATCACCTGTACACAAATGATGCCCAACTCTAATACTCCTTTTCATCAGACATGCCAAGGAACCAATGCGTGGAGGCAGTAATGGGCTGGCTGAGGATAAACAATTTGAAACTGAATCCAGAAAAAACGGAGGTACTATTGGTCTCATGTAGGATGGATCCGGGAATAAGGTTACAACTGAAGTTGGATGGGGTTACACTCCGCCTGAAAACTCAGGTTCACAGTTTGGGGGTGATTCTGGATTCTTTTTTAAACCTGCAAGGCCAGCTGGCAGAGGTTACCAGGATCACCTTTCTTGGAAAAATCTGACTTTGCCACTGCGGTACATGCCTTGATTACATCCCGCCTGGACTACTGTAATGTGCATTACATGGAGCTGCCTTTCAAAATGGTTTGGAAACTTCAATTCGGTCAAAGATAAGCCGGTAGGCTGTTAATGGGAGCAGATATAAGAGAAATACTATTCCGCTCATGAAACAGCTGAACTGGCTCGCAATTAGTTTTTGAGCCCAATTCAAAGTGCTGGTTTTGTCCTTTAAAGCCCTTTATGGCATCAGTCCAGATTACTTGAGAAATTGGATTCTTTTATATACACCGGGGAGAGCGTTAAGATGCTAGTGTTCTCGAGCATTCGGGACACTCTCCACCTAAAGACTGCTAGAGAGGAGTCCTTCTTGGGAGTGGCTCCCTCTTTTTGGAATCCCTCCCGCCCAGGAGAGATTAGATCTGCACCCTCTCTGGTAGCTCCCAGGAAGAGCTTAAAAACCTTCCTTTTTAAGGAAGCTTTCGGGGGAAACTAATGATACACAAAAGTTAGGAAGGCCATTCAACTTCATTGGGTATTATCAGGGTGGTTTTACCTATTTTGTTGGGGTTTCAATTAGGGTTCACAGCATTTGCTAATAGTTATGGTTTTAACTTGTTCTTAATATTTACATTGTATGCTTTTACTGGCTGTTAGCTTCCTTGATTAGGGAAAGACAGGGTACAAATGTCATAAATAAATAATAAATAAATATTTCAAGACATCCATCTCAGAAAGCCCTGGGACTGAAATTCAAGGAGTCACAATTTTGATAGACGTGTAGACCAGAAAAAAAATCTGCCTGTTGTGGCATTGGCTATCTCTTCAGGATTATAACCCGGCAATCTGTGAAGGGGCAATAAGGATGGGTATGGTGGAGGCACTAGGAGCTTCTTTTATACAGTGATTAGAAGTAAACATCCAATTATTTGGCTGTCAGATTCTAAATAAAATAATAATCGTAGAAGATTTTTTTCATTCAGGAAATGTGAATTTTGTGCAGAATAAATATAAATTGTTTTCAGTGCAGATGCTGATGTACAATTTTCTATACCTCCAAAATGAAAATTTTGCAAAACAAAAACAATAACAAAATGACCCCCAAACTGCAAATAACATTTGAAGTGATATCATTTTAACAGTCTTTCTCCCAGTTGTTGTTGGTGTTGTTCATTCGTTCAGTCGTCTCCGACTCTTCGTGACCTCATGGACCAGCCCACGCCAGAGTTCCCTGTCGGCTGTCACCACCCCCAGCTCCTTCAAGGTCAGTCCAGTCACTTCAAGGATGCCATCCATCCATCTTGCCCTTGGTCGGCCCCTCTTCCTTTTACCTTTCTCCCAGAAGGACCAAAAATTATAAAATTACTTATTCCTTCCTTCAAGAAATAAACTGTAGAAGAACTGAATCCCTAATGTAAACCCATGGGGTCCACTTCTGCATTATTATTGACACCAAGAGTGAGGTAGACACAAAGTAGGCACGTCCCAAACACCTCCAGCCTATGGTCATTTAAAGAGGTCCCTCAACTTAAGGGTGACAAAAACCCAGGCCATGTCTGTACCCAAACATTACTGAAAGCTGTGACAAAATTGTATATATACAAAATTGGAAGTCCTGACCCCATAATTTGTATTTACTAGTACCCTCCCTCCTCCCGCTCCACATTATGCCAAGCTAAGCCCATAGGCCCTAGGAAGGAAGGAAAGATGGAAGGAAGGAAGAGGAGGAGCTTTTCTAATTGTGGTCTGTTCTGCAACACTCAATAAAAGCAGGATCCCCAGATAACTCTAGGAATCGAGATGTCTTGAATTTTTTTTCTTTTCTTCCTTCTTCTCCTGCTTCAATTTAAACTATAAATGTTTAATTTCAAGAAGCCGCCTTTGACTCAGGAATAAATCCAACAGATAGAAGAGCAGAAGGAAAAGATGGCAGCCCCACCAGTGACATTCCGTTAGTCATTCATCATCAGTGACTTGGCTCATATCACTGCCATAGAAACCAGAAGCTGGATTTGTAAAAATGCAATGATAATGACAGACGGAAAATATTGCCCAGAGACAAAATATCTTGATAGCGCATCCCAATTTCCAGCATTGAGCAGGTGCTTGCCAACTGAGCATGCAGTGAGCTAGAGGGAGGTGGGTTTCTTTGCAAACTGCATTCACCATTCTCCATATGTTGTTATTCAACATCATGGCTTACACCATTTTGAGGGGAAACAATTTGTGCACATGTGTTTAAGCATGTGTATGTAGGCCAACATGATACCAATGGTAAGATCGTCCTTATAGCAGATTTGCATTGCCATCTCAAGTTACAATTCATAGAGGGGTTGTCTTAAAGCTGTATGTTGTTGGTTTTTTTTAAAATGTCAACATTTACTGTTCTAGGGGTTAAAGAAGGTATTCAAATACACATCTTTTCTCTTTTGTCCAACTTACAAAGATATTTCCACTTTGAATTCTTTGCTCTTATCTTTTCAGAGGAATGTATGTATTTTGAGAGTAAGAGTTCTGGCCCAGCTTACTTGTCCAAATGTATTTCCCTCAATGAACCACCTGGGAGGTTAAGATCTTTGCAGGTGTGGTTGGTGGGGATGAGAAACAGGGTCTTCTCAGTGGTGGCCCCTTGGCTCCCCAACAGAAGCTCCCCAACAGAAGCAGATGAGCTCCCTCCTGTCCTTTAGAAAGAAATTAAAATTGTGGCTGTGGAATCAAGGCTTTGAACAATACATTCAGTACAATAAACAATACGGAATAAGTGCAATTACGACCGGAATGGCTCCTGGACTATGATTTTGGATTGTGTGGTTTTAATAATTGGTTTTAATGTTTAGATATTTTTAATTTTATAGTTTTTAATGCATATGCTTATTTTATTTGTATATATGTTTTATGCCTACTTGTGAGAAGGTGAGAAAGTGAGAAGGGTGGGGTATAAATATAGTAAATAAACAAACAAACAATAATGTACAAAGTTTATATCTCAGCATCTTAAGTTAGAAATGGGGTGCTTTCACACTACACAATGATAACATTTTGATACCACTTTAACTGTCATGGATGGGTCTTATAGAGTCCTTCTGGGGTTTGGTAGTTTGTTCAAAAGCACCAAAAGGAGAATTCTCTGGCTGAAAAGCTTGTTCCTCTCCAATAACTACCAATCCTAGGATTCCATGAAAACTGCCATGGCATTTAAAAAAGAATCATAGCACTGCACTCATCTAATGCAGTGGTTCTCAGCCTGGGGTCCCCAGATGTTTTTGGCCTTCAACTCCCAGAAATCCTAACAGCTGGTAAACTGGCTGGGATTTCTGGAAGTTGTAGGCCAAAAACATCTGGGGACCCCAGGTTGAGAACCACTGATCTAATGTGAACCCACTCATGGTGACATTTCACCTACATCACACCTGATTCCAAGATTCTAATAACCTACTTAACTGTTTTTCAAAGATGATCCCAAAGTAAGAAAATGCATGTTCTCTGATTCCAACTAGAACATTTGCAAATAGTGCAGCCAAATGGATCTACTTAAGACTGTCCCTAAATAAACACCTATGTCTTAGGTTTTTTGTGCATTTCTACAGAATCATTATCCATTTCTACAGAATCACTATCCATTTCAGTTTGTTTCATACATAAGGCTCTCATACATAACCTCTCCCAGAAACAGGTGCCTTTCCAAATGAACTTTTTGTGCAACGTCCAAAAAAATGAATATTTCGTTTTCGTGCACCTCTCCCAGAAACAGGTGCCTTTCCGAATGAACTTTTTGTGCAATGTTTAAAAAAATGAATATTTGTGGCCCATTGGTGGCAAAGTACTAGGGCCTACAGACAAGGCCCTGGTCTGTAGTGCTGAGCACCAATTAAGTGGTGCTCGACACGCAGCTGTAGGCCCTGCCAGAGCGCACCGAGCACCTGGCATGCTCAGATTTAGGCCCTGGCAGGCCCTGGAAAGGTCTGAAGACCCTGGCTGGGCATACAGCCAAGTGCCAAGTGCTGAGTGCCTGGCATGCTCAGAAGGAGGCCTTGCCAGGGTCTACAGCTGACCCTGCCATGCACCAAGTAAGAGGTGATCAGCACCTGGCATTTGGCTGTAGATCCCGCCAGGGCCTACAGCTGAGTGTGCTAAGTACCTGGCATGCTAGGATGTAGGCCCTAGCAGGCCCTGGTTGGGCTTACAGCTGAGTGCCGAGCTCTTGGCATTGCTCGGATGTAGGCCCTTCCAGAGCCTGCCAGGGCCTACAGCCGAGTGCACCAAGTACCCGGCATGCTCAGATGTAGGCCCTGGCTGAACCTACAGCTGAGTGCACCAAGTGCCAAATAAGATGCACTCAGCGCTCAGCTGTCGTCCCAGCCAGGCCCTGGCAGAATCTATGGCCAAGCACCATACACTGAAAATCAGTCAGCCAAATGGTTACTGTTGCCACTTACCTTTCATTTCACCAATTTTTCCAGACAGGAGGGGAGTATACCGTTTCATGCCATCCAAATGAATGGTACGAAATGAAAACACAAAACAAACAAATGAGACAAACAACGGACCCATGACTACTATTTAGTAAAATAAGCAGATGCTGTCTGTCTTGCATCCCCCAGAAAATGTAATTAGAGAAGATACCATAATTGGATTTTCTCCCTCTTCTTACTTTTTTCATATACTAAACAATATGTATAACGATACCCCCACATACATCTTCGGCAATACAATAGACTCATGTGCAGAACTGTCTAACAGACATGGCTCAGTAACTTACATACAATGCCCTCTCTTGTTCCCCAACCACCCTTTCTTTTTCCCCTCTTTTACTGTTCATTTGAGTTTGAAATTTTCTTTTTTTAAAAAAAAAAAACAAATTAAAACTTATTTGCAAAAATAAAAAAAAAATAATAGATGGAGCAAATGCCTCCCCCTTCCCAAGAAATGGCCTTCAGAAGACATGGCTAGTTAGTTCAGCTGAAAATTGGAAACTGGAGATTGATTCAGTCAAATGACTAACCTTTGAAACGTAAACCATGGAAAGCTGAAACTTAAAATACTAGGCAGGGTGAATCAAAAAGTCAACAGGCACTGATGCACCCTCAGAAGAGATTAAATGATGGAACACTGGAGCTTAGGTAACACAATACAAAATTTGTTAGTGCATTTCCCATAACATAATGCCCATCAAGTGACAAACTGCTCTCAGAAATTACTTTTGTGTAAAGTTCATATGTGTACCAAGTATGATGAATCCTGATGAACACGAATTGCCATTGAGTCTGACAGACATAGGTGCTGCCTCCTCCAGTCCAAGACCTTCACTTTCCCTGCGTGGGCAGTTTGATAAGTTGATAATCCCGAAGGGCTGAGATCCAGACATAAGGTTTACAGCTGCTGATTCTTGTAAAGGCCATTACCTGCAAGTCTCAAAGCTGACTCATGAAACAGCTTCCATGAGAGGCTTTTTAAAGTCATTTTGCCATGGAAACACCAATTCTGCTAGGCAAACTCAAAAAAACAGAAAGAGCTTCACATTCACAACTGTGGGTGTGCACATAAAAACAAGACTGAAGTACTCTTAGTGTCCAATGGTTATGCCAACTTTAAGGTAACTTTAACTGAGAAATCTCTTTTAATAGCCCTTTAATTGACATTTTACAGTAAAATCATGAGTCCTGAAGGTGGTGAGCCATAGTGGAGCTTCATCTGCAGAACCTCTTATACAACACTGAGTAATGCAGGATTCCCACCACTGTCTTTAAATAAACATCTATTTGTTAATCATTTATGTTTGTTGTGGCACATCGATTTTAGTAATGTTTATATGTAAAATCATCTGGCTTTGCATACCAATCACATCTTCTGCCACTGAAATCATAGCAGACTATGCCTAATGTCTGCATCTGCCTATAAGGCATAGTTAGATGATCCTCTGCTCCCACCCCACAACCCCAACTCTCTACCAGCAAGGGAATGGCTGTTAAAGGGGGGCTGGATATCACATAAAACCATGGGTCCTGTGAGTGGGACTTTTTGGTTGTTGAAGATCATTGTGAACCTCTGCAATGGCCAAAATAGGACATGCCAGGGTAAAGTGAACTTACCCTTGCATATTGCCTCTAACTAGATGGTAAACAATTATAATTCTAGAGCAGAGGTCCTCAAACTATGGCCCGGGGGCCGGATACGGCCCTCCAAGGTCATTTACCCGGCCCTCGCTCAGGGTCAACCTAAGTCTGAAAGCACACAACAACAGCAACAACAACAACAATCCTATCTCATCAGCCAAAAACAGGCCCACACTTCCCATTGAAATACTAATAAGTTTATATTTGTTAAAATCGTTCTTCATTTTAATTATTCTATTGTTTTTAAGTGTTTTTTGAACTACAAATAAGATACGTGCAGTGTGCATAGGAATTCATTCATTTTTTTCAAATTATAATCTGACCCTCCAACAGTTTGAGGGACTGTGACCTGGCTCTCTGCTTAAAAAGTTTGAGGACCCCTGTTCTAGAGCATGGGTCCCCAAACTAAGGTCCACAGGCTGGATGCGGCCCTCCAAGGTCTTTAAAATTAAGGTTGTCTGATGTCTGAAATGACTTGAAGACACACCACAATCTTAATTAACTTGATCCTCTCATCAGCCAAAAGCAGGCCCACATTTCCCATTGAAATAGTGGTAAGTTTATCTTGGTTAAAATTGTTCCTTTTAAATATTGCATAGCTTTTTCATATTTATTTGCACTACAAATAAGATATATGCAGTGTGCACAGAAATTTGTTTATTTTGTTTTTACTATAGTCCGGTCACCTAACAGTCTGAGGAACTGTGAACTAGCTCTTTGCTTAAAATGTTTGAGGACCCCTGTTCTAGAGTGTATGTCCA
Source organism: Anolis sagrei (assembly GCF_037176765.1). Taxonomy (NCBI): domain Eukaryota; kingdom Metazoa; phylum Chordata; class Lepidosauria; order Squamata; family Anolidae; genus Anolis; species Anolis sagrei. Next base: position 169,815,458 of record NC_090021.1, on the reverse strand, counting down.
TCACATGGCAATAATGCTTACCATATCTTGTTTTGTTGAATACATCCTTTCTTTTAGTTATTCCACCACAAGCTTACTGAAGGAACAAACTGGCAAACAGTAGGAAAAAATATGGAGCAAAGCTGATCTTGCCATATCCTTTGATACCAACAAAAGGTATCAAAGAATATTTATTTATTTACCATATTTACAGTAAATATTTACATATTTACCCTTCTCACTTAAAGGGGACTCAAGGAGGCCTTACAACAGGCAGCAATTTGATACCATACACACATATATTAAAAATAAACAATTACAATTAAACAAAGCAATTAAAACATTAATTATTAAAACTTAAATTAAAATCGCACCATCCAAATCATAATCCAGGGTCATCCCATTTGTCAATCACATAGATCCATGGTCACTTATTGCACTGCTCCAATTACTTGTCAAAAGCTACGTCTCAAAGCCATGTCTTAAGTTTTTTTCCTGAAGGGCAGGAGAGAAGAGGCTAGGGAAGGAGTTCCATAGATGAAGGGCCACCACTGAGAAGGCCCTGTCTCTCGTCCCCACCAGTTGCACCTGCGAAGGAGATGGGACAGAGAGCTGGGACTCCCCAGATGATCTTGACCTCAGAGATGGTTCATAGGGGGAGATATGTTCAGACAGGTAACCAGGGCCGGAACCGTTTGGGGTTTTATAGGCTAAAGCAGGGGTCCTCAAACTAAGGCCCGGGGGCCAGATGCGGCCCTCCAAGGTCATTTACCTGGCCCTCGCTCAGGGTCAACGTAAGTCTGAAACTATTTGAAAGCACACAATAACAACAATCCTATCTCAACAGCCCACACTTTCCATTGCAATTGTAATAAGTTTATATTTGTTAAAATTGTTCTTAATTTTAATTATGGTATTGTTTTTAAATGTTTTTGCACTATAAATAAGATATGTGCAGTGTGCATAGGAATTCATTCGTATTTTTTCAAATTATAATCTGGCCCGCCAACAGTTTGAAGGACTGTGACCTGGCCCTCTGTTTAAAAAGTTTGAGGACCCCTGGGCTAAAGCCAGCACTTTCAATTGTGCTCGGTAGCAGACTGGCAGCCAATAGAGCTAGCATAATGGGGGTTGTGTGCTCCCTGTACTCTGTCCTAGGGAGCAATATGGCTTCCACCCGTTGAAGCTTCCAAACAGTCTTCAAAGGCAACCCCACATAGAGTGTGTTGCAGTAGTCTATTCAGGGTGTAATAGGAGTGTGGACTACTGTGGCCAAGTCTGACTTCTCAAGGTGTGGGTACAACTGGTGCACAAGTTTTAATTGTGCAAAAGCTCCCCTTACCAACACCAAAACCTGGGGTTCCAGGCTGAGCGATGCGTCCAGGAGAACTCCCAAGCTGCAATCCTGTGTCTTCAGAGGGAGTGTAACCCCATCCAGCACAAGCTGTAACCCTATATTCTGTTCAGCCTTGCAACTGACAAGGAGTGGAATATGACAATATCAGAGTTAACAGACCGCATTCTGGCTTCTATGAATTCTTGCCTACACAAAGATAGCATACCCTTTCTCATGAAAATCAACAAACCCTAATGTTATTCAGGAGATTTCTGTTTTCCAGGTCATAGAATGAAATGGGCTTTTGGCCTCGAATCTTTTATTTGACAAAAAGTCAAAAAGGATGCCAAGATGTACTACTGGAGAAGTATACAGTGGAGTATAAAGAAGAAACCCAAAAGAGGATCAGTATTTATCCCTCCTACTTATCTCAGAAAAGGAATTGCTCGGGCTGAGCATTTTTTCTTGCTACAACATAGTAAATATCCTGTCATATTCACTGAGCAAGCAGTAGATGTTCAAAATTTTGTCCTTTAAAAATAAGCCTCAGCTTTGCTCATTGCAAAAGCAGTCGCTCTTACTGACATACTGAAATTGGCTAATGTGCTGAACCATGCCAAAATAAAGTGAAAAGAAAAACAAGAAAGCACTTTCAAGAACTTCTTCATAATAACTATGGATTTCTATTTGAACATTCAGTCATTAGTGGTTGTCAGCACCTTCTAGATCTCTTACTATTAGGCCTGGTCTACAAAAACAGAGGATGCAGTGGGGAGACCTTTTCTTGATGTTAACACTGCAGGTGGCTGTGAGGTGATAGAATGCTCTTCCTTACATAAAGATTTTCTCATATATGTAAGTTATATACTGTGGAAGAGCATTCAGATATGTTACCTCTCTTCCCTTCAATTTGAAACCGAACCTTTGCTATCCATTTTGTCTGTTTATTTTCCCTTCAGTTTGAAACAGAAACATTGCTATCAATTTTGTCTGTTTATTTGCTAATCGTTTAGGTTATAAGCTTAGAGAAGACAATGATGCTGGGGAATATGGAAGGAAAAAGGAAGAGGGGCCGACCAAGGGCAAGATGGATGGATGTTTTAAAGGATCATTGTTACTAACCTCACTGCTGGACACCACTATAAAAGATCCTGGATTATATCTCCTAATAAATCCCATAGATGTACACCAATATAATGGAATATGATTCTTGGCACGGAGCGTTTATATGTATATGAGGTAACGTGTATGTACTTTAGTAGGTTCGCTGCCACCACCTAATTTACTTTAGGATATTAGAGATGATCCCCTGAGGTAATCTTCTTCCTGCCCACCAGCTCTCCCTTAGCTCCTTCCGATGACTGTGAAGTAAAGATGTTAAAACCACTAGAAATATTGTCACAGGAATGAATCACTACTGAGGCTTCTTTAAAAGTTGAACTAGAGAAAATGTTTTTGATAAAATTGAACAAACAACTATCTTCTTTAATGAGGCACACAAGCTTGAATAGTTACTGGGGTACAATAATCTTGATGGTTACTTAAAACAAGTTCTTGGACTTAGATATGAGTAAAACTCCTAACTCTACAATAACACAGTAGCAGTGAGTTCCCCGGACTAACCTAACCAGGTTGTCACCAGAGCAATTAGCTGCACTCTAAACAGAGTCCTCTGTAAGCTAATCTACTGTAACCCAGAGAGCAAACCACTTGTGTAAAAACCCACACAAGCACCCAGGCGACAACTTTGACCTCTCTGGCCAAATAATGCAGCCTTGCCTGTCACAAATGCTCTCTGACATAAAAATCTAAGCTCCCAACAATACCTCTCCTCTCTTCTGTTCCCAAAACGTATCTCTCTGCTCTCTGTCGCACTCACACATTTCCCTCTCAGGACTTAACTCCTCCCATCTGTCCTAACCAATCAAAAGAGAGCTTCAGCTCCTCCCCTCTTCTCCTTTTACACTCCCAAGATGTCTGCTTCCTTTGCTGACACTCTCAAAATGGAGTCCTGCCTATTGATACTCCAGGCTTCTTCAGCCTACGAGGTAAGAATAATTATAGATGGTATCCTTGAAGTGACTGGCTTGACCCGGGAGGAGCTGGGGTGGTGTCGGCTGACAGGGAGCTCTGGTGTGGGCTGGTCCATGAGGTCACAAAGAGTCGGAAGCGACTGAACGAATAAACAACAATAAGTAGGCAAGTGTAGACATTCTTGGACTGCAGCTTCTATCAACATTTGCAAACATAGCCGATCTTAACTATAGATTTTGGAAGTTAATTTCTACAGTGGGGTCCTTGATATCTGTTAGGATTTGATTCCAGGACCCCTTTGAATACAAAATCTGTTAAAGTCCCGTTATGTGGAATGCCATAGGAAAATGGGAAAATTAAGGTTTGCTTTTTTGGAAATTTATTTGAATAGTTTCAAGTCGTGGATGGTTGAATCCATGGGTGCACAATCCATGGATATAGAGAGCCAACTGTAATATGATTCCAGCTTCTCCTAACTTACTATCATTTGTTGTTTGCTGAATAGAAGTTGTATCAAAATAACATTTAGAAGAAAGGGGGAGAAAACATTACATGAACTGAGAAACCCCTTCGGCTAGTCTAGCAACCTTCCCTGTGTGATAAAGTGGTTAGTGTATATCAGTCATACCAAAAACAAACACAGATGCCATCCAAAGCTGGCTTTTCCTGTTCATTAGATTCATGACTGCATTGGAGTAGCAATTCATTATCATTATTATAGCTATTATTAGGTCCTTGTGAAAATATGAAGGAAATTCTTCATTGGTGATATATGCTTTCCTTCCGTTTTCAAGGCCAGATGATTTCTATGAAAAGAAAGTGCTGCAATGCTGTTTTAAACTCTCAGCATTGTTAAGAAATACTAATGTGTTTTGTTATCAATTGGGGGCTTTCATGCATTTTAAATTACTGCAAGACACTGCTGACATACAGTAATGACAGATTTTGTTTATAAAAAGCACAGGGAAGTGCCATGTTTAGTTTCAGAAATATGCGCACACATGGACACATTTAATTATTCTCAGTTAGGAGGAATTAAACTTTTGAGCCCTGATCTCTTGAAAGGAATAATTTTCAGTGGACCACCCATGGGCTTGTGAGAAGGGGCAGCTCAACCCATTACGCAAAGTAAGAATGTGCAGTATAGTTGATTTTGCCCAGGGGGGGGAAATCATCTGGCCTTGAGGCGCTTTTGGGGGGAAATAGACCTTGACATATGCGAGTTGTAGTTACTGGGATGTATAGTTCATCTACAATCAAAGAGCATTCTGAACTCCACCAATGATGGAACTGAAACAAACATGGCACACAGAACTCCCACGACGAACAGAAAATATATATCAGTGATTGATTGGGAGAGGGCACCAAAATACTGTTTGCTTACCATTGAAAATTACCTAGGGCCACCTCTGCTTGTGAGGTATAGTAATGATTTAAAAATCATTACTTCAGAATTACTCATATCTGTCTAACAATATAAAGTGGGAGGGGGGGGTTACAACTGTTTATCAGTGGCATTTTAAGAAAATGAGATCTTCTAGATACCCAAATAATAATAAAAAGATCTTTCTAGCTCCTCAAATGAAAATAAATTGTCTGACTGTCCCCTTTTTATAGTAGACCCAGTATAATTATCTAGGCAGAGGCCACAAGGGAGCGCTACAGAGAGAAGGATAGTCCATTTTACAGGGGTGAAGGGTGGGTTGAAGGAGGAAAACCATTTCCCCCTATTTTTCTGTTATTCCTCCCACCCATGTCCCCGTCATGGGAAACAACCCTCGTTTATGATATGGGACAGGGAAAAAGGGAATAACCAACAAAAATGGGGAGAATGGTTTTCTTCCTTCAATGCCCCCCCCCCATTGTAAAATGGACTATCCTTCTCTCTCTAGCACCTCCTAGTGGCCTCCATCCAGAACAAAACCAATAATACTGTACTAAGGAACCACATCACCATTTTTGCTCATATGCAAATGTTTAACCTGTACAAAGCAAAAAAGGAATGAAGCCAAAAACCACTGCAAACTATACATGCACAAGTACGATGAGCAAAATGCAATAACATTTCTTAAATGAATAATAATAATCATCATCATCATCTTTATTTATACCCCACCACCATCTCCCCAAAGGGGACTCGGGTCGGCTAACATGAGGCCAAGCCCAAAAATACAATACAGCACAATAAAATACAGAATGCAGACAACAAAAAATTGCATCAGAAAATACTTACAGTAGCAAAATAAAATAAATAAAGCAAATCCACACAATATAAAATCAAGCAGAATGGGCAAGCCAAATGGACAAGGTAAAACGATAAAACCCCGGATGAGGTAGGAATGGAAAATATGTGAGGGGAGCCCAAAAAGGATAAAGCAGTGGGGTAAGGCTTTCGGTTTAGGGCGGGGGAAAGTGCATCATAGGGGCAACACTATAGAAGGAGCAAACAGAAATGGGATAAATGGTCACTCTGCAAAGGCACATCTCCAAAGGCACATCGGAATAGCAACTAGTGCCCTCCTGCCAAAAAGAGCAGGGGAAGAAAATTTCTGCAAGAATCTACTCATGCCCAGTGCTGACATTTGTGTGCCTGGTAGCAAGACACAATCACATTGGTGTCTCTGAAGGAGATATTCTCTAGCCAAGGATGGATAGATTAGCCAAATCACAGCCTAGGGCAATTTACTTGATCCTCGACCATCTACAATGCTTGGTTTATCTTTGCAACTGCATTTTTTTTTTACTAGTACGCCCTCTACAACTAGTTGATACTGGTGAGAAAATGCTTCATAAGTTTTCATGAAAGCTTCACATAATAAGGTACCATCAGGGCCATAGCTGGGGGTGTGTGTGTTAAGGGTTCTAACCCCCACCCCTGAAATGCTTCTAACCCCCCCGGGGGGGGGGGGTGTTAATGAAGTTAGGAGTAAACCAGGTTTCTTTTTTAACTTGACACATTTCAGGGCAGGGTTGAACTTTTACCCGCCCCCCTCCCACCCCTGGCTATATCCCTGAGTACCATCACTATGAGTCCCATTCTTAACTTGAGCAAACTGGGGCCCTATCTACACTGCCATAGAATCCAGTTCAGTGCAGTTAATTTGCATTCTGAAAGTGCATCACATAGCAGTGTAGATCCAGCCTCATATAATGCACTGAACTGGATTATATGAGTCGGCACAGCCATATAATGCAGTTATTAACCCAGTCTCCTGAAACTGCATTATATGGCAATGTAGATGAGGAATGACTATGGAAATCCTAAAGATGTAACTGTTTTCACCTGACTCAAAGGAAAAATAAGAACATTCTATTTTCAAACTGACACATCTGGGTTAATAACTATCATGTGTAGTGTCTCCATGACACAGTTCCCACTCAAAAACTCATTATTATTATTTTTGTCGTGTCAGGAGCGACTTGAGAGACTGCAAGTCGCTTCTGGTGTGAGAGAATTGGCCGTCTGCAAGGACGTTGCCAAGGGGACGCCCAGATGATTTGATGTTTTTATCATCCTTGTGGGAGGCTTCTCTCATATTCCTGCATGAGGAGCTGGAGCTGATACAGGGAGCTCATCCACCTCTCAATAGAGTATCCTTTATGCAAAATGGATTTTGGAATTCTGAATAAGATTCTGGGTAAGAGATTCTCAAGTTGCATTGTTGTTGTTGATTTTTTTTTTCATGTCAGGAGCGACTTGAGAAACTACAAGTCACTTTCTGGTGTGAGAATATTGGCCATTGCAAGGACATTGCCCAGGGGATGCCTGGATGTTTTACCATCCTTGTGGGAGGCTTCTCTCATGTCCTCACATGGGGAGCTGGAGCTGGAGCTGGCAGAGGGAGCTCATACACACTCCCTAGATTCGAACCTCCAAACCTTTGGTATTTAGTCCTGCCGGCACAAGGGTTTAACCCATTGCACCACTGGGGACTCCTATTGTAGTTGATGATGTATGCTGTAATAAGAGAGGGGAGAGGGGGGAATCTATTTACGTAAAGAGGATTACCATTAGTTTGGCGATCCCACTGCTGCATCACCAAATGTAATAGATTATTATTTAAAATGACTTAGAGGCTTGGAGGCTATAGAGTCTTTGCCTCCAACACACTGTATTCTGAGATAATTTACTGTGGAAACTGGCTACCACCCACTATAAAAGGAGTGTTTAGCTTTTCGTTTAACCAGAGCTTTTGAGTAGGCTGGAATGTGCTGGATTTGCACTCAGGGCTCTGAACACTGAGGTGAATATCAAGGAGATCCTTTTAAAATGTCGCTGCCACCAATCTGGAAACTCTGTTTCCCTATCTTGTTAAGAATACATCTTTATATAGAGGCACACTGAGACATTTGTAAATGACCAAAGAACAAAGTTGTTTATTTGTGTGAATTTCAACAATACAGGCACTTAAGCATAATGGTTGCAAAAAATGAGATGACGCTTATGGTTATTTTAAAAACAATTCAATGCTTAGTTCCAAAAACAACTCTTAAGTCCCTCAGGAAACTAGCAGACTTCCCTCTGACTAGAATTCCTAAAACTCCAGACAATCCTTTCCCTTGGATCTGTCTATTCTCTATACCAGCTATTCTCCCTGATCAATCTTTACTAACTAACCACTTTGGCTTCTCTAACTTCTCTTCTTCTAACTCTCCCAAAACCTAACTTTCTTCTTCAACCCTCAGACCCCGAGTAAACTGTCAGATTTTAAAACGCACCCTTTCAGGCAATTTATTTTCCTGCACTCTTAACTAAGCTCTGCCCACTTTCTCCCAGCCAATCATAACGGTTCTCCACATTTCCCTCCAGGCTGCTCCTAAGCTCCACCTCCTCTAGGAAATTACTAACCTAAGATGGCTACTTCCTCCAGGCACCATACAAAATGGCTGCCAAAACACTTGGGCCTACTTCCTGAGCTTTTCCCTGACCTAAAAGGTAGGGAATTCATCTCATATGCCTTCAAGTCATTTTTAACCTATGGTGATCCTAAGGTGAATGTTCTGGTGCAGCTGTACCAGCAGTTCCAATTTTGTTTGCTTTGCATTGAATATTTGTTTGCAGTCCTAAGTTTCAAGGACTCTGCAGATAGGTTGCAGTCCTTTGGTTGCAGTCATAGGGCAAGTCATCTGTCCATCATCGTTAAGTTTGGTCCCGCCCCTTGCTCAGGGCAATTGGGAAGGGAGCCATTTTTTAGTTAGTCTCAGCAAGGAAAGCTATGTACAGGACGTGTGTAAACTTCCCCTGTACAAAAGCTTCAACCTTTAAGAATTTCCAGGAAAACAGCCCTAAAGACCAAAGAACTCCAGCTGGAGAACATCTATTGCCTTGCTAGTAGGTCCACTTGGCGTTCGAGACACAGTTCGACCCGGTAGCGGAGCCCACATCAGTAAGGGTTAGATTACAGTCAGCCTGGGAGAAGTTAAAAGGGGGATTTTCCTTTAAAGGATAAGTTATTGAAGACAGTTGCCTGTCCTTCATGGGCAAGATTAGGAATTCACCAGTTGCCTAAAAGCTTGGAATCATTTGCTTAACTTTACTGAAGACAAGAGAAGTTTCTGTTTGATTGTTCGTTAATAAAAGACTTTATTGTACTTCTCAAGCCATCTAAAGATTGTTTGTGGTGGAAACCTCTGAGAACTTCTCTTTAGGCCCCCTGGCTTCCCACTGGGCAAAGGTTGCACGTCATGTTCTAAAGGAAATTCTTTACAGGCCCAGTGCGCGACAGAGCAGTGAACCTATAACAATGTTTTCTTGACAAGATTTTTTCAGAAGAGATTGATGCTGATGCTGAGAGTTTGTGGCTTGGAGAACATCACCCACTTGGTTTCATTGGCTAAATGAGGATTCAGACCTTCAAATCACTGCATCATGCTGACTCTCAATGCACTTTATTGTCTTTGCCAATTTGGGGTAAATTCCTATGTATTTCAAAAATTACAGCAATGAAAGCATATTCCCCAGATTAATTTATGACAGAGAAATGCATCATTATGAAGCTACAACTTTAGGCAGGTAGCCAACCAAAAATTGCAGAAGTGATTTATGTCCTCTAGCAAGAGTGCTAATAAGAAAATGAAACCTAACATATTTTTTTGCACAAAAAAAAGAAAGAAAAGAAAGGCTTGTCTGTTTGATAATCCTTTACTTTCTAACCCTTGCTCATTCCACTGTTTCCTCAGCATCAGAAAGATGCTGCCTTCAGAAACTTATTAAGTGTTGATTTTAAAATCAGATAACAAGACGAAGCCAAGCAGCTGAGTTAAGGATGGCCACAAGCAGACTCCAGACACCTTTTAGGAAGATATCCAAAGTCTCAAAGTCATAAATCAAACAAAACTGTTTTTAAAGCTCTGATAAAGCCTGAAAAATATGTGGAGACTTAGTCAAAGCAGCAAAGCAGAATCTAGAAAATTTGGGCACGTTATCAACCACTAAATCTTGTCAAACAGCTTCTGAATAATGACTGTTTATCTGTCAGAATATGTGCACTTAAACTAGTAAGATAGTAGAACATTGCCTTGTCCTAGGGAGAAAATACTTCCATCTAGCAATAGGTAAATGTTCTCCGTTAAATGTTCATATATACCACTAATTAGAATGTATGTCAGATTGAAGATTATTCTTTAACAGCTTTATTTATTTATCGTGTCAGGAGCGAACCAAAACAGTTGTATTAAAAATAAACAAACTAACAAACAAAACTCAAAGTCTGCAGGCTTAATATTCTATTAAATGTCCTTTGACCAGTATCTGGCCACTTGGAGTGCCTCTAGTGTTGCTGCAAGAAGGTCTTCCATTGTGCATGTAGCAGGGCTCAGGTTGCATTACAGCAGGTGGTCAGTGGTTTGCTCTTCTCCACACTCGCATGTCGTGGATTCAACTTTGTAGCCTCATTTCTTAAGGTTGGCTCTGCATCTCGAGTTACCAGAGAACAGTCTGTTCAGCACCTTCCACTTGGTGTTCGAGACACAGTTTTCGCCCAGTTTTCTGTGTGTCCAGGAGGGAGTCTCTCATTTGGTATCAGCCATTGATTGAGGTTATGGGTTTGAGCCTGCCACTTTTGGACTCTCACTTGCTGAGGTGTTCCAGCGAGTGTCTCTGTAGATCTTAGAAAACTATTTCTGGATTTCTTGATTTAAGTCGCTGGTGCACTGGCTGATACCCAAAAAGGGAGTGGGCCAGAGATGTCATTGCCTTGGTCCTTTCACAGACACCCTGTGATAATGCAGCATGTCTCATTCAGAGCCACACCCACTGTTTTAGCATGGTGAGATGTGTTTCACACTGGGCATGCATACCCAGCAGCAGAGTAGCATACAAGGGCAGATGTCTTCACTGTATCTGGTTGTGATTCCCAGGTTGTGCCAGTCAGCTTTCATATGATATTGTTTCTAGTGCCCACTGTTTGCTTGAGATTCAGGCAGTGCTTCTTGTAGGTCAAAGCACGGTCCAGGGTAACTCCGAAGTATTTGGGTGTGCTGCAATGCTCCAGTGGGATTCCTTCCCAGGTAATTCTCAGAGCTTGGGATGCTTGTCTGTTCTTAAGATGAAAAGCACATGTCTGTGTTTTAGATAGGTTAGGGATCAGCTGGTTTTCCCTGCAATAGGCAGTAAGAGTACCTAGAGCTTCGAAGAGCTTCTGTTTAACCATCTCAAAGCTCCCTGCTTGAGCGATAATGGCACTATCATCAGCATGGATTAAACTTTCTCTCCCTTCTGGCAATGGCTGGTCATTTGTGTAAATGTCTGGCAATGACTGGTCATTGCTTTAATAGCTAGATTGCAACAAATGTAATAGAAAACCTTTCTTATCAAACCTTTCACAAAGTTATAAAAGCACCAAAAGGAAGGCTATTTTAGACTTTTCTTAAGATAATTAAACTATGGATTAACATGTCTGTTCTGGTAGATCAATTCAGCATGACTTGCAATGAGTTTACGAACCTCAGTTTGTGGTCATTGTAATCAGAATTCACAAGCTTACTTACAGCTGTTGATTTAGCTCCACAACCTGTTGCATAAAAGGATATAGATCTCAGCTTATTTTATCATTTTATGAAACTGGAAAGTTGGAAAAACAATAGTACATCAATATCTCCAAGTTGTATGTTTGGAAGATGAAACTAGTGTTTGAATTCTAAACTACTGTTGGTGTAAATCATGTTTTGGATGAATATCTGAATTTAGCCTTAATATAGTAATTCTCCAGATGGATATTTGTCTAACCTTAGCACACAGCAGTGGCGACATAATCAAACAAGAATGTAAAATGTTCTCATTTAGAAAAGCATGGCTAGACATTAATTTTCTTGACCCCAAAGAGTCGAGATCAGCAGAAACACATATTTCACCCAGCTTCAGAACACTACAAATAGCATAATTTATTCATAATTAAAAGACAATGGTTAGAATCCTATATGCCCTTTAATACAATGCAAATTTGCAAGCACTTAACTAAGTAGCAGATATGCTAAGAAATTCCGTTACGGAATTGGAAAGATGCATAACCGATGAACAGCTGGAGTTCCTAATGTGAACAAGAACTCCTTGTGCATCTATACTGTAGAATTAATGCAGTTTGACACCACTTTATAACCATGAAAACTATTTGCTCAACTATCTAAGGCAAATAATTGACATAATAAAGCATACTAGGTACAAGTTAACTAGCAAAGAAAGTGGGATGATGGTCACATTGGGAGTCAAGGCTCTTCTGCACTCTTGGATCAGTTCTTAAACATGCTTCTGGAATGAGCTTCGTGTATTCCAAGTAGACTGGAGCGTACTTAGTCCTAATCTTTTTTATACTGGTTTTAAACCACTTCATTGGATGTGTTGCAATAGCAGATTCCCAGATTAGTTTAGTGTTTACACCTTATTTTATTTTTCTGGTTATTTAATAGTATCAATAGTACTTTGAGTGATGTGGAGATCTTCTAATATTAATTCACTCACCTAGTATTTATATCTCAGTTTTTAAAGCTAACTTCCTCACTGCAAATCACAGTGTATTAAAAACACACCTTGAATTCCTGGACGTACAGGATCAATGTGATTTTCAGAGACCTTGATGTACCATCTAGCAATTCACACACTATAGTTGCATTTATAATTGCATGTAGTAAAGGTAAAGGTTTCCCCTTGACATCAAGTCTAGTCAAATCTGACTCTAGGTGGTGGTGCCCGTCTCCACTTCTAAGATGAAGAGAAAGCATTGTCTGTAGACATCTCCTAGGTCATGTGACCAGTATGACTGCATGGAGTGCCATTACCTTCCCACCAGAGTGGTATCTATTAATCTACACATATTTGCATGTTTTAAAACTGCTAGTTTGGCAGAAGCTAGGGCTAATGATGGAAGCTCACCCTGCTCCAAGGATTCGAACCACTGATCTTTCGGTCAGCAAGTTCCACAGCACAGCTGTTTAACCCGTTGCGCCACCATGGCCCCTTATTTGCATTTATTTAATTGCATTTGTTTTACATAAATTATAACACACATGCATTACATCTTGGGTCAATTAATGTCAAGGACAAATACGTTGTCAATTGAGCTGGTGCAAGCTATTTAGCATGTTCACAAAACGGATTGCCATAAAGAGAATTAGAATCCTGGCCTTTCCATTGAAAAATAGTAATTGAAAGAAGCCTAAAAGGAGTGCTATTCTCTCCAAGATTTCTTTCAGTGAAAGTCTTTAGTTCTGATGCTAGATAATAGTGCTGTGATCAGTTTAAATATATCTCCCACACTAGCATCAATGCAAAAATGATTAATCCACAGCCTTCAGATTGAGTTTATAGCTTTTGATGCTTAGTTTCTTTTGCTGGACTGAAATCTAACAACTCGTCTGCTGTATTTTATAGAATTATAGAATGATAGAGTTGGAAGAGACCTTATGGGCCATCCAGTCCAACCCCCTGCCAAGAAGCAGGAAAATTGCATTCAAAGCACCCCTGACAGATGGCCATCCAGCCTCTGTTTAAAAGCTTCCAAAGAAGGAGCTTCCACCAGAGAGTTCCACTGCTAAACAGCTCTCACAGTCAGGACGTTCTTCCTCATGTTCAGATGGAATCTCCTCTCTTGTAGTTTGAAGCCATTGTTCCGTGTCCTATTCTCCAAGGAAGCAGAAAACAAGCTTGCTCCCTCCTCCCTATGACTTCCTCCCACATATTTATATATGGCTATCATGTCTCCTCTCAGCCTTCTCTTCTTCAGGCTAAACATGCCCAGCTCTTTAAGCCACCCCTCATAGGGCTTATTCTCCAGACCCTTGATCATTTTAGTTGCCCTCCTCTGGACACATTCCAGCTTGTCAATATCTCTCTTGAATTGTGGTGCCCAGAATTGGGCACAATATTCCAGGTGTGGTCTAAACCAAGGCAGAATAGAGCATGGGTAGCATGACTTCCCTGGATCTAGACACTATGCTCCTATGATGCAGGCAAAAATCCCATTGGCTTTTTTCTGCTGCAGCATCACATTGTATTTATTAAAGTTTTCTTTGTAGCTGGTAACACTGCCATATTTCTAATGAAGACTTTGCAAAACTGTGATATGGTTCCTAGGAATGGATGTCTGCCAGGGACTACATGTCTCTTTCCAAGAAGTCACATATTTGTTGTCTAGTCTACCACTAATAGTCTGTTGTTGAGAGGTTGTTTGTCCATAGAAGTGACATATTAGACTTTGGACATTGTCCTTTATTTATTTTCTCCTTGCATCCTTTCCCACATTATGCTTTGAGGTAGAGATCTTTGTGTTTTGATTTTCTCGCTACATTTCTAATATTCCTTTTGGTAGGGCTCTATGTATGTTTTCATTTGGGTTTTAAATTGTGGCATTTCATTCAGTTCCGCATTTTTATATTTGTATTCATTTCTTATCCATATTAGCTGTAAATATTTTCCCAATTATGTTATATTTTTATATCCCCAGTCCTTTTTGTGTTTTGTGTTTTGTGGATAATGACAGCCCCTGATTACACTGGAAAATCAACGACTGGGTGTCTAACAGTACATCTTTGTTTTTAATGCTCTTCTTTTCTATCCTCACAATGCTCATTAAAATCAATAGTTGGTGGCTATTTAGTGCTTTTCTACAGGAGCCAAATAAACAGTACTGCAACAAACAGGGGAAAAGTCATTCATTAGAAGAAAATACAAACAAACGCTGGCATTTCTGTTCTGAGAAGGAGAGTTTTTTGGTTGGGTTCACAAAAAGATTCTCAATTTGTCATCTTCTTACGAATGTCATTATGCGATGGTCAAGAATACAAAATGCCATAAAACCAATTTTTTTGTCTTCCCTTCTCCCAAGGCTGTCTTTTGTTTACCACCCCTAAACGGTTGAGTCATTGCCTCACCATTTTGTGACTTTTAATTGGTTCAATAAAGATTTTGCTGCAAATGAAATGTTGGTCTGTCTGGCTCATGTACATGCTAACAAAATTTCCAATCACAAGAGGAATGTGTCATATCACTGCAGTACACAGGGCTGTAGCCAAGGGGGAAGGGGTAGGTAGGGGTTCAACTTCCACAAAAAATGCATGAAAAAAAACTGGTTTCCTCATGCTGGTTAACCAAATCCCCATGTTCATTCATTCAGTCGCTTCCAACTCTTCGTGACCACATGGACCATCCCACGCCAGAGCTCCCTTTCGGCCATCACCTCTCCCGGCTCCTTCAGATTCAAGCCAATCCCTTGATACCATCAAGGAAGCCAATCCCTTCAAGGATACCTTCAAGGATACCATTGCCCTTGGTCGGCCCCTCTTCCTTTTTCCTTCCATTTTCCCCAGCATAATTGTCTTCTCTAAGTTTTCCTTTCTTTTCATGATGTGGCCAAAGTGCTTCATCTTTGCCTCTACTATCCTTCCCTCCAGTGAGCAGTCAGGCTTTATTTCCTGAAGTATGGACTGGTTGGATCTTCTCGTGGTCCAAGGCATTCTTGGAACTTTCCTCCAGCATCACATTTCAAAAGCATCTATCTTCCTTCGCTCAGCCTTCCCTATGGTCCAGCTCTCAAATCCGTAGGTGACTACGGGGAATACAATTGCTTTGACTATGCGAATGTTTGTTGCCAGTGTCATGTCTCTACTTTTGACTATTTTATCGAGATTGGTCATTGCTCTCCTCCCAAGAAGTAAGCGTCTTCTGATTTCCTGGCTGCAATCTGTGTCTGCAGTAATCTTTGCACCTAGAAATACAAAGTCTGTCACAGCCTCCACATTTTCTCCCTCTATTTGCCAGTTATCAATCAGCCCGGTTGCCATAGTCTTGGTTTTTTAATGTTCAACTGCAACCCAGCTTTTGCACTTTCTTCTTTCACCTTGATTAGAAGGCTCCTCAGCTCCTCCTCACTTTCGGCCATCAAAGTGGTATCAACTGCATATTTAAGGTTGTTAATGTTTCTTCCAGCAATTTTAACCCCAGTCTTGCTAAGTCTATGTGAAGCAAAAATTAAACAAGTTCCTCCAGAACTATAAACACTATCTCAAGCAAATTTTGACAATTTAGTCACACTGTCATTACTTTCTGCAATAGCCGATATAGTGGAAGCAACCCAGTTGGCCCACCCATAACTGGCAGGCAAAGCCAAAGGCATGGGGGGAATGGTTGGTTTTGAAGGCCCTCATGAAAGAGACCAGACTTGGTGGGATAGTTGTCAGGATGGAGCTGCAGGCTATTTCAGGATGCAGGAAATAAGCTTTTCTCTCCTTGCTCAGCACCTTCCCTTTTCCAAATAGTAGAGTTTCCATTGCTATTGGGTTGTTTTCAACTCTTAAATGTTTGAAAGCAAACATACTGTGGAAGCAAAATGAGGCAAGAAAGACTGACTAGGACTTGCACTCTTGAGTGTACACTGAAATTTATCAATGGAGCTTGATTTCTGTCAAAGTGTATTGACACAGTTTTCAAGTGTTTCCAACAGACGTTGTGGTATTCTTTTGTAACCGTCATTTTCAGTTATTTTAAGACTTGGAACTTTGCAACTAAAATAGAAAATTAATTTAATTAAGTCTATATAAAATATAGAATGATCCATGCTATTTCAATTATTTTGTGTTATGGAACTAATTTTCATGATTAGCTAAAAAAAATTCAACACCCCCCCCCCCCATTTTTTTTCTGGCTATGGCTTTGGCAGTATCCATTCCGTTGATTTATTATTGCTCCAATGGCTGATTCCACTTATGTCACCATTTCTCCTGACCTCATACACCCAGACTTTGTTAATCAGCCACTTCTGGTTTATGGTGTCATTTCTCAGCCTTCCAAGGGTCTTTGTGCATTTTTAAACTCCTTATCAAGTGCAGGGATGGCATTAAGCTTGTGCTTTCAAGATTTCAAAAAGTATACATTCTAAATTAGAGATGAGGAATAGATTGAAATGATCTACCTCCAACATTCCTAGTAGAAAGTGTATTCTGTGGAGTTATGTATGCTATCCCAGCATCAGCACGCTTTGCAAGTAAATTTGAAGCATAGCCAGGATGCTATTTCACCCCAGCCATATGGATTGTTTTGGTACTTGTTGCAGCAACACACTGGAGCCTTTTTTACTTTTACTTTTTTTTTTTTTTTTTGCCTGCATGGCAATGGTTATAATTTATATCTTTCAATACAATCACAAATTGTTATTTCACTGCTAATCCTTACAGGGCATGTGGGCTGAGTCAAGCCAAGCCATGGATTGGGAAGAAAACATGTTACATGGTTGGTTGTCTTGTAATATGAAGGATTGCAGAGCCCAAGATTTTACTCCAGGATATATAGTTCCACTTTGGGGAACTGAACAGCATTTTCTAGTAGCATAAAAGGCACAATCATTTACTGTACAGTACCTTGTTTTGGTTAAATCACACCACTAAAATTGAGGTGTGCACTAGATTTGATGGTGCAATAGAATCACATACCTAACTCGCCTGCACTATTGAGCAAGAGATTTCAAGTGGGAACAGAAAAGGAACAGGCGGTAGTAACTGAGGGCAGGCTGGTGAGAAGGCCAGACAGAGGTGTGTGGCTTCCCATCAGTCTTTCGGTGGCCACTACTGACTCAGAGCAATTCAACAGAATTTTTTTACACTGCCCTTGAAGTTTGGAAACAGAATACAGGATGAGGTAGTGATATATTTTTCATGCATATCCAAAGAAAGTTAAGATTTGTGATAGAGGAAAAGGTTTCCCCTATGAAATGACAGCTCTCGTAAATACGAATAAGCCTTTGTTTATTTTTACAGCTGACAAAATAAATTTCTAAAAGCCAAATTGTCTCATAGCAGGATGATGATGATGATGATATAAGGTTGCTTGCAAATGAATCCATCTCAAGGGCTAAATACAAGGTTGCTCTAAATCAGGGGTCCTCAAACTTTTTAAACAGAGGGCCAGATCACAGTCCCTTAAACTGTTGCAGGGCCGGATTATAATTTGAAAAAAACATGAATGAATTCATATGCACACTGCACATAACTTATTTGTAGTGCAAAAACACTTAAAAACAATCCAATAATTAAAATGAAGAACAGTTTTAATAAATATAAACTTATTAGTATTTCATTGGGAAGTGTGGGCCTACTTTTGGATCGTTGTTGTTGTGTGCTTTCAAGTCACTACAGACTTAGGCTGACCCTGAGTGAGGGCCGGATAAATGTCCTTGGAGGGCCGCATCAGACCCCTGGGCCTTAGTTTGAGGACTGCTGCTCTAAATGCATATTAAAAATCTGGTAATGATTGAACTCAGCAAAGTAAGGTGAACTAAATAGAGTACATGGAAGACAATAATGCTGACTGAGCAGAATGAAAGCTTGAGTTCAGGAAGTCAATCTCCAAGTTTTTGAATAAGGTACCAAAAGACATGACCTAAAACATTATCCAACACAATTCAGTTTAATTACTTCACACATATATATCCACATGTCAGCAGTCTCTCTGAGTAGTGAGAGTGGTGCCAATGAAATGCTTTCTTGCTTTAAATAAGAAAAAGCTGCTTGCAGTGCATAGTCTATTAGAGATACCAGCACTCACTGATGAGACGTCCATTTTAATCACCAAGATCCTTGGCACTTCATTCTCATTGGTTATGCACTGTGCTCTTGGTTCCTATAAGAAATCATATCCTAGCCTAGTGCTATCCATCTGCCTCAGACAACAGGACCAATGATCAGGGTTGGTGAATGTTGTATTCCACAAAGCACAGAAGATGCTATGTTGGGCAAGGCTGCTGTAGGAAAATGTTTATCTCTCATGCATGTCCCATCTTGGCACGAAGTAAGAGTATAGTATGGGCCCTCGTTAGGTGTTCTGTGGAATCTAAGCAAATTTGAGTCACAACAGATAAAACGGGAATTATCCAAACATCAGTCAGCATGCTGTAAGGTTTCTTATTTCATGGAAAACAGACTTTAAAAGAATGGCAACACCTGGTAAATGTATGTGCTTCTGAATGGTTAAGGCGTAAGAGAAACTGAAGAGAAGCCTGTCTTTAGCATGAAGATATTGAGAGACAACCATGTCTCCAGGCTTGGAAAGCATGCCTGAAATAGGATGACTTACATCCCATCAGATGGGCAAAACTGCCCATCATATGACACTCCCACTTCATTTGTGGCACGGCTTTCATCCTACAACATCAATCTACTGCTGGCAGGATTCTGTGCCATAAATAAGTGAAGTGGAAACATGATAAGCCACCATGGCAGCAACTTGGGAGACTTCTTGTGTTGAATAAGAAACAATAGGAGAAGCCAGACAGTGGACGCTTCTGCCCATGGGAAGGCGGGCAATGTGGGACGCTGGCCAATGGGTTCCCCACTCCACACGCCAGACTCTACCGGTTTTGCCACAATGCATGGCAAAGCCCAGCCTTAATGTGATGAGGTCCCAGATCTCTCTCTTGACACTTGAATCCTGTCTGGGGTGATGTTGAGCTTTGAAGCCAGGAAACACAACAATTGGTGCCAGACAAACTACAGTAGCTATGGTAGCAAAATAGATATAAGGCAGACATACAGATTCCATAAATTTGCTGCCTTTTGTTTGGATTCTAAACTTTCCTGTCTACAAAAGGCTGCCTTGCCCTGGATAATGGCATGACTGGATATATTTTTATCACATAACCCAGAAAGCTCAAAGCAAAGAAAAATAAGTGTAGAACCTCTTTTGAAGTTTTTTTTTTTTTTTTACTTTAGGATTTAGTTTTCATATATATTCATGCAATGTTCATGTTATCTTACTTCAGGCTTCCTCACTGCTAAGTGTTTATTAGTTATTTACAGCCTCACTAATCTTGGCGAGAAAAGGCATGAATGAGTGTGTGAGAGAGACAGACAGACAGACAAGACAGATAGACAAAATGTGCTCTCAAAAGCTGCGATTCTAGCAAAAAGCACCCTAATTTTTGCCTAGCTCTGGCCAGACAAAATATCTGAACAAACTCTGTGTTTCACAGACTGTTGCAAAACACAGAATTAGTTGTGGTTCTGCCTCTAGCCTTGTGTGAGCACCCATGTTACACAACCCCACTCAACAAAGTGCACAGAGAGACCATTTCACATGCTGGTATCAATTCCTCAAAGAAATTCATTTAATGAGACCTGTTTTTCATCACAGTTAGAAAGGAAACAAGTATCTCTCTGTGAGCCTAGAAATCAGATGAATATGATGGGTTGAGTTCAGTTTGCCTGAGTTCCTAGCACTATGAGATAGGGAGAAGAAACAATTAAGTAGTCAAATTTAACGGAAAAATGATACACCCCAAAAGAAAAAGGGAGTATGTGCAACAATTGAGTTATACTGTTTACCCAGAACTCAATTGTATTTTTCATCACAGTTCTTCTATCTACAGCAGGGGAAAGGAAAATTTCTGCAACAAAAACAATGGTTTCTGAAAGCACAATGAATGTGAATATTTTGTCCTTCAGTATTTTTATTCACTGCACTTAGTGTGCCTTATAATAATAAACACTGGGTAGTACGGATAGTGATTTGTTCAATGTTGTTAAACAATCAAACATGTGCAGGCAAAGTTACCTGATGTTCTACAACAGTCTTTGCCTCTGTTTTAACCCTCCCCTGTCTAAAGAAAAATGTAAACATGATAATGCAAGATTATTCGTGTCAATGAAACTGTTATGCATGGATATGTTACTCGAGATTCAGCTGAAGTTTTGATGGTACCATACTTTTCAATGTTTGTGCCAAGATCAAAGCCTGCACAAATTATGGAGCAGTTTCTTTGCTTAATAGGACTTAAACACCTATCTTATCTTGGAAATTAAGCAGGTTCAGATCTGGTTAGTACTTGAATGGGAGACCACCAATGAATAACAGATGCTTCAGGTTCTGTTTTAGAGGAACGAACTGGCAAAATCACCTCTGGGTGTGCCTTGCCTAAGAAAACCTTACACCAGTGGTTCTCAACCTTCCTAATGCCGCGACCCCTTAATACAGTTCCTCATGTTGTGGTGACCCCCAACCATAACCCTAACATTATGAATCGCCATGTAAATAATGATCTGCAGGATGTATTTTCATTCACTGGAGCAAATTTGGCACAAATACCCGGTATACCTAAATTTGAATACTGGTGGGGTTGGTGGGGGGATAGATTTTGCCATTTGGGAGTTGTAGTTGCTGGGATTTATAGTTAACCTGTAAAAGAGCATTCTGAACCCCACCAACCATGGAATTGAACCAAAGTTGGCACAAAGAACTCCCATAACCAACAGAAAATACTGGAAGGGTTTGGTGGGCACTGACCTTGAGTTTGAGAGTTGAAGTTCGCCTATATCCAGAGAGCACTCTAGACTCCAACAATGATGGATCTGGACCAAACTTGGCACAGATACTCCATATGAACAAATGTGAACACTCGTGGGGTCTTGGGAAAATAGACCTTGGAATTTGGGAGTTGTACTTGCTGGGATTTATAGTTCACCTACAATCAAGGAGCGTTCTGAACCCCAACAATGATAGAAATGGGCCAAACTTCTCACAGAGAGACCCCCATGACCAACAGAAAATACTGTGTTTTCTGATGGTCTTTGGCGACCCCTCTGACACCCCTTCGCGACCCCTCCAGGGGTCCCGACCCCCAGGTTGAGAAACACTGTCTTACACTATTCCTAAGGTTGCCATAACAGCTGACCTGAAGGCACAAGTGAATGCACACACAAACACTGGGGCTGAATTTTGCCTAACCTACGTAATATTATTACATTTGTATTCAAATACTGAGCATAGGGATGCATCACTATTCTGCTTCTAGTAATTATGAACCAAGGCCAAATCACATTGGAGATCTAGTACACCAGGTAGTAGATATCTAATCACAGTCATATGTACACACAACTACCCCATCCCTCATTTCCAACTGAACAGTTCTAAGATTTCTCCAGATATTGTCTTGCATTTCTAATGGCTAGAAACCTATTTTGCCTCCTTCTTTGCTCTATCCAGCTCCTTTTAAAATTAAAGTCGAGATCCTCAGGAGGTTACAATTCTGGGCTCACCACCAAATATTGTACTTTAACATAGACAGGATTTCTCTGTTTCATTAACTGGAACCTTGAAAGTCATAGATCACATCCCTGGGCAAAGTAGTTGCCCTTGGTTCACTCTCAAATCATTGCCACTTAATTTAGTCATAGCTAACTTTATTAGTTAAATAGTACTCTTCTCTGTGAAATTGTGTGCTTATTGTTCGTGATTCGTGAAGCAATCCCTTTCTGTTGTGCTTTCTACTTCCCAAGGTATCCATGGAAACTCATAAGATGTCAGATATCTTAGCTTTCATAAGCCATAGGCGTAAAGTGGATGTATTCAGAACATGCATGAGATATCCATAAAAGAAATCATTGGGATAATTGTCCACACCAATCGATCAACAACACTTGGATATTCTGTAATGTAGTCAAAATGAACATGTCAAGAGGGAAGTGCACTAACTCTACCTTTTGCCACTGAACTTTTCAGAAAAAGGGGCATTCTCTTCAATGGCTTTCCATATGATTGGGGATCGGGTACCTCAGTCATATCAAGGAGCTCCAAATACATCTAACCCTCTACTTTTGGGGGCTTACGGCAACTGCCATATCTCATGAGAGAGGAAAAATCATCGCCATGAGGAGAATGGGACATCAATGCTGCAGTACCCCAAGAGAGGAGGAAAGAAAAGCAGAGGACCATGCAAAGCACCACTTCAC
This sequence comes from Anolis sagrei, assembly GCF_037176765.1. Taxonomy (NCBI): domain Eukaryota; kingdom Metazoa; phylum Chordata; class Lepidosauria; order Squamata; family Anolidae; genus Anolis; species Anolis sagrei. The sequence continues at coordinate 169,792,903 of NC_090021.1, read as the reverse complement.
TTACCCTATGGAGCTTAGCTCCTCTTACTTTTCCTATGTGCCACATGTGTCTGTTTCACCTGGTATCTCCTTTCCTCTGCCTAGGAAAAACATGTAGCATAGAGGAAGAGGGGAAAAAGCTAAGATCTGTAAAGCAGAAGAGGGGGTGCATGGAACCTGCTCCTTCTCCTCTTCCTTTGTGCCATGTGTGTCCGTTTCACTGGATGAAAGAAGGGAGGGAGGTTTTGGGTGAAACACGCACAATGGCACAATGGGCTCCTGAAGATGGGGCTGTCCTGTGAACATTCACAAGGCAGCCCTCTCTCTCCTCCGGAGGCAAAGGGAGATGTGGGAGCATCAACTGCACTGCATTCCCCTCTGTCCATCTCCTGAGGGTGGGGATGTCACGCAAGTGTTCACACAACAACCCCTTTTTCTTATTTATTTATTTATTTATTTATTTATTTATTTACAGTATTTATATTCTGCCCTTCTCACCCCGCAGGGGATTCAGGGCGGATTACAATGTACATATACATGGCAAACATTCAATGCCATAGATACACAACATATATAGACAGACACTCAGAGGCTATTTAACATTCCAGCTTCAGGCCACTAGGGGAGCTGTCATTTCACGGTCTGTTTGTGACACTGATGAAGTACTTCCTCATTCTTTGCATACATCCTGGAAATTTTTATGGCCTGGTAAATTTAAATTACCCTCCCCACATAAGTGGTACCTAAATTTCCTACTTGACTGATGCAACCGTCTGAGAAGGCCGACAACAAACTACACAATTTTGGTCAGAAGCTCACTCCAACCCAGGCTGGCTTCGAACTCATGACCTTTCGGTCAGTAGTGAGCTTAATGCAGCTGACTCCTAGCCAGCTGTGCCACAGTCCCAGTGATGCTTCGCCTACTCCTACCTCCTGCGGATGGGGCTGTTGGATTAATGTTGACATGGAACCACCAACTTCCAGAGGCAGACATTACATGCAAAAGCTTTAATGATCAAAACGGTGACTGAAATCCACAAATGTGGAGGGGATAACTATAAACAGGAAGCTCTCTTTTCCACTCCATAATCCTGCACACGGAGCCCCCGGTGGCGCAGTGGGTTAAAACTCTGTGCTGGCAGGACTGAAGACCGACAGGTCGCAGGTTCGAATCCGGGGAGAGGTGGATGAGCTACCTCTATCAACTCCAGCTCCTCATGCGGGGACATGAGAGAAGCCTCCCACAAGGATGGTAAAAACATCAAATCATCCAGGCGTCCCCTGGGCAACGTCCTTGCAGACAGCCAATCCTCTCACACCAGAAGCAACTTGCAGTTTCTCAAGTCACTCCTGACACGACAAAAAAAAATCCTGCACATGGGGAGATGGGGCACAGCTACTACTGAGTCCCAAGACGAATCAGCTGAATATAGAACTAATACCCTCACTGAAATCCAAACTTCCATATCACCAAATAATTCATTTCCTTTCTTTTCTTTTATCCTTTGCTAGACATTTCATTCCTTCATAGGACTGCTCTGGGAGAATGGCAATGACTCATGTGAGTTGCATTTTACAGATTTTTGACTATTTACCTTTAACAGTCTCCCTTGGTACAAAAAGTAAACGGCACAGTTCCTCTAAGAAGCAAATCACTTGAAAGCTGATGATTCTCCAGAGTGCTTCGAAAACAGGTAGAACAATCACATAAGAGTGCTCACACAAAAAAATATTCATAAGGAAAAACCCATACTACTTTAGAGGCTGCTCTCAACTTTTTCTGTTATACAGATAAAACTTCAACAAGCTGTCTGATTTTTTTCCCTGGAATATGAATTAAGTATAATGTAGCCAGTGTGGCAATTTTGCTGAGATTTATGTAGAGCAATGGTTTCCAAACAATGGCACAGGTACTCCCAATGGAATGCAAAAACCATCAATTTGAGACACAGGGGTTTTCAAAAGCAGTTTTTGCCTATGAATGGAACTGTTATTCTTCTTGTGGCAAACAAAAACAAATATATCATTAAAATTTACTGTAAACTACCCATCCCCTGTGTTTTGTGTGTGTATATATGTGTGTGTATAGTGTGTGTGTGTATATATGTATGTATATACTTGTGTATATGTGGTTTTGCGCATGCATTGTAATGTGTTTTTTTGTTTTTTTGAATTTTTTTGCTTTTTAAGTCTCTTCTGCTGTGTTTTTCAATGTTTTTATGGGTGATGGTCACTCGTTGGCCTGAAATTTGTATTGTGTCCAAATTTGGTATGAATTCATCCAGTGGTTATGTTAATCCCACAAACAAATATTACATTTTTATTTATATAGATGATAAGTATAATAATAAATTGCCCATACAAATATTCTTCTCGGAATTAGTAAATCTCTTGTTTTCTGTCATGATGGGACTGAGGCTCTTTGAAAGAGTTATTGACGGCTGATAAAAAATGAGTGAGAACCACTGTCATAAATTATGGTTTATGTTAAGGGTGAACAGAAGCCATTGAAATCCACAAGCATGTGGACAATTTCAACAGAAAGGAGGAAACCAAACAATCAGGGACATCTAATCACCTCTCAACAAAAGATTGATCCAGGCACTTCCAGGCCATCAAATGCTAATCAAGGTGGTCAGTTGAAACATTCATACCTAGTTCCAGCAGACAAGAGTCCTTTGTCCCACCCTGGTCCTTCCACAGATATATAAATCCTTTCCCTAGTTTCCCTAGTCCTCACTACCTCTGAGGATGCTTGCCATAGATGCAGGTGAAACGTCAGGAGAGAATGCCTCTAGAACATGGCCATATAGCCCGAAAAAACCTACAACAAACCACAGCTTTTATTCATGCTTTATATGGCTATCCTTGCTAAATTTGAACTCCATCCTGAGCCTTCATTCTGCTGGACAGATGCTTTTGTTCTTGTTTAATTCATGCCTCCTTTGCTCAGAAACATGAACACTTGAAAGGTTAGAGCTCTTAACCCTGGCAAGTTGGACAAAGCTGAACTGGTTTTTTAGGAAATTAAAAAAAATGTCTTCTGAAAGACGATACAGCTAAAAGCTTGGCCAGAATCTTTGCAGCTTCCAAATATAACACTTACTGGAGTTCACACATCTCATATCTTCCATTATCCTCCTTTCTCAGAAGTGACTTGTGCTACTTTCCAGGTCAGACAAGGGGAAAATAAACTAAATCATTTGGCAACCTCCTTGGGCAAGCAAGGCACAAATGAAAAGGAAAAAGCAATGTTATATACAAGGCAAAACATATACAGATACTCCATCTTCACGAGAGTTTGGGCTTCAACACACCCCTTGCAAAAGTGAAAATACTACAAATATCTTCCATGTTTTCAAAGGGAGGAGGAGGAGGAGCAAACCACATCCACCCCTTCATTGACCCTGAAGATCCTGGCTCCTGTTCCTCTATATGCCATGTGTTTCTGTCCTTCCAGGAGCCTCTCTTCCTTTTGCCAAGGTGAACATGCAATCATGGCACGCAAAAAGAGAGAAATGAGCCAGATCCACAGAGTGAGTGAAGTGGCACACAGACCTGGTTCCTCTCCCTGCATGATGTGAGTGTCTATTTTGCATGAGCAAAGAAAGTGAGACACCAGGCAAAACAGTAATATGTGGTAATATGTGGCATGCCCCCTTGCACAAACTGTCCTCCTGTTCACTTTCTGAGGACAGGGCTGTCATTTGAACATTAACATGGCAGCCCCATCTTCAGTAGTCAGGCATAGTGCATAAGGTCATCCATCCATCTCCTGAGGATGGCGTTGCAGTTTGTTCACATGGTGGCCCCAACTTCTGGAGGCAAGAGTGGAACTACAAGCTCATAAACAATAAAAACTGTGAGTATGAAACCCACAAAAGTGGAGGGATGACTGTACAGTGGAAGCCCATATCCATGAAAGATATGTTCCTGGACTTCACATGGATATGCAGAACTGTAGAAAATAGAAAATTCTGTTATTTTCAGTGGGACAAAGCACCAATAAAAGGTTGTAGTTTGTACAAAAGGATATAAGTGAAATGGTGAATGAATGAAACTGCATATGTTGGTTCTATGGATACAGGAGTCCCTCCTCTTAATGTTTCGGAGAAAAGTTAAGACATGGTTGTTTGAGCAAGCGTTTACAAATGCAGAGTAACTGACATAGGAAACCGAATGACTAGACGATGGAATTGGACAATGTTATTTAACATGGAGACGCTAATTGATGTTGGTTTTATTGCTTCTGTTGTGGTTTTATATTGTTTTTATGTTTTAATTTCTTTATTATGCTATTATGTGTACTGATTTGTTGTAAATCGCCTTGAGTCGCCGATAGGCTGAGAAAGGCGGTTTACAAATATAGTAAATAATCTATATATATAAAAATATAATGTTCGTTTGTGGGATTAAAATAACTCAAAAACCACTGGACAAACTGACATGAAATTTGGACACAATACACCTATCAGGCCAATGAGTGACCATCACTCATAAACACACTGAAAAACACAGCAGAAGCGACTTAAAAAGCCAAAAACAAAAAAAAAACATTACAATGCATGCGCAAAACCACATATGTGGGATTACAGCCTGTGTTGGATGGGATCAAACTCCCCCTGAAGACACAGGCCCGCAGTCTGGGGGTGATCCTCGACTCATCACTGACCCTGGAACCCCAGGTGTCAGAAGTGCCAGGAGCACCTTCGCCCAGTTAAAACTTGTGCGCCAGCTGCGTCCATACCTTGAGACGCCTGACTTGGGCATGGTAGTCCACACCTTAGTCACATCCTGTTTGGACTACTGCAATGCTCTCTATGTGGGGCTGCCTTTGAAGATAGTTCGGAAGCTTCAAATGGTCCAGAGATTAGCAGCCAGGTTACTAACTGGAGCGCCATTCAGGGAGAGAACCACTCCCATGTTGCAGCAGCTCCACTGGCTGCCAGTCTGCTTCCAAGCTAAATACAAAGTGCTAGTTCTTACCTTTAAAGCCCTAAACGGCTTATGTCCAGACTATTTGACAAACCGCATTTCCATCTACAGACCAACTCAGACACTGCGGTCATCGGAGGAGGCCCTCCTCTCAGTCCCACCCCTGTCCCAAGCACGGCTGGTGGGAACGAGAGAAAGGATCTTCCCCGTGGCTGCCCCCCACCTCTGGAACTCTCTTCCTAAGGAGTGAAAGATGGCCCCCTCCCTCCATGCTTTCAAGAAACAGCTGAAGACATACCTTTGCTCACTGGCTTACAAGGAGGAGGAATAGTAGTTGGTAATACTACCATTATACCTCTGATTAATAGTTGCCATCCGTATCTGTGCCCTGTTCACCCCACCGGCTCAATAGATATCTTGAGCAATGATTGATCGATTTGCCCCTAAGAAATTGGAAATTATTGTTTCCATTTGATGTTTGATGTTTTGTCTGTTGTAACAGGCTGTGCTTTTTATTTAATTTTAGTTTGTAAAGTTATAATTCGTATTTATATGTTGGCTTGTATACATTTTGTTAGTATGGATGTATTGTTGTATTCGGCCATTGAATGTTTGCCTTTTATGTTTGGAATCTGCCCTGAGTCCCTTTGGGGAGATAGAGCAGAATATAAATAAAGTTATTATTATTACTATTACTATTACTATTATTATTATTTTACAATGTACATGCACCTTACTCTTGTCAAAAAGATGGATTTTAGCTAAACACATTCTTTCTAATGAGATGACAAGAAATGCAAAGGTAGTTTTCTCTCTTCCTCAAAATCGTATTCCTCCATCCTTCTAGTGAAAGAGGTCTTTGGATAGAATGTCTTAATGTTTCAGAGGCTTACTCTGAAGTGTAGCGGGTCTCTATAAGCTCTGTGATGTAGGAAATATTATATTATTCAGTACTACAAAACAAAATGCTATTGCTTAGCATTCCTCCAATTAGAGACTCCCCTCATTCATTGCTACCCAAGCTAGATAAGCTTCCCTAATTTTGAATATGGGACACTTTAACCTCTGCTGTTAATTAGACTGTGGCATAATACAGCTTGGCCTATTTATCCTTCCTCTCAAGCTTTACTCTCCTCAGTTGCTCTCCCTGTCTGTCAACAACATCAGCGTTCACTCTGTTGACCAGGCACACAACCGTGACTCTGACACACAGTCTGCCCTCTTCTCTGCTCCCCACAGTCAGTCTGTGTCTCCAGCTATATTGCTTCCTACACAACAGTGAAGAAACCTGTCCCTTCCTCTTCCCATTCTCTTAGCTAAAATTCTTATTTAAACTCCGAACTGTTTTTTAACCCCCTTCTTGCATTGTAGTATTCTCAGTTTTGTTCTAAGCATACCTATGGCTGCCGTCATCACCTGCTTTCCACATACTTCAAATCCTTTAATCAGTACCGTGGCTCCATTCATATCTATCACAAACTCATTTTTGCCTTTAAAATGCAACCCTACAACCCTCAAACCAAAAAGGGCATACTATGCTGCAAAATTAATGCAGTTTGACATCACTTTAACTATATGGTTCCGGCCCAGTGTATTTGTCCGAACGGATCTCCCTCTACGTCCCATCTCGGAGCTTAAGATCTTCTGGGGAGGCCCTGCTCTCGACCCCGCCTCTATCACAAGTGAGGCTGGCGGGGACGAGGAGCAGGGCCTTCTCGGTGGTGGCCCCTCACCTGTGGAACTCACTCCCCGGGGAGATTAGATCAGCGACTTCCCTTTTGTCATTCAGGAAAAAATTGAAGACCTGGATATGGGACCAAGCTTTTGGACATTGTGGCAGCTAAAGGAAAGACCCTGATGATGAGCAGGAAGTGATGGAACGGAATGGATATTCGGAACTCTGAACACTGAGCATGAGATTGTTTACTATTATATTATGTACTGATGATTTTAATTTGTTAATTGTTTTAAATTGCTTTTATGTATGTTTGTATAATTGACATAGGCATCGAATTGTGCCTTCGTTTGTAAGCCGCCCTGAGTACTCCTTCGGGGGTGAGAAGGGCGGGGTAGAAGTAACTGAAATAAATAAATAAATAAATAAATTGCTCAATGCTATAAACTCCTGGAATTTGTACTTTGGTGAGACACTTTGGGGAAAGAAGGCTAAAGGCTTTGTAAAACTGCAATTTCCATCACTGCATAGTGTTAAGCCATCACAGTTAAAGTGGTGTCAAACTTTTTAAAGATTTCAGCAGGAATCCCATCAGGTCCGCTGGCTTTGCTATTTTTTGGTTGGCTGATGGCTTTGCTGATTTCCTCCAAGCTAGGCAGTGCTGCAAGCTCAACCTTGGTTTGTTGTTGCGGGATTTGCACGAGAACCTCTTCAGCCACATTGGCGATGCCGTTAAAAAAGTGCTCTTTCCAATGTATTGCAATCGATTTTTTTTTATCCTTAGTAAGTTTAGTTCCATCTGATAAATGTAGCTGATGGAATTGTTCCAGAAGTTGAGTGTGACATCTGTAGGTGGTCCACATTTCCCAGACATTTATCAGGGTTGGGAGGAGAATAACAAGCATCTTGGTATCCCTACAAATGTCCCGATCCTCAAATACTCAAATACTCATTCAAAAAAAAAAACTGCACTCACAGAGTTCCATCAGCATTGCATTTCAGTGTTGATGTTGGCTTTTGTGGAGAGGGGACTGCCAAAGTAGCAGAAATTGTCAACATTTTCTAATATTACACCATTAAGTTGTATTTTTGGCATTGCAGATGGATTGGCTGGTGCCTGCTGAAAGAGCACTTTGGTTTTCTCGATGTTCAGGCCAAGCTTTTCGTATGCTACTGCAAAGGTGTTTAGAGTGGCTTGTAGGTCTTCTTCTGAATGAGGACAGACTTCATTATCATCAGCATACTGGAGTTCTGTAACAGGCAGTTGTTGCCTTGGTTTTGGCTTTCAGTTTACTGAGGTTAAATAGTTTCAATCTCTCCAATAAATGATTTTCATGCCAGTGGGAAGCTTCCCGCCAACAATGGAAACGAATGGAGGGCAAAAGTGAGAAATGTAATGTGTCAAGAGGAAGGCGCATCAAGCCAAGCCTTGCAAGGACTGCCTTCCATCTGGAAATTGATGTCCTCTCTGTGTAAGAATATGCAGTTCAAGAATAGGTCACTACAGTCACTCACAGACCCACCTTACACCCAAGACCGCTACACTTGGAAGGCAATCATACTCAGCCGTGAGTGATAGCCTAGGATGATGATATGATGATGTCAAAATGCATTAATTCCACAGTGTAGATGCCTCATCATTATAGGAACTGAATACTACCTTAACTGTGATACCCCCTTCCTACAGAATTCTGTTGGTTGACTTTCTTAAAAAAAACAATATCCCACAACATCTATATGCACGACAGTCTATTTGTGATTTTCTCGATGTTCAGATGAGCAAATGATAGTTAGCTGACTGATTCATCAGTATGAAAACATTTTTTTAAAAAAAAAATTAGTCACTCTGCTTCCCACTCAAAATCCCAGAGAAAATGGATCATTATGCAGCACTACCTGTTGTATAGTTGTGTTGTGGCCTTCTATTAATCATTTCTTCGAAGTTATGAAGCATGCTTTTTGAAGAATCATATTTTTCTACATTTGTCACTTAAAATAAATAACAAATCAAAAGACTTGGCTTTTGTGTTTCAATTGAATGTTTGTACAATGAGAAAAAAGAGTGTAGCAAAGGTTTACATTCATTCCTGGTTTTCTGGTGTATGAAGGGCATTGACAGGAATCACAAAGGATGCTTTCCTAACTGTGATAGTTTGCTTGCTATTCTTCATTTATCTATTAGTATTCCATACTCTGTGATGGATGGGATTGTTAGAATTGGGTGAGGGGAAAAAGAAGAAAATTGATAACAATGTTCACTACTTCTGGCTAGGAATTTGCTGAAATATTTTAAAGGGTTGCTTCCAAATATTTGAACAGCAGATCAATGCATGAGTGAAGAAAATGTGGTTGGTTAGAGATGGAGTGCTACAGTAGATGGTTTTATAGGAAACTAGCTGTCCCCCGCCACGTGTTGCTGTGGCCCAGTCTCATGATCTGGAAAATAAAGTAATGAGAAAGTGTTGGTTTCTAATATATGTAATTCCTTTCTGCTTGTGAGTAAACAGTATTTCTTGTTGTTTCTTTGTCCGTGTTGATGATGAGAGTGTCTGGTTTGCCTACTCTGGAATATGCAACATATCATAGTCCTTCTTTAAGGGTCTCTTTCAAATCTATGATACTATATCTGTGTGTGAGAGAGAGAATCATATCTATCTATATTATGACTGGATGGCTCTTTGTCAGGAGGGCTCTGATTACATTTTCTTGCCCTGGTGAAGAGAGTTGGACTGGGTGGTCTTAAGTATTTTCTGTTGGTCATGGGGTTCTGTGTGGGAAGTTTGCCCCAATTCTGTCATTTGTGGGATTCAGAATGCTCTTTGATTGTAGGTGAACTATAAATCCCAGTAACTACAAATCCCAAATGTCAAGGTCTGTTTCGCTTAAACTCCATCTGTGTTCATATTTAGGCATAAGGAATATTTGTGTCAAGTTTGGTCCAGATCCATCATTGTTTGAGTCCACAGTGCTCTCTGGATGTAGGTGAACTACAACTCCCAAACTCAAGATCAATGCCCACCAAACCCTTCCAGTGCTTTCTGTTGGTCATGGAAGTCCTGTGTGCCATGTTTGGTTCAATTCCATCATTGGTGGAGTTCAGAATGCTCTTTGATTGTAGGTGAACTATAAGTCCCAAATGTCAAGGTCTATTTCCCTTAAACTCCATCTCTGTTCATATTTGGGCATATGGAATATTTGTGCCAAGTTTGGTCCAGATCTATCATTGTTCGAGTCCACAGTGCTCTCTGGATGTGGGTGAACTACAATTCCCAAACTCAAGGTCAATGTCCACCAAACCCTTCCAGTTTTTTCTGTTGGTCATGGGAGCCCTGTGTGCTAAGTTTGGCCCAATTCCATCATTGGTGGAGTTCAGAATGCTCTTTGATTGTAGGTGAACTATAAATCTCAGCAACTACAACTCCCAAATGACAAAATCAATTTTTTTGAGTGAAGGACATACATTGGGTTGTTAGATGTCTTGTGTCCAAATTTGGTGTCAATTCATCCACTGGTTTTTGAGTTCTGTTAATCCCACAAATGAACATTACATTTTTATTTATATAGAAGTACATGGTTGAATCCCTGTTAAACTCTAGTTAATCTGTTAGCAGGGTGGAAAGTGCCAGAGAGCCAGGAAAACTATTCTCCTTTCTGAATGGTAGTGAATTGCAATGGGTCTTTGGTATGGCATACCTTATATATGACAAAATCAAGGTACCGTATTTTCTGTCATACAAGATGACTGGGCGTATAAGACGATCCCCAATTTTTCAAGATAAAATACAGACTTAGGGATATACTCGCCATATAAGACTACCCCTCTTCCAATGCTATGCCCATCTAGTAACAATAAATCCCAAGCGCTGCCACACTGGAGTCCCACTGGTAACCACCTTGCATCATGTGATGGCCTTCATCAGACTCCGTTTCAGCAGCACAAAGAAACAGAGAGAAGACGGAGAGAAGACTGCATGAAATTAAGTCCTGTGTCTATAATCTTCTAGAGAGGTCCTTCTACCTTCCCAATTTTGTTCTGTGGAAACAGGAAACAGGACCTTTTCTGTGGCTACTTCCAGATTCTTGAACTCTCTCCTCAAAGAGACCAATATGGTCCCACCCTTGTTCTTCTTCAGCTATCAAGGAATCTTATCCAACCAGGCTTTTAAAAAATTACTATAATGGGTTTTAACTCTTATGCTATTTTGTTAATTTGTATATTTTAAACATATTATTTTTAACTTGTTACACAGTTGCATTTAATTAACATATATGCATATGATTTTATACTTTCAACTTGTATAGTTTTTAATATGTACAGTTAGCATAACATGTACACCACCTTGTGTCCCATTTTTGGAAGCAAAAGGCAGTATGAAAATGAACAGAAAGAAATACTTCTTAATCCTAGCTAGAATAGACTCTCACGTCATTGGAACATGGATAAGCATTGAAAAGGTCTAGTCTACTTGGGATTGATAATGTTCCTGCTGAACACAAAGTAATTTTAAGCAAATGACTTGGTGCTAGAACAGAGATCAACGTGGAGGAAAAAATAAGCTCTATTTTGTTCAAGCCAAACATTATTTTCTTGCTCTTTTTCACCATATTCACAATATTATTTGTTATTTTAAGAATAATGAGTTATTGACATTTTTAGTCACATAACCATTTTACAAAAATATTTTTACATTTTTCAAAATGCACAAGCAACCTCCAAGCAAGAACATCTTGGAAAGGACATGTCAACATTACTCACTAATCTGAAAATATCCACAGCTTATTAAACTCATTAAAATCATTCTTTACGCTCTATTGCAAAATAACAGAATACATCACACAAACACTATCTTCTTAACATAGTACAGGTGACACAATTACTTATTCCGTTATATTCAAGATCCAATCAGGACTTTAATTGTATTAAGGACTTCAATTGCATTTGTTTATTTTATGGACATATATGTGTATGGCATTGAATTCTTGCCTGTTGTAAGACCACTCTAAGTCCCCTTTGGGGTGAGAAGAGTGGAGTACAAATGTGATAAATAATGCATAGAAATACATCTCAAATATTATGATAGAAGAGAGATATGTGCATGCACATAAATATTTGTTTGAAGGGCAAAAATTGCAGCTTGCCCTTGATGTTGACCAACTGTAGCTTTCCCTTAATGCCCTTAAAGCTGAACAATGAAGATGTAGGATAAATGGGAGAGAAGGGAAAGAGAAATTACTACTTAAATTCAAGAACTTCCACAGACTAAAAAGAACTCAATACATGCATCCAAACACACGGGTTCTGAAGAAGTCAACTTTAGTTGTTCCCACCCAAAAAATTGTGTATAGTGTCCATATCTTCTAGTTTACAACCTCTAATAAAAGGCTATAAATCATATTTGAATTTTTAAGTTAAATAATATGTCTTTTAAGTGTCAGGAAACCCAGATGATGAGGATCTTCTCACTAGTGGAAAATTTGCACATGGTCTTTTGTACAGAAAATAACATTTTCTGTGTAGAAAAACACAGAAAAAGAATGATGTGTACTTTTTGTACAGGATAAGTCCTGAAGTGCAAATTATTTTTGAAAACAATAATGCTTTTAAAGAATTTTGTCACAGCAGGAAGAAAATTGCTAAAATTTCAATAATGAAATTAGCAAAGAATTAAGACTGGAACTCAGGTCAAACTTATGGATGCATAACCTGGAGTTACATACTTACATGGATACACAGACCCTATGTGATCATGATCCTGACACTATTGCCACAACTGTAAATGCCCTCCCAGATCTACTTTACCGGGGACTCTTTATGCTTGTGTTTTAAGCATGGGCAGATGTCATCCCTCTTCCCAACAAGCCAGTAAGGCTGTAATCAGGCATGTAGCCGGGGGGGGGGGGGAAGCTTGAAGGGCTTCAGCCCCCCCCCCCCCCAAATTCTCATGGTAGTCTGCGAGAAGGCCTTACTGGTATTAACAGGAGCAGGGCGCAGGGAGCATACAACTCCCCTGCTGTACCAGCTCCACTGGCTGCCGATTAGCTACCGGGCCCAATTCAAAGTGCTGGCATTGGCCTTTAAAGCCCTAAACGGTTCTGGCCCAACATATCTATCCGAACGTATCTCGGCCTATCAGCCCACCAGGACCCTAAAATCTTCGGGAGAGGCCCTACTCTCTATCCCATCTGCTTCACAGGTGCGGCTGGCGGGAACGAGAGACAGGGCCTTTTCTGTGGTGGCCCCGCGGCTTTGGAATGCCCTCCCTGTAGAGATAAGATCAGCCTCCTCGCTGATGGTATTTCGAAAAAAATTGAAGACATGTATGTTTGAACAGGCATTCGGCTAATCCGATGCGATGAAGTTTCTGATCATGGACTGGCAATCACAGACAACGAAATTGGATTATGATTTTAATTAAGAGATGCATTGGTCTGTATTGGTGGCCCAATACTGTGTATTGTATATGTACTTGTGTTTTATATTTTTAATCTGAATATTGTTGTTTTTAAATGTTGTAAACCGCAATGAGTCGCCGATTTAGGCTGAGATATTAGCGGTATACAAGTGTACTAATAAATAAATAAATAAATATTCATTTCATGATCTGATCACTATGATCAATATATCCCATATGCATGGGGGTATTGGGGTAATGATACAAAAGGTTTGCTAGGGTAGAGCCTCTTTCACTCAGACTCAGCCCCCCGAATCAAACTCAGCCCACCCCCCAAATCAAAATCCTGGCTATGGGCCTGGCTGTAATAGTCAGATGTAGGACTCATATGACACTTTCTTGTCACTGCCTCCCTACGTGGCAGAAGTGGGGAAAAACATCATACCTTCCCCACTCGTGTCCCAATCACAAGTAGATTGGACTTCCTTTTCTTCACACAACCGAGGCTGAGGAGGGAGGGATTAGGCCAGGAGGTAGTACCGAGTTACAGTCAATACAGTTAAACTGTATTATATGTCCATATAATGCAGTCTGAAACTGCATTATGTGACAGTGTAGATGGGCCCTCAGTAATGCATGTAGAATTCTAGCCTACATCCATACAATCAGGAAGTTGGATGTTGGAAACAGAGACTAGTACAACAGTCCCTCCACATCTGAAAGTAGAAAAAATGTGAATTAAAAATGCTATGTATACTTTATCTGAGAGAACACCTCTCCTCCAATGTTAGTCTACAATCAACTTCCATTAGTAGTTGACCATAGAGTTACACTGGAAGAACTAGAAATTCCTAGTGAGAACATATTAATCAAATCAGCAAAAGTTAAACTCAAAAATGTGGAGGAATAACTATAGACACAATCTGTCCCCACCTCTCCATCTTGTGCACATGAATTAAAGAAAGTGTTTGTGCCGTAGATGATAGATGCCATTAGAGCAGGGGTCCTCAAACTAAGGCCCAGGGGCTGGATACAGCCCTCCAAGGTCATTTACCCGGCCCTCACTCGGGGTCAACCTAAGTCTGAAACGACTTGAAAGCACACAACAACAACAACAACAACAACAACAACAACAATCCTATTTCATCAGCCAAAAGCAGTCCCACACTTTCCATTGAAATACTAATAAGTTTATATTTGTTAAAATTGTTCTTCATTTTAATAATTGTATTGTTTTTAAGTGGGGGTTTTTTTGTATTACAAATAACATTTGTGAAGTGTGCATAGGAATTCATTCATGGTTTTTTTCAAATTATAATCCGGCCCTCCAACAGTTTGAGGGACTTTGACCTGGCCCTTTGTTTAAAAAGTTTGAGGACCCCTGCATTAGAGTATATGTTACTTTTGCTCATGACTTTAAAAAAATTAAAGGCACATGAAAATGTAAGATATAATAAGAAAGGAAGAAACAAAAAGGTATCTTAAGCAAGACAACAGAGAATATGGAATACATATACAAGAGGTTGGCTGAAAACCAGAAACCACAAAAAAGACATCGTTCAGAAACCAGCCATGTCATAACAAAGTACTAGAGAATATTCTCCCTGTACTACCATGACATCTTAATAAAGCAGAAGAGGCTTTCTGGGCAAAAGAAAAGAATGACAAAGCAATTTGTTTAACAACACTGTGTTGTTTTCAAGTGAAATCTGCTACATACATGACATTTTGTCTACTCAGAGGTTCAGGGAGGAAGCATCTGGGCATACAGCCATGTGAAAATGTGTTAGTTCTGCTGCCTGCATTTGTTTTAGGAACCTACAGTCACCCATGATTCTCATGCACATGCAGTCAGATACAAACAGATGACTTTATTTTAAAAGTCTAAAAATCAATGAAAGGTAAAGTGATCTTCCCCACTTGCACTATAAATAAAATGTTTGCATCTGGGGGATCCAGGTGGGCCAATTAAGCACACAGCCCACCCCACTTAGTACATTCATGAATTTACATCATGCATCTACATAGCATGATGGCCACATCAGGGGGATTAGGAAGTCTTGTGCATCCCTCCTTTAACTCCAGCTAATTTGTTCTTGATGACTTATAAGGCACCTATTGTCTAGCACACAGTAAAATCATAGTGTAGGGAATCTTCAAAGGTAACAGTGTACATGGACCTTTCTCACCTCAAGCAATCAAACCAAGAACGCTATTAAAGGAGGAAAATATCCTCAGTTGCTTGCTAAAAGGTGCTTTTATTTTGAAGTTGTTCAAAACAAAACACACAACACACGCACAAAAACCGACAACCAGATAATTTTGTTCATCTCTCTTTACATCCAAAGGGTAAGTGTTATATGTATCTGGATATAAAGAGAGATGAAAGTCAAGTGGCTACATTTGGCCAGCCAATGCTTCTAAAGTGATTTCAAAGTCAGCACTTCATTTAGCAGAGAGTGGTCAAGATGTTACCACTACATGTACGAGAACATCCTTTCCCTCTGATGTTGTCAATCATCCCAGGGCCAAAATAACATTATGCAGTATTGTTTCTTCCCTTCTTTCTCAGGTTTGTTGGGAGTAAACAAATCAGAGATGAGAAATCAACTGTTGCCAGGTAATCTCCTCAATTGGGAAAAGTGAGCCCCACAAGTTCATACCCCAAAGATTCCCATTTCTAAATGTTTTTAACTTAAAGTGTTTTCCAAACCATTCAGAGGGTTGTGGGTAAACAGTGGGTTGAGGGCTATCCCACCATCCTTCACCACCAACGAGATCTTTTTTATAAAACTGGAAGCAGTATTTAGTTCATGTCTTTCATCAAAAAGGCGTATCTTAAGCCTAAAGTAATAACATCCCAAAGTTTGTCTTCACATTCAAAACTGCAACCCTCCAAGGTCTGGTGAGGGCAGCTTCCACAACATCTTGAGAAGTTGCTCATACCCTATTTAGATATTGCCATTAAGGTAGTTCATTCCATGCAGTATTCTCTCGGTTTGTCTACACTGCCGAAATCGAGTCCCACAAAGGACATCACATGGCGGAAGGCCACTTCTGACAGCTGTCTATGGGACTCCATTGAAGAAGTGTGGAGAAACGGATGGAGGACTGCATTTTCAAGAGTCTGGTATGAAAGAAAACAGAAGAAGCTGGACAGAAGTGGGGGAAAACAGACAAAGAACATGTGATGACAACTGACTGTTGCCATAACTGAAGACGGAAATGGGATCTTGACAGTTGAGGATGAAAGAATACAAGTCCCTGTGCTTTTCCCCATTTCTATCTTCTTCATTCATGTAATGAGGTCCTAAGGGTAGTGTTGTTCAAGCAGTGTGCACAAACCTAAAACTTATTCCTGATAAAACAGAGTTCTCACAGTTTCCTGCTTTCTCTTGTGTGGATGCTACCATTGCACAAAGTAGCTCTTTTGCACTCCATGTATATAAAAAATGGGAAAATCCTACCCACCGAAATATCATCTTCCCTCCTCTCTCCAGAATAATCCAACTAATGACTGCCATTCCACCCATATCGAGCCTCCTGGCCAGTCTTCTAATCACTTCCACCATTCTCTACATGTAGAAAAATACACACAATTCCACCCCCACGATCCTTTTCCAAAGAAAAGCAAAAAGAAGGAAAGAAAAAGCCACTGTAAGTCTTTTTCTGGCCAGCAAATACATGCTGCTAATCCTATCTAGTGTTGAGGATTTCTGCATCAGAGAGTGTTACAAATAATTATAAGTTAATCATTTCTTATCCTTACTAGAGAAACTCAAATACACTGACCTGGTTGTAGTGTGTAATCACACGGTCCTCTGGATTAGTTGACAACGTTCAAAACAGCTCTTCTCCCAGCTGAGTTCTAGATGCCTAAAAACAGGAATAAAGTTAATTCAGAGTGATACTCCTTGAAATATATTCCCAGAGAATGCACACTAATCAGTTTAAAAATAGCCTCAAACTAATCTAAGGAAAAGAAAATCATTTTAAGTTGCTTAACTAACAGTCAAAAAGCCATATAACAGAGTTTTAGAAAGGAATTGCAATTATATAAAGAACAGAATTGTACCTCATATGGGAGAGGTATTTTAATTTCAATTAATACTTATAATAATCAAGAAGGAATAATATATTAGATTATCTAATATCAAAACCATATAAGTATGAACATCAGGGGAAGAGTCAAAGAACAAAAGTTTCCTCTCACTTCAGCTCAATGTGAGAGAGAAGGAATTTACAGAGAAACAAGAATAAAACTCCTTTTCAGAACAAAAAGAGGGAACCAAGGAACTGGCTGTACAATTTTTTCTGCCAAATACAAGGTAAGATAAAGGCCTATTTCTAACATTTTACCTTCCCATTTATTTATTTATCGTGTCAGGAGCAAACCAAATAGTTGTATTGAATTAAAAACAAACAAAACCCAAAGTTTGCAAACTTGGTATTCTATTAAATGTCCTTTGGCCAGTAGCTGGCCACTTGGAGTGCCTCTGGTGTTGCCGCAAGAAGGTCCTCCATTGTGCATGTAGCAGGGCTCAGGTTGCATTGCAGCAAGTGATCTGTAGTTTTCTCTTCTCCACACTCACATGTCGTGGATTCCACTTTGTGACCCCATTTCTTGAGGTTGGCTCTGTATCTCGAGGTGCCAGAGCGCAGTCTGTTCAGCGCCTTCCAGGTCGCCCAGTTTTCTGTGTGAGCAAGTGTCTCATTTGGTGTTAGCCATTGATTGAAGTTCTGGGTTTGAGCCTGCCACTTTTGGACTCTCGTTTGCTGAGGTGTTCCAGCGAGTGTCTCTGTATATATTAGAAAACTATTTCTTGATTTAAGTAGTTGGTGTGCTGGCTGATACCCAAACAGGGGGTGAGTCAGAGATGTCACTGCCTTGGTCCTTTCACTATTGGTTGCTACTTCCCAGTGGATGTTAGGTGGTGCTATGCTGGCTAAACAGTGTAATTTCTCCAGTGGTGTAGGGCGCAGACACCCCGTGATAATGCAGCATGTCTCATTAAAAGCCACATCCACTGTTTTAGCGTGGTGAGATGTGTTCCACACTGGGCATGCATACTCAGCAGCAGAGTAGCATAGCACAAGGGCAGATGTCTTCACTGTATCTGGTTGTGATCCCCAGGTTGTGCTAGTCAGCTTTCATATGATATTGTTTCTAGCACCCACTTTTTGCTTGATGTTCAGGCAGTGCTTCTTGTAGGTAAGAGCACAGTCCAGAGTGACTCCCAGGTATTTGGGTGTGCTAGTGTCTCTGTAGATATTAGAAAACTATTTCTTGATTTAAGTCATTGGTGTGCTGGCTGATACCCAAACAGGGGGTGAGTCAGAGATGTCACTGCCTTGGTCCTTTCACTGTTGGTTACTACTTCCCGGCGGATGTCAGGTGGTGCTATGCCAGCTAAACAGTGTAACTTCTCCAGTGGTGTAGGGCGCAGACACCCCATGATAATGCAGCATGTCTCATTAAAAGCCACATCCACCGTTTTAGCGTGATGAGGTATGTTCCACACTGGGTATGCATACTCAGCAGTAGAGTAGCAAAACGCAAGGGCATATGTCTTCACTGTATCTGGTTGTGATCCCCAGGTTGTGCCAGTCAACTTTTGTATATTGTTTCTAGCGCCCACTTCCCATGATAAATGCTGATGTAAATCATGTAAAGCATCTCTTTTTTTCCCCACAATGGTAAATGTATGTATACAAACAGTCCTCTGCATTTGTGGAAGTTTGGGGCACAAGAGCCTGGCAAAAATGGGAAAGCTGCAAAAAAAGTCAATTTATTTTAGCCAAGACAACACCTTTATAGGAATATCTAGGGCCTCCACTGCAACCCTATGTTTAACTTCCAGCAAAAAGTGACCACTGTGTCATACAAGAGAACCTAGACATTCTTAGAGAAATCGGATTAATCAGATCTGCAAATTATGAAATCCATAAAAGTTAAGCCCACTATTGGGGAGGACCCACTGCATTACACTTGGTTTTAAATTTCAGAATGAATACTCCATATTTACATGAAAAAATGCATTAAAAGTAATATTAATTTGTAATATTAATTTGATTTTTGTGCTGGGATAGGAATTAGATAATTAATTAAATAAATAAGGAATGCAACAATATTTCAGACAGAGTAAATTATAGATACTGCATGCAAGTATATTTTAGATCATGAGTGATCAACCCATTTTTTGGAAAAGTGATTCTCAAAACCACCTTAACCCAAAGGTCTGAAAAGGTCACATATTTAATTCTGGTTAGCTACAGCATGTCAATCAGGGTGCAAGTCCTCACATTTGACATCAATTGTCAGAAATGGGGTTTACAACTGTGCACATTATATGTGAATATTCATCCTCACATCTATAACATTACATCTGCAACGTTACCACATAGGCAAACATTAATAAGCCTCAATTAAACAGACATTTTCTAGACTGAAGGAAATTTGCAAGACATTCATACCTATCAATGAGCTGGGGTAAACATTTTTTTCCATCTCTCATACCCTGCTTGCTAATAAGAAGGTAGTATATGCAAAGGAGTCTTATTGAAATTCATCATGAATGCTGAATACACAGCTAAAAATGGCAGAATTCAGTTTCCTGAATATAACAAGAAAAATGGTTTGTGCACTACCATATGCAGTATATCTTACTCTATTAACATCTGTAGAAAAGTAACAAAAATGAACACAATAAAAATTGGGTCATTGTAGGTTTTTCCGGGTTATATGGCCATGTTCTAGAAGCATTTTCTCCTGACGTTTCACCTCCATCTATGGCAAGCATCCTCAGAGGTAGTGAGGTCTGTTGGAACTAAGAAAATGGGTTTATATATCTGTGGAATGACCAGGGTGGGACAAAGGACTCTTGTCTGTTGGAGCTACGTGTGAATGTTTCAACTGACCACATAATTAGCATTTGATGGCTTGGCAGTGCCTGGGGGAATCTTTTGTTGAGAGGTGGTAAGATGTGCCTGATTGTTAACTCTCTGTTGTTTTGCTGTTGTAATTTTAAAGTTTTTTTAATAAAGCAGAGCACCTGATGAACCAACCTGGACACAGCATATTATTTGAGAACACAGAAATGCTGGACCACTCTCACAACCACCATGTCAGACTACACAGAGAAGCCACTGAAATACACAAGCATGTGGACAATTTCAACAGAAAGGAGGAAACCATGAAAATAAACAAAATTTGGCTACCAATATTTAAAAAAACTCTAAAATTACAACAGCAAAACAACAGAAAGTAAACAATCAGGCACATCTAATCACCTCTCAACAAAAGATTCTCCCAGGCACTGCCAAGCCATCAAATGCTAATTTTTTAAAAAAAATTTATTAAATACATAGATACATAAATACATAGATAGAGGGAGAACAATATATAGCGGATAGTGCAATAGGAAAAATACAGGGGTGCCCTGTTATTGTCGATACTCCCAAAGGATGTAGGGTGGGGAGGTAGGTAGGGAAGGGGTCGGATGAAGATGGGGCGGGGGTAGAGGGGGGGGTGGGCTATGGGGTAGTTAAAAACTTTGAGCTTCCATCTATTCAATGAGGATTTTCTATAAATATTTTCAGTTTAGCTTCTTTAATGCTTCTTCCTTTCTTGCGACACTGGATTTGTGATTTACTCTTTTGTGATTTTATTTATTTATTTCTTTATTTTTATTTTTAATAAATGATGTCTATTTTCAATTTCTTAAGGAAGACCTTTACTAAGCCCCAGTTCGTAGGTTTACTTGGGATGCCATGGTTTGGTGTTACCCAATATGTCAGTTCATCCATGGTCATTATATCAAGGATTTTATTGATCCAGTCTTCTCTTTGAGGGGCTTCTCTCTGTTTCCATTTTTTAGCGAATTCGATCCGTGCTGCTGTAATTAAGTAATGGAATAATTTGTCATTATTTTTTTCCTCCTTAATGTCATACATTCCCAGGAGAAAGAATTCTGGTTTGTTTTCTATTTGCCATCAAATGCTAATTAAGGTGGTCAGTTGAAACATTCACACCTAGCTCCAGCAGACAAGAGTCATTTGTCCCACCCTGGTCATTCCACAGATATATAAACCCATTTTCCTACTTCCAACAGACCTCACTACCTCTGAGGATGCTTGCCATAGATGCAGGTGAAATGTCAGAAGAAAATGCCTCTAGAACATGGCCATATAACCCGGAAAAACCTACAACAACCCAGTGTTTCCGGCCATGAAAGCCTTCGACAATACAATAAAAATTAATTCCCTTCTGCCCTTGGCCATTTTTTTTTTATTTTTGTAATTGATCCATGCTTAATAATGCATTTGGGGGAAAGGAGGTTACACTGAAATCCTAAAAAATCTTGTACTGCCCAAATTTTATTATCCATCTGATAATTTTTCCTGTTTTAACAATGAATGAGTTCTCAGAAAGAGGGGAATTATAATAACGGAGGTCCCCCTGTGGCTTAGGGGCAGGCTTCAGCTAAGGCTGCAGATGGCTTTGTATATTAGCATCTGAATAAGATCATGAAGTTCTTTATTGAGATGAGTGGAGGAAGAGGGGGTGGTATAAGGGCCCTATACGTGCCTAAAGCAAATATAATTTTCTCCCACAAAAGACGCTGGCTTAATAGAGCCATTTTAATAAATCTATATAAGCCGCTGCTTGAATCTTACACCGACACTACCGATGCTATTTTGCTCCTGAAAAGCAAATCTTCTGTTTCTATAGGTAACCATAAAGATAGGAAGCTCTAGTTGTCAAGGCAACCATAATGGAAAAACCAGAGGGGAGAATAGTAATTTGCGGAGAGGAGAATTAAAATTCTCCAAAGGAGTTAAAACACTGTATTACAGATTTCTAGAAAGAATGATGGACAGGGAATTTGAAATAATTCCTGCCTTTAGCTCAATACCCAAGTAAGTGTTGCCTACAATAACAATTTTCTCATGAAATCTCAATGAGTAACAACTTTTCTTTGGCCTTTCGAAGTCTGGCATGTGGTTCATTATGTCAGTTTACACGGGACTAGCACAAGTTAAATTTCTCAAGGATCCTTTCTTGCACCACAAACACAGTATTTCTGGCCTGCTCTATGCCTCCGCTCTCCCAAGTCAACGATCTGAAATGTGAGACAAATAGACTTGTGCATTCCTCCATCCAGAGTCCAGAACGTGGTGCAGTTGGGGGTTCCCAAATACACAGAGGAACCTGTGCAAAAACAACTAGTTCCTTCCAGAGGCGGCCCTAGGTAATTTTCAATGGTAAGCAAAGAATATTTTGGCACCTGCCCCCCCCCCCCCCCCAATCAATCACTGATATATATTTTCTGTTCGTCGTGGGAGTTCTGTGTGCCAGATTTGATTCAGCTCCATCATTGGTGGAGTTCAGAATGCTCTTTGATTGTAGGTGAACTATACATCCCAGTAACTACAACTCGCATATGTCAAGGTCTATTTTCCCCCAAGAGCGACTCAAGAGCGCCCCTGGGCAAAATCAACCATACTGCAAAGGCTTACTTTGCGTAATGGTTGAGCCACCCCTGGTTCCTTCCTCAATCCAATCAGAACATGGGAAGAAAGAAGACACATTTGAAAGTGCAAAATACCAGAAACAGATAGATTTGTTCATCGTCTGCCAGAAGTGGTACAGGTCAGTCCCATCTTCTGTGTGCTAACCTTCCATGCAGATAGGAGGTCAGGAAACACCTCTGTACTTAACTACCACACTCCAGTCCAAGTTAAATCAGCAAAGGGTTGTTGTAGGTTTTTTCGGGCTATATGGCCATGTTCTAGAGGCATTCTCTCCTGACGTTTCGCCTGCATCTATGGCAAGCATCCTCAGAGGTAGTGAGGTCTGTTGGAACTAGGAAAAAGGGTTTATATATCTGTGGAATGACCAGGGTGGGACAAAGAACTCTTGTCCATTGGAGCTAGGTGTGAATGTTTCAACTGACCACCTTGATTAGCATTTGATGGCCTGGCAGTGCCTCGGGCAATATTTTGTTGAGAGGTGATGAGATGTCCTTGATTGTTTCCTCTCTGTTGTTTTGCTGTTGTAATTTTAGAGTTTTTTTAATACTGGTAACCAGATTTTGTTCATTTTCATGGTTTCCTGCCTTTCTGTTGAAATTGTCCACATGCTTATGTATTTCAATGGCTTCTCTGTGTAGTCTGACACAATACATTTGACAATACATTAAATCAGCAAAGCAGTTTATTAAAGATTATATAAAAAGCACTATAGTAAAAACAGTAAAAACTTCCGAAGTCTATATATATAAAATAGTCTACAAGGTTTAAGAGTAATCCAAAATCCCAGAGCAGCAGGATACCCAGCACAGGAATACAAAGAAACCAGGAAGTACAAGGCAGCATAAAATCCAGTACAAAAATCCAGGAACAATCCTTCAAACTTGGAAGCATGAAGCAGGAGCAAAAACATGGAACTAGAATTCCTTCAGAAAGCTTGACTAGGATTTGGCAAGAGCTGTTGCCTCAATTACCAACATTGACCAGACTGGCTGGGAAAGCCTCCTGGCCTCTCTAATATACACATGAAATCATGCCTTTTCCCATGACTTCCTGAAACAGATTTCTTCTGTAACAAGCGCTGCTACCTTCAAAGATTCTGTTGAGCAGCACGAAGTTTACAAAAACTGAGCCTCCTATCAACCAGCTCATTATCTTGCAACTCATTATTTTCTGCACTCAGAATTTCATCCACTGAACTCATATCCCTAGAGAATGACTACTCTGCACTGTCTCAACGCCTCTCTATAATGTAACCTTCATTAACTACTGGATTTCATTAACTACTGATCATTTTCAGGACTTAAAATTTCATGTTTGCTCACAGGTTGAGAATTTCCATGATCCTCTTCCCTACTGACATCGGTATCAGCCACAACCATGAGATAAATAAAAACATAGGGACTTTGAAGGTATAACCTTATTTTTAACCAGTTTCCAAATTTGAGATTTCAACCTCATAAATTCCATCTGTACTCCATGTAAATATAAGAAAACACCAACTATAGAAGATTGGACAGTGAACATATGGGAACCAAGAGAAATGGACAAATGAACAATGTTGTTGAAGGATAACTCACAGGAAAATCTATATAAATTAAAATGTAATGTTCCTTTGTGGGATTAACAGAACTCAAAAACCACTGGACGAATTGACACCAAATTTGGACACAAGACACCTAACAACCCAATGTATGTCCTTCACTCAAAAAATTGATTTTGTCATTTGGGAGTTGTAGTTGCTGGGATTTATAGTTCACCTACAACCAAAGAGCATTCTGAACCCCACCAATGATGGAATTGAGCCAAACCTGGCACACAGTTCTCCCATGACCAACACAAAATACTGGAAGGGTTTAGTGGGCAGTGTCCTTTGGTTTTGGAGTTGTAGTTCACCTGCATCCAGAGATCACTGTGGACTCAAACAATGATGGATCTGGACCAATCCATCATGAATACTCAATATGCCCAAAAGTGAACACTGGTGGAGTTTGGAGAAAATAGAATCTTGACATTTGGGAGTTGTAGTTGCTGGGATTTATAGTTCACCTACAATCACAGAGCATTCTGAACCCCACCCATGACAGAATTGGGCCAAACCTTCCACACAGAACCCCCATGTGGGCCACAGCAATGTGTGGCAGGGGACAGCTAATATTCTTATAAGATTTGAAACTACTGTATCAATAAATATCTGACAGAATGGGAAAGTCTTTATGCAGGTCTGAAGATATTTATATGGGGGCTTCCATACAGCCCCAAAATCCATGCCAAAGCTTTGGTACGGATTCCCATCCCCATCCCCACCCCTGAAGACCTGGGCTTTTGCAAGGGGTATAGCTACATGCCACCCTGATTAAAATTGGGATGTCATACAGCCACCCCAAAGCCCTCCAATTTACCCCTAAAAATAAAGGAAAATTAACCTGGCAGCAATAACTTTCCTCCTCACTCCCTCCTGGCGTGAGGAAATGACTCACCAGGAGATGGGGGGTGGGGGACGAGGAGAAAAATCCCCTGAAGAGGAAAGGAGCCATGTAATTTTTACTTTAATTTTACAGGTAATTTTTGGGCTTGGGGGAGGAGATGGGTGTCATCCTACACCTTTGGATCAATACCCCATTAGATCCGGGCCTTTCAGGAAGGCCTGGATCTGGGGTATCTAATTAATTTGAAATAACTTAGGTTGTGGGACGTGGTTGTGGGACCAGGCCTTCGGGCAATCTGTCAACTAAGTAAGGACAACCAGACAAATAGGACCGGCAGGACTGACAAATGTGCAATGAAACTGAACTATGAGATAACGAATATTGACCGGCAATAAGGAGTAATTGGTTTGTATCGGTTTGTATGAAATTTTTATGGGTTTTATTGGTTTTATTGGCTATAGATATGATGTATTGTTGTTGTTTGCTATTCTGTGCTATTGTGTTTGTATTGTATGTTACGGGCATCAAATTGTGCCTTGGATATG
The DNA here is from genome assembly GCF_037176765.1 of Anolis sagrei. NCBI lineage: Eukaryota > Metazoa > Chordata > Lepidosauria > Squamata > Anolidae > Anolis > Anolis sagrei. Next base: position 169,767,417 of record NC_090021.1, on the reverse strand, counting down.
TAAGCCGCCCTGAGTCCCCTTCAGGGGGAGAAGGGCGGGGTAAAGGTAAACCAAATAAATAAATAAATTATTCCAAATTAATTCATTTTTACCAGAGGCATCGTTTGGACGCCTCTGGTAAAAATCCAGACAGATCCCAGAATATGGCCCTGTCTGGAAGAACCCTATGTTAACGTTAAAACAAGAAGAAAACAATTTGTTAGATACAAAATGGAAGCAAAAAATAGTACTTTATAGAGAAACTTGATAGAAGGGAAGCAAAAACGACTCTTTTAAAACTAAGTTATTTATATATGTTTGTAGTTTACAGTTACATGTATTTAGATTAGAGATATACATTGTGCAGTTAACATGCAATTGTTTAAATATGTCTATATTTATGTATAGATAAGTATTACTCTTTTTTATTTCTGTTCATTTTTTGTTTAAAATTTTAATGTAAAATTTTGTTGGGGGGAATATAAATATGCATATGGGTATGTGCACTCATACTCACCACTCCTTGACATGAAGTCCATGTTGCGGATAGATATTATAGGACCCATAATGTACAAATGAACAAATGAGTTCACCCTTTATTTATTTATTTATTTATTTATTTACAGCTTTTATATTCTGCCCTTCTCACTCCGCAGAGGACTCAGGGCGGATTACAGTGTACATATATATGGCAAACATTCAATGCCAATTTTTGACATACAAACATATGCAGACATACACAGAGGCTATTTAACTTTTTCTGGCCGCCAGGGGAGCTGTCGGTTCATCGTCCATCTGCGACGCTGATGAAGCACTTCCGCATTCCCCGCATGCTTCCCCGCTGGAATGCTTTGCTGGAGTCTTCTTTACGGCCTCATAAATCAGTTAATTTAGCCTCCCCATACTTTAAGGTGGTACCTAATTTTCCTACTTGACAGATGCAACTGTCTTTTGGGTTGCAAAGGTCGACAACAGGCTACACAATTGGTTGGAAACCCACTCCAACCTGGGCTGGCTTCAAACTCATGACCTTTTGGTCAGAGTGATCTTAATGCAGCTGACACTCAGCCAGCTGCGCCACAATCCCTTTGGTCTCCAGACATGATGAATAACTGACTCCTGGGTCCCAGCGCTAGAGAATGATGGTGTCTCAATGGCTCCTGTCACTTACACACATATCATACACACCATAAAACCAAATTAGGCTATAAATACAAATTAAGTAGATACAACCGCAAAGACTTCAAACAAAGAAAACAAATAGAATTAAAATTCACGAATCAATCTTCCATTTTTTAACCAAAAAAGGTGGTTGGGGGAGGCAGAAGAGATTTAGCATAAGGGTGGTTTTCAAATTCTATAACTGGATTGTTTCAGGAGAAATTTTCCTGGGCACAGGACCTAAAATCATGTACAAACTTATACAGGAATAATATGGGTTCCACCCAAGGTAGTAATGCAAGTCTCTTTCTTCTTGCAACATACTGGGATTTCCACAACAATAGTCTCTGTGCCCCCCACACATACACATACACAGACACATATGTGCTCCTAAGGTCCCTAGATATAGTAGCAGACCTGGGATTTGCAAGAACTGTGGGGAGGAGGGTGAATCAGTCCGAAATGTGGCGTCAAATCCACTGCCTGACAAACACAGTAATACAAGCTAGTGGCTCTTTTTTTTAGTAATGTGTATAAAGTTTAACTGCAGAATGTCAAAACCCTTTTAAAAACAGTCTTTTTCCAATAATTTCATCTTTATATTAATAATACTGGGACATACTTGACATCTTGCTCCCCCATGCAGGCAAGGCAGCTGATGAATCCCAAGCTGGAAGAGTATCCCAGCAGGACTACATGCTGTTTAATTACAGACCAGAGCTACCACATTAATAACAGTTCCTCTGCCCTCCAACAAACATGAAATCAAATAAGAAGAAAAACTTGGAAGATGTATTTTGGTGTTAATAATCAGGTATGCCACCATTTTAAATACTCGGCTCATTACTTATGAAATTGATTGTGCTTCTTATATTGAAAAGAATAAAGAATCTAGGTGTCTTTTCTTTAATAAGCAATGCACAATTTCTTCATCGAACAGAAAATCATGTGTCTGCCCAATGATCTCATTTGACTACATAACCAACCCACACCGTTTTGTGAACCCTTGCTGACTGTTGTACACTGATGTGGATGTTTTGTTTAGATTTATGTTATTATAGGAATTTGTTTGATTTATTGATGTTAGGTTTAATTTACTGATGTTAGGCTTTAGTTTGATGTTAGGTTTTAATGTTACTCTCATATGTGGGGGTTTTCTGGGATTTTAGGTTAGTATTGTGAAGAGTAGAGACATCACACTGGCAACCAAGATCTGCATAGTTAAAGCAATGGTATTCCCCATAGTCACCTGTGGATGTGAAAGCTGGACCATAAGGAAGACTAAGTGAAGGAAGATGGATGCTTTTGAACTGTGGTGTTGGAGGAAAGTCCTGAGAGTGCCTTGCACCACCAGAAGATCCAACCAGTCCATACTTCAGGAAATAAAGCCCGACTGTTCATTGGAGGGCAGAATAGTAGAGGCCAAGATGAAGTACTTTGGCCACATCATGCGAAGACAGAAAAGCTTAGAGAAGACAATGATGCAGGGGGGAATTGAAAGAAAAAGAAAGAGGGGCCAACCAAGGGCAAGATGGATGGATGGGATCCTTGAAGTGACTGGCTTGACTCTGAAGGAGCTGGTGGTAGAGACGGCCAACAGGAAGCTCTGGTGTGGGCTGGCCCATGAGGTCACAAAGAGTTGGAAGCGACTGAATGAATAAACAACAACAAATGGATACAAAGGGCTGACTGTACCTCAAAATGTAGCAGAGGGTGGCTGACTGTACCTCAAAATGTAGCAGAGGGTGGCTGACTACCTCAAAATGTAGCAGAGGGATGCTGATTAAAATGGAAGGAAAAAGGAAGAGGGGCCGACCAAGGGCAAGATGGATGGATGTTATCCTTTAAGTGATTGGCTTGACCTCGAAGGAGCTGGGGGTGGTGACAGGGAGCTCTGGCGTGGGCTGGTCCATGGGGTTACGAAGAGTTGGAAGCAACTGAACGAATAAACAACAACATTGTGTTTTTTATGTAGGCACTGAATGTTTGCCACTGTTAAAATGGAATCCGCCCTGAGTTCTCTCGGGGAGATAGGGTGGAATACAAATAAAGTTATTATTGTTGTTGTTGTTATTTTTATTATTTTCATCACTACAAGTAAGATCAATATGAAGTTTCTATCACTGTGTGAAGCGGTCAAGAGGAATTTTATAAAAACATGCAACCCAGATTATCTATCAGTGATAGAAGCTCTAATTCACTACTTTCTAATAATAACGTTAGCAAATCATTTTTAGTTCTTCACTTGCAAAATTGTACTGCTGTGTGTACACACTATTTAATGCAAATGAATGCAATCTACATTGATATAAAACTAGAAAAAGATGAGCCTTAACTCTGCATATGATTAATTGATGTCTGAATGAGCAGTAATCTACCATGAAATTGATTTTAGGATCAAGATAGATAGCTCAAACAAAACAATAATACATTGTTTAGCAGTATCTTTAAAAATCAAATGTGATATATGGTATATAATTCCAGTGGCTGCTGTTCAGAAAGGATACTGTAGGCCAGGGGTTCTTAAAGTGTGCTCCGGAGAGCCCTTGGGGCTCTGCAAATAATACGGAGGGGCTCCGTACTTTCCTCCTCCTCCTTCCTCCCCCTCTTCCTTCAAGCTTTACATCCCGTTTCCCGTTCCTCCCCCTCCCCTTGCTCTCAAAAGCCTTTTTTTATCCTCGCCTTCCTCACCACTCAGATCCTTTTCCCCTGCACCTTCCTTGCTTCCAAAATCCTATTTCCTCCCACCACTCAGGGGGTACTTGGTGTTTTTCCTGCATAGCAGAAAGGGGTTGAAGTGGATGGCACATGGGGTTTCTGCTATTATTATTGCTATTATTATTATTATTATTATTATTATTATCATAATCATCATCATCATTATTACAAAGGCTGGATAGCAATCTATTGGGGTGTTCTGAGTGTACTTTTACTGCATGGCAGAAGAGGGTTGGGCTGGATGGTTTCTGGGATCTTCCACTAAAATACTGTTAAATCTATGTTGATTAAAATTGTTCTTCACTTTAAATATTGTATTGTTCTTTCTTTTCCTTTCTTGTGCACTACAAACAAGATATGTGCAGTGCGCATAGGAATTTGTTCATTTATTTTTCATTTAGTTCACACAAACACTCTCCATCCATCTGCCACTAGCCTGGCCCATCTGGTCAAAAATTTTAACCCATCAAAAAGTTTGTCCATGCCTGATATAGATAGATAGATAGATAGATAGATAGATAGATAGATAGATAGATATTACACACACACACACATTTCTTAGGGCTGCACAAGAAACTTTTTCTTCAAAAAGGCTCTGAGGCTGAAAAAGTTTTAGAACCCCTTCAGTAGACCAAGAAAAGGGAAATACAAATAGCCAAGAAGCTTTATTTAGTTTGTGTTGTTGTAGGTTTTTTTGGGCTATATGGCCATGTTCTAGAGGCATTTTCTCCTGACGTTTCGCCTGCATCTACGGCAAGCATCCTCAGTGGTAGTGAGGTATTTATTTAGTTTAGTATTTAGTATTTATTTAGTTTGCTAGCTAGTTTGAAGTGGGAGGGAGGGAGTTAGATTGCTTGAGTATAGATGTTTTGCAAGATTATGGGTGAAAAGAATAAATCGCATGTGTGTGAGTTTTGCTATGTCTATTCGTGTAATTGATTTTATCTTTTATATTACCATTGTTTTAACTATATTTTAGCAAATATTGAGCTCCCTTGTTGGAAGGAAAATCAATAAAATAATGCAAGCAAATAATACATAGAAAAAGTTGTGCTACATCAAGTCAAAGGCCTTTTTAATCCACACAGTGACCAATAATGGAAGCCTTTCCTCATGCAACTCAAAACTAACTCATGGAATTTGGTGTTATACAAAAAGGACCACTGAGTTTGGCCATTTTAAAAGGGAATTGTCTATGTTGATAGCAGATAAGTCTATTGAAAGATACCATATCTATCAGGCATGAGCAAACTTCAGCCCACCAGGACTTTTGAACTTCAACTCCCACAATTCCTAACAGCCAGTAAGCTGGCTGGTATTTCAGGGAGTTGAAGTCCAAAACACCAGGAGGAACTAAGTTTGCCCATGCCTGATATACTCATGCAGAAGTTGACCTTGTGTGTAAATCGAAGGCTGGTTTTAGGGCCAAAATTGTGGATTTTGATATGATCTTAGACAAGTCAATGGCCATTCTATCAAGCAGAAAACCATCAATGTTGCCTTAGGGAACTAGCTGCCCCTGGCCACTGCTGCTATTTCTCTGCCCAGGCATTAACATAAAACACTTATACATGAGTATATACCATAACATTCATAGCATCTACAGAGGGAGCCATAAGTTTCAGGAGCAATATATGACTGCCTGATGATGGAAAAATGATGTTGGACTTCTAAGTTTGGCAGATTTATACTCAATTCATTTTTAGCATGACGAAAGCATCATTGTAATCAACACTATTGAAAACAAACATATGAAATACACAGAACAAAATGTAAAGCACAATTGTTTCACACTTTTTCTAAAAGCATAAGCAACTGGATTTAGCAATACAGTAGTTTCTATAAGTTTCAAATCATAGTTGCTCATTCCTTAAGGAAAATATGGACATCTGATGAGCTGGAAACTCGTGTATATATACCCACATGGCTCTCATTATGGAAGATGAGTGTTGTAAGTCAATAGCTACAAAATCCCAATATATATATTTCATTATCTATAGCACCATCTATTGGCACTAATCAATTTTACAAGATATTGCCAATCCAGTTGTAGTCAGACTTCATTTTAAAACAATGGTATTTATATTATAATGAATTTGGTGTTTCTGTCATGATGTAAAGGGGGACTCCTTTAACCCCCCCCCCCCCCAGCCTCCTAGTACGCTATTTCCTTGTGCCAGGAGGGTGTGAGGAGGAAGATAATGGTGGCCGGGTAAATTTTTCTTACTTTCCTGATTGTTATTGGGATGGCATGTAGACACCAACTCCCCAGTTTGGGGGGAAGGGTATGAACTCAAATTTGGCACAGATTTGAGGGCAGTCTGGAAGCACCCTTAGATTGCAGACTTTGCAGAGTTGTCTGTATTCAAATAATCCAATACAGATTAGATGAACTAATGACCTGATTTGGTATAGGACAATTCTTTCTATGGTGGTTATACAGCCACTTTTTGGCTTTGCTCTGAAATCTTTTACCATTATGAAATCTGCTTAAAATCCCTGAAACCCTGCTTCTCAAAGTGCTTCACTGAAGCAAATCCAAAGCTTTAAAGCCCTAATTCTACAAAGAATGCTCTGTCCTCAATTCTCAAATCAGTTATCTGTCCTTAACTCCTTAGGCGAAGGTTTTGTGGTTGTAAAAAAGACTTACTCAGAACATGCCACTTCCTGAAATATAAAAGTATACTCAAATATAAGAATGATGAACACATAAACTGGACCACGCACTAACAGAATGGAAAGAAGACCATTTTTTTTGCGAACTTGTTACCAGAGAACTAAAAGGAATAAGATAACACATCGGAAACCTCTATCGCTGCCTCCATATGGGATAAATACTTCTCCAATATCTTTTGCAAGCCAGTCAAGCATTCTGGAAGAAGCATAGTTGCATAAAGATTTCTTTAATTTTCTTGAGTGGTAACCAGTCTCTGGAAATGAAGTATGGTTGCTAACTGCATCTTTAAAATCTATGAAAGTGCCTAGAGAAAATAAGCTTCCTCCAGTACCCTTTAACAAAAATGTTGAATGGTGGAGCCTCTTTCTTGCTAGCCTATTTACCATGATAATAAACCACACTGGATGAATATCACATAGATGGGAAATGAGCATTGTATTTCTTATCTACAAGAAAGGTGATAGGAATGATCCACAAAATTATTGCTCAATCAACTTGTTCAATATTGCTTCAATGCTATATCCGCAACACAATGTACGTATACATGAAGGACAGGCAGATTATCCTTCTCCAGTAATTATGAACATATTTTCATCCTGATGTATGCAGATGCTTTAGTGCTCATCTCCCTCTTTCATTTGGAATACCTGCCAATAAATTACCAAGATTATGGTTTACAAAAGTAGACATTGTCCCAGTGTAACAAAATATCTAATTATAATATAGGGTTTGAGTATGTTTATTCATATTAGAATATGGCAAGCGCAGGCCAGCTTTAGCTACAGCTGCTTGGTTGCTGCGTTGCTATGGTAATTAAGCCTGCAGTAGAAATGTATCAATTTCAGCAGAGCTAGGGAGAGAAAGGGGTGGAGCCAACTTCCAACAGAAATTAACATTTAAAAATGTTAGCCAGTCTTTAGCCGGGTGAGCTAAAGGAAGGTTGATTCTGGCTATGCTTGATCTGGACCAAGGAGTTTAGGTCTTCAGCCTTGATATTGAGAGTGTTAAATGTACCAGTTCTGAATTAGAAACTAGCTTGTGAGCTAGGGGAAAGGAATTCCCAGTATTATATTGTGTCTTCAATGGCAGAGCTGAAGTAAATAAAAGGAGAAACTGTGCCTAAGTGTCAATCGGGGGGACTGAGGAGCAATGTGTTCTTTGAGAAATAAATTCACAGTTAACCTATTGTTTAGGTGAAGAAACTACTAGATTAAAATTACCCAGTCAGGAGGTTGAGAAAGAATTATATTTTAAAGTGAAGGAAGTTACTAAACCAGGCTGGGAATAAGATAAGCCATTCAGGAAATTATATAGTAACTGTTTCAAGTGTTCATGATAATAACCCAGAAGATAAGAATTTTAGCCTGATGGGAATTTTTGCAGTTTATGACAAATTCTAAACAAATTTTTCATGTGGTTATTTTGCACAGATTTACGACAGTATATTCTGCATATTCTGCATGCAAATGCTCTTTTTCTGCAGAGCATATGCTGTTCGCTGTGCAAAATTGCCATGTGATAATTTTTCCAGGAATAAGTCTCAAACTGCAGATAGTCTCGTGTGAAGTTTTTCAAAGCTTTTCTTGCTGCAAGAAGGAAATTGCTAAAATTACTCATTGTTTCCTTCAAGAAGCAAATCGATAAAAAATGAAGCCAGTGTTTCACTCCTAGAATCAAAATGAAGGTTATAATCCAGTGAGGACTCCTTAACACCCGCAGCGCCTGCCATTTGGGTTTTGCTGGTCTATTCAATTTCTTTTTGTTTTCTTTGAATTCCCTTAGATGTTTTGTTCAAAGGGAAATTTCCAATGTCACCCTGAAATGTAGCTTAAGGCTCAGCCATTCACTGCTTTGGCAAAATGAAGAAGGCCACTGAGGTTTTTTTTTCTAGCCAAAGGCTATCACAGCCACAAATTGCATTGGCCAAAACAGAAAAGATGGGATGAGGAGCAGAAGCATTAATACTCATCACTTCCAAGGACCATTGATTATAGAGATGATGGACCACTACAGCGTCATGCTGGCAGTCAAAATGGTGTTGAAACATAAGCAAACAGTTAATGGATTGTATGATTTAATGCTAATTAATCATTTTTATTTAATAAGTAGGCTATGAAGCAATTGTTGAATGTAGGTCCATTATAAATGGAAAAAAAATATTCCTTATTCTGGACTCGCTTTCTTTTTACCATGATTTTAGGCTGCCTCTAAGGAAGAGCCATCACATTCCCAAGCTTAAAAAGTCCATGGGGACATTAAAAAAGAAGACTAACAGGAAGCAAAAATTGCTCCTGGTTATTTATTTATAAGCTCATCAAAAGCAGAGAAAACATTCCTGAGTCAATAACAATTTATGAGGTTTTATATATCACCAGGAAACAATGGTTATAAAGCAAAATGCCCCCTGCTGCTACCCTTCAGGAGTAATATGTTGGTGTTTTAGTCCTTAGGAAGAGGAATTAAACAACAGATGAAGTTTACTTTCCTCCAGAAGTATTTGCAGAACATAAAGTTCAGTCTCTTTATGAACTCCCAAAACTCTCGTCAGATCGTATAAATCTTTCGCCTTTTACACATTAATAAAATTCATGCTGCAAATGGGACAGGATGATGCGACGGAAAATGATTTCAGTGATGAGACGCTGAGGACTTGTACTTTATGGTTTTAATTGTTTTAATTATTTATTGTTTTTACATGGTTTATATTATATGTAATTGTTTTTGACTGTATTTTATCTTGTGGGGCATTGATTGCCAAATGTAAACCGCCTCAAGTAGCTTCCGGGCTGAGAGGGCTGGTATACAAATATAGTTAGTAAATAAATAAATAAATAAATAAATAAATGCATTTGTGTGTGTGCATGTGTATTCAGGTTGCCTGTCAATTTAGGGTAAACCCATGAACTTCATAGAGCTTACTTTTTTAAAATATATATTTTATTAAGATTTTAATTAAGGAGAAAAAGAAAAAAGAAACATTGAAAGCGGGGGAACAATGTCCAAATAGGAAAGTTGGAAAAGGAGGAAAAAAGATATGTGATGGGGGGTGGGGAGAGAAAGGGGGTTGGTTTGACTTCCTTCTATTCTTCAGTGGTTGTATAAATAGATGTTATTCATATATGTACATAGTAATCTTCTACTTCTCCGTATCTATTCTGGCTTCTTGTGATTATTATGTTTTAGATTATCAAGTCTGCTTAAAATAATTCTTAACCAAGTCCCAGTTTGTTTGTTTTTTTGGGAAGGCCTATATTTGGAGAGATGAAATAGGGTTAGTTTGTCCATATTCATTACCTCTAATATCTTCTTTTGCCAGTTTTCTTTTTTTTTTGGAATTTCTTTCCATTTCCAATTCTTAGCGAATACTATTCTGGCTGCAATCGCCAGAATTCAGGTTGCCTGTGAACCCATGAACTTCATAGAGCTTTCTGAAGAAAGGAATATGCTGTAATAGTTTTGTCACTTCATTCCTCTGAAGTATAGACACCAGTGTCTATATCCATTGGTAATCTCTCATTCAAGCACTAACCAAGCAATGGGATCACTGGGCGGCAGTGTGTGTTTGTGGGCCATACCTGATGTTACCAAATTGTGGGTGTTCTCCCTGGCCCTGTACCTGCTCAAACAAATACTATAGATCGGGAGGGGGCACCTGCTATTGAAATGGTAGTAGGAAGGGAGGGGTATTTTCATTTGGGACAAGCACTTTGTCTCTCTCCCTATTTGTACAGCATCAGTAGTGGCTGGCTGACTAGTGATGGGGATACTTGAGGTGGGGGTATGGAAGGAGCCACGGGGCAGTTGGGGGGGGGGTGTTTTCCCCAGATTCTGGGGTTGTTTGGGCTGCCTCTCTTTCCTGAATTGGGTGAGAAAACTTCTCATGATGCCACTGTATCTAGAGCTGACCATGCTTCACTTCAAAGATCAGATGGGATCTAGTGTCTTTAGAGTACTTAGGTCACTAAATGAATGGATTGCCCTCATACAAGATTTCACAGATGAAAACCTGTACACAAGTGGCCAAGCAACGTTAGACTCTGGTCAACATGATTGAAGTTATTAATGAGGAAGAAAACACAAGCTAGAAGAATCTGCAGCCATTTACTGCTTGAAACTACAAGGAAGGGCAGGATTCTGGCCACTTCTCTTCTCTTCCACTAGTTGAGTTAATTGAGTATACTTTTGCAACTTTGAACTCAGAAAGTTATAATTGAAGTAAGCTGAGGATAAAGCAAGAAAGTAGAGAAGGAGAGAGAAAATGAAACCCTTGAAAAGCTGATAAAAAGTGGGATGACAGAAGATTAATTGGGACTGTCCTTGCCAACTTCTGACAGGCAAACAATATGTGAATGGAGCTTTTCTTCCACTGCAAACAGCACGTGTAAGTACCTTATTCCAAATCAGAACCATAGAAAGAGACAAAGGTCTTGAAAATCCCTACCACATTCCTGTTGTTTATTTCTTGAAAGCCATTCATTCAACTGCTAGTGAATAGCATCACATCCACTTTGACCCTGTATTCCTTTTAGAAACAAAATAAATGGGATTGTGTAAAGAAGAGGTAGGCTGCAAAATACTTCAAAAACATCAACTGATGAATGCATGTATGTGTGGATGTGGGTAGAAATGACAACCTGCAGAGAGCTGATCCTAGGATGTTTATTCAGAACGAAAATTAGACTTACTTCCCAGTAAACGGTTTATGATTGGAATTTTTTTACATGAAAAGCAAGGATCTTGGTGCCCGGAGTCTGATTGGAATCCCATGTATGTATCCCATATACTGTGATATCAATATGGTTATTATCAATGCTTAGATTAGATTGTGAATGAAATCAGATCATTTTTAAAACCACAGGGACATGTATTACAAAGATCACCTTAACTTCTAGAATTCATTCACTACCAACACAAAAATTCTTAAATCTCCACACTTTTGGGAAGCCATTTATATTCATTATTGCAACAGTTAGCAGCTGACAAGAAACATAAAAAGCACTTGTCTTCCTGTCAGATTGTCCCATTTCTTCTGCATGATGTGGTTTTCTGCTGTGACGCTTGTAAACTTGATAGAATGAAAATTCAACATCTCCCCAGGAGATTTATCCAACATGAAAACTTCTGTCTACGTGGAATACCCAAAGAAAGACCAAAATATAGGTAGGACACAGGAAGGACAAAGCTAGAAAAGTACTATATTTGCCTAGAAAATTTTTGTCTTACATTTTGTTAAAAATTTAATTTCAAAATATTTTAGGTTTTGGCAACAAAAAGAAAACAAATGTTCAAAACTACAATATATAATGAAGCAGTTACAGATTTTCCTTTCAGTGTTTTGTCAACCTAGTTGACACTGCGGTTATTATCTGCTGTTCACCTCATAAAGCAGAGTTTTCCAAATATTTCATGTTGGTGACACACCTTTTTAAACATGCATAATTTTGTGACATAGTAATTCAGATTTACTAGCAAACCATAGGTTAAATCAACCCCTTACAAGAAATATGGACACATAACATAAATTGCAATAATGAAATGTATGGCAACACAACAGATCTCCTGAAAACCTTTCATTTATATATTTTTTAAAATATATATAATGCATTGCTTATTTCACATAGACTCAGAGGATTCTCATAAAGTGGATGTAACACAACTACACACTGCAACTGACACACTAATGTGCCATGACATACAATTTGGAAAGCTCTGCCATAGAGACCTCTAAAGGCTGCTACTCTTTGAAGGGCATAAAACTGACCCACACATATTCATACATAATACTATAGCACCGTGAACCTTGTCTATTTTTATTGCTTTAACACAAGACGTTCCTTCTCCAGTGATTTTATTTTCCATTCTGGTACAAAAAAATATAATGTAATAGTCTACAGCTCTCATTGTTTGTGACTTTTCTGGGCACAGGTTCAATAAGCCCTAGGCCTACTTGGTCATAAATGTCACTAGTTATATGTGTGACATTTTTCCGAGTCTTAACTGCTGCACAAGTCTCCCGCTTGTCGGAAGGGACATTCTGAGACCCTTCCATTGGCTTTGTTCCATCCTTTGATGTTTCTTTCCACTTTGGCAGCTCAGCAGCAGCAACTCATGAGTCAGCAAAGAAAGATCTAGTCATGAGCAGAAGATCTCAAAACACAATTTCGTCTAGCAACCACATTCAAATGTGAGGAAGTCACCTTGTCACTGAAGACAGAAACAAGTTAAAATATGTTTTATTGTGTTCTGACTTTGTGCCTGACCTTTGGCAAATTTACCATGGAGTTTTCTTGGCATGATTTTTTCAGAGTGAAGTTGACTTCCTTTGAGACTGAAAGAAAGAAACTTTGCCCAAAGTACGTTTCCATGACCAGGTGGGGATTCATACTCCGCTCTTCAGAATCCCAATCCAATGCTCAGACCACTAAACCATATTGGTTTCCATTTTTAATTTCCTCGCCATCTGTAGCCTTGTACAAAGAATGCCCTAATTTTAAGGAGAGGATATTTCAGACCCGCCATTTTGAACGCAGCATGGAAGGGGGAATCCATGTGGTATTTTCCTGAACAACCCTCATTTTCAGGAACTATTCCGTCTTTCAACTGATACACTTGGTGCTTAGGAAAAGGCCAATTAGCCTCCTTGTAAAAATATATTTTCCCAGCTTTCTCTATTCTCACTACTTGCTCTTTTACACTTCTGTATTTGCTACCTCTGGTGGGGGGGGGGGGCTCCTACACATGTCCTAAAATGCAGAAGAACCCAGGATAAAATAGGGACCCCTATGACGTTTCAAAAAAATGCGAGCTGCGACTTCCGGTGGGACGGCATGGCGGCAGGAGTGCCTTGCTGAAGCTCCTCAGCAAGGACCCACAGAGTGCGGCCGGGTAGAGCAAATAGCTCCCCTCCTCAGCCGGATCGAGTGCTGAGGGTACGCGAAACCGAGCAGGATTACCCGAAGGTCCCGTAAGCCACCTTCCCCTCAAGGGAGGGGGCGAAAGGGACCCGGGAAGATATCCGCCGGTAGCGGGCAGCCCTGTGGGGAGCAGGGGGGAACCCCTGCAGGAACTACCGTCGCTCTTCCACCTATTTAAGAGCAAAGAATTCTAAAAATAACAAAATCCCTCGGGTCTGAGGGTAAGTAACCGGATAAATCTTACATTTTCTGACTCTGCGAAGGAAAGAAAAGGAAGTGTGAAATCGGGGCAAAGCTACCCGTTTCTCTTTCCGTTCCGTTCCTCGAGTTCGGAGCTAAGTGTTGGACTTATTGGATTTGACCAATTGTGATTTAAAGAAACAGGACTAATTTGGATGATTTTGGTATTTGGGGAAATTGGAGGACGAAAGAGCCGAATTGATTGACTGGATACGCTTGATGCGGGAAACCTACTTTAAAAACTAATATAAATACAGCAATTTACAACTCTGCATTCCAAATTTAATATCAACTTGGAAGGTTAATTTCCCTCCCCTCCCCCTCCCGCTCCCTTTTATTACTCCGCCATTCTTGTTTATAAAGTGCCTGAAGGAAAGATAAACATTCTCCGACCTTGGCGCCATGATGTTTTGACTCCGACGCGACCTTCTTGTAAACAACGAGGGAGACCGGAAGAAGCAACAGATATTAGGGAAGAGGAGGAGCCAGGGAGCTGGGGAGCCATTTTAAGCGGGACCAATAGGTCGGAGGACATATCGGGAACACCATCAGGTGGAAGTTGGCGTCTTAGGGCGGAAAGACAGCGCCCGCCATTACAAAGAAGGGCGGAAGTGTAAAGAATATTGATTAAATACAGAATTAAATAGAGACTTGGAGAGGAGGAGACAGGAGAAGATAGAAGGAGACAGAAGGAGGACAACACAGACAGTAAATTGAACGTGGATCGACCAACGGAGTGACAACAGAGCCAACAACGGATCACACAGAGCGACGTGGGACAGAGGTGTAAACCTAGAGAAGAAACGGAGACAGCAGATGGACGGCAGGGGCAGCTGGAGCGGCGGAAGATAGGAGGAATCAATTTCTTTTTTTGTTTTTCTTATTGATTAGCAATTTAAATATAAATTTTTGAATGTGTAATTTTTCCCCCATTTTATAAATTCAATTAATTGTGGCTACGAATCAATTAAAGGAGTTAATAAATTAAAATAAGTATTAAAAATTAATTAATTAATTAATTGTAATTGAATTGATCTGATTTTAGAGACAACCTGAGAATGGTTATAGATATGATTGAATATTTTGAAGCTAATCCTCAAAAAGAAGTAGCTTTTCTTGCTATTGATGCAGAAAAAGCATTCGATAATCTTAACTGGGATTTCTTTAAAATTTTAATGAAAGAAATGGATTTGGGACACCAGTTCACTACGGCAGTGGAAGAAATTTATAAGACCCAAAAGGCAAAGGTACAAATAAATGGTCAAATTTCTGAAGAACTTAAGATTGAGAAGGGCACCAGACAGGGATGCCCTATCTCACCCCTAATTTTCATAATGGCATTAGAAATTCTGCTGAAAAATATAAAGGACGATAGAAATATAAAGGGGGTTAAAATTGGTAAACAAGAATTTAAGACCAGAGCCTATGCCGACGATATAATTGGGATAATAGAAAACCCACGTGAAAACATTAAAGACTGGCTGCTTATGATTGAACAGTTTGGGAAACTAGCAGGCTTCAAATTAAACAAACACAAAACCACTATTTTAACAAAGAATATGACAAAAGAAAAGCAAGAAAAATTGAAAGAAATATCGGGGCTAACAATTGTTAATAAGATGAAATATCTGGGAATATGGATCACATCGAAAAATGCCCAACTCCTTACAAATAATTATGAAAGGCTATGGAAGGAGATACAGAAAGATATAGAGAAATGGAAATATTTGAATCTTTCCCTTCTGGGTAGAATTGCGCTGATTAAAATGTCAATTTTACCGAAACTACAGTACCTTTTTCAGAATATACCTATAATTAGGAATATGAAGAAATTTGAAGAATGGAGAAAAGACATTTCAAAATTTGTATGGAAGGGGAAAAAACCGAGAATAAAATATCAAATCTTGACAGACAAAAAAGATAGAGGGGGATTTGGTCTCCCTAATTTCAAATTATACCATGAAGCTAATGCCCTTATTTGGTTAAAGGACTGGATGACCTTAAAAAGGGAAAAACTTCTTACTTTAGAAGGCCACGACCTTCGGGTAGGCTGGCATGCCTATCTATGGTATGGAAGAGAACAGAAGGAAAGAAATTTTGGCAATCACTTCATCCGTTCCTCGTTAATCAGAATCTGGGAGAGATACAAAAATTATTTTTACTCTAAAACTCCTCTTTGGATCTCCCCTATGGAAGCCAAACAAAGGAGATTACTGGGCTGGACGACCTGGCCAACTTACAAAGAACTTTTAAATAAGGACTCAATGGTTTTGAAACCCCATCAAGAAGTCAACCAAAATTTTCCTAGAATCACCTGGCTACATTATTTGCAAATTAAGGAGCAATACACTCAGGATTTAAAACAAGGATTTCAGATTAAAGAAGTATTTTGGGACAAATTCTTAAAAACAGATACAAAATGTATAACCAAATTATATGAAAAACTACTAGAATGGTCAACGGAGACCGAATTAATTAAAGGATGCATGGTTAAATGGGCTGAAAATTTTAAAAGACCAATTGCGATGGCGGACTGGGAAATAATATGGAAGAAAAAATTAAAGTACACCTATGCGATGGATTTAAAGGAAAATTGGTTAAAGATGTTTCATAGGTGGTACATAACTCCAGTAAAATTGAACTGCATGTATAAGAATGTATCAAAGAATTGTTGGAAATGTAATGAACATGAAGGGACCTTCTTTCACCTATGGTGGAGTTGCAAAAAATCTCAAAAATATTGGAGAGTTATACACGATGAAATTCAAAAAATTTTTAAAAAGAATTTTCCAAGAAAAGCAGAATATTATTTGCTGGGAATAGTAGATGAGGAGATTAAATTGGATTCTAACGAGGACATTCTGTTTGTATATTTAACAACAGCTGCAAGAATGGTTTTCGCCAAGATGTGGAAACAGGAAGACATTCCAGGAAAATCCCAATGGCAAAACAAAATAAATGAAATGAAAGATATGGACATACTGACTTTTCTTTTGAAAAAGAATACAGGAAAAGTAATAAAGGAGACGAATTGGTCATCGGTTGAAGAATATTTGGATAAACTAGTATAAAAGAACACGAGGTGCAACGGAGGACTGGAAGAGGAACCCAACTCTTTCCTTTTTATGAGCGGGGTTCCTGCAACCCATTTTTCTTTTATACACATACATAAATATAAATGAAAGTTGATATCTGAGCAGAATCAGAAGGGAGTCCTCCCTTTTTTTTTTTTTTTCCGGACTTTTTTGGACTTTTTTGGATTCCCCCCTCCCTTTTTTTTTTTTTTTTGATTATCTTTTTGGTCCCATTTTTCCCCCACCCCTTTTTATCTCTTAACTCTTTACTTTTCCCACTTTTCTATCTTCTTTCATTATTCCCCCACTTTCGATGTATTCTATAAAACCTAATAAAGATTTAAAAAAAAAATGCGAGCTGGTTCGGTTTAACAGCTGAAAAACACGTGTTTAAAAGGTGCACTTAAAACCCAATTTTGGCCAAAAATGTGCCTATTTGCATGACTGTATATTACTGTAGTCAAGGAAAACATTTGTATACCTTGGTGTGGATGGTTCCAGAAAATATGCGCATTTTAAAATCCTGAAACAGCTTATCTGGGCTGTAAAGAAATGGCACCACAGACACACAGGTGGCTATATCAAAGCACAAATGGAAAGCAATTACAATGAGAGGTCTCTGCAATCATACCTTTGTTCTGATCTTTATGAAATTAAACAGAGCTTGAATTTACAGTAGGGTGGAGACATAATAAGAAATCTGCTTATGTGTACATTTAGATGTTTGAATGAGCGCATATGATATCCAGCACATCTTGGAGCATCTTTTTTTAAAAAACAAACAAACAAACAAACTTCCACTGAATATTCCCTGTTCATTTTGTGGATTTCTAAAATCTGCTACAAACGAAGGTGTCAGTATGGTGGGGGACTATTTACCAGAACTGATAGGATGGTGATAACCATTTACAGGGACTGTGTTTGGATTTGCTGCAGGGTCCTGCGATTTCTTACCCCACTTATTTGCCCCGCATTTTTATGCTATCTGGAAGTGTCCTGGCTTAAACCATGTTACAGCGATGTTTTAAAATATGTACGTGAATCTTATCTTACTGTGATCCTGTTACACCAGTAATCCAGAATAGAGAATGTGCTTATGAGAAAATGCTGAATTCACATTATAGGAATGCTTCTGATCCTCAGTCATGTAATCTCAAATAAACGTCAGGCCAGAATTCTGAAGAAATCCATCCCATTTTGTAGCTGACATAATGTCTACAAGCACATTTCTGTAGCAGATATTCTTGGCAGCGGCTCAACCAATTTTGATAAATGGTAATAGCAATATGCTAAGTTTTGGGCTTTTGATGTGTTTAACTGAGTCTGTCTGCAATACTGAAAGGAAATGTATCTGCAAAAATATGTCAATGTGACCATGGCGCAAATCCGGGGAGAGTGCAGATGAGTTCCCTCTATCAGCTCCAGGTTCCCATGCGGGGACATGAGAGAAGCCTCCCACAAGGATGGTAGTAATATTAGTATTATTATTTCTTACACACCTCTCCTTGAGGCAGGGTGCAACACAGTTAAAAACACATAATTTTAAAACATTATGTAAAATACCTATATTGAAACATATTTCTATGAAAGACATATATTAAAATACACAGAAAAAGATTAAAATACAGTAAATATTATTATTATTAAACTTTATTTGTACCCCGCTAGCATCTCCCGAAGGATTCGATGCGGCTTACACAGGCCGAGGCCTCAACACACAACACAACAATACAATCTAAGCAAATCAAACAATTAAAACCAGAATAAAGCAAAATAAACAACAGGCACAATACACAATAAAACAGGGCCGGGCCAGAGCAATGGGTACAGGATTAAAAGTGCTGATGTGACAGGAGGTGTATATAGGGCTTCCAGGGCAAGTGCGATGTGCGATGTGCAGCTATCATTGGTTCTGATAAAGTGCTTATGGGACTTGGTGGTGGAGATTTCCTAATCTGAGAAGGCGCATCGGAAAAGCCAGGTCTTCAAGTTCTTTCTGAAGGCAGCCAATGTAGGGGCCTGTCTAAGGTCTTTGGGGAGGGTGTTCCAGAGTCGGGGGGCCACCACGGAAAAGGCCCTGTCCCGCGTCCCCACCAAGCGCGCTTGCGACGCCGGTGGGATCACGAGCAGGGCCTCTCCAGATGACCGAAGAGAACGTGTGGGTTCGTAGATGGAGATGCGGTCACGCAGGTAGGCTGGTCCCAAACCGTTCATTAGTTACTGTAACTGGTCTGACTGAGGTGTTTTGAACTAATTGACGTTTCCAAACTTGGTACAGAGGTAGCCCAATGTAAAGTGCATTGCACAAGTCCAAACTTGAGGTTACCAGCATTTGCATGGCCATCTTTATGTCCTCAAATTCTAGGAAGGGCTGCATTTGGCATATCAGTCAAAGTTCCTGCCCATCACATCTACTTGGACTGATATTTACAGAGACGGATCCGGGTGCACTCCCAAGATGCTAACACAGTCTTCTGGGGGAAGTGAAACTCCATTCAGAAGTGCTTGATACATCCTCATCTCTAAGTTAAGACCCTTGATGGCAAGCACCACTGTCTTGTCTGGCTTCAGTTTCAGTTTGTTTTTCCTCAACAGCCCATTACCTCCTCCTCTAAGAAATCATTTAGAGGAGTGTCCTTAGCTGATACTGTTTTGGAAGGCATGGGGAAATATATTTGGATGTTATCCTCTGTTATCCACCCCATTCCTCTGAATGATCTCTCCTGCAGGTTTCATGTAAATGTTTAAAAGCATTGGGGATAGAATGGCACGCCAGTTCTGTGGGACGATAGTTCTTTTGAGGAGCAGCTATCCCTAAGTGCCAAAATTTGGAACCTGCCTGAAAAGTACAACCTCAACCATTGCAACACAATGCCTCCAATTCCCAAACCCCATACGCCATTCATAGAATCATAGAATCATAGAGTTGGAAGAGACCTGGTGGGCCATCCAGTCCAACCCCATTCTGCCAAGAAGCAGGAATATTGCATTCAAAGCACCCCCAACAGATGGCTATCCAGCCTCTGTTTAAAAGCTTCCAAAGAAGGAGCCTCTACCACACTCCGGGGCAGAGAGGTACACTGCTGAACAGCTCTCACAATCAGGAAGTTCTTCCTCATGTTCAGATGGAATCTCCTCTCTTGTAGTTTGAAGCCATTACTCCGCGTCCTAGTCTCCAGGGAAGCAGAAAACAAGCTTGCTCCCTCCTCCCTATGACTTCCTCTCACATATTTATATATGGCTATCATGTCTCCTCTCAGCCTTCTCTTCTTCAGACTAACCATGCCCAGCTCCTTAAGCCACTCCTCATAGGGCTTGTTCTCCAGACCCTTGATCATTTTAGTCACCCTCCTCTGGACACATTCCAGCTTGTCAACATCTCCCTTCAATTGTGGTGCCCAGAATTGGACACAATATTCCAGGTGTGGTCTAACCAAGGCGGAATAGAAGGGTAGCATTACTTCCCTACATCTGGACACTATGCTCCTATTGATGCAGGCCAAAATCCTATTGGCTGTTTTTGCCGCCACATCACATTGTTGGCTCATGTTTAACTTGTTGTCCACGAGGACTCCAAGATCTTTTTCAAACATACTGCTGAAAGATATTCCTGAAAGATACCATGGTTGATGTTATTGAATGCCACGAAGAAATTGAGAAGCACCAACAGGGACACTTTCCCTCATCTATTTTAAAATGGAGATCATCCATTAAGGTGACCATCACAATTAGGGCTGGGTAACCACGGAAAAATTTGTTTCTAAACTCGATTCGTTTTTAGGGGGTTTTTGTGTTTTGTTTCTTAAAAGAATTCCGAAATTTTCCTTTAAAAAAGTTCGAAGTATACAAAATTTCGTAAAATTACGAAACAATTACAAAACAATTTCGAAACAATTACGAATCGATTCGTTAATGGCGGACGCGATTGCGCAATATGCTAAAAAACCCTCCAAATGGGACAGGGGGAACTTCTGAAGCTTCCCTCTCCCTCTATTGTTGACTGTTGGTGTGATAATTTATTTTTTATCACTGATAAAACAAACAACAACCCTAAAACTTGCACCAGACATACGGAAATAATTACAAAACAATTACGAAACAATTACAAAATAAATTGAAAAAATTCGTTTCGATTTTTAATTACTCCTGTATGGCTCAATATCGGATCGTAAGCTAATTTAAATACGAATTAATAACGAATTACGAAATTAACGAACGAAACCGCCCAGCCCTAATCACAGTCTCAACTCCGTATCCTGCTCTGAAGTTGATTTGAAATGGGTCAATAAAGTGTGAGTCATCCAAGACTGTCCAAAACTAGTGGTAAAGGCTGATAGAAACTGTAGTATATCTATATAGTCCCACTTTGGCTACCTCTGTTGTAGGCCAATCAGGGATTCCATACAATAGCTTTGTGTTTGTCAGCAGTGAAGTTTAGCATGTCACAAAACAGAATACTCACCTTTTGGTGGATCTGTCAGGCAGTGATAATCTCAGCTCAGATTTCCTACGATCTACAAGAAAAAGAAGAAATTCTGCATCAAAGTTGGAAACATCAAGTTCAAATTTAAGATGTGTCAAGCAAAATCTAGTAGCAGCTACAGGTTTTCATGAGTTCTACAAAAGTTCTACAAAAGCTTAATTTCATGTTTTCCAGATGCTTACATAGTTGATTATGTTAATTAATAAAGTCACACAGATCTTCCTTTACACAGCTAGTATTTTAATTGCATCATTGCGTAAGAATATGAAAAATAAATACAGGTAAGTGAGGCGAAATCTTCCGAAAAGGGGCAAAAGCAGCAAAACTCTGTGTGTGTGTGTGAAGTTATACTTTTAAAATGTACCTATTCCGACTTGTCTGCAGATTCAACTTAAGAACAAACTTTGAACAAATCTTATTTACCTGTATTGACATGATTTCATTTGAAAATGTCATATCTACCATCATTTAAAAAGAAAATGAAGTTACTATGGAAAGTATATCTATTCTACATGCTTGTTTCCTTGTTTTTCAATAAAGTCTGGCCATTGTGTATTCTCTGGCTGAGCACCCATCTCTCCTCATCTTCTGGTAATGGCAGCATAGCTATATCAGGTGAATCAAATGTTTAAAAATACTTTCTTGTTAAATGAAACTTTCAGCCACTCTTAACTTTTTGAGATGTTGCCTGTGAAGCTGCATTTCCATCTGTTCTTAATGAGCGTCAGAATAATTACATTTTGCATTAGGAGAGGATGACTAAAGATTTCTGCTGTGTTTACATGCTGCCTAATTACTGTAAGAAAAATGTGACACAATGCAAAATGCACAGAAAGCTAAGGAAAAATCATCTGCTGTATCAATTACATCTCTGAATTCTGGATCTTTAAAAATTTCAACACAATAGCATTTAATGATTATAAGAAATACAAGGATTATATGTTAACCAAAGTAAACCATACAGAGTATATTGCTAAGAAATTTCCCAAATGTTTATATGCAGATTATAAAGCAAATAACTCGGTGTATTGTAATTAGAATCTATATAAATAAAAATGTAATGTCCGTTTGTGGGATTAACAGAACTCAAAAACCACTGAACAAATTGACACCAAATTTGAACTCAAGACACCTAACAACCCAATGTATGTCCTTCATTCAAAAAAATTGATTTTGTCATTTGGGAGTTGTAGTTGCTGGGATTTATAGTTCACCTACAATCAAAGAGCATTCTGAACCCCACCAACGATGGAACTGAACCAAACTTGGCACACAGTTCTCCCATAACCAAGAGAAAATACTGAAAGGGTTTGATGGGCAGTGTCCTTTGGCTTTGGAGTTGTAGTTCACCTACATCCAGAGATTACTGAGGACTCAAACAATGATGGATCTGGACCAAACTCTACACGAAAACTCAATATGCCCAAATGGGAACACTGGTGAAGTTTGGAGAAAATAGAATATACATTCGGGAGTTGTAGTTGCTGGGAGTTATAGTTCACCTACAATCACAGAGCATTCTGAACCCCACCAATGATAGAATTGGGCCAAACCTCCTACACAGAACCCCCATGTGGGCCACAGCAACGCATGGCAGGGGACGGCTAGTAAATAATAAAACAAAACAAAGTTTTTGAGAAATGTTATGGAAGTTGATTTGTATTCTGCTTCAGGTTTTTTTTGGGGGGGGGGGTTGTATGTCAGAAGCAACTTGGGAAACTGCAAGTCACTTCTCATGTGAGAGAATTGGCCGTCTGCACAGATGTTGCCCAGGGGATGCCTGGATATTTTACCATCCTCTGGGTGGCTTCTCTCATGTCCCCACATGGGAAACTGGAGCTGACAGATGGGAGCTCACCCCATCTCACGGATTCAAAACGCCAACTTTCACATCAGCAGTTCAGCCAGCACAAGGGTTTAACCCATGGCTCTCTACTTCAGTTACTTAAGTATACTTAATTAGGCAATATTTCCTCTCCCAGCTTCTCCAAACCTGGTGGAAAATCATTCGCCCATTTTCTGACTGGCAACTCAATAGAGTTTCCTCTGCCATGCATCTGATGTCTGGTAAAGTCACTTGCGGGACAGTGAACAATTGTGACTAAGTACCTATCAGGAATACAGAACAATTACCTATATTTACTCATCCGTAACTGCATACTTAATTACACAAATGTAGAAAACTGTCAATTATGCTTAGATTTTGTGTCTCAAACATATTGAGTTACCTTTTTTCCATTACAAAAACGTAACTCACTATCTTTGGAGCAACAGAAACTTCTCCACATGGGAATTTGTTTTCCAGTTCTGGTCTTTTACAAGTCTAGGTTTGTTTTTTTGTTTTTTGTTGTGTCAGGAGTGACTTGAGAAACTGCAAGTCGCTTCTGGTGTGAGAGAATTGGCCGTCTGCAAGGACGTTGCCCAGGGGACGCCCGGATGATTTGATGTTTTTATCATCCTTGTGGGAAGCTTCTCTCATGTCCCCGCATGGGGATCTGGAGCTGATAGAGGGAGCTCATCCGCCTCTCCCTGGATTCGAACCTGCGACCTGTCGGTCTTCAGTCCTGCCAGCACAGGGGTTTAACCCACTGCGCCACTGGGGGCTGCCTTACAAGTCTAGTGATAAACAAAGATAATGAGGAACTTACAAAGAAAAATCACTATTTTCAACTAAAATAAGGAAAGTTGCTCCAAAGTAGACAGGTGAATTACATCGTCCTCTACCGCAATTGCTTGCTACAAGACATAGACAGTTTTGAGATATCAGCTTACTTAAAACAGAGAGCCATAAGTCTATAAAACTACCAAAAAAAACCCTTGAAAAGGTGATATCCTAAAGGCCATGGTAATATGGTGATGTAATATTCATTTAGCACCAATGGCATGTTAGCACTGAAAGAAATACTGTCCACCTACACATTATGGTGGTATCTGCTATATTTTATCCATGGAAAACTGTTGGATAAAATTCTTTGTATTTCATGTGGTGGAGCTCACTCAATCTCTATCCTGAGAAATAAAACATGGGGAGAGAAAGTGTAGTAAACAGAAACAGAGTTGAAACTTTGGCAGTACTTGTGTTCTGTGGCAGTAGGCATCATGCTGATGGCTTAGTCATCCTGAATCCCACACCCAACACAAAACTACAATAAATACAATCCCTCCCGGCACTTCTGACTCACAAAAGAATTATAGTCTCTCAAATTAAGGTGGCATTTTTACAAATCTGTTTAGCAGTTAAGTGAATTACAGGTGTTATAGAGTGACACACCCAGTTTAATTGGTTCTCATGCTCCTCGGCTCTAAATCCAAACAATAAAATAATGGAGCACACTGGAGTTTGAAAAGAGGCATACAAGTCTAGCGAATGTTAGTTAAAAACAACAACATCAACTCAAAATTATGGAAGTCCACGATCATGTGACTTATCCACAACGAGTAATGAGTCCATAACATATGGTCCGCTGCTTTACAAAAATAGTGGGAAGCAATCAACTTTGCCTTTTAATGAGGACAGAAAGAATAAGCCCTGTAAAATGTAGTTTTGCTGAAACAAGAAAACCCTGCTAAGTGAAAAGCACGTGGCTTATATGCCTATTCTCTACAGTTTAACTAACTTCATTTGACAGCCCTGTTTTCCTGGTAAATTCCCTGTTAAATTCTACTTTTTGTTCCTATATTTTTGAAGATGGCTGTAAATAATCTATCAGTGTAAAAAAGAATTACCATTCTTAAGTGTCCACTTCCCTATAGAATGCCCGTATCTTCATACTGAACTACTGTAATGCTGTATTTAGCACTAGTCCTCGGAGTTTCATATAGGCTTGTAGGGGAGAGGTATTTTTTCCCCAAAAGCACTCACTCTGAGAAGGACGATAGAATAGATTTAACTATTTCTTACATGGAACTTCCCACTGAAAACTTTTCCCTTATGAACCATCAAGGTTGTTAAGATCTTCTGGAGGGGCCCTGCTCTCGGTCCCACCTCCTTCGCAATCGCGTCTGGTGGGGATGAGGGATAGGGCCTTCTCAGTGGTGGCCCCTCGGCTTTGGAACTCTCTCCCGATGGATATTGGATCTGCTCCTTCCCTCCTGACTTTCAGAAAGCTGGTAAAATCTTGGCTCTGGAACATCGCATTCTCAGAATGATGATCGAGTCAATAACTGCTGGCCACACTGACAGATGGTGATGAATTTGTGATTTATCTTGACAACTTGGCTTTATGTAATTATTTAATCTGTATTTTAATGTATTTTAATGTATTAACGTATTATGATATTAATATGTTTAGCTTATTTGTGTATGAATTTCTTGTTGTTAGCCGGCCTGAGTTCCTCTTCGGAGGTTGAGAATACCAGGTTATACCGCTGTGAGTTGCCTTCGGGCTGAGAACAGCGGTATATAAGTAAGGTAAATAAATAAATAAACAAATTATAAAAGCGCTAAATAAATAAATAAATAATAAAACCATTCCTAGCTACTGTTCCTGGGCTTCTAAATGCATTTTTAAACACCACGATGAAATACAGCATCCTTCTGAACCCATGAAGGATCAATTCTATGTTTCTAATATTTCACTAGCATGTCTGGAGCCCAGTGAAACAGTTTCCTCTAATGACTGAATTGGGAAACCATTGCAGTCCTAGCAAACTAATCAGGAAGGCAACACTTAGACCACCAGATGCTTAGCTCCCATCTACATATCAAATCCAGATTATCTGCTTTGAACTGGATTATATGGCATTGTAGAAGGGGCCTTAGTTTACCATAATTTGAGCAACAAGGAAATCTATTCTAATTAGGGCCGCATCCACACAGGGATGCAGGTATTCATGGAGAGCATCAAAAATGCAGGTATTCATGGAGAGCATCAAAAATGACATCCCACGAAATCTCTGTTTTGTAGTGAGATTATTTGTTAGCAGGAAAGAAGCAGGTTTTCTTGAAAGACCCGCGGCTTTCCTGCTGTGGGCGGTGTGTGGACTGCCTTTTCAGAAATCCTGGGACTTCTGAAGGGGTCGTCTGTACAGCGGGAATCATGAGAGGGCTTTAACCGCTTCCCCAAACCCTCCAACCCCCACTTTAAAAATAAAAGAACTGACTTGGCCTCCATTAGCATGGTACCGGAGCTCTCCTGGCACATAGGAATGACGCACCAGGAGAAAAGGGGAAAGAAGGAAAATCGCTCCTGCCCCCCCCCCCCTTCTTCTGGCGTATCATTACTACACACCAGAAAAACTCTGGCACCATGCTAAAGGAGGCTGGGTAAGTTCATTTTTTTAGAAAATGGGGTTGGGGGGTTGGGTGAGGGGGTTCTAGTGTCCGGATGTTCTCCTTGAAGGTTCTGGGAATGCAGCTGGACACCCAGCCGCAAAAGCACGGGCTTTTGCAGCTGCTGTGAGGGCTATAGTCTGCCTTGATCTGGGCTTCTTAAACCTGGATAGAAGCTGACTTTATCTCAGTGTGGAACTGCTCTAGGACATAAACTCTTTGGTTTCAGCTTCTAGCTATTAAACACATAGACACTCTGGAGATGTGTAGAGAATAGTAGGAAATGGGTTTATCTGAAATTCAGAATGGTTTGACGATAAAATTTATCCCCAAAAGCATAGTTCCAAAACAAGTGGACAGCCCCATCTGAAACAAAGCTGTTGAGAGAAGAAACCATTCTTATATGCACCACGATGGAAACATCCAGTACAACTAAAAAAAGCGTTCTTGCTTTCCCAAGTGACTGACTTCTAAAGACTTGTGTGTTCCTTTGAAAACTGAGTGTGTTCAAGACTGTAGCTGTAATACATGCCTCTTTATAGCAGATACAGTACTAATAAATGTTTTATTAGTCTGCAAGAGCTAACATGGCTGAAAGCACTTAATGAGGAGTTGTATAATCCTACAATATTCATTCCTCTCCGACCAAATTAAGTCCCAAGAGCTGTTCTTCCAGATACAGTAAATACACTACTGCAAGGAGGCAGCTCTCACCGTTTTATCCCCTCTGAAAGTCAAAACTGCCCTCAACTCTCTGACTTCTGATGTCTCTAAAAGTGAGAAATGTGCTGTTGCTCTCTGGTCCCATCTGCACTGTCATATAATCCACTTGTGCTATATTGCAGAGTCTGGAAGTTTACTTTTAAAAAGTAATGAATTTCTGGGTTGTTGTAGGTTTTTTTGGGCTATATGGCCATGTTCTAGAAGCATTTTTTGGGCTATATGGCCATGTTCTAGAGGCATTCTAGAATGCCTCTAGAACATGGCCATATAGCCCAAAAAAACCTACAACAACCTAGTGATTCCAGCCATGAAAACCTTCGACAATATAATGAATTTCTGTTACCTTTTACAGAACTGGAAACGCTGGCCCATTGCTAATACTCATTATAATAACAAAGTAATGTGCTACCTTATTTGTTGCACTACTCATTGCACTCTTCTTTTTTTGGAATAGATAATAACAAACATTTGCCTATGAAAAGGTTCTTCAAAACTTTTGAAAGTAGAAACTGTGACTAATTATAACAATTAATGTTCTTTTTGCTCACTAGATTATTTTGGGTTGGAATGTGGCTTCCTTATAACCCCATTGTCTCAAAATAACACATTATAAATAAACACATTGCTTGTTACTTGTTATTCCATTGTGAAAGAGTCAAGCTACTTTAGCTACATTTACAGAAGGTTACTTTTAAAAAAATTAAGGGCACTGTTTCATTACCCAGGCAGAGGCCACTAGGAGGTGCTAGAGGGAAAATAATAGTTCCTTTTCTCACTAGCACCCTCTATGTCCCTCTCAACTTCCCATTTCATAAAAAAGGTTGTTTCCCCAACAGGAAACAGGGAAATAGGTGAGAGGAATAACAGGAAAACAGGGGAAAATTGGTTTACTCCTTCAGCCCACCCTCCACCTCCATGCAATGGACTATCCTTCTCTCTTGAGTGCCCCCTAGTGGCCTCTGCCAGATAATGGAAGAGTACCAAAATAAGTTACAATTCAAAGGAATTTGAAAGTGTTTTGATAGTTGCAGCCCAAGCATAATTGGTCAGACCATTCTTCTGTTGACTTTTGACATATTACTTACCTATATGGAAATTTTCTTTTTAAAGAACAGAATTTAAAAGTCAAAGAAATCAGTTCCGTGACCTTCAACAATGTAGCATGATAGACTAGACATGTGATTTTATCGTATATTTGTATACTTGAAAACTTAATAAAAATTATTTTTTAAAAAACAACAACAATGTAGCATATTGGTTAGTGTATTTTTATAAGAAAATAATATTCTCTCCGGTGCAGTGCTAGGAAATATAATTATTTTTATTGCAATGATGATACTGCTTGAGGGATTCTGGCAGTTCCAGTGCCAAAATGTTACTTTCCCAGGCTCATCACAGTATTAACTTATATGAGTGAGAGGGGCCAACCCAACCCACATTAGTCTTAAAGGGAGAAGTATCCTGAATCTAGTGTTGGAAAGAAGAACCAAGAGGTGTCAATCCTGCAGAACGGATCCCTGTGTGCTTTAAGGGCCTTTCCTTTCAATGGCTAAAGGAAAAGACAGATACAGCAGTGTTATCAAATCCTATATCTATATAAATAAAAATGTAATGTTTGTTTGTGGGATTAACAGAACTCAAAAACCACGGGACGAATTGACACCAAATTTGGACTCAAGACACAACCCAATGTATGTCCTTCACTCAAAAAAATGATTTTGTCATTTGGGAATTGTAGTTGCTGGGATTTATAGTTCATTTACAATCAATGAGCATTCTGAACCCCACCAACGATGGAATTGAACCAAACTTGGCACACAGTTCTCCCATGACCGACAGACAATACTGGAAGGGTTTGGTGGGCAGTGCCTTTGGTTTTGGAGTTATAGTTCACCTACATCCAGAGATCAATGTGGACACAAACAATGATGGATCTGAACCAAACTCTACACGAATACTCAATATGCCCAAATGTGAACACTGGTGGAGTTTGGGGAAAATAGAATTTTGACATTTGGGAGTTGTATTTGCTGGGATTTATAGTTCACCTACAATCAGAGAGCATTCTGAACCCCACCAATGATAGAATTGGGCCAAACCTCCCACATAGAACCCCCATGTGGGCCACAGCAATGCATGGCGGGGGATAGAATCATAGAATCAAAGAGTTGGAAGAGACCTCATGGGCCATCCAGTCCAACCCCCTGCCAAGAAGCAGGAATGTTGCATTCAAATCACCCCTGACAGATGGCCATCCAGCCTCTGTTTAAAAGCTTCCAAAGAAGGAGCCTCCACCACACTCCGAGACAGCTAGTATATGTGTGTGTGTGTGTGTGTGTGTGTGTGTGTGTATACACACACATATACACACACACACACACACACACACACACATGCGCGCGCGCACACAAGTGGGAAATGGCCCTGAAAAGCCAACACAGCCACATTTAATTTCAAGAAGGGAGACTAAAGGCGGCTAAAGACACAGTTAGGAGGGGTTAGGAGGGGTCAAATCTATTCAGGAAGATTGGGGGATATTGTAAAAATCTATAATAAAGGATGAAAGAAAATGTATACCGCAGATTATGAAAGGCCCAAGTAAGACCAAAAGGATATCACTTTGGTTAAATAGCATAGCCACAGAAACCATAAAAGGAGAGAAGGAGGGGGAAAATTGAAGTTTTTTTAAAAAAATAAAAAAATGGGGCAAAGAAACCAGCAATCCAAAAAAAATGAAAAGAAGAAATTTGAGCCAAGGGATTTCAAAGCACAAACTCTTTGTTATTTTGTAAAACAGCTGGTAAAAAGTATCAGAAGGCAAGGAATAGGAGCGCATTGCACAAAAGATGTAAAACCATGAATAAGAAGCTATTAATTCAGAAGCAGCTCTGAGTCCCCTGTGGGGTGGAGAGAGAGCGAAATATAAATATAGAAAATAAATAAGAAGCCCAACTTATTCATTTATTGTAACAAACGGTTGAACATGTGCATTAATTGAAGAAAGGGAAGTTGGATGAGTATAACCAACTAACTAGTATATGAGGTAGTATAGTATATGAGGTAGTATAGGCTGAGCACCTCTTATCTGGAATCAGAAATCCGAAATACTTCAAAATCCAAAACTGTCTGCAGGTGTGTCTGAAATAGTGATGCCCTTCCTTTCCAGTGGTTCATTGTAGACCAGTGCTTCCCAACCTGTGGTCCATGGACCAGGAGTGGTCCCCAAGAACTAAAATATGGTCCATAGCCTCACCATTACTTCACAGTTGCTCCTTTCCACAATTGCTGTTGCAGGTTTGCCTTCCTCCATCCCCCAAGTCGTGTAGCTGGGCTTCCTCTTCCCCAGAGCGAGGAAGGGCTACTGAGAGGCATCCAAAGAAGTCCGTCTGCTGCTTGCCTCCCTGCCTGGATTCCTTGCCCACCTCCCCCCTTCTCTCCCTCTCTTTCTCTTAGAGCCGTAGCAAACTACTGGAAGCGAGAGCGAGCTTGTGCTTGAGCTCGCTCCGAAGCCCCACCTTTTTTTCCCCGAGGCTGCTCTCTCTCTTGCTAGTGTGCCTGTTTTCCCTTGCTAGGGAAGCGATGCGAGTGTACTCTCGCAGTTGGCAGAATTCAACTGTGAGCGTACGCTCGCATCCCTGCCCTCTGCAGTGGAAAACAGGCACGCTAGCAAGAGAGAGAGCAGCCTCGGGGGGAAAAAAAGGCGGGGCTTCGGAGCAAGCCCGAGTGCAAGCTTCCTGTAGTTTGCTGCGGCACGAGCGTATGCTCGCAACGCTGCCCTAGCAAAGGGAAATAGGCGGAGAAAGAGGCGGAGCATCGCTCGTGCTGGCTTAGTTTGCTCTCGCAAAATCCTAGTTTGCTACGGCTCTTAGAGTTTCTCTCGCTGGTGTAGCAGCTCAGTTGGCTGGAGGGAACGGAGGGGAAGAATTTTCATGCATGCGTGGTAACATCTCTGGTTTTTAGGGTTTAAAAGGCCTTTCTGCTGTGTTTTCTTTTGTTTTCATGAGTGAAGCACATACATTGGATTAATATGTGTTCGGTGGCCAAATTTGGTGACATTTGGCCTAGGGGTTTAGTTGTTTTTAGTGTCCTCACAATGAACAGACCATTTTTACATATTAAGATTTATACTTTACTGAGTGATGCCCTTTTCACAATTCAATGTGATTGTGATTTCATCATGGAGCCTTGGCCATGGCATAATCTCTCAGTTTACTACAGCTTGTGCATCCAGGGAATTGGAATATTCCAAAATCCAAAACTGTTCTTATGTATGGGTGGCACCTTTGTTTTCAAACTTTGTACACAAACTTTGTGTCATGCACAAATGATTTAAAACTTCATCTTCAAAGTATTCTACCCAGTTTTCATGTGCAGTTACTCATGTTTATATGAGAAATCAAAAATCTATTTGGAATCACATTCTCAACTTTCCTATACAAGGAAAGTTGAGAATGTGATGTCAGCCCTGGGGAGAGTTTGGAACATAAAAGCTGCATGAAGGAAAAGAATTAAACATCCTCCATTCCCATCCACAACTTCTTGGCTTAATCCTCTCCCTTTCAAAAGACTCTGATGGAGAGAAAGAGAGTTGATTCAAATGTTTCCCTGCTTCAGCCCATCTACATAAATAAAAATGTAATGTTCATTTGTGGGATTAACAGAACTCAAAAACCACTGGACGAATTGACACCAAATTTGGACACAACACACCTAACAACCCAATGTATGTCCTTCACTCAAAAAATTGATTTTGTCATTTGGGAGTTGTAGTTGCTGGGATTTATAGTTCACCTACAATCAAAGAGCATTCTAAACTCCACCAATGATAAAATTGGGCCAAACTTAGCTCAAAGGACTCCCATGACCAACAGAAAACACCAGAAGGGTTTGGTTGGCATTGACCTTGAGTTTGGGAGTTGTAGTTCACCTACATCCAGAGAACACTGTGGACTCAAACAATGATGGATCAGGGCCAAATTTGGCACGAATATTCCATATGCCCAAATATGAACACAGATGGAGTTTGGGGGAAAGAGACCTTGATATTTGGGAGTTGTAGTTACTGGGATTTATAGTTCACCTACAATCAAAGTGCATACTGAACCCCACAAACAACAGAATTGGGCCAAACTTCCCACACAGAAACCCCATGACCAACAGAAAATACTTAAGACAAGACCATCCAGTCCAACTCCCTTCAGCAGGGCAAGAAAACGCAAACAAAGCCCTCCTGACAAAGAGCCATCCAGCCATAGA
This sequence comes from Anolis sagrei, assembly GCF_037176765.1. Lineage (NCBI taxonomy): Eukaryota > Metazoa > Chordata > Lepidosauria > Squamata > Anolidae > Anolis > Anolis sagrei. The sequence continues at coordinate 169,734,920 of NC_090021.1, read as the reverse complement.
TATAGATAGATATGATTCACACACAGAGAGAGATATAGTATGATATATTTGAAAGGGACCCCTAAAGAAGGACAATAATATGTTGCATGTTCCAGAGTAGGCAAACCAGACAATCTCTACTGACAAAGAAACAACAAGAAGTACTGTTTATCCACAAGCATCAAGACATTACATATATTAGAAACCAACACTTTCTCATTACTTTATTTTTGAGATCACCAGACTGGGCCACAGCAACACCTGGCAGGGGACGGCTAGTTCTATTATAAAATGCCAACAAGACACTTTCTCTACCTGGGCCAGCACTGTTCGTTTCAATGTGAACTACAATTTTTTCTGAGAAATCATAGATGACATTCTTGGCATAGCTTATTTCCCAGCTTCCAGAATGACAACATCAGCAACAAACCACACTCTTTGACCCAACCAGATTTTATCCTAATTTCAAAACATCCTCACAAGATATAACCTTTGCTGCATTATCGCTTGGTTCCTAAATAGGAAATTGTTTTGAATGCTCAGCAGAAAAGGAAGCTGTTTCCTTGAATCGAAATGATGGGATATTTTGTTCAAATTAATGTTTACAAGCCACTACTGCTGCACTGTGACATTGATTCTTCCTATTGTTAGCGTGTCCCTGAATATCCAGGCTGAACATGCTGAGAATGATTACTCAGTGCTTTCAGCTCATGTTACTAGAAAGGGAGTCATGAGGACAATCCACAGCACCAGAGCATGAGGAGGCCTGCCTCAGTATGGATCCTTCTTTGAATGGCATGCTTGGTGGTGTTGCTATTTCTCTTTCAAGAACAATTTTCCACTAAATATATCATTATGGAGATGTAAGAGAATACCACATCCACCCCCCTCAATGGATTGTCACCTTGTCATGGGGAGGGGGCTTGTGTGTTTCAATGAACCTGTGGGTGTAACCGCCAGAGTCATGTACTCCCAGGAGGAGCTACAGGGGAAAATCCAGATCAAGAACCTTCTGAATACCTCAATGGCGGAACAAGTGGACAACAACATGGTAACATATTAAAATGGCTGTGAAGGCGGAAAAAAGGCTGCAACAGATGAGAAGCCACTATCATCGTGTTACACATGTTACAGGAGCCCCCGGTGGTGCAGTGGGTTAAACCCCTGTGTCGGCAGGACTGAAGGTCAACAGGTCGCAGGTTCGAATCTGGGGAGAGATGGATGAGCTCCCTCTATCAGCTCCAGCTCCTCATACAGGGACATGAGAGAAGCCTCCCACAAGGATGATAAAAACATCAAAAATCATCCAGGCATCCCCTGGGCAACATCCTTGCAGATGTCCAATTCTCTCACACCAGAAGCGACTTGCAGTTTCTCAAGTCGCTCCTGACAAGACAAAAAAAACATGCCACTGACTGAGACCCTCATTCTGTGAAGACTGTGTGCTGTTTGGCTGTTCATCAATCTCCACATATAAATCGAATTAATGCACAGGCAACTTCCAAGAAAAATAAAACAAAACCAACTGTCCACAAAAGTCAACATCGGCACTGAAATACAAGACCATCTGGGCTCTGTGAGTACCACATTTTCTTGAATGAAGCAGAAACTGTTTGAGGATGGGGATATTTGTAGGGAGACCAAGATGCTGTTTATAAAGCGATTGTCCTCCCAACCCCATTACATACCTGCGAAATGTGGACCATATACAGACATCACACTCAACTTCTGGAATTATACTATAAGAGTTTACTTTGAAAAATCCTGCAAATCTTTTGAGAAAACAAGTAGACAAATATCAGCGTGCTGGAAGAAGCAAAGACCAGCAGCACTGAAGCAATGATGCTTTGTCATCAACTGGCCATGTTATCCAAATGCCCGATTACCATCTCCCAAAGCAGTTACTTTACTCTCAACTCAAGAACGTAAAACAGAATGTTGGTGAACAAGAAAAGAGATTTAAAGATGTGCTTAAATCCAACCTTAAAAACTGTGGCATAGATACTAAGAACTGGGAAGCCCTGGCTATTGAGCAGTCTAACTAGAGGTCAGCTGTTACCAAAAGTGCTGTGAAATTCGAAGAGGCATGAATGCAGGGCAAAAGGGAGAAATGTGTCAAGATGAAGGCATGTCAAGCCAACCCTGACCAGGACCACCTTCCACCTGGAAATCGATGTTCCCACTATGGAAGAACTTGCAGGTCAAGAATAGGTCTCTACTGTCACCTACGGACCAACCAACAAGACCCTACACTTGGAAGGCGATCATACTCGGACACGAGTGATCACCGATGATGATGACCACATCCAAGTATGAAGAGAGCAGAAAACTCTAGAAAACCCAGGCTATTATTTTTGACCTATAAAACTGCGAGTATTACCTTGATCTTAAAACAAAAAGAACCACAATTGTGTTTTTGTTAAACTGATAAAAATGTTGGAGAAAGATGGATGCCATAAGATGTGAAGAGAACATACTGTCAGAGGCTCATAGACAGTAATCTTTTGGCCCATCGTGTTTTGGTTTTTTTTAACCCTGGTTCTTTCAAACACAAACACGAAAAACTACACATTGGATGTATCAACAGGAACACAGCATCCAGAAAAAGTGAAGGAAATCGTTCCATTCTATTCTGTTTTGTTCATATTTCTCTTAGAATACTCTCTCCCTTTTCTGGACACCATAGTTCAAGAAGGATATCAACATGCTGATCAAAATGTCGGAAAAGTCTAGAAACCAAGCCCTATGTTTGTCCTGGAGAAAAGATTGCAATTTTAAATATCTGAAGGGATGCCATGCAAGTTTCTTTTATAGTGATGCTGAAAATAAGTCACAAGCAATTATTTCAAAACTACTATATAAACATTAGATTGAAGTTCTCAAAAATAAGAAGACTGCTTCTTTGGAAAATTTTGAACAGAGGTTAGATGCATTGTCAAAGGCTTTCATGGCTGGAATCACTGGGTTGTTGTGGGTTTTTCGGGCTATATGGCCATGTTCTAGAAGGATTCTCTCCTGATGTTTCGCCTGCATCTATGGCAAGCATCCTCAGAGGTTGTGAGGTTAGACGGTTACTGATTATGCATAGCATGGCAGGAAGTCGGATTAGATGGCTCTTGTACCCCAACTCTGATTCTATGTTGCATCAATATTGTCTGTGCACCTTTAAGATCTCCTATCTTATCCACAGATAAATACTGCTATAATTAAAAGCATTTGAGAAAGTACAGCCTTGCCAACTAAATATTTCATCTGGAAATGAATTTGATTAAAAGAATATTTATGGCTTGGTGATTCACACATCTTGTGTGTCCCTCATTAACTTCCAGGAGCATGTTGGAGGACTCAAATGACTCACTTGAACCATACAGAGGTAATGGCTGTGTGGACTGGCATTTCCATGTGGGAGCAAGAAAATGAATGCTACAGTTTATGCTAAGAGCATCTGCCTGAAAAAGGGACATCAAGGCTGCAAGCCATCAGTGGCCAAGGGATCCCATATCAGTGGTTCAACAAATTTGCTATATGCTATTTCAGTTGGGCCAATGATGAAGTACTAAGGCCACATCATAAGAATAAAGGAAAGCTTTAAAAAGACAATTAGGCTGGGGAAAATGGAAGGAAAAAGAGGGCCGACCAAGGGCAAGATGGATGGATGGTATCCTTGAAGTGACTGGATTGACCTTGAAGGAGCTGGGGGTGGTGATGACCGACAGGGAGCTCTGGTGTGGACTGGTTCATGAAGTCACAAAGAGTCGGAAACGACTGAACGAATGAACAACAACAATTTCAGTTGGATTCCTGATACTAAATTATCTGTCCAAAGTGCTAAATCCAAAATGGGAGGATTCAGTCTCATAGATAGTTACTTCATAGTATATAATAGAACTGCAGCCCTGACAAGAAAGCCAACATCCTGCCTTGCATAAGTCACATCAGGCATGAATCAAAAACTTTAAGCCAACTAGACTAGATTGTGAGATAATTCCATGGTATCCACTAGCAGTATAAGTCCACAGCTTCAAAGAAAATAGGCATGCCTTGTATTTAATATATCTCTTCAATGATTTCAAATTTGGGTACTGTTTCATTATCTGGGCAGAGTCATCAAGGGGGCACTAAAGAGAGAAAGATAGTCCATTTTATTGGGGGGGGGGGATTGAAAATGGACTATTCTCTCTCTAGTCTCCCCTGGTGGCCTCCACTGGATAATGGAACAGTATCCAGATTTGTTCCCATACTTGTTGCATATCAGAAAGGAATATCAGAGAAAACTATGGTAGATTGCCATCAGAAGATTGGGAGATCAGCTGATAGAAGAAGCTAATGAGTTGCTTTGAACCCATGTGCCAAGTCCAACTTTGAGGCATGTGTAGTGATTATTTTTGTACTCAGCATTTTGCACTAAGTAATAAACTGGTTTTCCAGCAAGTGTCTATCTATCCATCTAGTCCAGGGGTCCTCAAACGACGGCCCGAGGGCCAGATATGGCCCTCAAATGTCATTTACCCGGCCCTCACTCAGGGTCAACCTAAGTCTGAAACGACTTGAACGCACACAACAACAACAACAACAACAATCCTATTTCATCAGCCAAAAGCAAGCCCAAACTTCCCACTGAAATACTAGATATTTTATATTTGTTAAGATTGTTCTTCATTTTAATTATTGTATTGTTTTTAAGTGTGGTTTTTTTTTTTGCACTACAAATAAAATATGTGCAATGTGCATAGGAATTCATTCATGTTTCTTTCAAATTATAATCTGGCCCTCCAACAGTTTGAGGGACTGTGATCTGGCCCTCTGTTTAAAAAGTTTGAGGACCCCCGATCTAGCCAGTCACCATGGGGGCTGGCACTGATTCCTGCTAATCTCCTACTCTTGGGGCCCTTTAGAAGCAGCAATTGCAAGTTTGGCAGGCCCGTAGCTAGGATTTTGTTTCGGGGGGGGGGGGCTGAGTCTGAGTGAAAGAGGGTCTACCCTAGCAAACCTTTTGTATCGTTACCCCAATACCCCCATGCATATGGGATATATTGAGCATGGTGATCAGATCATGATATGAATAAATATAACAGTTTAAATAATGTACCAGTAAGGCCTTCTCGTGGACCACCATGAGAATTTGGGGAGGGGCTGAAGCCCCCCCCCCCCCCGGCTACATGCCTGGTTGCAGGAAAATACGCACAAGTGGTCAGGGAGCTGGGCGATATCTGAGTGGTTCAAAACAGAAACTGACCAATAGGCCACACTTTTCGCATGCCTCCTTTTAGAGAATTGGTGGGCAGAGGTTCAACTTTTGTACGAAGATGTGCTTCTATAAGAGGCAGGAGAGAATTGTGATATTTGTCTTCTATAATGTTTTTCTTCCTTCATACAGAGAGAGTACCAGTGAACAGAAGAGATACATCTGAATCTGATGCTGAATTAAGCAAAGGCGGCCTTTTAGCTGATTAACAGCTAAATCTTGCCAATTAATCCATTAAACATGACAGTCCTAATAATATATTATATCCTCACTTTGTGGAATACTTAAAGATGTAGATCACAGGAAGCAATCATCATATTTATAAAGAATCCTGTCTACCTTAAAAACCTTACCTAATTCATTGCTTTATCTGATGCTCTCTGATAGACTCTCACCCATAATGGGGATTGATGGATTAGGGCCAGCTAAACACCCACTGGAACAGCACACCCTGCTCTTTTTAAAAAATGATGCCTATAAACACTTTGTGTCATGTTAACACTCTTCCAATGGTGCTAGGAATCTCTCCCTCACTCCCCATCAGCTCCCAAACACATCATTCTTGGAAACATGTATGTCAGTTATTTAAATCCTTGTTTTGTCAAAGGCTTTCATGGCCGGAATCATTGGGTTGTTGTAGGTTTTTTCGGGCTATATGGCCATGTTCTAGAGGCATTTCGCCTGACGTTTCACCTGCATCTATGGCAAGCATCCTCAGAGGTAGTGAGGTCTGTTGGAACTAGGGAAAAGAGTTTATATATCTGTGGAATGACCAGGTTGAGACAAAGGACTCTTGTCTTCTGGAGCTAGGTGTGAATGTTTCAACTGATCACCTTGATTAGCATATAAAGGCTTGACAGTGCCTAGAGCAATCTTTTGTTGAGAGGTGATTAGATGTCCTTGTTTGTTTCCTCTCTGTTGTTGTGCTGTTCTAATTTTAGAGGTTTTTTTTTTAATACTAGTAGCCAGACTTTGTTCATTTTCGTGGTTTCCTCCTTTCTGTTGAAATTGTTCACATGCTTGTGTATTTCAATGGCTTCTCTGTGTAGTCTGACATGGTGGTTGTTGAAGTGATCCAACAAAAGATTGCTCCAGGCACTGCCAGGCAATCAAATGCTAATCAAGGTGGTCAGTTGAAACATTCACACCTAGCTCCAGCAGACAAGAGTCCTTTGTCCACCCTGGTCATTCCACAGATATATAAAACCATTTTCCTACTTCCAACAGACCTCACTACCTCTGAGGATGCTTGCCATAGATGCAGGCGAAACGTCAGGAGAAATGCCTCTAGAACATGGCCATACAGTCCGAAAAAACCTACAACAACCCAGTAAATCCTTGTTGTTTTGCTGCATGCAGGTGGTATAACATGTCACACGGTTTTTTACATATAAAATAATTAGCAACTTCAAAGGTCTTTTTAAAAAATCCAAGCATTTCATACTTTGCATATAAAATATCTAACACATTTTATTGCATACATCTTGCACAGTTATCGTATCTGCAAGAAAATATTTGTTTCTGATAATCAATCAATTCAGAACATATTACAAATTCTTTGCGTGCAGCCATATTAGCTAAACTTTACTGATTAGAAGCACTGTAGCTTGATTGAGGGAGACTTGTAATCTGGTTGCCCTGTGAGTAATCACAATAGTATTTTTAAATCATTGGCTGGGGGAGCTTTTTTAAAAAAAAATCCTTTATTCCCTGTTAGTTTAGAAAGAAGTACTAAATGTATATGGCATTTGAGGACCTACAAAAGCAGCAATGCCTTTTATTTTATTTTAATATTTACCATCTACACTGCTGGGTAAGCTTGTAGAATCTGACTGGAAGCTCTTTGACAGCTGGGTAAATCTGATTATTCATCTTATCCCAGTCACACCCAGTCATAGTGTTAACCCATTAATTCAAACAGTTTGCAGAGCAATCTCATTCATGTGACAGGGCTTCTCTGAAGTGTGTATGAAATCCAGTCTCCACCCCTATGGCCTACACAATAAATAATGAGTGAACCCTACATATTTTGATGAATGCTGAATGAAAGGAGAGCCAAATTGCTAGGGGCAAAGAGAAAGAGATCTAACTCATATTTCCTGCTCTAATTTTGGTGACTCGTGTGGGCGAAGCTTAAGATTGAACCAAGAAAACTTCTTGACAACTTTCCTCTCACTGTTTGCTCTGGGAGACAGAAGAAAAAAAAAATGAGATCGAGGATTAATTGCTACATTCCTGGGAGGTATAGTATTTGCTAAACCTCGGTCTAAACTTCAGGAAACCCTTATTTGAACATCATAATGTTAGAAACCTATTATCACTGTGACATATGTGGTCCCTTATTATTCTTCCTTATTTATTTATTTATGTATATATCTGAGAGTTTTATACTGTGATGTTGATTTATGGATTTGATCTACAGATCTCATGAAGTCCAAAAATGCTAGCCCTCTTATGGTTTGTTTTTTTTTAAAAAAAATTAAGATACGTAAGCTTTCCTTGCAAATATTCTGATATACACTTCTAAAATCTCCACCCTTGGGTCTTAAGGACTTGAAGCATGGGTCAAGGATTCAAACATAGAGCTCAACATTCAGTGCTCAAGCCTGCTTTCTGCAGGCAATTTTACAAGCCCTTGGATATGCAGTGATTCTCCTGGAAAATGGCCAGTGTCCTTTTAATTCATAATGTTTACTCTCACATTCATGAACAGGCCATCTAGACTTCTGGTACTGTGTCATTTTCTTGGCAGAAGCCATAAGGGAGAGCTAGACAGAGAAGGATAGTCCATTTTATAAGGGGGGGCCGGGGGTTGAAGGAATCTGACAATTTCCCCCTGTTTTCCTGCAATTCTCCCGCCCATATTGTTGTCATTGAAACAACCATCATTTATAATATAAGAAGGGGGGAATAACCAGCAAAAACAGGGGAAATGGTTTTCCTCCTTCAACTCCCCCCATAAAATGGACTATCCTCCTCTGTTTAGGCCCCCTTTTGGAGTCCAATCAAATGACTTCCTTCTTATTTATCAACCCAGGAAACTGCTATGGAAAAAATACTATTGTGAGGGTGTAGGGATCTAACTTGCCTAGTCACTGACAAATTTCCAATAGATTATAAGTAAAGAACTGAAAATAATTTCTGTCTTAAGGGCTTTTCTCTTTCATTGTACAAGTAAAGGGGTGTGATAGTGGTGGGGAGTTGTTACTTACTAGATAAGTAACATTTGTTGTTACTTATTTCAAAATGTTTTTCATTTAATTCCTACAAATTATTGTCATCTAGTTGTGTTTTTATCCTGTCTTTTTGCCAGTCAGCTCAAGGCAGAGTATATGATTCTGTGCTGGTACAACTGTACCAGGAACTCCAATTTTGTTTGCTTTGCATTTAATGTTTGTTATAGTCCTAAGTTTCAGGGACTCAGCAGATAGGTGGCTTCTTTTGGCTGCAATCATAGGGCAAGCCACCTGTCAATTATCGTTAGGTTCCCTGGTCCTGCCCCATTTTGGGTTTTGGAGGGAATAGGAGCCTTTTTGAGTCAGTTCTCACAGAGGAGCCTTTTGCACAGGACATAAAACGAAGAGCTCCTGTAGAAAGTTTTGTCTTCTACGGCTTGGCCAGGGAGATATACAGCCTACAGCTTGGCCGGGGAGAAAAGGCCCCACAGCTTGGCTGAGGATTTTACAGCCTTACAGCTCCCTTTGCTGAGAGACTTCAGCCAGCCATCACAGCAATCCTGAATTCCTTCTTTTCCCCTGGAAGTCTACAAAGCTCTGCTTGGTAAGGGTCGCTCGCGGAAGCCAGACGCAGTTGGTGCCGGGTGCAGGGGCTCCACGCCAACAGAGGCAAGTACAGACTGCCCAGATTAGAAGTTAAGGATTTCCCCATTAGTTAGTTTACAGTTATGAAGATAGTGCCTGTTCCCAGTGAACAAGATTGCAAGAAGCAATAGACAGTTAAGAAAGCTTTAAAGTACTTGTTTGTTTTCATCAATAAAGAACTTTGTTGGATTTACTTTAAGCCTCTACAGAACTTTGTTTTGGGGAGGTCCAAGGGCCTTTAATCTGAGGCAGACCCGGCGTCCCGTTGGGCACACAGAATTTATGTCCTGTCTACAGTCATATGCACAGGCCCAGCATGCGACAGCACAGATTCAACTACTCTTCATTCCCATAACACAACACTTTGAGATACGGTTGCATGAGAGACAAAATGACTGGCCCACATCCCAGAATGAGTTTAATGGCAAATTAATTTAATAGCAAACCTTGAACAACCTCGATACAACCTTCGGCATTACTTCAAGGTTTGTGAAGGAAGGCCTGCGAAGGAGGCAATTTTGCTTCAAAATTCACTCCTATTTACTGAATTAGGTTTCCAACCATTAGACCATATTTCAGCTCCCGAAATTTCTAAGTCAGCCAGAAACCCTTTACAGTCAGTAATGGCAAAGTAATTTTAGTACAAGCAGCTTGATCTTGTAATGACTAAGCACCAAATACATATTCAAAACCACAGAAGGAGGAGCCAAAACATTAAATGTGCTACTTCCAAGGCAAATTGTATTTAATAATAACATTCAGAGAACTGGTTATGGGAGAATAACTAGTATAATTATGGTGTTTTTATGAGCTCCAGGGCTGAGAAGAAAAAAGGAGTTTAATCATATTGACACAATTTTTTGATCAAGACTTTAGTGTTGTTTTCTCAGGTTTAGATTATTAAAAGTCTTGCTTCTTTTTATATATTACTCTGGGCAACATGCCCATATTTTGGAAATTACCCTGGGGACACGCATACTGATTAACTTATTTCATCCCTAGTTATTTATTTATTTATCGTGTCATCAGCAACCATTGTATTACAATTCCAACAGAGCAAAACAAACACAGAGATTAAAAAGAAAAAGAAGAAGAAAAAAAAACCACACAGATTTTGTAAATTTGGTATTTGGTTAAATGTCCTTTGACCAGTATCTGGCCACTTGGAGTGCCTCTGGGGTTGCCGCAAGAAGGTCCTCCATCGTGCATGTGGCAGGGCTCAGGTTGCATTGCAGCAGGTGGTCAGTGGTTTGTTCTTCTCCGCACTCGCATGCCGAGGATTCCACCCTGTAGCCCCATTTCTTAAGATTGGCTCTGCATCTTGTGGTGCCAGAGCGCAATCTGTTCAGCGCCTTCCAAGTCGCCCAGTCTTCTGAGTGCCCAGGGGGGAGTCTCTCATCTGGTATCACCCATGAATTGAGGTGCTGGGTTTGGGCCTGCCACTTTTGGACTCTCGCTTGCTGGGGTGTTCCAGCGAGTGTCTCTGTAGTTCTAAGAAAACTATGTCTTGATTTAAGTCGTTGACGTGCTGGCTGATACCCAAACAGGGGATGAGCTGGAGATGTCTCTGCCTTGGTCCTTTCACTATTGGCTGCTACTTCCCGGCGGATGTCAGGTGGTGCAATACCGGCTAAGCAGTGTAATTTCTCCAGTGGTGTGGGTCGCAGACACCCCGTGATAATGCGGCATGTCTCATTAAGAGCCACATCCACTGTTTTAGTGTGATGAGATGTGTTCCACACTGGGCATGCGTACTCAGCAGCAGAGTAGCATAGCGCAAGGGCAGATGTCTTCACTGTGTCTGGTTGTGATCCCCAGGTTGTGCCAGTCAGCTTTCGTATGATGTTGTTTCTAGCGCCCACTTTTTGTTTGATTACTTCTTCTATTTCCTTTTATATATTTCAACTCATCCCTAGTTGAAATATATAAAAGGAAATAGAAGAAGTAATGCTCAAGCCTCATTTCATCTTCTGTTTCTGGGGAACAAGGGCAATTACTTACTAAACAGTTAACAAATCCGGCAAATATATCTAACCTCTCAACAAAGCAGAAATCAAGGAGCAAATGACAAATGTACAAATGATCATGTTTGCCATCACATAAGTGCTACTATACAGGTTGAGCATTCCTTACCTAGGAATCTCTCTGCTTTCTGATAGTTTAATGTATACAAATGTTGTTTCAGGAACAAAATTATTCCAAATATTATAAGAAATTACCTGCAGGCTATGTGCATCAAGTGTATATGAAAAGACTTCTGGCTATCCTTGCCCTACAGTTCAGTCCCATGTGTATTCAATTAGTACTCAATTTCACTGTATTAAATGGGGCTAACAAGCAGTGATAGTCACTAGTGTCAATTGGATAATGCATGCACTCCATTTAAACTTTAAAGGAGTTGTCTGAGATGCTAAACCCAATCCCCAAAGGACTGAACTGCTCCTACCAACTGGGTTAGAAATACATTTTCCTTGTCTTGCCAAACTCCAGAGTCAAAGAGTATGCCCAAAGTTGGAACTTTGGGCATACCCTTTGACTGCATCCACAATTTATCTCTCTTCTTTGTGAATTTTTGCTTTGAGATTGGTGGTGATAAATGTACATATTTTTCTCCTTTTGATGTTTTCATGCCTGGAACTAATTCCTGGAACAAGTTTCAAAATACAACTATAAAATCTGCATGTAATTAACTAGTGAGGACACATTCACACAAACTTCTAGTACATTGAGAGGGTGGGCTTCATCCAGTATCAAGCAAGTAGACTTCCACTTGCACACAGGTTTTAATGATCCATTCATTACCATCCACATCTGTTTCTGAGAGGTACTTGAGCCTTTTGGGGGTAAGAATCTGTTCCCCCAATGAAAGCCATTCTTCTGGCAAGATAGCAATAATAATATCAATGATGGTGGTGGTGTTATTTCTTATCCATCTCTCCTTGAGGCGGGTTACAATATTGCTAAAACACAATCAAAACACATAATAATTTAAAAACACTCCATAGAGGACTGCATCTCCTCTGGGTCCATGCTTTCTCACTAGTCCTAGAATCATAGGATCATTAATTGGGAAGGAGTCATAAGAGCCATACAGACCAACCCCCTAGAGGTTGAGTACCCCTTATCTGAAAATCCAAAATGGTCCATATAAGTGGCCGAAATGCTGACAACCTTTACTTTCAGATAGTTCAGTGTCCACAAACCCATACACATAATTATTCAAAAATAGTATATGTATCATTATCTTCAGAGGGTGATGCATATGAAACATAAATGCATTTCAGCTTTGCACTTGCGTTCCAACTCCTAAATATCTTATGTATATGCAAATATCTGGAAAATAACCAAAATACAAAATACGTCTGATCCCAAGCATTCAGATATGAGATACTCAACCTGTACTATCATCATTAATTTAAATTTATTTATTTATTTATTTACGACATTTATATGCCACCCTTCTAACCCTGAAGGGGACTCAGAGCTGCTTACAAGATATACATATATACATACAATATATTATATTATTAGCATAGTACAGTATCAGTATTAAATATTACTATATTGCACTATACCATTATATTGTAATATTAGTAATATTACATGTAATATAAATATATAATTATAATATCATATTATTATATTGCATTACACTATAATATTATAAATATTATATGTATATACAATATATTACATTACATTATTATAGTAAGAAAGCTTTCTACAGCAGAAAGTATTGATTTGATATGGCCGATGGGCTAATCAATAAAACATATTACTTATGCATCATTTTATGATTTGATAAGAGAGTTTGGGGGTTTATTTTTGGTTATGTTAACGTATTCAAGACATTTGTTTTTGGTGTCTGTTACTGTCAAGCACATTTAGGCTAATGAACATCATTTGGCACTAAGTTGGGCTTTTCTGTAGCATGCAATGGCTACCATCTGCAAAGGAGAGTCAGAAAAGAAGAACAATTGATTGATCAAAGGAACCGCAAGAGAAAAATGTCAGAAATATAGAGAGACAGACTGATGTTTGCAGTACTGAGGGAGAGAAAGTCTTGAAGAATAATCAGAGGGCAGAATGTCAGATCATAACTAGATCTTGATTAGATCTTTGACAAGTTATAAATCTGAGGACACAGCTCAAATTGTTTCTTGTGTGGGTTCACCATTGACTGACATTCTCCTATTCTCCATTGCTTGTAGCAAGAATTTTATTTCAACCCCAATATAGAGGGAGAAGGGGAAGAGGGCATGTGAGGTGACCAATGGAAGAATGGAAAGAATAAACCATGCTTATATTAACTCCTGTAGCCACATCAACCAATACAGAAACCCATCAGAATTTCTAATACACAGGATTTCTGTACATTCACAAGTAAGCAGAGCATCTAATGCATTAACATGGATATGCAATGTATCCAAGTTGCAAGTAACAGTCCAACAATATTCTGTATTGGTCAAACCTTATCTGAAATATTGTGTTTAATTCTGGGAGAGTCAATTCCAGAAAGATATAGACCAGGGGTCCACAACCTTTTTATGCAGAGGGCCAGGTCACAGTCTCTCAAACTGTTGGAGGGCCAGATTATAATTTGAAAAAAACATGAGTGAATTCCTATTCACTCTGCACATATCTTATTTGTAGTGCAGAAACACTTAAAAACAATACAATAATTAAAATGAAGAAAATTTAACAAATATAAACTTATTAGTATCTCAATGGGAATGTGGGCTGGCTTTTGGCTGATGAGATAGGATTATTGTGTGTTGTGTGTTTTCAAATCGTTTCAGATTTAGGTTGACCCTGAGTGAGGGCTGGGTAAATGACTTTGGAGGTCCGCATCTGGCCCCTGGGTCTTAGTTTGAGGACCCCTGATACAGACCAATTGGAGGAGGTTCAGAGAAGGGCAACAAAGTTGATAAGAACAAAACAAATGAGGGAAGGTAGAAGGCTCTTGACTTGTTTAGCTTGGTGAAGAGAAGATTGAGGGGTGACATGACTACACTCTTTAAATATTTCAAAGACTATCACAGAGATGAAAAGAGAGGTTTATTTCTGCTGGTTAGGATCAGAACTAGTGGTTTGAAGTTACAAGCGGGTAGATTTCAATTGAACTTTAGAAGGAACTTCTTGATAGTAAACTCTCTGGGAGTCTCTCTTGCTTCTGCTATGGCCTCTTATCAATTGCTGTTGGCAGTTCAATGCCTGTAGCTGCATCTCACCCGATGCACAAAGTTTTCTCAATATGGCCCTAGGATGGAGAACTTTGAAGGATCCTGAAGGTCTGGGATGACAATTCAACAATGCTTAAGGCCTCTTCTGTGGATTACTTCATCCCAACAAACAAGACTAAACACAATTTAGAAGATACAGCTCTTTGTGGCAGTGGATGACTTCAATATAAGATCCATCAAGGTAAATAGTGGGCATCGTACACAACAGAATATTGCCCAAGTGAATGAGAGTGGCTAGTGCGAACACAGGACATCTTGTTTCCCCGTTTTCTTTGAGGCAGAACTTTTGGGGGCATTTTTTCCTCTGTTTTTAGTACTGAAGCCTAAATTTTCACATGGCCTGATGGAGAAATTAGCAATTACTTGTTAAATAAAGTAATATTTTGAACTGAGAGAAGACTAAACATGTGCTCCATACACCGATTCATTACACAAAGACATAGGAAATGGAGGATTTGACAACATACTCATGATACACAACTGAGCTATTTTACTTACTCCTCTGCAAAATTAAGAGTTAGGTCTAGTTCACAGGGACGAGCTAGAGAAAGCTTTGGACACTGTGATCACAAACTGATTTCAGATCATTTCTATGTCAGTTTGTTAATACAAAAATGTTAGTATGGAAATCTGTATCTATTTTCAGACACATTTCTCCTGTCCCTATTTTTATGTACATTTTTCTGTGGTAACACATTTTTGGCCAGCAATTTTCCCTAACAGTAAATACATTATATTTTTTCCCTCTATGCAACACACTTTTAGTGCACTCTTTCATAACACACATTTTTTTCTGCAAATATTTTGAGCATGGAACCAAATCACAATGTTCTGAGAAGTGTGAATTTCAACATGCAAGTGATCAGTTGTACTGTTGCTGTAACTAGCAGTCACAGTGTTTTTCTCCATGTCATGGAAAGCATCAGCTACTAATGCCTGAAGAGTGAAGCTCTATGAAAGAGCAGACCAGGACATGTTTCATCTCTGCCTTCTGGCAACCCTAGGCTTCTACTTTCTTTCTCATGCTTTGAACCATCTGGCAGGGAAAAGATGCAGAGTGGAGTTGCTAGACTGAAAAGTGGGTATCACTCCTATACCTTTAATGGTTGTGTAAAAGAGAGAATTTCAGCAGGGAAGCAACTAGGTAACAAGGCTGCTGAATTTCCCCCTTCTATGCAATCATTAAAGGGACAGAACCCCTGCACTTAATCCCTAATTCAGATCATAGGAAAGGTGTAGGACTGGACATGCTGTACTCCCTGGTCTTCAAGTACTGTGGCTATATGGAAGTTTAGGTGCCTTCAAATTGTCTGTCAATTTAGGGCAACCACATGAATGTCAAGGTGCTTTCTTAGAGAATGAATGTTCGATTATTATTTTTTTCGGTCATTTCCTGAAATAGAGCCTACATCACTTGGGCCCCATCTACACTGCCATATAATCCTGTTTCTGAATGTAGTTTATCTGCATTGAACTGGATTATATGGCAGTGTAGACTCATATAATCCGATTCAAAGCAATTAATCTGCATTTTGAAACTGGATTATATGGCAGTGTTAATCCAGTTTCAGTCTTCATTGGTAGTCTTCCATCCAAGTACTGATCAGGTTTGACCCTGCTTAGCTTCCAAGATAAGCCAGGATCTGATTCCTTGAGTGTATTCCTAGACTGGATTACAGCAATGCACTCTACGTGGGGCTGCCCTTGGAAACGGTCCAAAAATTTCAATGATCCAACAGGCAGCAGCCAGCTTGTTAACTGGGGCTCCTTACAGGGTGTAGGTTCTTACCTTCAAAGCCCTGAATGGTTTGGTACCTGCCTACCTGCGTGACCTCATCTCTGTGTACGAACCCACACAATCTCTTCGTTCATCCAGAGAGGCCCTGCTCTCGATTCCACCAGCATCGCAGGCGTGATTGGTGGGGACGAGAGAGAGGGCCTTTTCAGTGGTGGCCCCTCAACTCTGGAACTCACTCCCTAAGGACATCAGGCAGGCCCTAACCCTGGCAGTCTTTAGGAAGAACTTGAAGACGTGGTTGTTCCAGTGTGCCTTCCCGGAATAATGATCCCATATCACTTTGTCCCTCCAAAGTACTTTATATTTTTAGGTCTGCTCGTATGTCTTCCACAAACGCCACTATCACCTTTTCGTCCAGGACTCAGCACTATTTCCAATTTTAATTTGTACATTTGGCCATCCCATAGTTTTTAATTTTATGTTGTCTTATTGATAATGCTATATGTTTATCGTCTATATTTTAGTTTAATTGCTTGTATTATTGTGATTATTGCTTGTATTGTTGTGTTTGGGCTCAGCCTCATGTAAACCGCACCGAGTTCCTTGTGGAGATGATAGCTGGGTGCAAATAAAGTGTTGTTATTATTATTATTATTATTATTATTATTATTATTATTATTATTTGGCTATAAATGTGATTTTTAAAAGGTGGCAACTATGTAAAGAATGTAGGGAGGAACAACAGATTGGGTGGCTACTTGGATAAAGAGCCATGCATTCTAAGCCTCTTCAAAACTATTGCCATTATTTTTTATAAAAATTACTAAGGCAGTAAGATTTCCAATTAATAGGCTGCCATTTGGTTAGATATTCAGTGGATTGCTCATGCCACTGGGTGCTATTCCAATGGTTTAGCAAACACTATAATTACATATAGCAACAAGCAATTAAGTATAATCATTGTTCAGCAGTGGGATTTCAGCTATATCGCTTCTCTTTGCCAAAAGATATCACACCGAGGGAAAACTTTAAGGACTGCTGAAAGCAAATCTTAACATATAATTTCAGGGTCAGCCCTCAGATATAAATAAATTGCTATATGTGCATAATCCCACCCTTTAGTGGAAAAACTTGTGTCTGCCTTTATCCCTTTGTATTAAGGAACTAGAAGTGACTTTGGGCAAATTTCAGTAGACAGGGCATTGCTACTTGAAGTTAGGGCACCTGAAACAGGACTAACAAATGGGAAGGATAAACTAGTTCAAATTACTGGGATCCAAAAGTGTCCCGGAGCCTGGTTGAGTTGCATGTCTTTGGGATTCTTGGTAGTATCATTATTTCTTTATTGTTCAAAAGATGCATTGCAAAACCAAGGAATCCCAAAAAAAATAATGCAACAGACAGCATGGAAGCGGCTTACTTCGTATGTAATTTTTTTCCTTCAAGAAGGGCCACTTTGATAATGGATACTGTTCCATTATCCAGATGGAGGTCTCTAGGGGGAGCTAGAGACAGATAGTCCATTTTATGGGGGTGGAGAGTGGGTTGAAGGAGGAAAACAATTTCTCCGTTTCCCTATTATTCCTTTACCAATGTCCTCATCATGAAAACAACCCTCATTTATAACATGGGAAGTGGGAAAAGGGAATAACCAGGAAAAAAGGGGGAATGGTTTTCCTTCTTCAATTCCCTCCCCCCCCCCCCCCCCCCGGCACCATAAAATCAGGTATCCTTCTCTATCTAGCACCCCTAGTGGCCTCTGCCCAGATAATGAAACAGTACCTAATCATAAGATCCCCAGCTTATGGTACATCCTACCCCCCCCCCCCCCAGAGATGTTGGCCTGGGACAAGAATATACATCTTTAATAGTAACTACTATATTAAGGAAGCAACACCCAAATAATAATCCATACAGTGCACCATATTCTGGCTTTCTCAAAGACTTGGTTGAGGCTCTAATCCAGTGTTTCTCAACCTTCCTAATGCTGCGATCCCTTAATACAGTTCTCCATGTTGCAGTAACCCCCAACCATAACATTATTTTTGTTGCTATTTCATAATTGTAATTTTGCTACTGTTATGAATCAAAATGTAAATATCTGATATGAAGCATGTATTTTCATTCACTGGAGCAAATTTCCGATATACCCAAATCTGAATAGTGGTGGGGTTGGAGAGATTAATTTTGTCATTTGTGAGTTCTGGTTCCCGTGATCTATAGTTCACCTACAATCAAAGATCATTCTGAACTCCATCAACAATGGAATTGAACCAAACTTGGCACACAGAACTCCCTTGACCATCAGAAAATACTGGAAGGGTTTGGCAGGCATTGACCTTGAGTTTTGGAGTTGTAGTTCATCCACACCCAAAGAGCACAAACAATGATGGATCTGGACCAAACTTGGCATGGATACTCAATATGCCCAAATGTGAACACTGGTAGAGTTTGAGAGAAATAGACCTTGACATTTGGGAGTTGTAGTTGCTGGGGTTTATAGTTCACCTACAATCAAAAAGCATTCTGAATCCTACCAATGATAGAACTGGGCCAAACTTCCCACACAGAACCCCCATGACCAACAGAAAATACTGTGTTTTCTGATGGTCTTTGGTGACCCCTCTGACACCCCCTCACAACCCACATAGGGGTCCCGAACCCCAGGTTGAGAAACGCTGCAAATCAGTCAAGAATCCAGACCTCAGCAATTAAAGATTCAAGACTGGAGACCCATTATTTCACCATTCAGGGTGCATCTACACTGTGGGATTAATGCAGTTTGACACTACTTTAATGCCATGGCTCGATGCCATGGAATCAGTTGACTTGAAGATTTACAAAATCTTCTCTGTCAAAGAGTGCTGGTACCTAAACAGACTACACATCGCCTGAAGATATTGTTACATGCAATATTTTAAAAATCATTTTGTGCATGAGACATAGTGTGTGTGTATTAAACCATTAGAAAGCAAAGCCACCAATGTGTCCACTATTCCACATTTCCGGATAAGGGAAATACCTGGGAGTTTATGTCTTTGTTATAATGAGATGAGCCCAAGGGAGCTGTAGCCAATTGTCTTTACTTGACAGAAAAATAAATATTACTGGGGAGATAAATGCCTCATTCTCAGATGTCTTCTATTCCTTTCCCACTTTTTGAAAGAAAAATCTCAGGTTAGACATTCCTGTGAATTTGTTCTTACAGTGAATGTCCTTCTTGTGTAAAGAATAAACCTATTTAAAGAAAAGGGATGGAATATTTTCACTGAAGTAACTAAAAACTTTGGAAACAAGCTCTTTTTACTCTATTATACATGTACAAGAATGTTTCTCTTGATGTGAGATAATGTTTGTCATTAATAACCTGCAAGTAACAGCACTGGGTTTTTGCCTTTGGCTTCTCCTTCTACTTGAGAAGTTTGGCCAGGTTTACCAAGGATTCCATACTGCTTCGTGTCTCTGACTTCTCCACCCACATTCTTTGGGCATTGACTTTGCATTAAGGGTTGGGTTGAGAAACAAGTATCATAATAGCTTTGGGGCACTGGGAGAGTCAAAACAATGAGAAGACTCTCCTTCAAGAAACACCTTCACTTCTCACTGAAGTCAATTACATCAGAGGAAGGGAAGTCTCAGTTCAGAAAGTTCCCTGGTTGTGTTAGATAACCTTCTTAAGCAACCAGAAGTGACACAGTGTGAAACTTAAGGTGCTGCAGGTGTTTAAAGAGGGCACAGTGGACTTTTAAATGTGTACGGCAACGCAATATGTGAATGAAGTTTCAAAATATCATCGGAGCCCAGCATTTGACCAAAGATAGTTAGTCAATACCTTATTCCTAACTAGCATCTTAAAAATATCTTGGGCTACTGCATTTAATGTGCACATTTTCTAATGGTGGGTAATGGTTTGCATGGCAATGGAGCAATGAATATTTAAAATCCAGACTTGTAAAAGGCTATGCAAAGTGCCACACAATATCTCCAAATTATGTTCAGCACCTTGGATAAGGTCTTCGTAGTTTAAGTTGAAACTAGGTGGAGCAGCACCACTGATATGGAAGCCACCAGTTGACAAGGGATTATAATATAGCAGATACCCGAGGAAGCATGGTGAACACACTGTTGCAGGAGTAGTAAATCCACTCTGAAATTTACTGCTTCTCTTCCTGCAGATGACAGCTGAAGAGGAGCCAGACTTCTGAAGAGACAGGGTCAAACCCAAGGAGAACTACCCAAATCTATAATCAAGAAATCATTAAACCAGGGGTCCCCACATTAAGACCCGTGGGATGGATGTAGCCATCCAAGGTCTTTTACCTGCCCCCCCCCACTCTAAACTTTAGACTTAGGGTCACTCCAAGTCTGAAACAACTTGAAGGCACACAACAACAACAACAACAACAATCTTAATTAACTTGACTATTTCATCAGCCAAAAGCAGGCTCACACTTCCCATTGAAATACTGATATGTTTATGTTGGTTAAAATTGTTTTTCATTTTAAATGTATTGTTCTTTCATGGGTTTTTGCACTACAAATAAGATGTGTGCAATGTACATAGGAATTCATTCATTTTTTTTTTCAAACTATAATCCAGCCCCCCCAAGTCTGAGGGATTTTGAACCAGCTCTTTGGTAAAAAGGTTTGAGGACCCTTGCCTTAAACAAATAGTATACAAGGAGGTCAACAGCTGGTATAAAACCCATGTTTCATACACACACACACACACACACACACACACACACACACACATATAATTTGGGGATATTAATTGTTTTTGGTAAGTAAGAATTCAACATTTCCCTGCCTAGAGAGGGAACACAAATTTGTTCATTTGTGGTCAAGGACAATGTTTCCAACACTACTACCACTAAGCCAGTCTAAAACTTTACTGCATTTTCCATTGGTTTTGCTAAACTATCATGTTTACAACCAAAAAAACATTCAAATGGTTACAGTGAGAACAACTGGGATTTTCTTTTTTCCTTTGATTTGTGCTTTATCTTTCTTAGCTCTATACAGGTAAAATGCATTTCAAAATTCATGTTCTCATATATTGTGGAATGTTGTAATTTCCAGAGTTTGTTTTCTAAAGCTTCTGAAAATTAAAATCTTAATATTACAGGATATGAGCTCAGAGTTGGTCAGTGAATTCATGGCCTCAACAATGACCATATTCTCTACAATGCAACAAAATACTTAACCAAACCCCAGTGGATCTCAAAGGCCCACTCTACTTCTAGTGATTCTCTCTTTTATACATAATGTATATTTTACAAGTATATACCTATGATACATAGACATAGTACAGATGAAGGGAACCAAAATGGACTATGAAATTGAGGAGTCTTTCTTCTGAAGGGTTCTCATTGGGACCGTTAGTTTGCAAGATTAAAAACATATACAAGGGATTGGTAACTAATACTAATGACAGGTTTATCATTCCTTATCACAATCTGGTAGTAAGTTCCGAAGAAGCCAAAATGCACACTTCATGTCCATTTTTGAAGCTTCAATACTTTTTTGTCAGGCAAAAAAATGTTAAAATAGCATACAGGGAAAAAAAAGAGAAAAGTGATGGTGTTGGAGTCACAGCCAGTTTGTATCAGATGATGTTTCTGTACTTTCGTCCTGTCACTATAGTTGGGAACTATCCATTAATTGGGAATCACCCAATAAGATACTGGGAAAAACAAATTAGGACCATAAAGTTACCAGTGTGAAATTAAAATTTAGGGTAGCAAGGACCAGTGGAGTTAATTACAAAAATAACACAAATGAGAATACAATCACATTTTTAATGTAAAAAAAATGACACTCTAGCCAATTTTACAAGTTATCCTTAAAGAGCACTTTTAGGCATTTGGGATCCATTTGAATGGGTATTTTTCAAATTTATGGCATTCTCTTCTTAACAGCCCAAGAGTTTCAAAGGGTTAGTGAACAGCCAGCAAATTCTTTGATGTGAATGGAAAGAAGGTTCAACAGACCAATGACCAAAATGTAAGTGTTCACACAACAGTTATAATAGTTCAACTGCCATGGTTGCATCTTCCAGATTTATTCTTGAAGGACCTAGGACAAAAGTGCTCATGCAATGCACTCAAGATATCTATGCTCAATTGGACCTAGCAAGCATTGGTAGGTCTTCAGTCACAAGGTTTTTGGCTTCCCAAAAATGAATATTCATTTAGAACACTGACTATCCCACCTCCGTTACCCCTAAGAAGAATATATACTAGGGCTAGGTTTGAACAACTCGGTATTATGATGCAAACCGGGTGTTACTGTAACATCCCAAGAAGCGAGAGATTCTGTGTATGGGGAGAACAAACAGTGGAAGGTATTGAACATTTCTTGATTGACTGTCCAGCATATACT
The DNA here is from genome assembly GCF_037176765.1 of Anolis sagrei. Taxonomy (NCBI): domain Eukaryota; kingdom Metazoa; phylum Chordata; class Lepidosauria; order Squamata; family Anolidae; genus Anolis; species Anolis sagrei. Next base: position 169,712,510 of record NC_090021.1, on the reverse strand, counting down.
GAACTGAGATATAGGTATTTACATTCAATATTATCCAACTTTAGGTCACCCAACAGGAATGATCTTCTGACATTCCTCTTGCAAGGACAGGAAAGATCCACCATAATCAGAGTAAGCATTTTTATTCTGAAAGCTATCAAGAAAACAGATTTCCCGAAAGAAGAACCAGGAAAATAAGATTCTGACTGTAAATAGAAGGTCAGCTGCTGTCCTCTCCTTTTTGCCTTGTCTTGTATTTTGAAATGGTCATGTGACTGGTCAAATAAATTATTATTATTATTATTATTATTATTATTATTATTATTACTACTACTTGGAGGAAGTACATAGAATTCTCTGTAGATGGATGTCAGACCCATTGAACAGAAAGAAGTGGAAATATAACAAAAAACTATAAATCCCAGAATTCTGTAGCATGGAGCCACAAAATTTAAAAGAGGTTTATTTATTGTGTCAGGAGCGAACCAAAACAGTTGTACTGCATTAAAAACAAACAAACAAACAAAACACGAATGTTGCAGTATGGGTATTCTATTAAATGTCTTTTGACCAGTATCTGGCCACTTGGAGTGCCTCTGGTGTTGCTGCAAGAAGGTCCTCCATTGTACATGTGGCAGGGCTCAGGTTGCATTGCAGCAGGTGGTCAGTGGTTTGCTCCTCTCCACACTCACATGTCGTGGGCTCCACTTTGTAGCCCCATTTCTGAAGGTTGGCTCTGCATCTTGTGGTGCCAGAGCACAATCTGTTCAGCGGCTTCCAAGTCACTCAGTTTTCTGTGTGCCCAGGAGGGAGTCTCTCATTTTGTATCTGTCAGGTTTTACAATGTGTTGTAATGTAATATAGCTGAGTCATGCACTGCTAATGGGCTTCTATTGGAAATGCTGAGTCATGCATCAACTGTATATAGGGAATCATTTGGGGAATGTTTTCTGGCCTAGTCCAGGTGATTGTGAATGATGTAATCCTGGGTTTGAGTTGAGTCAATGAGTTGGGAACCAACCGGTGATTGCTATGTGTAAATGAATTGTATATAAGGAAGTCATGTACAGTGTATATCTCTCCTTGTGCTGTGATGTTGTTCGTCGAAGGCTATATGTAATTAAAAGAACCTGTCTGCTAAGAGAAGATATTACTGAGTGCTGTGGTAAGTCTGTAATATCATCTAGACTAGGGGAAAGACAATGGTAAAACTGACAATGGCCGGGCATGTGCTCAAGTGTAAGTAAAAGGTTCCAGAGTGACTGCAGGCTGTGGGAGCAGTTGACTGAAAATACTGTGCAGGAAGAAGCTACTGGAAAACGCTGAAGTTGTGCAACTGATCTGCTGCTGAATTGTGAAGTTAATCTCAACAGTATCAGCCATTGATTGAGGTTCTGGGTTTGAGCCTGCCACTTTTGGACTCTCACTTGCTGAGGTGTTCCAGCAAGTGTCTCTGTACATCTTAGAAATCTATTTATTGATTTAAGTCATTGGCGTGCTGGCTGATACCCAAACAGGGGGTGGGCCAGAGATGTCACTGCCTTGGTCCTTTCACTGTGAGAGAAGCCTCCCCGCAGAATTGCAAGACATCCAGGTGTCCCCTGGACAACGTCTTCATAGACAGCTGATTCTCTCACTCCAGAAGCGACCAAAAGTGATTTAAAAGTGGTATCCAAGTACTACTGCTATATAGCATGGAAACATGGCACAGGATCTTAGGAAATATGCTTTAGGAACACGTTTCCCAGTGTGCTGTGTTACAAATCTTACTCTTTTCAGCCAGTAATTAGATGTTAAGGAAAATGTCAAAGAAAGAGTACCATATGCCATTTATCCTCTCTAACCTACATTTTCCCACATTAAGGATTAACATAATGGCATGTTATCATGCGAAAAAACCCTTACCAGAGTTAATGTAAATAGATTAGATTGTTGAGCTTGTTGACAGCTAACAAAATGTATTAAGCCGTTCTACTCAAATTCCAATCTTTGCTTCTAGTTTACTTTGATAAGTGCTTTGAACTTTATTTGCCAATGTGCACAACATAAGGCTTCTTTCTGGACCTGGTTTTATGTTGCAAATACGTTCAGTAAAGGCCTCGTGATTAATCAACTTTTCGAGATAACTACTTCCTGCTCTATACTTTGGGATCTACTTCCAACAATGGCTAGCTGGGGGATTTGTGTTTGTGGAAGAAAGTAAAAGGTAGAATAATAGAATAATAGAGTTGGAAGAGACCACATGGCCCATCTAGTCCAACCCCCTGCAATGCAGGAAAAGCACAATCTAAGTGCCTGGCAGATGGCCATCCAGCTCTGTTAAAAAGCCTCCAAGGAAGGAGCTTCCACCACACTCCAAGGCAGAGAGTTCCACTGCTGCATAGGTCTTACAGTCAAGAGGTTCTTCCTAATGTTTGGGTGGAATCTCCTTTCCTGAAATTTGAACCCATTGCTCTGAGCCCTAGTTTCCAGGGCAGCAGAAAACAAGCCTTCTTCTTCTTTATGACACCACTAGCTGTCCCCTGCCACGTATTGCTGTGGCCCACATGGCTGTTCTGTGTGGGAGTTTTGGCCCAATTCTATCGTTGGTGGGGTTCAGAATGCTCTGTGATTGTATGTGAACTACAAATCCCAGGAACTACAACTCCCAAATGTCAAGACTCTATTTTCCCCAAACTCCACCAGTGTTCACATTTGGGCATATTGAGTATTTGTGTAGAGTTTGGTCCAGATCCATCATTGTTTGAGTCCAGTGCTTTTTGGATGTAGGTGAACTACAACTCCAAAACCAAAGGACACTGCCCACCAAACCCTTCCAGTATTTTCTGTTGGTCATAGGAGAACTGTGTACCAAGTTTGGTTCAATTCCATCGTTGGTGGGGTTCAGAATGCTCTTTGATTGTACATAAAGGACAAATCCCAGAAACTACAACTCCCAAATGACAAAATCATTTTTTTTTTTTGAGTGAAGGACATACATTGGACTGTTAGGTGTCTTGTATCCAAATTTGGTGTCAATTCGTCTAGTGGTTTTTGAGTTCTGTTAATCCCACAAACGAACATTACATTTTTATTTATATAGATTTCACATATTTATACATGGCTATCAGGTCTCCTCTCAACCTTCTCTTCTGCAAGCTAATGAAGTTCCATTTCAAAAACAACACAGCTAGTAAAATTTGAGTTACTTTTTTGTGTTAGTTTTATAAGGTGCTGCCAGATATTTCTTGGACAGGAATTTCCCAATTTTAACTCCTTTATCTTCTAAATTCTAAAATATTTTTCTTAAATGAGCAAAACAACATGTAATGTCCTAAGCAATCATCTTTGACTATTGCATCAAGGAACAATAATGCATTATTTTTGCAACTTTCTAACAGGAAATGAATTATTTTCTTAAATAACTTTCCACGTTCATGATCCCAGTTTAAGAGCTCATGCCTTCCAAAACAGACCCGCCTCCTAAGATTCACACAGGCCTAAATAATTCTGAGTTGAAGTGAGATAATCCACAACTACATTTGATAGATAGCTTTAAATCTCTAACAAAGAAAAATATTATTAACCGTGAAATTCAATTGACATTTTTCATAAGAGCATTATTTTTCGTTCTCGTTTCTTCAGCTTCACAACAAAGAGGAAAGTGCTGAGTCACAACTTTGAAATCATAAATAAAGAGAATTTCGTTCACCTCTTAAATGTGTTTCCAAGTGACTGTTCAAAAATAAGGGGAGTTATGGCTAAGGAAGAAAAAATGTGAACGGATTAGACTAGAATGGCATTTTTCAATAGCTTCCAAATGACATTTTTAAAAGATTTTTTAAAAAATTCATTTCCATGAGATAGCATACTTTGGCCATGTTAGCCCAGTGGAAATCAGAAGAACAAAAGCAAAATGAAATGAAATCCTTGGACATTATATCTGGAATGCTTGGTCTTTCTCTGATACTCGGGAGTCATTGAAATCTGACATTGTTCAATCGAAAATCTAGAAGGTAAGAGTAGTAAACAATGATATGTCCAGTAGCAATTCACACTTATTTCCACTCAAATTAATCTCAGACTTTTTTTTCTAAAGACAGCTGCTGGAGAACAGCAGACTAGTATGCAAAATACTTATATCATTCATCAGTTGTCATCGCCTTAGTATTTCAAACTAATGGCCATCTGTTCAAATGTGCACATTAATTTAAAATCTGCCAGAATAAGAAATGTAGAAAAAGAAATACAAATGGAAAGGTACTTCATGGTCTCAGCTCAATTCCACTGCAGATGTTTTAACTTCTGTTATGATAATTATAATTATTATTATTAATCCTAAATAGCATAAAGACACCAGATCCCATCTGATGTTGGCAGCTAAGCAAGGTCAGCCCTAGTCAATATTCAGATGGGAGACCACCACCAAATACCAGGAGCCCCCGGTGGGGCAGTGGGTTAAAGCCCTGTGCTGGCAGGACTAAAGACCGACAGGTTGCAGGTTCGAATCCGGGGAGAGGCGAATGAGCTCCCTCTATCAGCTCCAGCTCCTCAATCGGGGACATGAGAGAAGCCTCCCACAAGGATGATAAAACATCAAAAATCATCCTGGCGTCCCCTGGGCAACGTCCTTGCAGACAGCCAATTCTCTCACAACAGGATGCTCCTGACACGACCAAAAAAAAAAAAAGGTAGGCTATATCTCAAAGCAACTGGCACAACCACGTATGAGTATTCCTTGCTGAAGAAACCCCTATGAAAAGTACAGAGTCATTTGGAGCTATTTGATCTTCTGGGGTTAGGACCTGGGATCACTGGCATGGCGTCTTTCATATTCATGACCAACCTTACCTGGGGCCATTGAGCATGCCAATTGAGGAATGATAGGGCTGTAGTCCAATATGAGACTCCAGGTTGGGGAAGACTGGTCATGACTACCTTCAAACTCTGAAGATAGGAAGGATGAACCCTTCTTTTGCCTTGTTCCTTTTGACCTAGCTACCTGGATAGAATTCCTAGACCTTCTGTAGCTCTTGCTTGAATAAAAAGTAATTTATTGTTCCTGGTTCCCATGCCTTCACTCTCTGCTAATTTCTTATTGCCGACCGATATTTGAATTTGGTTCAACATGGTTCATTCTTTGACTCCAATGCTTGCTCAATTTTTTTAACTTGACTGATTTTGTCAATACTTTCTACCTGGGATTAAACAGCTGATACTTTTACACTCTGTCATGGTCATTTTACATTCTCTGAAGTATTAGTCTCCCACTTCCCATTTTGTGTCAAATTTGACAAGCATGTCTTTCATCCATCATCTAAGTAATTTATAGAGACGTTGAACAACACTGGATGCAGGTCAGAACCCCCCAGTCACTTTTCTCCAGGATGAAGAGGAACCATTGGTGTGCACTAGGCTGTGCGATCGATTAAAAAGAAGTTTCAAAATTTATTACAAAATTAGGGGGTGTTTCTAAAGGATTTCTAAAGTATTATTAGTATTATTAGTGAATTTTTCATTACTATAACAAGAGTAACAAAATTTCATTACTTTTTCGTTATAATTGCATAAGTGGGGAAACTTCGGGGCTTCCTTTCTCCCTCATTTTTACAGCTATAGTGGTGAGACATTTACCAATGTTAGCCCATCAAGTTTCAAAACGTTTCACCTATCCACTGATTTTTGGGGAATTTTCAGTTTTTATAAACAACTTTTTAAAAAAATTAGAAGAGCTATCTCCTTGAATTTTCTATACAATGACAAAAGATAATGGGGATCATTTCCCCAACTTTCAGAAAGTTTTGACAAAAATGATTTTTTTTTAAAAAAAATCACAACAGCTGTCTCATTGAATGTCTCTCATATTAACAAATAGAACTTCTATTTAGGGGTTTCTTTCCAGCTCAACACAGAGATTTACTTACTAGAAGTATCAAGTCAGTCCTCCTCTTTGTAGATTCAACAGTTTATTGGAACTCTGGCTGGCTGCTGCTGTTGTTGTTCATTCGTTCAGTCGTCTCCGACTCTTCGTGACCTCATGGACCAGCCCACGCCAGAGCTCCCTGTCGGCCGTCACCACCCCCAGCTCCTTCAAGGTCAGTCCAGTCACTTCAAGGATGCCATCCATCCATCTTGCCCTTGGTCGGCCCCTCTTCCTTTTGCCTTCCACTTTCCCCAGCCTAATTGTCTTCTCTAGGCTTTCCTGTCTCCTCATGATGTGGCCAAAGTACTTCAGCTTTGTCTCTAGTATCCTTCCCTCCAATAAGCAGTCGGGCTTTATTTCCTGGAGGATGGACTGGTTGGATCTTCTCGCAGTCCAAGGCACTCTCAGAACTTTCCTCCAGCACCACAGTTCAAAAGCATCTATCTTTCTTCGCTCAGCCTTCCCTAAGGTCCAGCTCTCACATCCTTAGGTTACTACAGGGAATACCATGGCTTTGACTAGGCGGATCTTTGTCGCCAGTCTGATGTCTCTACTCTTTACTATTTTATCAAGACTGGACATTGCTCTTCTCCCAAGAAGTAAGCGTCTTATGATTTCCTGGCTACAGTCTGCATCTGCAGTAATCTTTGCGCCTAGAAATACAAAGTCTGTCATGGCCTCCACATTTTCTCCCTCTATTTTCCAGTTGTCAATCATTCTTGTTGCCATAATCTTGGTTTTTTTGATGTTTAGCTGCAACCCGGCTTTTGCGCTTTCTTCTTTCACCTTGATTAGAAGGCTCCTCAGCTCCTCCTCGCTTTCGGCCATCAGAGTGGTGTCATCTGCATATCTGAGGTTGTTAATGTTAATGGCTGCTGCTACAGAGGGATAAATTTCTCCCTCTCCTGATTGGGGCTCTCTGATACTGAGCAGAATACTGGGAAATGTTTAGGGCAGGGCCTTTTGAATTCTCTGTTATAGAGCTCCTCATTTCCCAAACTACATTTCCCAGAATTCTGTGTTGTCTCAGTCTCTTTTCCAACAAACTCTGCTTTCTCCCTGCTTTCCCTCTCCTAATAGTGAGTGAATATTAATTTAAAGTGGAACAGCAGCCTTTTTGGATTTGCTTGCTTCCTTGCACTGAAAATGAAACTGACTTTGGGAGGCTTCTGAGGTTTGCAAAATTCAAACGTAAAAGTATTGGGTAAGTTTCGATTCTTAAGTTTTTGACGTGGGCTACACCCGTGCACCAGATATCACATCATCAGTATGAATGTAACTAATTTGATCCACTTTATGAGTACTAGCAATAATTTTGCACAGCCCTAGTGAGCATCCTTTGAGTTCACTTGGTCATCGATTATGAATCCACCTAACAGCACCACTGTCTAGTTCCCCAGTTTCCCTGCAAGAATATCGTGAGAGACCTTGTCAAACGCCTTACTAAAATCAAGATACCCTATATTTACAGCAATCCCTTTGTCTACCGCGCTTTAACTCCACCTAAAAGGTTTGCATTTACTTGTTTTTGAGAAACATATGCTGTCTCTTAGCAATCCCACCATTCTTTTCTAAGTATGCACAGACTGGCTGTATAATTATGTGTTCTAGAACTTTTCCTTGTATTGATGTCAGGCTGATTTGTCAGCAGTTGTTTGGATTCTATATTTGTCTCCCTTCAAGATGGAGACAATATACATATGCCCTCTTCCAATCTGCTGAGACATTTCCTTTTCCTCAAGACTATCTGAAGCTTACTGACAATTGCTCTATAACAGAGCTTTTTAAATCTTTCCATTTGTGACACCTTTCAACCTGAGAAACTGTAATGTGACCCTGGGTATATAGGTATATAAAGTAGGTATAAAAATCATAACATTTATTGATAACAAATCAGCATTTCTAAGGTTTGATAGGCTGATTTCCCTTTTTATGAAGTACAGATGAAGCATCTTCTGCAGAGTCCACTGTGGATAATAATAAGTTATTTATTTGACCAGTCATATGACCATTTCAAAATGCAACATGACAATTGAAAAAGGAGAAGACAGCAGCTGACCTATTTACAGTCTGCATCTTAATTCCACTGTGGATACGGTATAACACATTCATGCAAATTTCTAAAATAGCCACTAGGTGACATTAAGAATTTTTTGGGACCCCAACATTGACCTAAGGCAGGCATGGGCAAACTTTCTAACTTGGGGGCCATATGGAGGGCTGGAGCGGGATGGGCGGGCCAGGAGGGGGTTCTCTCCAAGTCTCCTTCCTGCCCTTTCTCTTTTCTTTTGGAAGTAGAAAGTAAAGAACAGATGGGAAACATTTGGATCCCAAAAAGGTTAGCCTTGGTCAGGATGAGATGGTGGACAGGAGATAAAAAGTGTATCCATTAGACTCTCTGTTGCCTACTCCTGCTATATAATCCTAGAATCCAAGGGCCATCAAGTCCAACCCACTGCCATGCAAGAAGGCACAATCAAAGCAGTCCCGGTAGACAGTCTCTGTGGAAAAAGCCTCCAGAGAAGGAGACACCACCACACTCCCAGGCAGCCTAGGCCACTCTCCAGAAAGTTCTTCCTAATCTTTTCAGTTGAATCTCTTTCCCTGCCATTTGAAACCATTGCTCCCTTGTGCCCTAGTCTCTAGAGAGGAGAAAGTCAGTTTTTCCCCTCCCTGGATGGCCATTTGTCAGGGTTGATTTGAATGCAATATTCCTGCTTCTTGGCAGGGGGTTGGACTGGATGGCCCATGAGGTCTCTTCCAACTCTTTGATTCTATGATTCTATGATCCTCCTCAATGGGACACCCTTTGAAATCTTGAAACATGATTCTCATGTTCCCTCTCTAGCTCCTCTACTCCCAGCTAAACAGGAAGAGAGGAGGAAGGAAAAAGAGAAGGAAGGGAGGAAGAAAAGGATGAAAGGAAGGAAGGGTGGAAAGGAATGGAGGGAGGGGGGAGGGAGGAAAGACAAAAGGGAAGAAAGGAAAAAAGGCGAAAGAGAGAGGGGGGAAAGGGGATGAAAGAGGGAAGGAAGAATGGAAGGGAAGGAAGGCGGGAGGTAGAAAGAGGGAGGTAAGGGAGGGAGGAAGGAAAGGAGGAAGGAAAGTGAGAAGGAAGGAAGGATAGGATGGTGAGAGAGAGGAGGGCCTCAAAAAGAGCCCAAAGGACCACATCCGGTCCCTGGCCTGGGTTTGCCCATACCTGACCTAAGGGGACTCCATTGGGGGTCAGGATACATAGTTTTAAAAAACCCTGCTTTATAAGATCTTTTAGTACACTTGAATGCAGTCATCTAGCCCTAGAGACTTGAATTTGGTTATAGTACCTAGGGCCCCTTCCACACAGCTGTATAAAATCCACATTGAACTAGATTATACTACAGTGTGGCCTCAGATAATCCAGTTCAAAGGAGATATCATGGATTATCTTCCTTGATATTCTTGGTTATATGGCTGTGTGGAAGAGCCCTAGATATTCCCTTAGTATAGACTGCATTTGACTCATTGTATCATTTGTCCTAAGTACAACAGACAAAACAAAGTTGTGAAGATTTTATTGCCCATTCCAGCTTCTATATATAAACAAGAATGTAGTGTTGGAGACCATCCCATGTTTAGGTAGAGATACTTTTTGTGATGAGAGAACTCAGTATGTTAGTACTCAATATCGTATACAATGAAACTATTTTACCTTTAGCAACATAGATATCAACAGCCTCTTCCTTGTATTAAAATGCAAATAGTTTAAGCTTGTAAAGTATCATTTTGCTTAACTATTAAATATTAAAATAGGCCATTTTCATAAAAAGGTGCTAATATAAGATATATAGTTGCAGTCTAAAAATGTATTGTTCCTTAAAATAACATAATGAACTCATACAGCAATCCAATAAAGCAATTAAAATGGATACATTACCAGTCAAATAAAAAAATTAAATTGTAATTAACTTTTGTTGTAATTTATTCTTAAGAATCCAATAGTTATGTTGACAGCATGGTTTCTTCTGGTCTGCTGACATCTGCATACTGATAACCTTCAGCATTTTCCCATCAGAATCTGAACATAGAATCATAGAGTTGGAAGAGACCTCATGGGCCATCCAGTCCAACCTCCTGCCATGAAGCAGCAAAATTGCATTCAAAGCACCCCCGACAGATGGCCATCCAGACTCTGTTTAAAAGCTTCCAAAGAAGGAGCCTCTACTGCACTCTGGGGTAGAGAGTTCCATTGGTGAACAGCTCTCACAGTCAGGAAGTTCTTCCTAATGTTCAGTTAGATTCTCCTTTCTTGTAGTTTGAAGCCATTGCTCCACATCCTAGTCTCTAGGGAAGCAAAAAACCTGTTCGCTCCCTCCTCCCTATGACTTCCTCTCACATATTTATACATGGCTGTATTCTATTTATCTGATGTGACTTGAAACAATAAACATAATTTCCAAATAAAGCCTTGTATCTGTATATTTACAACCACATTAAAGCTACATTAATGATGGCATCCTGTTAGTGACTTATGTGCTCGTATGGTAAGGTATGTATGTGGGCAAATATCATTTCACAACAGATATCTTCTCATGACAGGGTTGGAAGCAGGGTTACACACATAGCAAAAGTACACATTATAGTTTTGCATTGCAGATGGTGTGCAGCATTTGTGTATTTTGCATCGTATTTGTACATCATGTGTTGCAGTTATGCATTACAAATTATAGTTTAGCATTGCAGATTGCATGCAGCATTTTTGTCTTGTGCATCATAGTTGTACATCATGCATTGCAGTACATTGTACAATGACACCCAAACACTGAAATGTGTTGTGCCACATTTCCATCCTGTAAGAGGGTTGCACAGTACTAGTGCAGGGTATCTCTGCACAGGCATGTAGCTGGGGGGGGGGCTTGGGGGCTTCAGCCCCCCCCCCCCCCAATTCTCATCCTTACTGGTACATTATTTAAACTGTTACGCTTATTCATATCATGATCTGATCACCATGCTCAATATATCCCATATGCATGGGGGTATTGGGGTAACAATACAAAAGGTTTACTAGGGTAGACCCTCTTTCACTCAGACTCAGCCCCCCCCCCTGAACCAAACTCAGCCCCCCCCCCCCCCCCCGCAACAAAATCCTGGCTATGGGCCTGCCTCTGCATGTGGATATTAACACTTCACTTAGGAAATATTGGATTGCAAGCTAGGTGTATGCTTTAATCTTGCCCTTTATTCATTCTCAAGATCTTAGAATTCAAATAAATACAGTAAGACCACTATATCTGTGGGAGATATGTTCTCAGCTAGAACGCAGTTACCTGAAACCACAGATATCAATTAACATCATTAAATTACCTGACTTCTGATCCTAGGATACCATATAGTAATCCTGGAGGATCTAGAAATCCCTAGACAAATATCCTCTCAAGGAATTTGCTGGGTCCTCTAGGGCAGAGAGTCTTAAACTTTTTCCATTGATGGCTCCTTTCTACCTGAGAATTTTTTATACCAGGTATATAGGTATATAAAATAGGTATATATATATATATATATATATATATACACACACACACACACACACACATTTACCAATAATAAATCAGAATTTGCAAGGCTTGCTAAACAGGTTGATTTTCCAGCTGAAGTATTTTTTGCAGAAACTACTGCAAACACTGCATGCTGTTGCTAACAGGTTTGTGTAAATGGGTGGCATTCGTAAACCCTTGACTGTTGCCAATTCTTGTGACCCCCAACATTGAGCCCAGGAGACCCCATTTAGGGTTAGAACCCACAGTTTAAGAAGCAGGATGACTCTATGGTAACTTTGGGGGGAAATTACCATAAAATTGCCTTATATTTTATTTTGTTTTATAGGAGCCCCCAGTGGCACAATGGGGCAAACCCTTGTGCTGGCAGGACTAAAGACCGGCAGGTCACAGGTTTGAATCCGGGGAGAGTGTGGATGAGCTCCCTCTGTCAGCTCCAGCTTCTCATGCAGGGACATGAGAGAAGCCTCCCACAAGGATGGCAAAACATCGAAACATCCAGGCGTTCCCTGGGCAACATCCTCGCCGACGGCCAATTCTCTCACACCAGAAGCGACTTGCAGTTTCTCAAGTCACTCCTGACACAAAAAAATCTGTTTTATGCTTTTGTTTTTATATTTTAGTGTGCTTTATTTTAAACATGTTTATTCGGGCACGTCTCCATTGAAGCTGCCTCAAGTCCCTCCAGGGAGATGGAGGCGGGGTATAAAAATAAAGATATCATTATATTATTATAAATGATCTAGCAAATTCCTAAAGAGATCATATTTCCCCAGGTACAAGTAACTGAAATCATAAATAGGATTTCTGCAGTTCCAGGGTTTTACTCTAGTGATATATAGTGATATATATTTTAGATCCTTACACACCTAGACAGAGAAACAGACAGACAGAGACAGAAACATATACCCCACACGAAATTAAAATAATAGGATTTTATTTTAGGGTTTTGTAAATGAAAAGTTAAATAAACACGCACAATTGAATATTAATCCATTGACAGTATTATTAATCCATTGACAGCTTAATTTTTTCGTACAGAATTCCCATCACTCCTTCAAGATCAGAATCATAGAGTGGGAAGAGACCTGGTGGACCATCCAGTCCAACCCCCTGCCAAGGAGCAGGAAAATTCCATTCAAAGCACCCCTGACAGATGGCCATCCAGCCTCTGTTTAAAAGCTTCCAAAGAAGGAGCCTCCACCACACTCCAGGGCAGAGAGTTCCACTGCTGAAAGGCTCTCACAGTCAGGAAGTTCTTCCTCATGTTCAGATGGAATCTCCTTTCTTGTAGTTTGAAGCCATTGTTCCGTGTCCTAGTCTCCAGGGCAGCAGAAAACAAGCTTGTCCCCTCCTCCCTATGACTTTCTCTCACATATTTATACATGGCTATCATGCCTCCTCTCAGCCTTCCCTTCTTTGGGCTAAACATGCCCAGCTCTTTAAGCCGCTCCTTATAGGGCTTCTTCTCCAGAGCCTTTATTATTTTAGTCGCCCTCCTCTAGACACATTCCAGCCTGTCAATATCTCTCTTCAATGGTGGCGCCCAGAATTGGACACAATATTCCAGGTGTGGTCTAACCCCAAAGAATAGAGGGGTAGCATGACTTCCCTGGACCTAGAACTGTTCTACATCACTTTGTCATTTATCTGACTGTTTTGGAACTGTCAAAACTATGCTGCCAAATTTTTAAATTATTTTTTAAAAAAGAAATTGATATTTTAGTTCTTGTTTCAAGCCTTTTCTTTTAACAAAAAATGAATAATTCTCACAGAAGACATTTAAAAAATCATTAAACTCCATCCATTTCCCACCTGACAGCCTGTAAGGGGGATAAAATTAAGAGAAACGCCTATCTATCTTTTTCATTAATATTTAAAACTAAAGAAGGTGCCATGTTCCAAGCTGAAGTGAAACCTGAAAAATGGTTGTTATGTCAAGCTTAACTCTTACATTTACATGCAAAGTTTATTGATTAGTCCACTGACCGTATCAACATTAAAGACAAAAAAAAGAAACGTAGACAAATAGACAATAATCACTATCCTAAGACTCCCATAAAAGTGAACTAACATACATTCAAACTTGATTAAGTTAAAAGGTAATTAAAAACACCATCATTAAAATGCCAAGGTAAAATTTCAGTATATGGCTCCTACTTTCTAAGGAGAAGGAGACTTGTCAAAAACCTATTTCGGTAGCAATATTTCTCAACGGCGAGATTGATTAGTACAAGCTACGAAAACATGCATGGAAATAAGAAGCGCACCATGGCTGATGTTGAGACACAGTTTTCTGATGAAAACACAATGGATCCATTGCCCAAGGGGGTGAAATGGTGCTTCGATTTTTTCCAGCTTCTATTAGCAGCTCACAACTGGCCTCCTCCCACCTGCTGCTGCGCTTATGGGCATTGTGTGCCACGAGGGGCTCTATTGTAGCCCTGCGCATAAAATACAGTGCTCAATACTGCCTGACTACCATGGCAATAATCTCTGAGCCATAGTGTTTTGAGCAGATCTAATGGAGATTCAAGCTCAGGCCTATCAGTCACTCCTTTGTTCCCTAAAAATAACTCCAGTTTAATTGCAACTAGCTACAGTTTTCTAATTCTTTGTGACCCCAACCCTCTAAATCTATTATCCAGAGACAGTCAAAGTAAATCCTGAACAAAGGTGTGGGTCAGATACTGCTGGCCATCTGTCTGCCAGGTGCTTTGTGGCTTAGCCGCTCTCAATGAATGCGCCCCCACCAAGGAAGCCATTTCTATAGTGCAAACAGGCCTTGCTTTTAAAGACCGAGGAAGTGTAGGGTTTTTTTGGTTGCAAATCAATATTTTTCTGCCACTGTTCCAGAATTGATGTGATGTTTAAAGGATGTGCCTTTAAAAGAGATGGTTTCTTTGCTTGCTTATCAGCAAAGTTGTAAAATAAAATTTCCCTTCTGAATTAGAGATAGCTGCCAGGGTGAGGTCAATCAATACAACCATTCTGCACTGTGCAGAGTCTAGCATGTCACTTTGTACAGTGAATGGAATAAAAACTATAATGCACAGAGTGGCAAGAATTCAAGCGCAGAGTTTTAAAGGGTAATATGATGCAAAGGAGTCCTGTGAGTCCTCCTGGACTCATTGCTGAGCCTGGATCCTCAAGGTGCGGCGATGTCTAGGGGGGCTTTTGTACAATTAAAGCTTGTGCACTAGCTACGTCCGTACCTTGAGAAGTCAGACTTGGCCACAATGGTCCAGACTCTTGTTACATGTAGGATAGACTACTGGAACATGCTCTACATGGGGCTGCCATTGAAGACGGTTGGGAAGCTTCAAATAGTCCAACGACTATTTGAAGGTTAATAACTGGGGCGGCATACAAGGAACCAGGCATGTAGCTGGGGGGGGGGGGTTGAGGGGCTTCAGCCCCCCCCCCCCGAAATTCTCATGGTGGTTTGCGAAAAGGCCTTACTGGTGCATTATTTAAACTGCTATGATTATTCATATTCATATGATCTGATCACCATGCTCAACATATCTCATATGCATGGGGTATTGGGGTAATGATACAAAAGGTTTGCTAGGGTAGACCCTCTTTCACTCAGATTCAGCCCCCCCCCCCCCCGAAACAAACTCAGCCCCCCCCCCCCCCCCCCCGAATCGAAATCCTGGCTACGGGCCTGCAAGGAACACACAACTCCCATGTTATGTCAGCTCCATTGGCTGCCTGTTTGCTACCGGGCACAACTCAAAGTGCTGGCTTTGGCCTATAAAGTCCTAAACGGTCCTGACCCAGTTTACCTGTCTGAACGCATCTCCCTTTATGAACCACTGCAGAAACTAAGATCTTCTGGGGAGGCCCTGCTCTCAGTCCCGCCGTCACAGGTGCATTTGGCGAGGATGAGAGACAGGGCCTTCTTAGTGATTGCCCTCCAGTTATGAAACTCCCTTCCTGGCAATATTAAATCAGTCCCCTCCCTCCTGTCCTTCAAAAGGATGGTGAAGTCCTGACTGTGGGACCAAGCCTTTGAGGTAGTGAAATGGGGCAAAATGGTGTCCTAAGATGGTTTTGAAGCAACTTTTAAAGTGGATATAAGTGATTTTAATGTTTGTATATATTTATAGTTTTATGTTTGCCGTATATATGTTGTGCTCTGCACTGAGTCCCCTGCAGGGTGAGAAGGGCAGAATATAAATGTTTTAAATAAATAAATAAATAAATAAAAGAGAAGACAAAATGTGAGTACCATGGAATGATGTCCTGTCACTAACCAAGGGTCCCCTAACCCAGGGGTTCTCAAACTGTGCTCTGTGGAGCCCTTGGAGCTCTGCAGGTAATAGTGAGGGGCTCCACAGATCTATGCTGCTTCCTGCCTCCTCCTCTTTCCACCTCCTGAGAAATGCAGGGAAATTAACTTTTGGGGCTGCTGGAAACAACAGCTGCTCCTCCCCCTCCCCAAAAGCCATTTTTCTTCACCTCCCTTGCCGCCCAGATCCTTTCTCTCTCACCTTACTTGCTTCCAAAACCCTATGTCCCTCCCAATGCTTAGGGGGTGCTTTGATTGTGTTTCTCCCGCATGGCAAAAAGGTGTTGAACCGATGGCACCTGAGGTCTTCCACTAAAATACTGTTAAGTTTCTGCTGGTTAAAATTGCTCTTCAAAAGTTTACCCATACCTGATATATATACATTATATATAATATATAAACATTTCTTGGGTCTCCATGAGAAACCTTTCTTCAAAAAGGGCTCCACAGTTGAAAAGGTTTGAGAACCCCAGCTCTAACCCAACAGAGCTTTCAGCAAGTGAAATGATGGGGAGTTGCCATTTTTCTCATCCCTCCACAACCTACATGATCTCCCCTCTCCTTCTGGAACATAATGGGATGATGAAACGTGTCACACAGAGAACAGGAATCATCTACAGACAGTCCTCCACATTTGTAGTTTTCCTTCTGTGGATTTGATTACTCACAATTTCATTAAAATGTTCTCTCTAGAAGCTCTAGTCCTCCAGTCATGCTAGAAGACCTAAAGTTTCCTAGAGAGAAGGACTATCTAAGAAACTCTAGCTTTTTCATTGTAATTCTAAGGACAGCTTCCAGCAGAAGCTGATCATACAGCCATGCTATAGCACCTAAAAACTCCGAGCAAGGTGTTCACAGAATTTATGAAAACATTTTTCTTATTTTTTCACCTTAATGAGGTTCCTATCCCTAGTAAATACGGGACAGGAACCTCTTTGTCCTCTTCTCCACTCACAAAATTCCCCAGGTTTCCAAGGTCTGCCACAAAAATCAGCCTTTTAGTTTCCCACCTGAAAATCCTAAATTTGTAAAATTCTTGCTAAACATATACAGTCGGTCCTCAGGTCCTGCTTTCACAGATTCCACCATCCATGTTGTGAAAACATTTAGAAAAAAAATAAAAAAGGCAAAGTTTGATTTTGCCATGTTCTGCAAGGGAAACTATTTTAATAAACTTGGGCATCCACAGATTTTGATATTCATAGGGGATCCTGGAACGAAACCTTAGAAAACAAGGGCCAACTGATTAAAGTCATATTTATCTTTTGAATAAGTCTCCAGGATATTATTCAAAATGGCTAGCTGAGGGTTCAAGTACACTGGGGATCATCATATGTATAATGTGAACTAAAAAATGGGAATGGGGCAAACATTTCTGAATACCTAAGAGTTTGTCTTTTCTTAAACTAATAAATTCAATACTCAAAAACAAAATGAAATGATGTCCATTTTATCCTGTTAGCTTTGTTCAACTCTTCTATTTCTACCTTCTATACTTCTCTCTTTACCTCTTCTTTGTCTTTTCTTCATATTCTTCTACGAGAGACCAGTTTGTCTGTCTGACAAGAAAATAGCCACTAAGGAACGGATGGGAAGTCACCACAATTTTTTTGTATAGTTTTTTTTTCTTTTTCATATCCATATATATATATATATCCATATATATATATACACACACACACACACACACACACACACACACTAGTCGTCCCCTGCCATGCGTTGCTGTGGCCCAGTCCATTGATCTGGAATTAGGAAGTGTTGGTTTCTAATATATGTAATTTCTTTATGCTTGTGGGTAAACAGTATTTCTTGCTGTTTCTTTGATGTGGAGATTGTCTGGTTTGCCCACCCTGGAACATGCAACACATAATTGTCCTTCTTTAGGGGTCCCTTTCAAATTTATGATACTATATCTGTGTGTGTGTGTGAATCATATCTATCTATCTATATCTATGGCTGGATGGCTCTTTGTCAGGAGGGCTTTGATTACGTTTTCTTGCCCTGGTGAAGGGAGTTGGACTGGATGGCCTAATTATGGGGGTTCTGTGTGGGAAGTTTGCCCCAGTTCTGTCGTTGGTGGGGTTCAGCATGCTCTTTAATTGTAGGTGAACTATAAATCCCAGTAGTTACAACTTCCAAATGTCAAGGTCTATTTCCCCCAAATTCCATCTGTATTCCTATTTGGGCATATGGAATATTCGTGCCAAGTTTGGTCCAGATCCATCATTGTTTGAGTCCAAAAAGCTCTCTGGATGTAGGTGAACTACAACTCCCAAACTCAAGGTCAATGCCCACCAAACCCTTCTAGTGTTTTCTGTTGGTCATGGGAGTCCTGTGTGCCATGTGTGGTTCAATTCCATCATGGGTGGAGTTCAGAATGCTCTTTGATTGTAGGTGAACTATGAATCCCACCAACTACAACTCCCAAGTGACAAAATCAATTTTTTTTTAGTGAAGGACATACATTGGGTTGTTAGGTGTCTTGTGTCCAAATTTGGTGTCAATGCGTCCAGTGGTTTTTGAGTTCTGTGAATCCCATAAACAAACATTACATTTTTATTTATATAGATGTGTGTGTGTATATTATATATCTTTTTTCCCTCCTACATTCCTACTTTCTTTCTATCCCTATCCCTACCTTTATGTACGTACCTATGCATTGTTGTATTGGATTAATGTAAACTTAATAAAATATTATTTTAAAAAAAGAGTTTGTCTTTTCCATTTTATCAATTATGTGGTGTGGGGGAGAGAGGCTCTGATGCAAAAAAATGGTTGCAAGTGATAGATGCATCATCTCGACATGTCATAAAATTCTGTGATTGGGGCAGAGTTAACTGCTCAATAAATGCCCCATCTGGACATGTTCATATTCGTTCGGTAGTTTTATGTCAACAATGAATGTTCTAATATAAAACAGGACAAACTTCCCAATGACGCACATTTAAAAAAAAGGATAAAATCATATTACATTTAATTAAAAGAGAACATATAATGTAATTTTTAAGAAGAATGAATATCCAAGGATTAATCACATTGAGCCATTCATAACTGAGCAGTGGTAGAGTGATGCTCCAGTTCCAAAGGCATTTTCCTCTCATTACTCAGTTATGGGCCGCTTCAGTGTGCCATGGTATTAATTGGTTGAGACAATATTGATTGTTCCAGGAAGTAGCAAAGGACACAGTTTGGCATCATCATAAAAGATTCAGTTTTCTACCATTCTGGGTCTATCTCACTGTGCATCCTTTCCTCCTGTCTGTTATTATGTGACAAGATGAATACAGCAGCAACCTCGCAGGAACCATAAGGCCTAGTATGCGACAAGAAAGATACTCAATGCGCACAAGGCTCCAGATTGAATCTCCAGTTTGCAGGGGAGAAACTTGAGCTTTAGAACAGGGAACTACTGTCACTTGGTTCAAATGGCTTTGTTGTGTGGCCCATGGGCTGTACCAACATGAGCCCAAATGGTACACATGGTAGTTTCATAATGGAGAAACCTTGACCCTCAAGATGTTGCAAGATTCCTGACTCATGACTCCAGGGGTTGATGGGATTTGGAATTTAATTGCAGCTAAAAAGTCACAACCATCAATCTACACAAAACCCCCTTAATCTCCGATCAGGGACGACTCAACCCATTATGCAAAGTAAGCAGTTGCAGTATAGTTGATTTTGCCCAGGGGCGCTCTTGGGGGAAAATAAACCTTGACATATGCGAGTTGTAGTTACTGGGATGTATAGTTCACCTACAATCAAAGAGCATTCTGAACTCCACCAATGATGGAATTGAACCAAATATGGCACACAGAACTCCCACAACGAATGGATTGGGGGGGGGGGGTCCAAAATACTGTTTGCTTACTGTTGAAAATTACCTAGGGCCGCCTCTGTCTCTGATCCTCTTTGCCTCTTGTACACTACTAAATTATTGCATTCTGATTCCACTTTAGCTGCCATAGCAACCTTCCATAGTAACCTCTCCTGGGACCTGGTCAGGAGCACCAGGAAAACATTCTCCAGCTGAGGATTTCAAAGGCCACTCCCTCCATTACCAACGCCAGTATTCTGGAGAATGTTGGCATGGCAATTAAAGTGGTTTTATTAAGTTAAAGTGGTTCTATTAATGCAGGCTACAATAGTCTTTCCCTCTGTTGCTGTAGCATCACACTGCTGGTTGGAGCCTTCGGTGGTGCAGTGGGTTAAACCCTTCTGTCGGCAGAACTGAAGACTGACAGGTCACCTGTTTGAATCTGGGGAGAGTGCAAATGAGCTCCCTCTATCAGCTCCAGCTCCTCATGCAGGGACATGAGAGAAGCCTCTCACAAGGATTATAAGACATCCGGGCGTCCCCTGGGCAACATCCTTGCAGATGGCCAATTCTCTCACACCAGTAGCGACTTGCAGTTTCTCAAGTCGCCCCTGACACGACAAAAAAAACCCTGCTGGTTCATGTTCAACTTATGAATGACAATAATCCTAAGGTCCTTTCTGCTTGTACTACTTGCTGTATGTACCTAAATGTACAATTTGGCATTTGTCTTAGTTGAATTTCAGCATACTAATTTCATCCCAGGTTTCTAGTTTATCAAAATCCTTTTGAAGTCTGTTTCTATCTCCCAACTTGTTTGCTACCCCTCTGAGTTTTCTAGTATCCACAAATTAGATAAGGATTCACTCCACCCATCATCATCTAAGCCACTGCTAAAATATTAAAGCATGTCATCTCTAGGACACAACCCTGCATCCCTGAACATGAGACGTAGTGCAACGCACGTTCGCGGGGAACCCGGCGCTAAATCATTCGTAGACGACCTGATTCTTCTAGTCTAAAGCACAGTGATGGGTGACAACTCTTTGGATATGTTTTTCCCACTAATGAAGGACCTATCTGATGATGCTTCCATTTCTAATTCAGTCGGACTGTCAATCACAATATCATGCATAACCTTATCAAATGCTTTGCCAAGTTCATAGTGCCATAACTGTGGAATATGAAAGGAATTCATACATTTACAGCAGTAATTCAGATCGAGAAGAGAGGGTCAGTAATCTCCTCCTGAAGACTGCCAGAGATGGGGCATGCCTGATGTCCTTAGGGAGTGAGTTCCAGAGTCAAGGGGCCACCACCAAGAAGGCCCCCTCTCTCGTCCCCACCAATCGTGCTTGCGATGCAGGTGGGAGCATGAGTAGGGCCTCTCCAGATGATCAAAGAGATCGTGTGGGTTTGTATACAAAAATGCGGTCACGCAGGTAGGCAGGTCCCAAACTGTTCAGGGCTTTGTAGGTAAAGAGCACCCATAGGTAAAGAGCACCCATAGATTTAGAAGTAAGAGTCATACAGCTATTTTCATGATGAACTGTCTAAACATACAGCCCGTAATAAGGCTGTATCTATTTATAGTGACTTGACATATGGTCACGCTGGGGTGGACTCTCACTCCATCACTCTAATAGGGAGAAAAAGGTCAGACTGCAAGTTTGCAAGGTTGTTTCAGGTAAAATTTGATAAGAAAAGAAGTGGTAAGCATTAGGAACAGTAGGCACTGTACATCCTGATAAATAATTCTGAGTAGGGAAAGAAAGCTTTTCTCCTAAGCTCCAGGGACATAAAGACTTACCATGCTCTTTAAAGGCAGTGGGAGCAGCTTTCTGCTCAGATATAGATTTTTTTTTTCATCTGAAAACTGGCTGCTGGCATGCATGTTTGATCATCAATTGATGTTTATTTTCAGTGTTGACTCAACACTGGGAGCAGAATTTGCATCTCCAGAATTCCCAGGGAATAGTGTAGGCTTCAGATCAAGGAGCAACTGTTTCCCACTCTTCGTTCCTTCACCTTTTCTATACCAATTACAAGACAAACAGTGAGCCCTTCAGAATCCTACCCACTTATATGCCTTATAAATGTCTGTTATAAGCTCAAGTAGAGCAGATTTTCACACTGAATCACACTACTCGTACATTAATAAACATGCCCTGCCCCAGACTCAATGGTAATGAATAAATGAACAGATTTTTCAAGAGTTCCCAAAGCTGGCAAAAGAATCAGGAAGATCTTTAATATTTTAGAATACATTGCAGTTAAGCAAGCCATGTCTTATTTGGCAAATATTTTTCTACCACAACATGACTTCTTAGTATTAGAGTGTGTCGGGGATCCTAGAGATGGGAGGAAAGGTTATGTGATGGGAATGACTTCCAAACATGCTCATTTGCTTGTCTCATTTCCTTCACTTGCCAAAACTTCCTGTGGATTTCTCGGACCAGATAATTATTTTAAAAAGCAACTCTCAAGAAAAAGGGGGAGAAGCTTATGTGGCATTAAATGCCACGGGTTCTAGATTCCCAGGGCCCTTCCACACAGCCATATAACCAAGAATATCAAGGTAGAAAATCCCACAATATCTGCTTTGAAGTGGGTTATTTAAGTCTACACTGCCATATAACTCAGTTCAAAGCAGATGTGAGATTTTATCCAGCTGTGTGGAAGGGGCCCCAAATAACCTTATAAAAATTGTACACTGCTGCCAAAGAAGAATTTATTTATTTATTTATTTACAACATTTATATCTTGCCCTTCTCACTCCAAAGGGGACTCGGAATGGCTTACAAGATATATAAACATACATTATATTATATTATTAGCATAGTACAATATCAGTATTAATTATTACTATATTATATTATACCATTATATTGTAATATCATTAGTAGTATTACGTGTGATATAAATATATAATTATAATATCATTTTATTAGTAGTATTATTTGTATTATTTGTATTATATTGCATTACATTATAATATTGTAAATTATTATTATAAGAATGCAAACTTGTTGTGTCAGATTACCTGAGCAGTTGCATAGGATTGGAAACTTGCAATCTTGAAGTTTGTAATGAAAAACTGAATTGCAGCAACCATCCTTACTTGATATTTGGAATGAAAGAAAAAGAAGTCTGTTTCCTTACTGCTCCCGTGTGGAGACCAAAATCCACTGATAGTGGTGATATGAGAATAACTAAATTAACTCAATGTATATATTACAAATACACATATCAAAAACTGCCACATACACATAAGTAGAAACAATTGGTTCTTCTCTTGAAGCACAAAGCAAAGTCTTTGTTTGAGAAAATGTCCTTTCTTTATTACATGTGAGTAGACTCCAGTAGTCACACGAATTGACTCCAACCTACTACTGGTTTCGACTCACAAGAGTCTTCGTCAGGTGGTTGGGTTCAAATTATCAAAAACAAGATCAACTTTTAAGGTGAGAAATTCACCAACAGTCTTCTGGTGGGGTGGATCAACTATTCTTTGTTGAGCAGTGCACTCTGCAAGGAGTATTATTCTGTGGCGAGTGCTTCCTTACTGCTCCCAGGCAAATTATTATTATTTATCAAGTTTTTATACCTTGCTTTTTCACTCCATAAGGAGACAGAGGCTAGATCTACAGTGCCCTATATCCCAAGATCTGATCCCAGATTGCCTGCTTTGGATTATATGAGTCTACACTGCCAAATAATGTGAGGTGAAAAGATTATCTGAGATCAGATCCTGAGCTATAGGGCAATGTAGATCAAACCTCAAATATATTTTTATTTAGGCAAGCATTTGTGTCTTAAACTTACCTATCAGAAAGGA
The DNA here is from genome assembly GCF_037176765.1 of Anolis sagrei. NCBI lineage: Eukaryota > Metazoa > Chordata > Lepidosauria > Squamata > Anolidae > Anolis > Anolis sagrei. Next base: position 169,689,143 of record NC_090021.1, on the reverse strand, counting down.
ATATTAATAGATTGTGCTATGTTTTCATCTTTTATTATTATTATATTTTATATTTGTGTTTTAAACAATCTTAATTTTGTGTTCCTGATAGAATTGCTTAATTGTGTTTACCTCTATTTATATTCACCTTTTCCAACAGTCTGGGGCTCATGGTTGTTTACAACAGTAAAAACAAATAGCATGGAAACAAACAGTAAAAATGAACAGCATGTAAAAGTAAAAAAGCAATCAAACCATCACAAAAATTAAACTACCACCAATTAAAACACCAACGATCAAGATATAACAACAACAAACAAACAGTTTCGTACATTATAGAAGACCTTGTATATCATAAGAGCTGAGCTTTGTTTAATTTGTTGTATGCTGGTTTCGATCTCAAGAATCCAGTTAGTGCAATTTAACTCTCCAAGTCAATCCCACTGAACCGCTCGCTGGATCAGGCAACTTCATTTGACAGTCACTGTCCTTCTGAGAGAAGAAATCCAAGCACTCCTTATATATAACTAAGCAGAATCTTCTCAACGGGAAACATTTATTCCAGTTCCCAGGCAGTGGTCAAAGGGTGCCTCGGGGCATGGGAACTCAAGACCTCTGCAATATTGGCCTTGGCACGCTCACAGCTGATGTTCTGTGTATTTCAAAATAACTCTCTACAGCAATGATTGTTTGCACACAATAAAAAGCTGGTGAATAAGTGAGTACGTATGCATTTTGAGTGGCTGGAAGTCAGAAGTCCTTGAGATTGGGCTCAAACATTTCAAGAATTAAGAAAGCTTTACATCTTCATTACAATTTATGTTTAACAACAGCATCAATGAACTTTGTTTTCTCTTTTGTCTGTTTAATCGTGATGTTAATATATTGTTGTTGTTCATTCGTTCAGTAGTTTCTGACTCTTTCTGACTTCATGGACCAGTCGACGCCAGAGCTCCCTGTCGTCACCACCCCCAGCTCCTTCAAGGTCAATCCAGTCACTTCCAGGATGCCATCCATCCATCTTGCCCTTGGTCGGCCCCTCTTCCTTTTTCCTTCCATTTTCCCCAACATTATTGTCTTCTCTAAGCTTTCCTGTCTTCTCATGATGTGGCCAAGGTACTTCATCTTGGCCTCTACTATTCTTCCCTCCAATGAGCAGTCAGGCTTTATTTCTTGAAGTGTGGACTGGTTGGATCTTCTCGCTGTCCAAGGCACTCTCAGCACTTTCCTCCAACACCACAGTTCAAAAGTATCTATCTTCCTTCGCTCAGCTTCCCTTATGGTCCAGCTCTCACATCTGTAGGTGACTATGGGGAATACCATTGCTTTAACTATGTGGATCTTTGTTGCCAGTGTGAAGTCTGTACTCTTTAATATAGTGTTGGGTTTTTAAAAAGCAATGCTGAAAAAAATGCAGGAAATGACAATGCTGACAACAAACAGGATGCAAAGCCCAGACAATCAAGAAAGTAAAAGCAAGGGAAATACTTCAGTGATACAGATTTTAGACCCCTGCACACTGCACAGTAAAATACTATGATTCCATTTTAATTGTCATTGCTGCCTCCCATGGAATACTGGACCATACTGGGATTTATGGGAGTTTTCTAGTTTATTCTGAATACTCTTCCCCAAACTTCACATCCCAGGATGCCAAATGACATCGACCAGTCAAATGAAAATATAGCGTTATACTTGTATTCTATAAAAGTGCTTCCTGTGTCAGATAAAGTATACTTAGTGCAGGTTGAGTATATTTATCTAAAATGCTTGCAGTCAGAAATAATTTGGATTTGGGCTTTTATTTCTGGATTTTAGAATACCGGTATTAGCATATATGAACATGATGAGGTATCTTGGACATGTGACCCAAGTCCAAACTTGAAATTGATTTATGAACCTTATCACAAGTAGGAAATACTCCATTTCTGAGACTGTTTGAGAATGATTTCGAATGGGTCCCATCACATGATGTTTGCCCCATCTCGTCAGTATTCCGTAGTTATCCGTCTGCAAAGCATCGCAGAAACTGATTAACAGCAGACGGAATTCTAATTATGTTCTTTGAAATACTACGGATTCTTTTGTTGCTGAAGCACTGTTTTTGTGTGAGAGAGGAAAATCTGTATGCAACCCTTCAGCAATGATGCTTTTAAAAAGACCATAGAGCAGTGGTTCTCAAACTGGGATCACCAGATGTTTTTGGCCTTCAATTCCCAGAAACCCTAACAGCTGGTAAACTGGCTGGGAATTCTGGGACTTGTAGGCCAAAAACATCTGGGGACTCCAGATTGAGAACCACTGCCATAGAGCGATGTTTGGGGTGTTTTGAATGGATTGGGAGGAGCCAGTCTTCTATGGTGTGATGAGTCAAAGCGCAGTATTTTCACATCATAAGAATCATAATAATCAGATGTAATGAGAGAGTATGCATCCCATCTCAAAACAGTATGGATCCAGTCCTAAAAATATATGGGAAGCATAAATATAAATGGATTCTATCCAGGGATGTATCTGGGGAAGGGGGGGGGGGGGGAAGGAGGCTGGTGAGTAGGAGTTCAAGTCCCTCCCCAGTGTTTAAAAAAAAACCTGGTTTACTCATGAATTTTAACTGGTAACCAAATCCCCATGCTAAGTCTATGAGAAGCAAAAATTAAATTGATTTAAAATATAGAATAACCCATACTATTTACCGTAATTTATTTTGTGTTATGGAACTACTCTTCATGATTAGCTAAAAAATCCCCACCCCCGAAATTATTTGATGATTATATTGATGGTTATATCCCAATGTGATAGTATCCTGTGTTTCATATACAAACGATATGTGTAAGCTAATGGCAATTTTATACAATATTTTAAATAATATTGTGCATTAAACAAAGAATGTGATTACTGAAAGCAAAGATATCACTATTTCAGCCACCCATGTGGACAGTTTTGGAATTATATATAAGGAATTCAGCCTCTATAAGGCAAGGTCCTGACAGTCCAGGATTGTCTCTTTGGTTTCAGCAGGAGCTCTCCTGGGTCCTGGACAAGGGACATCCTTTCTATCTATAATCCTTTCCACTGGAGATTCTAAATGCAAGTTCAATGTGGTGAGCACATTTTAAAATAGATATTAGATACAAAGCAATGAGTTTCAAAGCTAGAGAGTGAGAGAAGGGAGGAGGAAAGAGCCAGAAATAGAATACATACAACATTGTGCTCTCAAGCAAGTATTTCCTCATTAATACTATATGAAGCCATTCCTAAACAGGCCACAGAGACTTCCCTCATCTTGTTTACGAATCTCCTTAAACCACGTGGCTTTAAAAGTCAATTCCCTTGTGATCCGGGCAAGGAAAGAGATCTCTTTACTGGTTGATGTGGATAGATTTCAGACTAAATGATGTAAAGGGTTTTCTTTTTTTTAATGACTTCAATGGGATTTCATCCAACGAGACCTTTCTTCTTCTCTGGTAATCTGCACAGTGCTCACTCAGTATTTTCTGCTCTTCTTAAAATAACTCTGGAAACCCATTAAGCCCTCCATTAAATATAAATATATACCATAGCTCAACTGATAGGAAAAGCCTGTACTTTATGTTTTGCACTCAGACAGGGTGAACAGCTCAAGTTCACATGCTGATCCTTGTGTTTCTATAGAAGGGAATCAACAAGTACAAAACACTTTCTCGGACATCCTCATATGGGACTATGAATCTCTACATTAACACCTCATACACTGCAACTACTAACCCTCTTTATTGAATTAATAAGCAGGCACACTGCATTTTTCTCCTTAGTCCTCTATGTAAATGTGCTGGCACAACTGTGCCAGAAGCTAAATTTTCTTTTCTATGCATGGTTAGTTTGCACGTGTTTCTGTTAGCCAGGCATTTTGCAGTTAAGCAGCTTTCCCCAGGCTGCAGTTATAGGCTAGCAGCCTGCCTATCATCGTTGGGGCTTTTGGAACCGCCCTTTTCCCCAGGTTCAGGAGGGAAAAGGTGACAGTTTGTTCAGTCTTACAGTTTGAAGCCCAACTATAGGACATGTGAGTTTTTCCCCCCTGTAGAAAAGCTTAGTTTCTTACAAGCTTGGCTGGGGAAGACAATTCTCACAGCTTTACTAAGAAATACAGCACAGCCCTTGTTGGGGTTAAAGAAACAGATTCACAGCATTCGTGGAAAAAATCCAAAGGACTCCAGCTGGAAAATCTTCAGAGTTTTAGCCGGTAAGGTCTACTTGGGTACCCATAAAGCAAATTGGAACCAGGAGTAGGGCCCCACGCCAGCTAAGCCTAAAAGACAGATTGCCCAGGGAAGGGTCAAAAGGATTTCCCTCACAGAAGAAAGAAACAGTTCATGAAGCTAGTTGCCTGTCCATTGTGGACAAGTCAAGAAATATTTGGCTGATTTGTTGAAGATCTAAGAAGTATTTGACTGATTTGTTGCACCAATAAAGAACTTTTTTAAACTTTCCAAGCTTCTAAAGACTTTGTATAGGGAAATTCATAGGGCTTCTCAGACGAGGCACCCCAGCATCCCGCTGGGCACATAAAGATCACATCCTGTTAATAGACAATTGCTACAGGCCCAGCATGTGACAGCACAGTAAAGGAACACAGGCTTTTGGATCAAGTGCTTATTCCTGACTCTTGGTCATCTGAAGACTATCCTATCTGTGGCGTCCGCTTCAATTCCTTCTCACTTTTATGAGAAAGAAATGTGTAAACAGGATTCTTTTGCCGCTGGTAACAAAATATATGAGGTCCTGTGCATAGAAGACACACCTGCTTCTATCAGGGCAGAGCAGGGAAATTTTGCCTTTGCTTTACTCAGTCTGAGGACTCTCCAACCCACAACCTGGAAGATTCTGGTGGAAATTAGGGAAAAAAAGTAATTTTTCCAACTTCCACCAATGACAACAGTATATGAATTAGGACTTATGCACACTTCTCTTTACATAATTTTGTGATGTAATTAATTGTTACAATTCATTCTCATTCTTTGAAACTCCTAAGCTGAGAAACTGAAAGAAGGCAGCATACAGACACATACTAAGAAATGAAGAAATGGATTCAAACTGCAGTAAAGGAGATTCAATCTAAACATTAGAAGGAAGTTCCTGATGGTAAAAGCTGTTCAAAGGTAGCATACACTGCCCCAGACTGTGGTAGATTCTCTGTCTCTGGGGAATATTAAACAGAAGCAAGATGGCCATCTGTCAGGAGTGCTTCTGCTTCCATTGTGTATTTCTGCATGGCAGAACAGGATTGGACTGGATTGACCTTGGGGTCACCGCCAAATCTATTATTCTGTGAAATAGTACAATGAAAGAACCAAAAGCAATACTGATGGACCAACAATAGATCAATGTGAAACATTAAAAACCCAGAAACAAATAAAATAGTATGCCAAAAGTCATTATATTTAAAATTATTAGATAATTACATACCAAACAATTGCCCAGCCATCCCAGTCTATTTTTATTTACCAAACAGCAATGGGAAATGAGAACAGGTTCAAGGCTTACTGAACCAATGCATGTATGATTCTTCTATATTATCACCCATAGATATCCACTTGGAAACCATTACTCTATGGATGTGCAAAACAAAAAGGAGCACCTTCCTACTCATCTTCCTGGTTCAAAGGCTACCCAGCTTTTCTCCAGCAATTCAATCCTTAGGAAGGTATTTTTTTAGGAGAAAGAGGCAGAGCGAGCCTTGGCCATTTGTATTTTAATTTTTTGCACTGGCCATTTTAAACTTCTCTGTTGCAAAAAAGAGAAGAATGATATAATCATAATAAAGGCATAATAATAGTGTCAGAATAGTATAACGGCATATTACAACAGGAACAGGAACACTTGCTGTTGTTTTCTTGCTCTTTTTACAAAAATACATCTTTAATTGCCTAATATTGCCCCAACAGAACTATGGAAAGTGATAAAGGCTAAAGAGTTTTTAAACACTGTAACTGGTTAGATTGACAGAATTGCTTCTTGGAAGAGTGCACACGTTGCATTTGAATGCCCTTTAATTCATTAATGGCTTTTATACTAATGACTTTTCTAAAAACAACATCCAAACCTCTGCTAAGGAAAACTTCTACTGAGACTTTGGAACAGATAACATCGCTCTCACCGAGATAATTTTGGGAACTGCTGATCTGAAGTTCATGCCAGTGCCTTTGAAAGATTGGAGGGAGAGGAGGTGCAGCCTTTCTATCAATGCTTTGCTCTCCCAATTCGTGAACCACTCCAGGAAAAAAAATTCCCACTTGAAAATCTATATCGTACTGAACATCTATATCCTACTGAAAATCTATATCCTACTGAACATCTCTCATTCATTGTATTGTCGAAGGCTTTCATGGCCGGAATCACTGGGTTGTTGTAGGTTTTTTTGGGCTATATAGCCATAGAGAGAAAGCCTCTAGACCATGGCCATATAGCCCGAAAAAACCTACAACAACCCATCTCTCATTGGGTTGTTGTAGGTTTTTTCAGGCTATATGGCCATGGTCTAGAGGCATTCTCTCCTGACGTTTCACCTGCATCTATGGCAAGAATCCTCACTACCTCTGAGGATGCTTGCCATAGATGCAGGCGAAACATCAGGAGAGAATGCCTCTAGACCATGGCCATATAGCCCGAAAAAACCTACAACAACCCAGTGATTCCGGCCATGAAAGCCTTCGACAATCCATCTCTCATTCATACTGAACACTTCTTTCACTGAATATGTGTCACCAATTCTGTTCCGCAATACAAAAATAAGTATCAACATCATTCCCTCTACTTGCTCAATGTCACTTTAATCAACAGCTCCTAATCTCCTGGAATGAGCAATTCATGTACACAAATAAATTGTTCTTTTTTCAAAAGTGTGTTCATTTAACTGTATGGTTCAGCAAAAGGAAGCAAGTCCAGAAGGATGGAAGGACAGAAGGAAGAAACCTTGGTTTCTGAACATTAGTATAGGTAAAGGTAAAGGTTTGTCTGACTCTGGGGTGTGGTGCTCATCTCAATTTCTAAACCGAACAGCCAGCATTGCCCGCAGACACCTCCTAGTCATGTGGCCAGCATGACTGCATGGAGCTCCGTCATCTTCCTGCCGGAGCAGTACTTAATGATCGACTCACATTTGCATGTTTTCGAACTGCTAGGTTGGCAGAAGCTGGGGCTGTCAGCGGAAGCTCACGCTGCTCCCTGGATTTGAACCTGTGACCTTTCGGTAAACAAGCTCAGCAGCTCAGCACTCTAACTCACTGCACCACTGGGGGCTCCTGAACATTAGTATAGGGAGATCTAAAGAATTCGGACCCATTTTAGAGAATAGGAATTGATTAAACTTGCATGTTAGACTTGGATTTCAAGTGACCTGGGCGTGAATTCACCAGCCGACCTTGGGCAGGTCACATCTTCTTTCTGCCTTAAAGAAAGGCAACAGCAAGCCTCATCCGAATAAACCTGGCCAAGAAACCCTCCGATAAGGTCACCGTAAATCAGAGTCAATTTGAAGGCACATGACAACAACAAACTCACATGAACCTGATCAGGAAGCAGCTAGACTAATATCACTAAGCTGTTTGGAGCACTTTCAGGCACCAGCAGGAAAAAAAAAAGGCCAGTGTTGCAGCGCTTTCTTCTTAAAGGCATAAAACAAATCCCTTAGAAAGCAGAGGATGTTTTTGGAATTAACTTGCTGAAAGCAATTAAGAACTAATTGCATTATTGCCAGTCCAGCTGATCCGGTGAGGTTCTTCTTAAAGCCTCAATGAAGTAAAAGATTGAGAGAATTGCTTTGGAACAAGAAGCAGGCATTATAATGGGAGATGCTGTGCTACTCAGGTGCCTCCAGTCTGATGTAGGCCCTCCTATTAATAATTATTAGCTCTTAAATGAAAGATTGTGAAAATTGATTGGATTCCTTTCATTCCATTTTCACCATCATTCTTATCCATTTTGATCTTTGTCAGCTTTTGGAGGATTTTTCTTCTTCCTGCTTTTTATAATGGACACATTTATTTATACCTTCATCATTTTTGACTACAGTATATTTCTGTGTATTTTCAACATCCTGGCAATTTAGACATTCACTTGCATGTAATGTTAAAAGGAATCTGATATACCTGCAGAAGGCAAGATATAAGCACGTGCTTTTGTTAATAATCTCACAGACCACATATACATGGCTGGTAAACACTAATCTCATTTCTTTCCCTATTCGTAGCCTCTCTTATCATTCATGAGGTAATGACCAAATGCTGTTGCTGTGTTTAATGTTTTTCCATTGGCTATCCTTGGGAATGCTTCTTGATCCGAAAGGAAGACAGAAATCAGTGGACTCCATCGATGACAGATCAGCCTATTATACTTTTATAATTCATTATTATTCATTGTATTATTCATAAAAATGAAATATTTTCTATTCCTGGCTTGAAAGTGTCATTTTCTGTTTAATTCTGCAGTACTTACTTTGAAAGTAGTTATTATTCTCCAAAAACTTTGTTTTTGTTGCTGCCACAAACTATGTTGAATTGGTTGAGACTCTATGAGAAATTCACAGAATCATAGAATCATAGAGTTGGAAGAGACCTCATGGGCCATCCAGTCCAACCCCCTGCCAAAAAGCAGGAAAATTGTATTCAAAGCACCCCTAACAGATCGTCACCCAGCCTCTGCTCAAAAGCCTCCAAAGAAGGAGCCTCCACCACACTCTGGGGCAGAGAGTTCCACTGCTGAACAGCTGTCACAGCCAGGAAATTCTTCCTAATGTTCAGATGGAATCTCCTTTCTTGTGCGGCAGCCAGGTTGCTAACAGGAGTGAGGCTCAGGGAGCACACAACTCCCCTGCTGCATCAGCTCCACTGGCTGCCAGTTTGCTGCCGGGCTCAATTCAAAGTGCTGGCTTTAGCTTATAAAGCCCTAAATGGTTCCGGCCCAGCCTACCTATCCGAACGCATCTCTTCCTACAAACCCTCCAGGAAGTTAAGATCATCTGAGGAGGCCCTGCTCTCGATCCCGTCTGCTTCGCAAGCACACTTGGCGGGGACGAGGGACAGGGCCTTCTCTGTGGTGGTCCCTCGGCTGTGGAACTCCCTGCCTAGGGATATTAGATCAGCCCCCTCCCTCCTGACTTTTCGGAAGAAAGTAAAAACCTGGCTCTTCAAGAAAGCATTCGGAACCCCGGAATAGATAGTCAAGCTTGAGATGGAGAATGACCCAGGAACGGCCAAGACGATGAAACGGATGAGGATTGGAATGAGAGGATATAGCTCTTTTTAAATTGTTATTGCACTGTCTTTTTTTGTCTAAATTCACTTAATTGTTTTTGCTTTTTGAATGTATGTATTGATGGCATCGAATTGTGCCGATATGTAGACCGCCCTGAATCGCCTGCCGGCTGATATGGGTGGGATATAAATAATGTAAATAAATAAATAGTAGTTTGAAGCCATTGTTCCGCGTCCTAGTCTCCAGGACAGCAGAAAAACTATAGCAAAATCTGCTGTAGGATGCTCTGCAAAAGCAAATTTAATAAACCTTTCCCATGTTTTTATGATATAACCAATTAGGAAATGACATTTAAAACCCAGGAACTAAAATCATGTTACATAGTTTTATGCAGACCACTACATAATGGGATGCATAACACTATAATGGGGCTCAGAGGGAGAGATGGGTCTGGCTAGGCACCTGTCAGACCCCCTCTTCACAAACATCCACTCAGCCCTTTACGCCATCTGTCCCACTTTGCCAGCTGAGGAGGAAGTGCTGTGTCACGACAAAGACAAGGCCGTCACCATGTGAATCACGCTGCCTATATTACATTGATCTGCATGGCTGGAACACTTCTCGGACTGCTTAAACCATACACTCTTATTACTCATCATGTGTATATCTAGAGTTTTAGAGGACCAAGAGCCAATGGACTTTGGGAATCTTTGTCCAGGGACCGTGACCCATGTGCTTCTCGGGGGTTTGATTTGATTGTTGTGCACTCTTGTGCCATGTGGTTTGACACTGGAGTCATCTAAAAGAACTCACCTCTTCGTACTTCACTTACTATTTTATTGCTTTGTAAAGGGTTCTGCCTTGAAGTAAGAGGGGAAACTGCATGGCTTCAGTTTCATCCAATATACCATTTACTGGGGGACTTTAATCTGCACTTTAATTATACCAGTTTCATACAATTTTTAGCTATTGCTACTATGTGATTGTAAGATCTTTATTCAGGAAGCTAGATTAAAATCCTCTATATTTCAGGCACTGGAAGTCGAACTGGTAGGCGTTAATTTTTATAGTTTTAACTAGCTGTTCCCGGCCATGCTTTACTGTGGACTCAGTCTGGTTCTTTCCTTCTCTACCTCTTTCCTTCCTCCCCGCTTTTTCTGTCCCTTCCTCTTTCTCTTCTTCCTTCTCTACCTCTTACTTTCCTTCCTTCCTTCTCTCCCTCCTTCCTTCCCTATTTCCCTCCTTCCACCCTTCTCTCCATCCTTCGCTATGTCTTTCTTTCCTTGCTTCAGTCTTTCTATCCCTCCTTCCCTCCTTCCATCCCTCCCTCCCTCCTTCGAGGGCAGTCACTTTTGTGCGTGTGCTGTAACATCTTTTTGCTTTTTTGTGTGTTTTTAAATCCTTACCACTTTGTTTTTTGGTGTTTTTTTAGTGATGGTCACTCGTTGGCCTGATAGGTGTATGCATGTATTTATTTATTTATTTATTTACAGCTTTTATATTCCGCCTTTCTCACCCCGCAGGGGACTCGGGGAGGATTACAGTGTACACATATATGGTAAACATTCAATGCCAATTTTTGACATACGAACAGGAGAGCTATCGCTTTCGTCGTCCATCTGCGACGCTGATGAAGCACTTCCGCATTCCCTGCATGCTTCCCCGCTGGAATGCTTTGCTGGAGTCTTCTTTATGGCCTCATAAATCAGTTAATTTAGCCTCCCCACACTTTAAGGTGGTACCTAATTTTCCTACTTGACAGATGCAACTGTCTTTCGGGTTGCAAAGGTCGACAACAGGCTACACAATTGGTTGGAAACCCACTCCAACCCTGGCTGGATTTGAACTCATGACCTTTTGCTCAGAGTGATCTTAATGCAGCTGACACTCAGCCAGCTGCGCCACAATCCCGATGCCAAATTTGTGTCCAAATTTGGTGTCAATTCGTCCAGTGGTTTTTGAGTTATGTTAATCCCACAAACGAACATTACATTTTTATTTATATAGATTGGTTTTATATGAATTTTATTGTGTAATATTAAATGTTTTTAACTCTATGTATGTTTATGGCATCTTATTGTTGCCAATCTGTATGCCACTCGGAATCGCTTTCAAGTTGAAAAGAGCAGGATAAAAATGATGTAAATAAATAAATTCTCCAATGGGTTAATTCTCCAACCCGAAAATGCCAAGATTCTGCTATATGGAATCATGACACTCAAACTGATTCAGCTACACGGTGAAGACACACCCAGTATCTCTCTCAGCCTGACTCTACCTCACTGAGTTATACTTTGAAGATCAAGTGGTAAGAAGGAACATCGCATGCAGCTCAAGGAAATACAAGATGAACATACATTATGAAGGAAAAATTCAGCAGATGTACCTAATGACCAGAATCACACTGCAAGTGTCCTGACATAAGACCACTTTCAACAACATGTCATGGGCAAGTGTTTTTCAGTGCTGGCATCTTTGCATTACTGAATTTTCAAAACAAAAATATCCTCATCCTCAATGTAGAAAGTTACACACATCTAAGCAAAGACTGAGCTAAAAACTCTCACACGAAGAAAGTAGGTTTGAGAAGAGATAGACAGATGCCCAGCACCCAGAGATCAAAACACTGATCTTTTTTCTTACATCAAGAATTCAACACACCTAGCTAAAGCCTCTTTCAAAAAATGTGACCCACCATTCCATCTAGAGTCTAAAAATGGTCTATTCCAGAAAGGATGCAAGCATGTGGATTTGATAGATACAAAGGCATGAAACAGCAAGCATCATAATATGTATCTTCATTCCACTCACTCAATAGAGCAAAGAACACGTCCAAAATTAAACCATAAAAGAGATTTGATGTCTAGGTCAGTGCCTCAACCCAGCAAATAGTAAAAGCCCATGAAAGTCAATGGAGCAAATGACTGTTCAATGGAAATTAGTGGGGAGCTCTGTGGAGAAAAGAAGAGTTGCACTGATTTATCTGAACGGTGTACCTGGAGCATTCACTGAGTCATTTTTCACTTTTTCAAAACAAGTAGTGTCATTAATAGCATTGGCATTAGAACATGGAGGTAAAAGCAACAAAGGGATACACAATGAATACCAATGGACTTCAGTAACACCACTGTTAGAACCATAAAACAGAATCAAGGATATTCATAGCAAATACTGGTGCGTGTTTACTCAGAAGTAAGCTTCATTGTTCAATGGGAGCCCTTCCCAAGTCTTGTAATTATCTAATCAAGCTGGCCACTCGCTATCATTTTCGTACCTCGAAATTTCATTTCCACATATATTTCCTTGCCATATAAACAGATGAAGGATATATTCTTTGCAGGAAAACGCACAGAGAAAGTTCACTGCCTGGAAACATCATGAATAGTGCCAAGAATGTTTTTCTCTTCCCCAAATCTAAGAAAAGAACACAGCCACATCGTGACCCTAAAAGACTTGCCGGGTTAGTGGAGAGGGTCCTTATGCTGGAATTGTATACGGTCTTGTTATAATACAAATAAACAAGGATCCCTGCTGATCCTACAAGGCTACTGGCTTGGTTTCCTTGACAGCTCACTTCTATGTAGACTTTCCCAGTGCTGCAAAATCCCCCAAGAGACACTATTAGAGGAAATCTAGGAAGAAGGGGCACCACAACAGTTCCTAGCCAAGCCAATTTGGGAAGCAGAGGGAACAGAGAGGCAAAGTTTGCGCAAGTGTTCAATATTAGCAAATGAAACTTTCCAGCATTCTGCAATACCCATCTCAGCCACCATAATCTGAATAACATTGAAACTTTTTCATCTCTAAAGGTTATGTTTGAAACGTACGATTATGGATATGAGATCATGACTTGGCATTTTAGGTGGTTTTTAATCTGATTGATTGATTAATTTGTATTTTAATTGCTTATATGTTTAGATTGTTTTATATTTTGATGAGATACATGTTTTATAGTTTATCTGTGCGGCATTACATTTTTGCCAGATTTATAAGCCGCCTTGAGTCCCCTCCAGGGTTGAGAAAGGCAGAGTAGAAATGGAGTATATAAAATAATAAACATACTGGGCACATCATGGGGTGCCCAGGAGTCTGTGGCACAGTGGCGTCTCATCTCAAAGTACGAGGGTTAAATGAAAAGTAATGCCTCCACCTTCGTAACTCCTCAACAGATGGCATTACTGGTATGTGGCAGGTACTGGCTTGTTCAGTAGACTCCTCTACAGTTCCATTTTGGCAGGAAGCCTTAGCATTGAACAATTGTGTTGTTAAAGTGCAAAGTATGGAACCCTGCGCAGACGGTCAGAAATGCAACTCAAGCAACGTGCAGTCATTGAATTCTTGACAGCATGTCACCTCAACATCTTTAAACTTACTCACCCAACAATGCACTGTACTCACATCAACACAATCCACATAAACAGCTTGCATTCTCTTGCGAATCTCCTTTGGAGTGACACCTTCTGCTGTCAAGAATTCAATGGCTGCAGGTTGCTTAAGTCACATTGACCGACCGTCTGCGTAAGGTTTCATACTTTGCATTTTAACAACACAACCATTCAATGCTAAGGCTTCCTGCCAAAATAGAACTGTAGAGGAGAGTCTACTGAACAAGCCAGTACCTGCCACATACCAGTATTGCCATCTGTTGAAGAGTTACAAAGATGGAGGCATTACTTTTCATTCAACCCTCGTAGCTGTGTGAAATCCCCTTTCCCTACTTCAACAGGTCAACAATAACATAGGTGTTAATAATATAATATCTAAGTAACATTTCCTCAAATGCTGCCTTTTTGACTTTTTAAAAATCATGAGTTCCTACAATGGGTGGGCAAATCTTCATTTTTAAATCACAAGTCATATCTAATTTGTAAGTCAGTTTCACAAGCAAGGTGAAGCCAAAAAGGCTGCCATTCCTCTCAAAATTAAGAAGAGATAGGCTGGCTCTCATTATGAGGAGAGGAAAGCAGGAGAGTGGGACAAGTTAGCTGAGCTGGGAAAGAGACTGAGAGAGCACGGAATTCTTGGAAATGTAGTTTGGGAAGGTGAGGAGCCCTATGCCAGAGAATTCAAAAGGCCCTGCCCTAAACTACTTTTCCCAGAATTCTGCTCAGCATCAGAAAGCTCCAAATACAATAAAGGGGAGATTTTTCCCTCTTAGCAGCAGCCAAAGTTCCAATAAATTGTTGAGGACTGACTGATACTTTCAATATTAGTAAGTAAATATGTGCTGGGTTGGGAATAAACCCCTAAATTGACATTCAATTGCTTTAAATCATTCAATGAGGTAGCTGTTGCGGCTATTTTAAAAAAAATTGTCAAAACTTTACAAAATTCCCCAAAATCAATATTTCTGAAACTTGGAGAGAATGATGCCTTGTTATCTTGTGCCATTGTATAGAAAATTCAAGAGATAGCTCTTGTAGGGTTTTTTTTAAAGGTTGTTTCTAAAAACTTAAAATTTCCCAAAAGATCTGTGAATGAGTGAAATGCACTAGGACTTAATGGGCTAACAGTGGTAAATGTGTTCCATAATCGTAGCAACCTTCATGCCAATAGCTCTAACAATGATGGGGAAAGAAGCCCCTAAGTTTCCCCATTGACACAATTACTTAACGAAAAATAATGAAAAAGCAGTTAACTCATTATACTTATGATATGGGCCCCATCCAATTTTGGAAACACTTTAGAAACAATCCCCCCCCCCCCCACACACACACACACACACACTCCCTATTTTCGTAATGAGTATTGAAACTTTTTTTTCATTGATTGCACAGGCCTATTTCTTATACTTCTTGGCTTACCAATCTGTTTAAATTTACTCAAAACTACAAACATCCACAGAACTGGTTTACCCACTTACTCTGAATCTATGAACATTTGACCTCCAGATGTTTTGGATTACAACTGCTATAATCCTTCACCATTGACCATATTAGACATAACATCTGGGGAGTTGAAATCTCAAATACCTGGAAAACCAAAGATTCCTCACTCCTGACCAAATTAAACTATTGATGCATCTAGCCTAGAAAAATTTGCTCATAGTAGCAGGAGCTTTCCAAAGTAAGAAGGCTTTTCTGGCTTGCTATTTTAAGAAGCAGAGCACACAAGCTCGGTTCAGAACTATGGGATAGAAAATGGTCCCCCAAAACACCAATTTGTTTAGTTAAAGCTATGGGCCCTCCTTGGGAATCAGAGGTATACAACCTTCCACTGTAAGCCTAAAAGCAATTTTGTAGTTTCTTCTAGAATTTGAACTTGTTGCTTGGAGAATTCTAAGAGTTGTAGCACAAATATTGAGAACTGTAAGGACAAGTCCATAATAATTTTAAGTAAGCTTTTATGTTGATTAAATCACTTGGGGTACCATGACCTTTTCACTTCACTGCCTAAACTAAAAACTGTTCTTAGTCACTATAAGTCAGTGGTTCTCAACCTGTGGATACCAGATGTCTTGGCCTTCATCTTCCAAAAATCCTAACAGCTGGTAAACTGACTGGGATTTCTGGGAGTTGTAAGCCAAAACACCTGGGGAACCACTGCTATAAGTGATCTACTTTTATAAAGCTATACAGTTCCCAGAGACTTTGCGATTGCTGTACTTAGTGAAGCACAATTTAAAAAAAACTCAGACATTTCAAAATATAGTAAGACTCTTGTAACTGCTGAACTTATATCACTTTTCCACCCCTAGGGAGGAATGCTATCTCTAGGAATTTGTTAGTTCCTCCATGTGATTTTAAGGTATGTTTCCCCTGAAGTTTTCATAGAGGTACGTCAGAAGACTTAGCAAATTCCTAGACCACTGGTTCTCAACCTGTGGGTCCCCAGATGTTTTGGCCTTCAACCCCCAGAAATCATAACAGCTGGTAAACTGACTGGGATTTCTGAGAGTTGTAGGCCAAAATACCTGGGGACCCACAGGTTGAGAAACACTGTCCTAGAGGATATTTCTCTAGGAATCTTCAGGATCTCAAATGCAATTATATGGTATGCTAGAACTAGATATACAGTAATTTTATTGCGTTTGGTGGCGTTACTAATTTCAGGAAACCATGGTCAGTTCAGAGCCCTATCCTCTGTGGACACAGAGGTCTAACTACAAAAATAAAGCCACTCCAATGAAGAAGGTAAACTGTCTCTAGAGAAAACAATGATACAGAGGAAAATGGAAGAAAAAAAGGAAGAGGGGCCGACCAAGGGCAAGATGGATGGATGGTATCCTTGAAGTGACTGGCTTGACCTCAAAGGAGCTGGGGGTGGTGACGGCCGACAGGGAGCTCTGGTGTGGGCTGGTGCATGAGGTCATAATAATATGATAATAATAAACCTTTATTTATACCCCGCTACCATCTCCCGCAGGATTCAGTGCGACTTACAAGAGGCCGAGCCCAAATACATCATAAAACATAACAATAACAATACAACAATAAATAACTCATAACAAAACAAAACAAAACAATACAATAATGACATGACACAATTAAAAACCCGTGGCAGGGCCAAATGTAAGAATTAAAATTTTAAAATGCTGGGCATGTCCAGGGAAATAGGTTGGGTATTTTAAAGATAGGTGGGCATGCAGACAGTACTAACTCTCTCGTAAAGTGCATTTGGGACATATTGCTTGGGGGTCCTTATTCTGGGAAGGCACACTGGAACATCCACGTCTTCAAGCTCCTTCTAAAAACTGCCAACGTTGGGGCCTGCCTGATGTCCTTGGGGAGGGAGTTCCAGAGTCGTGGGGCCACCACCGAAAAGGCCCTGTCCCTCGCCCCCACCAATCCCACTTGCAATGCAGGTGGGATCGTGAGCAGGGCCTCTCCAGATGAACGAAGAGATCATGTGGGTTCGTATACAGAAATGCGGTCACGCAGGTAGATGGGTCCCAAACCGTTTAGGGCTTTGTAGGTAAGCACTTGCATCTTGAATTGGGCCTGGAAAATGAACGGCAGCCAATGGAGCTCCTTAAACAGGAGGGTTGAGCTCTCCCTGTAAGGAGCACCAGTTAACAGCCTGGCTGCCACCCATTGAACCAACTGAAATTTCCAGGCCGTTTTCAAAGGCAGCCCCACGTAGAGTGCATTACAGTCGTCCAAAGTCATGAAGAGTCGGAAGCAACTGAACAAAAAAACAACAACAGAACCAGATATATGGTAATTTTATAAAGTTTGGTGGTATTCCTAGTTTCAGTTCAGAGGCCTATCCTCTGTGGACACAGAGGTCTAACTATAAAAACAATGGCCACCATTATTAAACTGTCTCTCAGGTCCCTTCCACAGAGCTGTATAAAATCCACATTGAACTGGATTATATGGGCTCGGATAATCTGGTTCAATGAAAATATTGTGGGTTATCTGACTTGATATTCTGGGTTATATGGTTGTGTGGAAGGGCCCTCAGACTCCTATGACACTTGGAAAGTGGAACTACACTTCTATGATTACACTTATAGGTAGCTGCTTCTCTTTTCTTTGTCTTTAGCACAGGACTATTGGTAGAGTTGCAGGTTTGTATTGTAGACTTGCTGCTGATGGGGCAAAAAACATATATTGTCTGTTTTAAATAGACTGGCATCAAGCTCATTGGGTTGACTTTCCCAAGGATGTTCATGGGAAAAATGGGTAAAGGAAAACTTCAAATAAGGGATGGGAGAGAGTGGGAAGTCTGTATCAACAAAGCAGAAGCATGGGTTCTTTCTTCCAGTATCTGAAAGGCAATTATGCACATCACATCAAATCTCCTTTTAACAGAATGCCCCTCAGTTTAGGAGCACAGCTGCTGATTAAATCTACCCTCTCCTCCACAGAAAAGCCCTTTGCTCTTTTGAGGCAGATGGCTTTGGACCAACACCCCCAACCCCCATTACACCCCAGCTCTGTGTCCAATACAAATTGTGGGTGGGTGTCTGTGCTTGTGTGAACTCTCATTTGACACATGGCAAGATTACCGCTAATAATGACATTTCTGCAGAAGAGCGGATTAAAATAAAACAAAGACCTGTCGCTAGCATGGAAGTTGAAGACCATGTTTCCCTTGTGACTGTCCACACAGCCACTCATCTGCAGTGTTGGAAGGCTATAGAGCAGAGTTTCTCAACCTGGGGGTCGGGACCCCTGGGGGGCGTGGGTGTCAGAGGGGTCGCCAAAGACCATAAGAAAGCACAGTATTTTCTGTTGGTCATGAGGGTTCTGTGTGGGAAGTTTGGTTCAATTCTATCATTGGTGGGGTTCAGAATGCTCTTTGATTGTAAGTGAACTATAAATCCCAGCAACTACAATCTCCAAATGTCATGGTCTCCCCCCCCCAAAAAAAAAACTCTATCGGTTTTCACATTTGGGCATGTAGAGAAATGTTTATTATAAAGTGTTTATTATACTGTGTTTAAACTGTATTTGTGTTTTACATTGGTTGCCCATGGCCTAGCTGTGAGAGATAGGTTGCCATGGTGACAAGGTAGAAGAGGAGGTGGGCGGAGCTTAAGGAGAAAAAGGTTTGAAAGTGACAAGTAATTTTTAGTCAGGAGGATGAGACCCTGAGAGAAGGAGCAGAGTCAGATAGGACTCTGGAAAAGTAGTTCAGTCAGGAGGAAGAGACCCTGAGAAGAGGGCAGAGTCAGTTAGGGCTCTGTGGTGTGAAGCAGTGTAAATTCAGTTAGTTCTTAGTATTTGTGAATATTTCTTCAGCAAAGGAGCTGAAGGTGAAACCTCGTTAGATTGCTTGAGTTAAAAAGAATCTAACAGAGGGGGTTTTAGGATCGCCAGTAGTGGAAGACTGGAGATCAGTGGTTTGATCCGGTATAGGACAAACAGTGTGAATATTCACAACAGGGAACACTGAAATAATAAAGCACTTCACTGAAGAAGGAGTTTATAAGATTGTAACATCAGAAGCCTGAATGTATCTCAACCAAGCCATATTGTAACCAACAAGCATATGCCAAGCTCATCATCTCAATATTGCAACAATTACGCTTTGTTTAACAATAAACTTGTTCTCTTTGTATTTTAAAACCTGCCTCCTCCATTGATTTTACGTTCGGTGCATTCCACTCTACCAAAGTTACCTCACAATGCAAATAGGGATAAACAGAGACTTTAAGACCAGCGTCTCTAAACATATTGGTGGCAGTTTAATTTAATAGCAATCTAGGAACTTTCTTACATTTTTGGTAGTCCCATTTGGTGGGATTAACGCACGACTTTACTTTTTATTGGTGGCATTGATACGTCTTTACATTTTTTGGTGGCATTCGGTGGCATATATATGGTTCTTTACAGGGCATATAGATTATTCATGCCAGGTTTGGTCCAAATCCATCACTGTTTGAGTCCACAATGCTCTCTGGATGTAGTTGAACTACAACTCCAAAACTCAAGGTGATTGTAGGTGAACTATAAATCCCAGTAACTACAACTCCAAAATGTCAAGGTCAATTTTTCCCTAACTCCATCAGTGTTCACCTTTTGGGCATATTGAGTATTTGTGTCAAGTTTGGTCTAGATCCTTCACTGTTTGGAGTCCACAGTGTTCTCTGGATGTACAGTAGGTGAACTACAACTCCAAAACTCAAGGTCAATGCCCACCAAACCCTTCCAGTGTTTTCTGTTGATAATGGGGGTTCTGTGTGGAATGTTTGGCCCGATTCTATCGCTGGTGGGGTTCAGAATGCTCTTTGACTATCTATATAAATAAAAATGTAATGTTCGTTTGTGGAATTAACATAACTCAAAAACCACTGGACGAATTGACACCAAATTTGGATACGAGACACCTAACAACCCAATGTATGTCCTTCACTCAAAAATTTTTGATTTTGTCATTTGGGAGTTGTAGTTGCTGGGATTTATAGTTCATCTACAATCAAAGAGCATTCTGAACTCCACCAATTATGGCATTGAACCAAACGTGGCATACAGGACTCCCATGACCAACAGAAAACACTGGAAGGGTTTGGTGGGCAGTGTCCTTTGGTTTTGGAGTTGTACTTTACCTACATCCAGAAAACACTGTGGACTCAAACAATGATGAATCGGGACCAAACTCTACAGGAATACTCAATATGCTCAAATCTGAACACTGGTGGGAGTTTGGGGAAAATAGAATATTGACATTTGGGAGTTGTAGTTCCTGGGATTTGTAGTTCACCCACAATCACAGAGCATTCTGAACCCCACCAATGATAGAATTGGGCCAAAACTCCCACACAGAACAGCCATGTGGGCCACAGCAACGCATGACAGGGGACGGCTAGTAGGTTAACTATAAATCCCAGCAACTACAACTCCCAAATGACAAAATCAATCCCCGCCCCAACCCCACCAGTATTCAAATTTGGGCGTATTGGGTATTTGTGCCAAAATTGGTCCAGTGAATGAAAATTCATCCGCCATATAAAATATTTACATTACAATTCATAACAGTAGCAACATTATAGTTATTAAGTAGCAACAAAATAATTTTATGGTTGGGGGTTACTACAACATGAGGAACTTTATTAAGGGGTTGTGGCATTAGAAAGGTTGAGAATCACTGCTATAGAGGATGCATGTATTCTAGCTGCGAACATTGGCCAGTCATTCAGTCGCCTGATCCACATGTAGTTACTTCAGCTGCATGCTTATGTTTTCAATCGCACACCCTCAAGCCGTCACTTTGAGCCACAGAGGTAGACCACATCATATCGACAGTGTAAAATAGATTACTATAATCCGTTTGAGCACAATGGATTCCAAACCACAGCTGGGGATCAATTTGTGCTGAGGCTTTGCTGTTTGCTCTGGAACAGTTAATTCCCACATGTCTGCTTGGAGGGAGATTAGGAGTTTAACCATAAAATATGCTTAGAAAACATCTCCGCGAGGGTTGGGATCTGATGGCTAGTTTTTTAAATAAAATTAAATAAACCTTACAGGTGAGGTTGTTAATAGGCCCGCAAATCACACAAAGAATGTGGACATGCTACATTGCTGCAACAATCCCATCCTGTTAGAATCACAACAATTAATTAATTAATTTATTTATTTACAACATTTGTATCCCACCCATATCAGTACGAAGGCGATTCAGGGCGGCGTATCTAACATATATCTAACATACAGGCATGTAGCCCGGGGGGGGGGGGGCTATAGAGGCTTCAGCCCCCCTCCCCCCGAAATTCTCATGGTGGTCCGCAAGAAGGCCTTACTGGTCCATTATTTAAACTGTTATGTTTATTCATATCATGATCTGATCACCATTCTCAATATATCCCATATGCATGGGGGTATTGGGGTAACGATACAAAAGGTTTGCTAGGCTAGACCCTCTTTCACCCAGACTCAGCCCCCCCCCCCCCCCCCAAATCACAATCCTGGCTACGGGCCTGCTAACATATATCACACTCTACAACCCATAGTAAGAACACTGCATGCATATCTTCTAAGAAAGTACTGGAAATGCATCCAGAAGGTCTGCGCAAAATCTCCTTAAGATCTTGATCCGAATCACACAGAAAGCATCTCCATAGTGATCCCTCTCAGCTTTTCCTGAGCCCTCTTTGTCAACTAGGTCTGACTGAAAGGGTTCGTTGGCACAATCTATGCTGAAATAATGTCACATCTTTTTTTTGGGGGGGGGGGGATATATAATGGTGGATATCAATTAATGCAAGAGCGTTCATGACACGGCAGCCTGGAAATGCAAAGAGCCTGTTGCGACTATTTCACATCAGACAAGGGTGACGCCCATGACACCCAGCTTTTAGGAAGAGAGACAGTGTCATAGGGAACTATGCATTCATATCAACACCCATGCCAGAGCAGAATTGCTTTCTCAGCACATTCTCTCCGGTTCCAAGACTACGATCACGTCTTCCTTCAGAGGAGACCAGAGAACAGCAAGGGAAAACCTATCAGTAACTGCAGCCCTCCCTCCCCCCCCCATACCACATGGTGTCAGCTGCAGTAGTCTAGACACCCAAATTGGCATGGGTGCAAAAACAAAGCCCCAGTGGCAATGGGGAAACTAAATATCAGATTTTGTTTAGAAATAATAACTTACCGAAAGAAACACACAAACACACACATTTTCTTTCCGCACCAATATTTTGTGCGAGTGAAAGTGACAAAGAGAAAAACGACATACAAACAAAGAAAGAAATACTAGATGGGAGGAGGGAAAAGGAGGAAAGGCGTGCCATTTACCTGGAAGAAGAAGAGTGGGGGGGGGGGGAATGAAACTTGTGTGATCAATTACAAAACCGGCTTTTCTGACTACCGTGTGTGAACAGCTTTCTCGGGGAGTGAGCAACAAGCAATTAATGCCAATGGCATCCAATTGCTGAGAGCCTCCTCCTTGGAGAAAAAGAGATTACCACACAGGAGTGTGTCTTAGTGGATGGGCAGGTGACAGTGGGAGGGTTGTTTTCCACAGGTGGAGGAAAAGAAAAGCAAAGGCAGAGAGATGAGGGTGCCTCGGCCAGGTAGAAAGAAGGGAAGGAAGGCATCTTCATGCAACCCAAGCGGGCACGCCCCCTCCTTTCCCAAAACCTCATCTCCATCCCAGCTGTCTGCCTTTCAATGCCTGGGTGTGATCAGCATGCCAAACCTGTATGCTGGCGAGTCCCTCGTTGTCGGAAGAGCGTCCCTGCCCAGACACAAAAGGGCTGTACCAGACGACTGCACCAGCCCAGCGAGGGGAGGGTTTGGGATTTGGGCACCATCTACCTGCCGCAGCCCAGGCATGGGTGGCTTTGCATAATGTTGGGCTTGGATCAAAAGGCTTTGTTCTCCAGTGTCTCACTGCGGTTACACACACACACAGACACACATCTATTTCCCTGTGGCAGAGTCTCTCCGTACAAAAGGAAATAACAGAGTGTGTGTGCCCCTATTTATTCACACATCTCTCCATTTGCTCCAAGTCATGCTGCCGGGCATCCTCAGTACTAATCTCTTAGTACACAAAGCTGTTTCTGTAGGCTGAAGTTACATTTGGAAGGGCATTTGTGTCCCTGAAAGATTTGTGACCCTTTCACAGAGCCCTATATCCCAGAATATCAAGGCAGAAAATCCCACATTATCCAAGTGTGGACTCAAATAACCCAATTCAAAGCAGATATTGTGGGTTTCTCTGCCTTGATATTCTGGGATATAGGGCTGTGTGGAAGGGCCCGCCGATAACCCAGCTCAAAGCAGATATTGTGGGATTGTCTGCTTGATATTCTGGGATATAGGGCTGTGCGGAAGGACCCCCAAGAAGGAATTCATGAAGCTCAACTACCTAATTTTTTTAAAGCATCACCACCTTCAGCACCATTCGAGAAAAGATGAGGAAGGCATCAACACCTTCATAAAACTCTTGTTTTGACCAGACTGATATTTCTTCCCAAAGCCTGGCTCTCCCACTTGGGGTGGGGAAGGAAGGGTGGGATCTATTGAAAATCTGAACCTCTTTCCCCATTTCCCTGAAATGCCCAGCCTTAAACAAAAGACAAAGGTGGGGTGGCACCGAGATGGAGAAGATGCTGCAGGATCGCGCCTCTGGTGTCTTTTTTCAGGAAAGAGACTAATAATAATAATAATAATAATAATAATAATAATAATAATAATAATAATAATAATCTTTATTTATACCCCACCACCATCTCCCCAATGGGGACTCAGGGTGGCTAACATGAGGCCAAGCCCAAAAAATACAGTACAACACAATAAAATACAGAATTCAAAAACAAAACAAAATTACCTTTTGCTTTTCCAGTTTGGGTGGGAAATAAGCTTGGCAGAGCACCGAGGAAACACGGCTGCCACTCCGTCAATATTACAGCAGCCATAACACGAGAGAGATGCAGCCGTTTCACATACCAAGCGGCACCCTTTTAGGGCCCTTCCACACAGCCCTATATCCCAGATTATCAAGGCAGATAATCCACACAGTTTAATAAAATCCCACATTATCTGCTTTGAACTGGGATGTATGGTAGTGTAGACTCAGATAACCCAGTTCAAGGCAGATAATGTGGGATTTTCTGCCTTGATATTGTGGTTTATATAGCTATGTGGAAGAGCCCTGGGTTAAAGAAAAGGTAAAGCTTTTCCCCTGACATGAAGTCCAATCGTATCCGACTCTGGGGTGTGGTGCTCATCTCCATTTCTAAGCCAAAGAGCCGGCGTTGTCCGTAGACACCTCCAAGATCATGTGGCCAGAATGACTGCATGGAGCGCCATTACCTTCTCACCAGATCTACTCACATTTGCATGTTTTCTAACTGCTAGGTTGGCAAAAGCTGGGGCTGACAGTGGAAGCTCACGCCGCTCCCCGGATTCGAACCTGCGACTTTTTGGTCAATAAGCTCAGCAGCTCAGCGCTTTTAATCCAGTTCAATGTGGATTGTATACAGCTGTATGGAAGGAGCCCTATAGACATATAGACATAAGCACTAGCACCCAAAACATGAATTTCTCTCAGCTTCCAAATTACCATTTAGTCTTGATCAAATGGTCTGTGACTGATCTACTAGGAAGCTTGAACAGCTCCTGCCTCTACAGCTTCCCACCTTCTGGAATATCACCCAGGGCTTTGCCATGTTTCCTGCGGCGCTGTCTCAGTTCCATGCCAGCGGGTTTATTATGAACTATAGGAAGTCATACTAGGATGCGTGTGCCCAGATGCAAGTCTGCTTGCCCTTTCCAGGCTTTGTCTGCATGCGGCTTCAAGATGCCTGTTGCTTGATGGCACAACCCTATGGATTTCACTGGGTTTTTCAAGCTGGGAGGATTCAAAAAGGTGGTTTGGCCACAGCCTGGCATTCCTTGAATCTCCCATCCAAGATCAGGCAGGGCTTTCCCCCCAGAATAGACCATAGGCACCTCCTCTACCTGTTCTCCTTACAGAAGGACACCTGATCCATTGCTGATGAGAGAGGCAAGGCAACACACACACAAAGGGTTTTTCTGCCAGGCTCCTAAGTAGCAAGAGGATGCGGTTGGAGCAACACCTGTGGAGGGATGCAGGAAGAAGCCCTTACCGAGAGTGCTGCTGCTGGTGCTGCTGCTCCTTCCTCCTCCTCCTCCTCCCGCCGCTGCAGACAAAACCTGCTGCAGCCGCGGAGCGCGCCCACCGCCTGCCAAGAGCGAGAAAGAGAGGCAGAAACAGAGGGAGAGGGAAAGGGAAGGAGGGAGAGGAGCCTGCCTCTGCGCCACCGCCCACCCCTCGGCCGGCACGCCCCCCGCCCCGCCTCTCACTGCAGGAGCAGCATGGCCACGAGGGGGCGCCAAAGAGGAAGGCAGGCAGGCAGGGATGGGATTCTAAGGGAGCACAGGTCTATTGGGAGAAGGCTGCTGCTTAAATCCCTCCACCGGGACAGACCCTAAAGGGCATCTAGTCCAGCCCCTTTCAGCCAGAAGAAAGGCACACTCAAAGCCTTCCTCACAAACAGACTGATACCCTCAATGTCGAAAACTCCTGAGGAGACTCCACTGGAAGAGACCTCCAAAGGGCATTTAGTCCAGCCCCCTGCAGACAGGAGGAAGGCACAATCAAAGCCTTCCCAACAGACAGACAGTCTCAATGTCAAAAACTCTGCTGAGAAGGAGATTCCATAGGGAGAGACCCCCAAAGGGCATCTAGTCCAACTCACTTCAGTCAGGCAGGAGGTAGATACAATCAAAGAGATATTTAATGTCAAAAAACTGCTGAGAAGGAGACTCCACTGGGGGAGAGCCCCAAAGGGCATCTAGTCCAATCCCATTAGCCAGGAGGAGGGCACAATCAAAACCTTCCCAACAGGCAGACGGCCTCAATGTCGAAAACTCTCCTGAGAAGGAGACTCCACTGGGAGAGACTTCCAAAGGGCATCTAGTCCAACCCCCTTCAGCCAGGAGGAAGGCACAATCAAAGCCTTCCCAACAGACATCTATCCAACCCACTACAGACAGGAGGAAGGCACAATCAAAGCCTTCCCAACAGACAGACAGTCTCAATGTCAAAAACTCTGCTGAGAAGGAGATTGCACAGGGAGAGACCCCCAAAGGGCATCTAGTCCAACCCTCTTCAGTCAGGAGGAAGGCACAATTAAAGCCTTCCCTACAGATAGACAGCCTCAATGTCAAAAACTCTCCTGAGAAGGAGACACCACTGGGAGTGACCTTCAAAGGGCATCTAGTCCAGCCCCCTTCAGCCAGGAGGAAGGCACAATCCAAGCCTTCCCAACAGACATCTAGCCCAACCACCTGCAGTCAGGAGGAAGGCACAATCCAAGCCTTCCCAACAGACATCTAGCCCAACCACCTGCAGTCAGGAGGAAGGCACAATCCAAGCCTTCCCAACAGACATCTAGCCCAACCACCTGCAGTCAGGAGGAAGGCACAATCCAAGCCTTCCCAACAGACATCTAGCCCAACCACCTGCAGTCAGGAGGAAGGCACAATCGAAGCCTTCCCAACAGACATCTAGCCCAACCACCTGCAGTCAGGAGGAAGGCACAATCCAAGCCTTCCCTACAGATAGACAGCCTCAATGTCAAAAACTCTCCTGAGAAGGAGACACCACTGGGAGTGACCTTCAAAGGGCATCTAGTCCAGCCCCCTTCAGCCAGGAGGAAGGCACAATCCAAGCCTTCCCAACAGACATCTAGCCCAACCAACTGCAGTCAGGAGGAAGGCACAATCCAAGCCTTCCCAACAGACATCTAGCCCAACCACCTACAGTCAGGAGGAAGGCACAATCCAAGCCTTCCCAACAGATAGACAGTCTCAATGTCAAAAACTCTCCTGAGAAGGAGACTCCACTGGGCAAGACTTCCAAAGGGCATCTGGTCAAACCCCCTTCAGCCAGGAGGAAGGCACAATGCAAGCCTTCCCAACAGACATCTATCCAACCAACCCACTACAGGCAGGAGAAAAAGACAATGAAGGCTTTCCCAAAAGACAGACAGACAGTCTCAATGTTAAAAACTCTCCTGAGAAGGAGATTCCACTGGGAGAGACTTCCAAAGGGAATCTAGTCCAGCACCCTTCAGCCAAGAGGAAGGTATATTCCAAGCCTTCCAAACGAACATCTAGTCCAACCCTCTGCAGGCAGGAGTAAGGCACAATGATAGCCTTCCCAACAGATAGGCAGTCTCAATGTCAAAAACTCTCCTGAGGAGACTCCACTGGGAGAGACCTCCAAAGGGCATCTATCCAACCCACTACAGGCAGGAGGAAGGCACAATGAAAGCCTTTCCAACAGACAGACAGTATCAATGTCAAAACTCTCCTGAGAAGGAGACTCCACTGGGCAAGACCTCCAAAGGGCATCTGGTCAAACCCCCTTCAGCCAGGAGGAAGGCACAATCAAAGCCTTCCCAACAGACATCTATCCAACCCCCTTCAGCCAGGAGGAAGGCACAATCAAAGCCTTCTCAACAGATAGACAGTCTCAATGTCAAAAACTCTCCTGAGAAGGAGACTCCACTGGGCAAGACCTCCAAAGGGCATCTAGTCCAACCCCCTTCAGTCAGGAGGAAGGCACAATCAAAGCCTTCCCAACAGACATCTATCCAACCCATTACAGGCAGGAGGAAGGCACAAAGAAAGCCTTCCCAACAGATAGGAAGTCTTAATGTCAAAAACTCTCATGAGAAGCAAACTCCACTGGGAGAGACCTCCAAAGGGCATCTAGTCCAGCCCCCTGCAGGCAGGAGGAAGGCACAATCAAAGCCTTCCCAAAAGACAGACACCTTTAATGTCAAAATATCTCCTGAGAAGAAAACTCCACTAGGAGAGACTCCAGAAAGCATCTAGCCCACTCCCTTCAGCCAGGAGGAAGATGCAATCAAAGCCTTCCCGACAGACAGACAACCTTAATGTCAGAAACTCTGGTGAGAAGGAGACCACTGGGAGAGCATTCCAAAGGACATCTAGTCCACCCCTATCAGCCAGGAGGAAGGGACAATCATATCCTTCTGTCTAAGCCAGACAGACAGTCTCAATGTAAAAAATTCTGCTGAGAAGGGGAATCCTCTGGGAGAGAGTCCTAAAGGGCATCTAGTCCAACCCCTTCAGCCAGGAGCAAAGCACAACCAAAGCCTTCCCAGTAGACAGAGATCTAGCATCAATGTCAACATCTCTCCTAAAAAGGAGACTCCACTGGGAGAGACCCCCAAAGTGCATCTAGTCCATCCCCCTTCAGCCAGGATGAAGGCACAATCAAAACCTTCCCAAAAGACAGAGATATTTAATGTCAACAACTCTGCTGAGAAGGAGACTCCACTGGGGAGAGCCCCAAAGGGTATCAAGCCCAACCCCCTTTGGTCAGACAGGAATGCACAATCAAAGCACCCCTGATAGATGGCCATCCAGACTCCAAAGAAGCTTAATCACTACAGAAGTGGGACACTGGTGCTGTTCAAGTGTAGATACTGTTCTAATAATTTGCACAATTTGTTGATTGGATTGAAGTCATTGCCACTAAAATGGATAAGCGTCTCATTAAGGAAAGAAAATCTGTTGACAGTGCTGCTTGTGATGAACCACATGGAGCGGCTCTAGAGGAAACTACACAGGGAATCAACTGCTGTATATAAAAAACATAAAAGGGAAAATTTCCAAACCTTGTTTATTTATATGAAACTGATATGTATTGTATGAAAATCTTATGGGCTGGTTTAACTTCTGGTTTGCTAGTAAAACTGATTGACCGTGTCGCAAAAGTAGACATATCTAAAAAGCGTGTCCACAACATGAAAAGTTTGGGAAAAGATGTGCAGCCATCTGGTTATTATTATTATTATTATTATTATTGGGTTGTTGTAGGTTTTTTCGGACTATATGGCCATGTTCTAGAGGCATTCTCTCCTGATGTTTTGCTTGCATCTATGGCAAGCATCCTCAGAGGTAGTGAGGTAGTGATGATGATGATGATTATTATTATTACTGACACAAAAGCACAGTATGTCACAGCAAACGAGATCTATATGCTGGATTTCGTATCACAGAATCACAAGTCAAACACTTCCCAAGCCTCTAATACTGTGTGATGTATTTTCGAATGATGATGATGATGATTATTATTATTTTTATTATTTGAAACACAACAAGATGAGTCCACAGCAGACACCCTGCTGGCTGTTCTTTGGATCACACGTCAGACACTTCCCAAGTGTCTAGGGCTGTGTGATGTATCGGCAAATGTTGCATGCAGATCCCAGTAAGGTGGCCTTCTGCAGCTGACAGATGGGAATTTTGTCAGCGCCAATTGTGTCTAAGTGCAGGCCAGGATCTGCACCTAGTCTGCCCATCACCACTGGGGCCACCTTTACTTGCTTGTGCCAGAGTCTTTACAGTTTGATCTTTAAATCCTCATATCATGTCAGCTTTTCCAGTTGTTTCTCTGCAATCCTGCTGTCACCTGGGATTGCGACACCGACAATCCATACCATGTTTTTTAACATGATCATGAGGTCAGGAGTATTGTGCTCTCCAGAACTCTGTCTGTCTAAATTCGGAAGTCCCAGAGGAGTTTGGCGTATTCATTTTCTGTAACTTCCCACCAGTTCTTTGTCACAGGCAGATGGTATTTGTGGCACAAGTTCCAATGAATCATCTGAGCAACAGTGTTATGTCTTTGCTTGTAGTCTGTCTGCACTATCTTCTTGAAGCAGCTGAGAATGTGATTTATCATATTATTATTATTATTATTATTATTATTATTATGCAATAATAATTCTAGAGCCTCAAGTCTAATAACAATTTAAAATAAAACCAATTAAAAACAATTTAATATTGGTGTATGGGTATAGAGTTAATACATAATTAAAATAGAATAAATCCAATTAGGTAGGAGAGAACATCCTCCTGAGATCATTGTTGATATCCAACAGGTTTGTAGAGAGAGAGATGGTCCCCAAATACAGCCACCAGAAACCCAGCTTCAGGTGTATTGGGGGCAATTCCTAGAATTGGAAACATAGGGAAGAGTGTGACCCTTGGGGGAGCACCATTCTGCTTTGCCCTGTTTTACAAGGTGTCTAGCCAAGCATTCCAGTTCATTGGCCAGAGATTTGTATTATCCAGTAGTTTTTGAAGCAGAGTTTGCAAGGAGTAATTTGAATGTGTTGAGATTGCACATCTCAGCAACATCACACATCTTTTTTTAAAAGGTGTTGTTTTGCAAAAAGGCATCACAGAGTAAGCAGCGCTTTAACAGTACATCGGGAAGTGTTAAGCACCTAGGATGCCACTTAGTTATCACAAAAAAGCAGGGTGACAGGAAAAAAAATATAGAATTTAAATTCTTTCCCAGTTTCAAAACATGATTGGAAGTATTTCATACTTGGAATTTACAGAAGAAAAGACCAAATTAATAAAATTTGTATTGTCAAAGGCTTTCATGGCCGGAATCACTGGGTTGTTGTAGGTTTTTTCGGGCTATATGGCCATGTTCTAGAGGCATTCTCTCCTGACGTTTCGCCTGCATCTATGGCAAGCATCCTCAGAGGTAGTGAGGCCTCTAGAGCATGGCCATATAGCCCGAAAAAACCTACAACAACCCAGTAATAAAATTTGATCTCATTTAGGCACAGTCCCAGATTTTCAATAACAAGCGAATCATAAGACTCCTTGCCATTTCCCTTCAGGGTCATACTAAGCTTACGTGTGTTTAGAAAGTCAAGACCAAGATCATAGATCTCCATGTGTCCATCAACATCCTTCCATATTAGTGACTGGTGGTTATAGGCCAGGAAAAATCATTCACAAGAAATGTGCCAGATAGCATATGTACCTCGGTAGTTAAATTAGTA
The DNA here is from genome assembly GCF_037176765.1 of Anolis sagrei. NCBI lineage: Eukaryota > Metazoa > Chordata > Lepidosauria > Squamata > Anolidae > Anolis > Anolis sagrei. The sequence continues at coordinate 169,658,170 of NC_090021.1, read as the reverse complement.
CATGGAGAGGCCAGACTAGAGCTACATTTCCAATCAGCAGGAAAACAAAATGTTTGGAAGTGTCACCAAAAGATAAGGAAAGAAGTGCTAGCTATAAAAAGTAAATATTATTTATTTATTTATTTTGCCATATTTATACCTTGCCCTTCTCACCTTGAAGGGTACTCGGAGTGGCTCACATATATATCGGCAACAATTCGATGACACACAAACATACGTCAGCAAATAATCATGTACAGTTAAAACCAACCATTAAAATATATAAACCATTGAAAACAATTTGAAACCATGCAATCCAATATCATAATCTAAGGCCATTCCAGTTATCATTGCACTTTTCCATGTTCACGTTATTGCACTAAAGATTTTTATCCAAAAGCTTGGTCCCACATCCACATTCTTAGGGGTTTTTTTCCTGAAGGTCAGGAGGGAGGGAGCTGATGTGATTTCATTAGGGAGGGCGTTCCACAGCTGGGGGGCTACCACTGAGAAGGCCCTGTCTCTCATCCCCACCAACCACACCTGCAAAGGAGGTGAGGTCATGTGCTTGAACTTTCTCTTCCATTGTGACTGCCTCTCTGTAAGTAAATAGTTGAAACAAGAAATAAAGCATTTGCCACCATTGTACTTGATTTAAGAAGCACAGAAGCAGGGGAAGAGCAAATAAGACACAGCACGGTGTCCATGTTACAGATAATGCTTGTATCTGTGACTGCAAATTCCAGGGGTCAGCTCGAATCCCAAGTGCCTTTTGGGGACCCCTGACACTTCCCATAATCGCACCCTTAGGCCTAATCAAGTCTCAAATAGGTTCTTTCCTTTCTCTTTCTCTTTTTCTCTTTCTTTCCTTCTTTCTTAAAATATTTATATCTCTTCCTCAACACCATGAGATTTTAGTTAACATATAGGTTGAGCATTCCTTATCCAGAATTCGAAATTACAGTACCTCAAAAATGTCTACATGGATGGCTGGAATAGTGAAGCCTTTACTTTCTGATGATTTGTGTAACAAATTTTCTTCAAGAACAAAATGATGTAAAAAATTGTTTATAAACGTACTTTCAGGCTCTGCATATAAGATGCATATGAAATAAATACATTGTGTATTTAGTAGGGCGGTGCAAAAACATTTTAAAATTCCCAAAAATCAGTGGATGTGTGAAACATTATGAAACTTGGAAGGAGGGGTGTAACAGTGGTAAATGTGTTCTACAAATGTAGCAAGTTTCATCCTGACAGCTCTAAAATGAAGGAGAAAGGAGCCCTGGAAATTACATAAGAAAAAGTAACAAAAATTACATCATTATAGTTACGATACGGACCCCTTGCAATACTTTTGAAACATTATCCGCCGCTGCCTCCTCTCCTACTTTAGTAATGAGTATTGAAACTATTTTTCCAATGCTGCACAGGCCTACTATTTAGACTTGGATCCCATCTCCATAACATCATATTATGTATATATGTATGTACAGTATATACAAAGACAGGTCTTCTAAAATCTGGGAAAAAATCCAAAATACTTCTGGTCCCAAGCATTTCAGATTAGGGATAATAAACCTGTCCTTTGAACATGTAGAACAAAAAGCAATTCAAGTAGACTAAAACCATATTCAACAAATTAAAAAATCAAGGTATCTTAAAAGGTTAACACAGTTTAAAGCTGTATACATGTATACTTTGGAAGAAGTCAGTAAGGCCCCTAAAACTTTGGGAAAAGTGTGGCCAGTTATGACAATCTCACCACAATGTGTGTTATGTCTACAGTTCACATCACCAATCTTTCTAAGCACAATACTAAATCCGACACTATCCCCACTATCAAGTTACACACAAGATCGGCTCTGTAGGTTTGTTCTTAAGTTGAATTTGTATGCAAGTCAGAACAGGTACTCCAGCCATATGTATATTAGCTTTCAATAACATAGGGAAGGGTCAACACCCCTGTGGTATTTATTTTGCTGCCTGTGCCCCTGTTTGGAAAATTGCACATCACTTTCTGTCCCTGTGATCACTGGATTTTGAAAAAAAAATGGCTTGTGGAAACAAGGATTGGTGAAAAGGCCTCAGTGGAGACCTCTTGACCCCATGATAACTCTTTAAGGAGTGGATTTCCTTTCCTATGAGAAGATTTCTTCTCACTTTCTGCTGTTTCACTTCCATTTGTGACTATGAGTCAAATGTAAGTTGGATGTTTGTAACTCGGGGACTGCTTGTATTAATATACTAGTATCCACACAGAGAGACTGTCTTTAAAATATTACTGATCGCCCCAACAAATAATTAAAATGCAGATTGGGAACCATCCACTTCCTTGGCAGGAATGACCAGGTTACTGCTTGGGTCAGGTCACCTCCCACAACCTGTCTGGCTACGAGATAAATATGATATTGAGTTGTAGAAGGCTTTCATGGCTGGAATCACTTGGTTGCTGTGAGTTTTTCAGGCTGTATGGCCATGTTCCAGTAGCATTCTCCCCTGAGGTTTCATCTGCATCTAGCTGCTCTGAAGATAACAGCTATCAGGATTTTGATTCGGGGGGGGGGGGGGCTGAGTGTGATTCGGGGGGGGGGGGCTGAGTCTGAGTGAAAGAGGGTCTGCCCTAGCAAACTTTTTGTATCATTACCCCAATACCCCCATGCATATGGGATATATTGAGCATGGTGATCAGATCATGATATGAATAAACACAAGAGTTTAAATAATGTACCAGTAAGGCCTTTTCACAGACCATGAGAATTTCGGGGGGGGGGGGGGGCTGAAGCCCCCAAAGCCCCTCCCCCCGGCTACATGCCTGCCAGCTATAGATGCAGGTGAAACATCAGTAGCTGTTTCACCTAATTCAAGATCATCTGGGGAGGCCCTGCTCTTGCTCCCACCAACATCACAAATGTGCCTGGCGGGGATGAGAGACAGGGCTTTCTTGGCGGTGGCCCCCTGCCTGTGGAACGCGCTTCCAAATGAGATAAGATTGGCTACATCCCTCCCGGCTTTAGGAAAAAATTAAAATCATGGTTTTGAGACCAGGCTTTTGGACAGCAGACTTAATTAGCACTTTGGTTGGAAATTGACTGGAATGGCGTGATAGCTGATGATACTGTTTATTGTTTTAATTAATGCTTTATGTACTGTTTTTAATTAATGCTTTATATATTTTAATAGTTGTTGCATTATTGTAATTGTTTATTTGTAGTGACATCGAATCTCTGCCAAAATGTAAGCCGTCCTGAGTCCTGAGTAGAGAAGAAACAGGGTAGAAATACTGGAAATAAAAATAAAATAAATAAAAATAAATAAACACAGCGCAAAAAACTCACTGCAACCCAGTTATGATATTTTTCATGAAAGCACACAAGCCCTGAGACCGTGCAGTTTAGAACTGCAATGGAAACAAAAGGCACTCTGTCTTCAATGCGCTTTCAAACTGACTCCAAGGTTGAGGCAGAGAGTGAATAATTCTGTTAGTTGTGATTTCCATTATCACTATAGCATTGTGGGCAGAGGACAACAAGGAGGAAACTGAAGTGGGTGGAGAGCTAGCGATGACCTGAAAAAAACTTGTTAAGTCTTTGACTGCAGTTTCTAGGCGATGAATTGAATCATATATTTTTTTTCAAACAAAAATGCAAAATGGTGTATCTTCTATAGAAGACAAAATGTCACAAATCCTAAAGAAATGGCAAAAGAATTGATGTGCAGGGTTTTGTTACAGAGCAGGCAGTCACCATGGAGATAGGAGTGCACCAGCTCAGGTGCCAAGCTGAAACAGGCTTGAGGTTTGCAAGGTCTGCCTACAGAGAAAGAAAGCCACATCTGCCAATGTGTTGTTATGTGTATGTCACTCTATCACATATATATTGGGAAGGGGAGTCATGTGGAGCAGGCTTGTTTTCTGCTGCCCTGGGTTCAAATTAAAGGAAAGGAGATTCCACCTGAACATTAGGAAGTACTTCCTGACCGTAAGAGCTGTTCAGCAGTGGAAATCTCTGCCTCGGAATCTGGTTGCGGGGTTTTAAACAGAGGCTGGGTGGCTATCTGTCGGGGCTACTTTGATTGTGCTTTTCCTGCATGGCAGGGAGTTGGATTAGATGGCTCATGTGGTCTCTTCCAACTTTTTGATTCTATGAGTCCAGATGTTGCATAGCCGCTTCCCAATAGGGTTGTTGTAGGTTTTTTCGGGCTATATGGCCATGTTCTAGAGGCATTCTCTCCTGAAGTTTCGCCTGCATCTATGGCAAGCATCCTCAGAGGTAGTGAGGTCTGTTGGAACTAGGAAAAAAAGGTTTAACTATCTGTGGAATGGCCAGGGTGGGACAAAGGACTCTTGTCTGCTGGAGCTAGGTGTGAATGTTTCAACTGACCACCTTGTATAGCATTTGATGGCCTGGCAGTGCCTGGGGCAATCTTTTGTTGAGAGGTGATTTGATGTCCCAGATTGTTTCCTCTTTTGTTTTGCTGTTGTAATTTTAGAGTTTTTTTAAAACTGGTAGCCAGATTTTGTTCATTTTCATGGTTTCCTCCTTTCTGTTGAAATTGTCCACATGCTTGTGGATTTCAGTGGCTTCTCTGTGTAGTCTGACATGGTGTTTGTTGGAGTGGTCCAGCATTTCTGTGTTCTCAAAGAAAATACTGTGTCCGGGTTGGTTCATCAGGTGCTCTGCTATGGCTGACTTCTCTGGTTGAAGAAGTCTGCAGTGCCTTTCATGTTCCTTGATCAGTGTTTGCGTTTGGTGGTCCCTATGTAGACTTGTCCACAGCTGCATGGTACATGGTAGACTCCTGCAGAAGTGAGAGGATCCCTCTTGTCCAGAGGCGGCCCTAGGTAATTTTCTACAGTAAGCAAACAGTATCCCCCCCCCCCCCAACCAATCATTGATATATATTTTCTGTTTGTCGTGGTAGTTCTGTGTGCCATATTTGGTTCAATTCCATCATTGGTGGAGTTCAGAATACTCTGATTGTAGGTGATCTATACATCCCAGTAACTACACTTGCTGCACTTGCTCCCTTGTCTGGCCTGCTTTGGGTCCGGAGGCATGCCTGAAGACCCCGGCGTGTGCACCAAAAGTCACCTCTTCTCCTGACTTTCTCCTCAGCTATTGGGACCAAAAGAGAGAGAGAGAGGTGGAGATGCCCACCTTTCCTGAAGGTAGGCACAAAAACAAAGGAGGGAGTGGACGTGGGAGATGCCTCCAGCCGGAGGGGCTCTCTCTCTTTCTCTCTCTCTCTCTTGGTCCCAATGTCTGAAGAGAAAGTCAGGAGAAGAGGAGACTTTTGGTGCGCACGCTGGGGTCTTGAGACACTCCTCTGGACCCGAAGCGGGCCAGGTGCAGTGGCTCTGCCCCTTGGCCCACCCACGGATTGGGGAGAGGAGAGCACCGGGGGATCAGGAAAGGGAGCCAGTCATGGGGAAGGGATCGAACGCGGAGAACAATTGAGCACCGGCTCTGCTCGCGCACCCAGTGGCCAGGTGGAGCAGGAAAAAGAGGGGCTAGGCGAGGCTCAAGGGCTCAGCCCTTTGGGAAGAGGATCGCCCGGCAGTGAGGCAAGAAAGCTGAGGCTCCCCCCGGACTGCTAGGGCTGTTGTGAACTGAGGGGGCGCTCCTCAAGTGGCAGTCAAGGGGCATTTACAGAGGCGCCTCTGCGCCCCTGGCAAAAAAAAGTGTTCTGCGACCGCTTACTTCGCGTAATGGACGAGCCGCCCCTGCTCTTGTCCTTTACTGAACGTAGCATTCGTTGGATTTTCTTAGTCGGTCTGTAGATAGTTTATATGTTGTGTTTCCTCATCAGCTTCCCTATGCGGTCAGTGGTTCCCCTTGATGTATGGCAAGAACACTTTTCTTCTGGGTGGGTCTTTGTCTTGACTCTCGTGGCTTGTTCTCAGTCTTGCAGCTCTTCTGATGTCTGAAGTGGAGTCTTCATTGGCCTGTAAAGCCCAGTTTAGCTTCCCAATAGCTCTAGTTCACCTGGTTCATGGTTGTGAATGCTGGGGAAGGCAGTCCAACAATATTTGGAGATTCCTTCACCTGCTGTGGAATCATAGACTCATAGAAGTGCAAGAGACCCCAAAGGCTATCTAGTCCAACCCCATTCCACCATGCAAGGACACCAAATCAAAGCACTCCCTAAGAGATGGCCTCCCAGCCTCTGCTTAAAAACCTCCAGGAAGGAGACTCCACCATGCTCAGAGGCAGCAGCATATTTCACTGTCAGGAAGTTCATCGTAATGTTTAGGTGGACTATTTCACCTCGCAGTTCACATCCACTGCTGCACATACCAATGTCACATCAGCAAAAAGCAAGCTTGCACCCTCCTCAATATGGCATCCTTTTGAATATTTAAATATGACTATCATATCTCCTCTTAACCTACTCTACTTCAAGCTCTAGTATCAATTTATTTCACTTCTATGTCTTCCCTTCAATGTGGGTCCCATTTAAATGTGGGAACTGTTTACTTGTCTTTCATATCTGCCCTTCCTTGTGGGAAATACATGGGTAAAATAAGACAGAATTTAAAACAATTCCAAATAAAACTGACAGCATATTTTAAACAGGATAAAACACCTTGACAAGAGCATTCAAAATATCTCTAAAATGTATATATAAAACAAGCCACAAAGGCTTTAATAAAAATACGAGTATGTGTCTCCATTTGGTGCCAAAAAAACCTCTTGGAGGCAGAAAGTGGGGGGGGGGGAGGGGGGATTGGTCTGGGAAGTTTCTACAATTTAGGTGCAACCACTGAGAAGGCTTTTCCCCAGGTGCTTTTCCATCACATTTCCCCACACAGAGGAAGGCCTCTTCTACAGACCTCTTTTCAGACAGATATGCAGGCAGTCCCCAGATTACAAACAAAATAGGTTCTGTAGATTTGTTCATAAGTCATAAGTTAAAGCACATTTTTAATGTAACTTCAGCCAAATATATATATATATATATATATATATATATATATATATATATATATAGAAGCTTTGGATAACATAGGGAAGGGTTAACACCCCTGTGGTGTTTGTTTTGCTGTTTGTGCCTCTATCCAGAAGATTTCACCTCACTTTCTGACCCTGTGATGATTGGATTTTGAAAAAACTGGCTTATCATGAAAGCAAGGACTGGTGAGAAAGCCTCAGCGGAGATACCTGTCCCCTCTGATAACTCTTTCAGGAGTGAATTTCCCTTCCTATGGGCAGATTTCTTCCATAGGAATTTCCCTTCCTATGGGCAGATTTCTTCCTGTTCTTAACTATGTGTTGTTGGTAACTTGGTTGATGTAACTCAGGGACTGCGTATATATATATATATATATATATATATATATATATATATGGAGGTCTTCTTCTCAGGGACTGCGTATATATATATATATATATATATATATATATATATATATATATATGGAGGTCTTCTAGGAAGACGTAAACATCCCCAAACCACTGAATATCACTGTTCTATGACTTCATCACACACAATGAAATCAGAATTTCTGCACATTTAAGAAATGTCAACCCATGGTGCCCTTCACATGACACAAGTTTCAACTGTGTTTGTGAGGTATTTTGCCTTTGTTTTTCCAATGATTCCTGGGTCAATTGCAAATGACTTATTTTTAAAGTAATGTTTATTGTGGTTTTCAAAATAAACAAGTTTGCGTAAAAGAGGGGTAGCGTGTAGGGTAGGCTATGGAAAATGGGGAAAGGGAAGTAAAGAAAAAAGAGAGAAAGGAGGCATCTAAAGAGGCGGGAAAGAAAAGGGGGGGGAGATGTTTAGGATGAATCTTAATTCTGACAGTCAGTCTCAAGTTTGAGTCAAAACTTATTCCCTTCCCCACTTTGCTTTGGAAGAAAAACAACAATTCGGTTGCACCTCTCTTCACTTCCAAGCTCAGCTGTGGTCTTCATTTAGAAGTGAGTCCAGTTGGGTTTAGTTGGACTTCTTCCCAGCTGAGGGCATAAAAGAATACAGTACTTCAGCACCAGGCCACAGCATTACTTCTAGGTTTTTGAAAGGGAGATCACAGATAAGTAAAAGGTATACTATACATAACGTCCAAGGTGATGTGATGGTTTGAGCACTGGATTAGGAGAGTGAGGGATCACGATTTGACTCCTTACTCAACAGTGGATGACCTTGATCAGGTCAGATTCTGTCAGCCTCAAAGAGAGGCAATGGCAAAACTCTTATGACTGAATCTTGCCAGGAAAGCCCTACGAGAGAGCCAGCATCAACTTGAAATGTACCAACAATGGTGTATTATTCACTATTTGAATTAGACAAATAGATCCTTGAAAAGAACAGTACTTCAAAAACATAACACACACCTACATATTAGTCTATGCAGAACATAGTGTGCTATAACCAGAAGTATAACATTGCGCCTACACAGGATGTATTTTTATTACATCTTTCTGTAGTAAATTTGCTGTATTCCACACTTTCACCAAGAATTTGAACCAAATCTCCTATTTGTCATCATAAGCAGAACCATAGGTAGCTCAAGCATAGAAGAGACTGCTTTGCTGTTAGTAGCAAAGATACCTTTCTTATTATATTGAAATAGTAACTTGTTGTTCTCTTTTTGATTGCTTTTGCTGATTTGTTTTGAAGCTACATGTTAACATTACTATTTACTTGGAGAGTGACACAGTCATAAAATGTTAAAAGCTGATTGCTTTTGCGTTACTTCGAAATTTTGTTTTTAAAAATTCATTTGCCCATAATTTCCCCAAATAATAATAATAATAATAATAATAATAATAATAATAATATCAATCAGTCCTAGAAGTGTCCGATGTGTAATTCAATACAATAGCAAGCAGAGTGATCTTGTTTGCTGTGGACTCATCTTGTTGTGTTTCAGATAATAATAATAATAATAATAATAATAATAATAATAATAATAATTTATTTCTAACCCACACTTCTCTCCCTAAAAGAACTCAGGGTGGCTCGAGGCAAACATACTACTATTACCAATAATAATAATAATAATAATAATAATAATAATAATAGCCTAGTTTTCACCAAGCCAATATCACCATCATCGTCATCGTTGTAGTCATCAACATGACTTGTGCTTTTGTAATGGTTTGATGTACCTACTAAAAGCATAATACTCATTTAGGTTCTAGTTATATGGCATGCTTCCCATATCCATAGGGAACATGAAAACTTGGAGAATAACATATCCCATCAAAATTAAATGCCTCTGCTGGATGTTACCATAGACCAACAGTTCTAAGGCGATGGCCAGTTCACAGTCCCATAGACTGTTTGCATTGGACAAATGGATCCTTGGAAAGAACAATATCTCAAAAATGTAACGCACACCTACAGATTAGTATAAATAGAATATAGTGTGCTATAACCGGACTATAATTTGGTGGAAAGTATTTCAATGGGAAGTATCGGCATGCTTTTGGCTGATGAGAAAGTCAAGTTAATTAGAATTGTTGTTGTAGGGTGCATCTATGTCTTTTCAGACTTAAGGCAACCCTAAGTCTAAAGTTTAGGGTGCGGGTGAATAACTTGGGGGGCCACATCTGTCCCAGGAGTCGTAGTTTGGGAACCCTTGACCTAGAAAATTCAGAAACAGATACCTTCTTTAAGAATTTTGTAGATCCTCCAATGTGACTCTGGTTATTTATGTCGGAATCATACAACAGAGTTGCCGGGAAGGCCTAGAAAATTCCTGAAAAGGACATATTTTGTGGGATACCGGTTAGTGAAATGGCAGGTACCGTCCCATGAGTACATGTGGTTGTACTCTACACACTTTCCCTAACATTTATTTAAATGGACTATGTATCCAATGATTCAATGATTACACAAATAGCTAGACAGAGGTCCAAATGGCAGATTTAACCCACAGTGCCATCAATAAAAGGGGTGTATTTAGGACATAGTTTCCAAAAATGGAATGGCTTCACTCACAGAAGATGCTTCTGCTTGATTTTCAAGGCTTTTTCATGTGCACATGCGCGCACTCACTATGGTCCAGACCATTCAGAGGTGCACCCCTGACTCATTTTCTGAGGTGATGGGAATACCATAAGAATGAGTTAGTATGGAAGTCTGCTTCCCCCCATTGAAGTTGATGTACCTAAAGCTGAAGCAAACACATTATATCCATGCTGGGTATAATGGTCTAAAGCAGGAAACTGAATCATTGTGGAAACTGGGGCACACATTAATGTAGATTCAGGAACTTCTGGAGTAGAAGTCTTCATGCTGCAAAGCCCAGAGGAAGAAGAGATGAAAATGTGCTATTTCACTTCCATGAAGTGACATTTACATACAGTCACCACTGTCTAATATGTCCTATACAATATTCTGTGGCGATGCAGTAGTTCTTGACATTTTCAAGGATCATAGACCTTTGGGAATGTGATGGAAGCTATGGACCTCTTCCACAGGAAATGCAATTGAGCACAAAAGTTAAATGCATCAGGAAAAAAACTGAAGGGAGAAATATAATTTTTGTGGACCTTTTATGGCCCCCTGAAGCTCACCCATAGATTCCCTTGGAGTCTATGGAACACAGGGGAGAAAAGCTACCTGCGAGACAAACTCTCCAACTTTTCCAGTTTTTGCAATCTAGACTTCACTCTGGATTTAACCCTGCCAGCCCAGCTTTGATTCACAGTCTGTATTGACATGTTATCTGAATTTACTGCATTGTTTCAGAGCTGGCAACTAAAGGACAACTTGAGTATCCTATACCTGAAATGATTGGTACCAGAAGTCTCTTGGATTTAAATTTCTGATTATCAGTATTTGCATATACAGACATAATGAGATATCTTGGAGAGGGGAAACCAAGTTTTATTTTACACATACAGCTGGATGGTAATTGTATACAATATTTGTAATATTTTTGTGCATGAAACAAAGTTTGTTTACGTTGAACCATCATAAAGCAAAGGTCACCATCACAGGTATGCATGTGGATAATTTTGGGTTATGAGGTTTTTTGGATTTTAAGTTTCCAGATATGGGATGCTTATCCTGTATTTAGCGTCTTGGCGTAATAGGAACATGAGCTCTAAGTCAGTTTTGCATTGTGTGCATGCTCTCGCACACAAATCCCAGTATGTCTCACGAGTAGTGTTCCATAATCCGGGCAGAAACCACAAGTGAGTGGTATAGAGAGAAGAATAGTCAATTTTAGGAGGGGCGTTGAAGGAGGAAACCATTTCCACCATTTTTGCTGGTTATTTCCCCCTCCTCATTTCCCATATCATAAAGATGGATTGTTTCCATGTTGGGGACATGAGTAGGGAGAATAACAGGAAAACAGGAAGTTGGTTTTTCTCCTTCAACCCACCCTCCACCCCCGTAAAATGAACGATCCATCTCTCTCTCTACCACACCTTGTGGCCTCCACCCAAATAATGGAACAGTGCTGTGTTGACTGTGTTGACTGGCATTGATGGGAATTGCAGTCCAACAATATCTGGGGAGTAACACAATTTACAACCCTCCCTAACTCATATGTATGCAAGGCAAGGTGTCAAATTGAACCTTTTCTTCATGGATGTTCCTGGAGGGCAAGGAAGCTGTATGTGTGAGAGAGAAAGAGCATTTCAAATTGAACATAGAGAGAGAGAGGAGGGAGAGAGGAGCCTAAAGAAGCTCCCTGGTGCTATCTGATGTTTATGATTGAAAACGTATCTTTGGAGGCTTCTGGAAACTGGAGAGTTTCCATGGAAACAGTGGAGTCAGCATCCAGTAGTCCATTTGCAAATAGACTTCTGTTTGTTTTTGGTTTTTTGTATCTCAAAAGCTGAAGAAAACTATGTTGGCAAAGGAAATGTGGTTTCTTTGGTTGGTGTAACAAAGCCATGCAAGATTTTTCTGGATTTTTCCCAAGTGAACATAAATCAAGGCATCAAAGTTGTTTATTTGGCCCAGAGTGAAAGAATTTAAATGATACAAGAAGGTGAAGAAACACCATCAGCAGGATTGAGTTCATTCTTCAATTGCCAGTCTTTCAGGGATGACACAAGAGATTTTGCTACCTGAAGGAAAGCAGCAAATGGTACAACACCCCATCCCTGAACAGATTAGAACTAAAGCAGAAAACTCAAGTAAAATTCTTCCCTTGTTTAGAAGTAAAATTCCATAGTAAGATGTAGTGTTCTAAAGCAACCTTAAGGCATAACTCTCCAAAAGTATCATGGGAGTACTATGAATGTGCAGCAGCCCCTATTGATTCTCATGTCAAGCAGTATAGTGAATCCAGGTTTTAATCCAGTAGCTGTCCAAGGTTCTGAATCCTACCTCTCCAAATACCTTTAAGGCAGTGTTTCTCAACCTTCCTAATGCCACGACCCCTTAATACGCTTCCTCATGTTATGGTGACCCCCAACCATAAAATTAGTTTTGTTGCTACTTCATAACTCATTTTGCTGCTGTTATGAATAGTAACAGATTGGGAGAGGGTATTGATTTTGTCCTGGGGGAGTTGTAATTGCTGGGATTTATAGTTCACCTACAATCAAAGAGCATTCTGAACTCCACCAACAATGGAACTGAATCAAACTTGGCACACAGAATTCCCATGACCAACAGAAAATACTGGAAGGGTTTGGTGGGCACTGAACTTGAGTTTTGGGAGTTGTAGTTTACCTACATCCAGAGAGAACTGTAGACTCAAACAATGATGGATCTGGACCAAACTTGGCACGAATTCTCAGTATACCCAAATGTAAACACTAGTAGAGTTTGGGGGAAATAGACCTTGACATTTGGGAGTTGTAGTTGCTGGGATTTATAGTTCACCTACAATCAAAGAGCATTCGAACCCTACCAAGGATTGAATTGAGCCAAACTTCCCACACAGAACCTCCATGACCAACAGAAAATACTGTGTTTTCTGATGGTCTTTAGTGACCCATCTGACACCCCCTCATGACCACTCCAGGGGTCCCGACCCCCAGGTTGAGAAACACTGCTTTAAGGTATTAGACAGCTCTTTTAAAGCTGTCATCCATAGTCATCTCAGCCAACTAGCATGGGAACCATCATCTACTATATCACAAGTGCCAAGAGGTATAGATTATCCTAAAAGTTCAGGTGTTCTATGCCCACAACTACTAAGTCACACAGGAGGATATTTATTCACTGAATCTCTTCCAGAAGAAAAGAAAAATATTTTTAAAACAATCCAATCCTCACCCCCGATAGGAACATAATAAACTCCATTATAACTTAGGTCTTATAAAATATCCAGTGAAAGTCATTCATTGAGGGAACGATAAAAATGTCAGCAAACTTCTGCCAGGAATTAGTTGGGAAACAGCCACACAGACAAAATACTACTGAGAAGACCAATCCCAAAATGATAGCCTGATCTCAGCATTGTTCACTTAAACTGTCTCTTCCAAATGACAGTCAAAAATTAAAGTAATGGATCCAATCAATTAAAGAAGAGGCACATGCTTGATCCTATTCTTATATAGATTGATATCTATTTATAAAGCAGGGTGCAAAGTTTACTACAATGCATGCAGCACCATTTACTTTCCCACCAAGGCAATACCTATTGATCTACTCACATTTGCATGTTTTTGAACTGCTTGGTAGACAGATTTGAACCACCAACCTTCCGATCAGTTCAGCAGCTCAACAGCTGTTGTGCCACCACAGCCCCAAGTTACTAATGTGCTTATTATTTCTCACATCTATCTTGCTTTACTTCTAAGAAGTATAAGCAGAAATGTCACCTCAAGATCAACCTATACAACAGAGCTGGCAACCCTGCACCGGGATTGTGATGCAGCTGGATGGGTGTCAGGGGCATTAAGATCACTAGTGACCAAAAGGTCATGAGTTCGAAGCCCGGATCGGAGTGAGCTTCTGACCAATTTTTGTAGCTTGTTGTCGACCTTTGCAACCTGAAAGACAGTTGCATCTGTCAAATAGGAAATTTAGGTAGCACCTAGGTGTGGGGAGGCTAATTTAACAAATTTATGAGGCCATAAAAAATATCCAGCAAAAGCATGTGGGGAATTCAGAAAGCACTTCATCATTGTCGCAGATGGACGGTGAAGCAACAGCTTCCCTCGTGGCCAGAAAATTGGAATGTTAAATAGCCTCTGACTGTCTGTCTAGACTTGTGCGCAGAACCATTTTCCTTCATTTCATCCATTCTTTCGTTACTTTCATTACCTTTGGGAGCACATAACAGGAAGACCCCTCCGAGTACAAAACTCAGCTTGACACAAAAGGAAACAGGAGCTGATCCCAGCTCCTTGCCGGTTTTTCATGAGCATGTGGAGATCCATACCTCCTTGTCTTCTTTAAACTGGATTATATGAGTCTCCACTGCCTGATAATCTAGGAAAATCAGATAATCTGACATCTGATCCTAGGATATAGGGGCAGTATGGAAGGAGCCGTGGAGATCTACATTCTGGAAAAGTCCATTCTTTGCAAAGAGTAATAAATCCACCTCATAAAACAAATGATGTCACATATTTAAACACGTAATCTTGCATATCTTATTTTAAGCAAATTCAATTTACTTCCTATTGGATTGTTAGGCATGCAGAGGAGGTTCTATTAACAGTAGCACTGATGTAATTTTATGAAAAGTCAGTGGGCTCAGTGAATTCATGCTAACATATCTGGGGGAAGATTGAACCATGCAAAGCTCTTATCTCTGTCCATGAGGAGCTTGACAAAGCTAGCTCTCGCATGAATCAGATGGGGAAATTAAGTGAATCCTGGCTCCTTTCTGCCTCATTCGCATTCAATTTCTCCTCAGCCACCAGGAAATCTGACTATAAGTAGAGTTCGTAGTTGTCCAAGGGATATTAATTTCTAAAGAAAGCCAAACGCTCAAATGAACAATTATGAAGTATTAACCTACCTTCAAATGGTTGTTTTTCTAAAATTTGAAGCCAACTATTAATGCAGACAAGATAAATCACGGGATCATTTGGAAGGTAATGAGCTAGGGAAGAAGTTGGACAAGACCTCTATTGACTGTCTTAGGGCTTATGCAAGAAAAGAAAAAGGATCTGAAGTATTGGGATTTCTCTGTTCTTTTTGTTTTGATTTTTACCACATTCTCATTGTTATGCATTCAAATTCTTTCTCAAACCATTCTGGCTTTTCCACACTCCCCATTCCTTCTATGGAATTCTGTTTGCATGTTATGGATTTTCAGACCATAATAACTTATTTTGTTATATAAAGTCTCGGTACGACAATTATTTAGTTATTCCTTCTTTCAAACAGTTCAATTGGTTGGTAGAAGTCCTTCTTTTTATCTTAGTTATCTTCCTTGTGTCTGTGTATTTACACTCTTGTATTTGTGTATTGTTGAAGACTTCCATGGCTGGAATCACTGGGTTGTTGTAGGTTTTTTGGGCTATATGGCCATGTTCTAGAAGCATTCTCTCCTGACATTTCACCTGCATCTATGGAAGGCATCCTCAGAGGTTGTGAGGTCTCACAACCTCTGAGGATGCCTGCCACAGATGCAGGTGAAACGCCAGGAGAGAATGCTTCTAGAACATGGCCATATAGCCCAAAAAACCTACAACAACTCTTGTATCTTCTTTGCTATTAAAGTTATTTATTTCACATTGTATAAGTACAGTGTGATGCAGTCTTATAGGCATTATCTGACTTGGTATCTTCACTTGGTGTCTCTGATGTTTTCAAGGGTTTCCCACTGACTTTACATGTATCACACAAATTGGTATGCTAAAGCCAATTCTTGGGGCTCTGAATGATGCTCTTCCGCTCCCCTATACATAGGGAACATTTTCTGTTGTTTAACAATGGCTGTTTTTCAGTGACGTCTTCTCAGAGAGTTGCAAGAAGAGGACTTCATTCCTCCACAGTCAGATTAGAAGCCACCAGTCTATTTTGTTTTGATTTTACCACATATTAAAGATTTTACATCCAAACTCCTTCTCAAACTATTCCAACTTTCCCATACCCCTCTACCCTTGTGTTCTCCACACACACACACTGATCACATGTCAGCTTCCACTGGACCATTTCCAATTCTTAGGTGTTATAATCAAAGACCTGCAGTAGATAAATGTGAGTAGATAAATAGGTACCCCTGAAGACATGCTGGCATTTCGATTAGGAAAGTGTCCATGGACAACAGGCTCCTTGGCTTGGAAATATGTAACAAGAGCACCTCCCCATGGCTAAGTCAAGCACAGCCTCCAGGTGCCGGAAATGAAAAAGAGGGAAGCCTTATCTCTGTCTATGTATTGTCTGTCTTTGTAAATTGTATAATGGCATTGAATGTTCAACATATATGTATTCTGTAATCTGCTCTGAATCCCCTCAGGGAGATAGAGTAAAATATAATATCACAATATCTGAGGATGCCTGCCATCAATGCAGGCAAAACATAAGGAGAGAATGCTTCTAGAACATTCTACTCTCTACGTGGGGTTGCCTTTGAAGACTGCTCGGAAGCTTCAAATGGTCCAACGCTCGGCAGCCAGGATGCTAACAGGAGCAGCACTCAGGGAGCATACAACTCCTATGTTGTGCCAGCTCCACTGGCTGCCAATTTGCTACCGAGTACAATTCTGGCTTTAGCCTATAAAGCTCTAAACGATTCTGGCCTGACTTACCTGTTCGAACGCATCTCCTCCTATGAACCAGCTAGGACATTAAGATCATCCTGCGAGGCCCTGCTCTTGGTCCCACCGGCATCACAGGCACGCCTGGCGGGGGCAAGAGACAGGGCCTTCTCAGTGGTGGCCCCTTGGCTGTGGAACACCCTCCCTACTGATATCAGATTGACCCCCTCCTTATTGGCATTCCGGAGGAAAGTGAAGACCTGGTTGTTCGAACAGGCATTCGATTAGGCAGTGTAATTGATTACAAGGAACACGGAATAACGGAGATTGGATTCTGATTCTATTGATGAGATGTGAATGATTTGTTATATTGATGTTTAATTGTTGTTATGCTATTGTTTTTAAATGCTTCAAGTGTTTTGTAATGTGTGCATTGAAATTGCTGTTGTTAACCGCTTTGAGTCGCCTAAGGGCTGAGAAAAGCGGTATATAAATGAAGTAATAAAATAAACATGGCCATATAGCCAAAAAAACCCGGCAACAACCCAGTGATTCCAGCCATGAAAGCCTTCGACAACACATAAATAAAGAATATTGTTATATTATTTGGGCAATATTATACAATTTAAGCTTTAGATTCATTTTCTTGTATTGCTAGCAATTGATTTTGCGTGTGTTTTCATTCCTGTATCTGTTTCTTGGATCCCTTGGGTCCCTATTTCAGATATAAGAAAGAATATAAACATAAAAACCCACTCCCTAAAGAAGTCCCAAACACAACCACTGTAAATGCATGCAAAATTGTCTCCACATATATCCTCCATATTTCCAAAAGTTACTGCAGCAAGAGGGAGAGGAGATGCTGAATTTTAAAGTCCATTGCAGGATGTGTCACATGGGGAGAACTTTCAAATATTGTGGCAGAGCACTCATTAGGTATTTCTTGTATTAAATCAGGTAGAGCACCTTATCTACCGACATTTCTTCTTCTATTGAAAGTACAAGAGTGTTCCTTGGCTTTAACTCTGACCATCTTGGACCCTAGTTGGTACATCCCTAAAGCGATTCAGTTATTTATTATTTATTTATTTACAATATTTATATTCCGCTCTTCTCACCCCGCAAGGGACTCAGGGCAGATTACAATGTACATATACATGGCAAGCATTCAATGCCATAGACACACAACATATATAGACAGACAGTCAGAGGCTATTTAACTTTCATGAGGGTATTCTGGCCACCAGGGGCGCTGTTGCTTCATTGTCCACTTGTCCATTTCTTTGAAGGCTTGCTCGCGATTTTTTTATGGCATCGTAAATTAGTTAAATTAGCTTCCCCGCATAGGCGGTACCTAACTTTCCTACTTGACAGATGCAACTGTATTTTGGGCTGCAAAGGCCATCAGCGAGCTACACAAATTGGTCAGACACTCACTCCGACCCGGGCAGGCTTCGAACTCATGACTTTTTGGTCAGCAGTGATCTTAATGCAGCTGACTCCCAGCCAGCTGCGCCACAGTCCCAGTTTCCTCAACCCATATTCCATGAGATTTATGTGTTAAGTCTGTGGGCAAGGATCCTTCCAACACTGAAGGCAGAACAAGAAAGTCATGAGACCTTGAAGCAACAAAATCAGGAATTATAATTACATGATTACTATGTAAAGGGAGCTCATGAGAAAATTGCCATATAGTCTAAAAACATGATAGCAGAGGTCCATTGTTTCAGGAGCCTAGCTTCCTCCATTTATGGTGCAATTGTGTCAGAAAAAACAGAATCTATACAGAAGCCGCACTTTGAAGTAACACCTTTGGCTCATAGAAAACATTGTCTCCTACCTCTTTACAGATCACTGTGTGTCTTTCAGACCGAATTGGTCTACTTCACAGGACACATTAATCATTTGAGCTAATATCACTTGTATTGCTCCCTGAATCCATTTTAAAGGAATTATCACCCTCATTTTTCATTAACCAAGATTGCTGGAGAGTCAATGGCAAACTAAGTAAGAAAATCCACTCATCATGACCTTCTAGATGGCCTGGATATAGGGTGAGTCAACAAAACTAAAAGTTCAGCACAAATTCAAATAGCAATACAAGTTGCAATGTCACATGAGGAGCAACTTAAAGAACTGGACGTGTTTAGCCTGCAGAAGAAAAGGTTGAGAGGAGACATGGTAGCCATATATAGATATGTGAATGGATGTCATAAGGAGGAGGTGGCAGTCTTGTTTTCTGATGCCCTGAGAACTAGGACTTGGAGCAATGGTTTCAAACTATGGGAAAGAAGATTCCACCTGCACATTAGGAAGAACTTTGTGGCTGTATGAACTGTTCAACAGTGGAACTAACTGCCTTGGAGTGTGGTGGAAGTGCCTTCTTTGAAGGCTTTTTAGCAGAGGCTAGATGGACATCTGTCAGGAGTACTTTGATTGTGCTTTTCCTGTATGGCAGGAGGTTGGGCTGGATGCACTTGTGGTTTTTTCCAACTCTATGATTCTATGATCTCTGTTCAAAAGTGTCAGGCCACAGGACTAGTGTTGTTGATTTTTCTAAGAAAGCTACTTCTTAATGTTGTTTCCATGTTTCTCTTACATAGGTACAAAATCAGCATAAATGCCACACCAACATCTCCCAAACTCAGTTGTGTATATACTTAATGTTCTGGCTGTTTGCCTCAGAGATCTACTAGATTACCCCAACACATCAATGTTTTAGTTGCTTTCTATGAAATGTCTTAACATGGCATGAAATGAGTCACCCTCAATTTGAGATCAATAGGTGCACGATGACAGAGGTACAACACAACCCCCTTATCCACAGATTCCATATTCACAGTTTCACTTATCCATACTCCAAAAATATCCCTCACCCTCCAGAACTATTTGTGGACCTCTCTTGTATATAGAATTCACTATTACCATAGCTTCAAATATCCATGTAAAGGCTTGGAATGTATCCCACATGAACAACGGTTCTGGCCCAACCTACCTATCCGAACGTATCTCTGCCTATCAGCCCGCCAGGACCCTAAGATCTTCTGGGGAGGCCCTGCTCTCTATCCCGCCTGCTTCACAGGTGCGGCTGGCGGGGACGAGAGACAGGGCCTTTTCTGTGGTGCCCCCCCCCTCCCGGCTGTGGAACGCCCTTCCTATGGAGGTAAGATCAGCCCCCTTGCTGATGGTGTTCCGAAGAAGATTAAAAACTTGGCATTCGATGGCATTCGGTTAAACAGTGCAATGAATGTGATGATTACAGGAATGGAAATTTGGACGACGGATTGGATCACGACTCTAGTTATGAGATGCATTGTGTTGTCTATTGTTGTGTCAATATTGTATATTATGCTTTTATGGTTTTAAATTGTATATCGTTGATTGATTTTATCCTTGTAAACCGCTTTGAGTCGCCTGTTGGGCTGAGAAACTGCGGTATACAAGTAAAGTAAATAAATAAATAAATAAATAAACATGGAAGCTGTACTGTATATCAATTTCCAAGTATTTTGCAGCAAATCAAAATATGTCACCAGTTATTGGCTTAGGAACAGTAAAACAGGCAGACAGATCAATGAAGAGGGATGTAAAAACCACATGGATAATTTTGCAGTTCATATTGAGGGTGTGTTATGTAATCTGACCCGCACAATGCATAACTTCATGAGGAAATCAATCCCTTATCATACTGCTCATTCACCTGCCAATGGTATGCTCGACAGTTTGAATGAAGATTATGATTCACTCCTCTGAAGAAGAGGCAGTCCAAGGGGCCATTGTAGACAGGCAGCAGAGATCAGTACATTTCCTCGAGCCTTCATGTTCTCGCCTTACAAGTTAAAGAATGTCTTTGAAACCATCAAAGGCATTTGGTGGTTGAAACTCTTCTGTACAACATGGAGAAAGGGGCAGTGTATTGCCAGAGTGGGGAAACTGTGGCTTTCCATATGATGTTAGATTCCAATCCCCATCTATGTTGGTCAATGTGGTCACTAGTGAGGAATGATCTCAGTTGGAACCATCAGCACCTGAAAGGCAACATGTTTCCCAGCTATAATTAAAAGCCATTTCATATTTGCAGAGGGATCCTTCTTCTCTAGGCCCTTTACACTACATCAGTTGTTCTCAACCTGTGGGTCCCCAGATGTTTTGACCTTCAACTCCCAGAAATCCTAACAGCTGGTAAATTGGCTGGGATTTCTCGGTGTTGTAGACCAAAACACTTGGGGACTCACAGGTTAAGAACCACTGCACTACATGGTTATAGCACTATGATCCCTCTTGAACAGTCCTGCAACATACTGTGACTACAAGTGAGGAAGCTTTAGGGTTAGCCAAAGAGCTGCTCTAGTGTCTAACCAGACAAAAAAATAGACCCAAAAATGCAAATTATGAGATACAGCTCTGTTGGGACATATAGTGCACCCCATTGCCTTTTCCATTTTGTTCTATAATAACCCCTCGTGAACCTCCTTGGAATAATGCCTCATCCCACCTCAGACTTCAGAAAAGAATTCCCCAAATATCATAACCCTTTCACAATGTACCAGGAGACTCGGGGGCGGGGGAGGGGGGCATACAGTGGGCTTGTGTAAAAGCCCCTGGATCCTTTTCCTGTTTCACCTGCTATGATCTGAATTATCTCTGGAATGCTTCTTCTCCTATGCCTCCAAACCATACCTAGCTAACACCCATTGAGATGGCCATCACCTTCAGCACCCATGGTTTATCTGGACTAATACAATTGTAACAACTAGAGCCAGAATATTAAGCCCTGCTTCATTCCTTTCTAATTGCACCCTTCTCATGGGTGGATCAATAAATGGAGACACTCTTCAAATAGTCCAATGACAATTTATTAAAATTTCCCACCACAACAATGACCAATCAGTGATGACATCAGACAGAGCTTTGGACTCAGGGAATGGATCCTAGTTGTACATTTTCTGATCCAATCAGGAGCCAGTGTGATAGACTTGAATAGCTGTCAAAACACAATACATATCCTATGTATTTGCAGTTGTGTTATGTCAGTTTTTGGAGCACTTTCTCCACTGACATCTTCTCTGACCTCTGAAACCTCTGAATTGCCTTCAACCGGTCTGTGTCTAATCTGGCCTTTTGGAATGCTAGACATGCCAGGCTCTGTGGAAGCTGAAATCACATAACACCAGGATGCCATAGAAAGTCATCCTGGCAATTAAAGTGGAATTATTGTGGAATTATCATGCTACAGTTCCATAGTGCCTAACAGCTTTCCATTTTTCCTTTCCTTCAAGCCTTAGGAAACAGATACAGTTAGCTTTCTCCATCTACAAATTCCACCACCTGTGGCTTGAAAATATGTTTTTAAAATTACAAGGAACAAAATTTTATTTTTGATATTTCATGTAAGAGATAGATATACAATGGTATTTTGCTATCCATTGGAGGGTGGGAGCAAACTCTAGCAGCTACCAAGCACTCACTGTACATGTTTTATTTATTATATTTAACACATACACGTCCATAGTCTGAATTTTTGCAGTATAAAATCCTGCTATATCAGTGTATGCTTTAACTGACTACAATATGTGGACTGGCTTTGAAACATTTTGGTAAAAAACAATTATTTTCATGGACATTGTTACAATGAAACACTTATGCTGACCCCCCACAATGCCTTTTGCTGTTAGCAATGTCATAAATTATTTCTTTAATTTGTTTCCATGGCTCCATAAGTGTACATCTGCCAGTGATATTCCTACCAGCAGTAAACAGTGAAAGGTCTTAAAATGGATCACTTATACATGGGACGGCACTTAAATGTCCCATTCTCCCAATTGCATCATGAAGTCCAGGAAAAGCTGCCTGTGTAAATGGCTCAACTGAGCAAAGCATCAGAGAAAGGTAAATACAGAATGAATAAATAGTAAACACCATTACTTGAGGACATAAAATAGACGTAACAACTGAGCCTTCGAATAGAGAAGTACAAAACATAAACATGACGTCTTCCTCAAAGTCCCAGAGTGCCCAATCAAAGGACTGCTGGACCTTTTCTGCAAAGCTTTGCTGCCAAGCAACAGGAAATGTGAATAAACGTGAGATCGTTTAACCAGATTGATGTGTACTATAAGAAGTCAGTCCTTTCTGCCAAAAACACGATTTGGCAGGCTTCAGGGTCCCTTATATTGGATCTTTTGGAAATCTCTTTGTCTAAAGGAAGCTGTTAGAAGACAAACAAGAAAAGAAATGTCGTTAATAGATGCTGATATCACCCTGCTTTGTATGATCAATAGCAAAGAAAAGTATGTCTGGCATGTGCATTTCTTTAGACATGAAAGTTGCGCATCATGATGACCTTGTATGAGAACGCAGGGGATAAGAATCTAATATGAACATTCCCTGTAGTTAGCTTTGAAAATTTTCATCTGTGTAGTTTTTAACTGTATTTTAATTGGATTTTAATTGTTACATCTCATAACACAATTATTCAATTATTTTTTAATGTTTATATTAATATTTACTTTGTTTAATTTGCATTGTGCTATGTTTGCTGCTAGTCGCCTTGACTCCCTATGTCGGGTGAAAAGCATAATAATAAAAATAAATAAAATATAATAAAATAAATTTTCAGTATGAATTCCTTAGTCAACGACATAATTTTATCCCACTCATCTTCCAAAGGGCTATGTTCATAGTTCTCTCCTCTTTATCCTCACAGCAACGTTGTAAAATAGCTTACATTAAGACAACAATAAGGCCTTTGGCCATTGTGGTTGGTTGCAGTCTTGAACCCAGATATATTTAGTCCAGTGGTTCCTAATTTTTGGTCCTCCAGATGTTTGGGACTTCAACTCACAGAAACCCCAGCCACCTTGGCCAACTGTGAAGAATTCTGGGAGCTGAAGTCCAAAACACCTGGAGGACCAAAGCTTGAGAACTACTGATCAAGTCAAAGATCAATGTTTTTCTCATTACACCAGGGGTCCTCAAACTAAGGCCCGGGGGCTGGATACGGCCCTCCAAGGTCATTTACCCAGCCCTTGCTCAGGTTCAACCTAAGTCTGAAAGCACACAACAACAAAAATCCTATCTCATCAGCCAAAAGATGGCCCGCACTTCCCATTAAAATACTAATAAGTTTATATTTGTTAAAATTGTTCTTCATTTTAATTATTTTATTGTTTTAAGCATTTTTTGCACTACAAATAAGACATGTGCAGTGCGCACAGGAATTCATTTATATGTTTTTAAAATTATAATCCGGCCCTCCAACAGTTTGAGAGACTGTGACCTGGCCCCGGGCATGTAGCTGGGGGGGAGGGGCTTGAGGGGCTTCAGCCCCCCCGCCCCCGAAATTCTCATGGTGGTTCGCAAAAAGGCCTTACTGGTGCATTATTTAAACTGTTATGTTTATTCATATCATGATCTGATCACCATACTCAATATATCCCATATGCATGGGGGTATTGAGGTAATAATACAAAAGGTTTGCTAGGCTAGACCCTCTTTCACTCAGACTCAGCCCCCCCCCCCGAAACTCAGCCCCGCCCAAACCCCCCCCCCCTGAAAAAAAATCAGCCCCCCCCCCCCCCCGAAATGAAATCCTGGCTACGGGCCTGCCTGGCCCTCTGTTTAAAAGGTTTGTGGACCCCTGCATTACACCGTATAAGACACACTCATATCCTATCTGATTTTGATCTTCTTTGCAATTAGTCATTCATTGTCCTCTGTCTATGTATCAAAACAACTGGCTTACAATGTAAAGAAACATTAAGGACACCTATAGAGAACAGGTGGGAAGGTAATGGTGCTCCATGCAGTCATGCTGGCCACATGACCTTGGAGGTGTTTACAGACAATGCCGGCTCTTCGGCTTAGAAATAAAGATGAGCACCAACTCCCAGAGTCGGACATGACTGAACTTAATGTCAGAGGAAAACTTTTATGTATAGAGAATAAATAAACTTATTAAGGAGATGGTTAAAAATAACCACAGATAAGGCATTGGGAAAGTTCCTATTTTGTACAGCTCCCACAGCCTCCTATAGCTACTCTGAGAGTGATGGTCCAGACACTACATTTTCCTGATTCTAATCTGTGGAGATTAAAACTTCAGGTCAAATGCCTGTTGGAAAAGAAAATTATTTATCACAATGATGGAAATATCTACTTTGGCAGCTTCCAGCCCTTACTTTTCACATACATGTCTGTGCATAAACAATACCAGTTCAGCAGGAGAAAGTGTCATACATTAAAATCAGAGGGCTTTTTTAAAAAAAGAAATACATTAAAAATACATCAATCATTCAAAACATTAAAAGCAGAAAATCCTCAACATAAACATTAAGATCAATGTTTCAAAACATTAAAAGCAGAAAATCCCCAACACAGAGTCGTCTGAATTGGCTCCTATAAAATGTATGGGTGTAGACATTAAAATTGGTAGGTTAAAACATTATCCTTTAAAATCATCCACAATTAGCCACCCTAAGAGGGACTGACAGTTTTCTATCATATATGAGATGTCTAAGATAGTAGTTGTCATTTCTAACATGTATCTTTTGTATGATGGGAGTAATAAAAACAGTTCAATTAACTATAAAAGTCACAAAATAGCAAAAAAAAGTAAAGTACCTAGGCGTTACTCTGACAAATAAAGACTGTCTACTGTTCCAAAATAACTATGAAACCTTATCAACAGATGTTTAAAAAGATCTGTTAAGATGGGATAAAGTACAACTGTCACTTCTGGGCAGGCTCTCTGTGATGAAACTGAATGTATTGCCAAGACGGTTGTTCCTTTTTCAAACAATACCTGTGATAGCGACAGATAAACCATTTAAGAAATGGCAAAAAGATATATCTAAATTTATATGTCAAGGAAAGAAGCTGAGAACTAAATTTAAGGTGCTATAAGATGCAAAAGAAAGGGGTGGATCATGCCCGTAGCCAGGATTTTTATTCGGGGGGAGGGGGGGCTGAGTCTGAGTGAGAGAGGATCTACCCTAGCAAAACTTTTGTATCATTATCCCAATACCCCAATGCATATGGGCTATATTAAGCATGGTGATCAGATCTTGATATGAATAAAAATAAAAGTTTAAATAATAAATGTTATTTATTTACTAACTTCATTTTAACGTAGAAGAACTGTTTATTATTATTATTATTATTAATAATAATAATAATAATAATAATAGGCATTGAACCAAGCCAACGCTGGATCTGGACCTAACTTGGCACATAGAGCCAATGTGCCCAATAGTGCATACAGGCTGGGATCGGGGAATGATTGCCCTTTTCAAGTGGTAGTTGTTGTTTAACTGGATCCAGAAAGCACTGAAGGCAGCCAACATCATATCTGGACCAAACATGGCCAACTGTGCATACAGGACAGGCAGGGATTGGGGGTGATTGACCTTGGATCTGGGAGTTGCAGTGCACCCTTATCCAGAGGGCATTGAACCAAGCCAACGCTGGCTCTGGACTAAACTTGGCACATAGAGCCAATGTGCCCAACTGTGCATCGAGGCAGGGATTAGGGAATGATTGCCCTTTTTCAAATGGGAGTTGTTGTTTACCTGGATCCAGAGAGTCCCAGAAGGCAGTCGATGGGCTCGACGCACTCCACTCCCAGCCACAAGTGAGGCAAGACTTCAATGCATAGGTGCAAAGGCCTGCCGAGTGCACGGGCGCAAAGACCTATTGTGGCCTCCGAATGGTCTGTGGTGTGGTGGCATCCTCTTTGGCGTCTGGGCTGCCAGTGCACTCCCCTTCCTCTCCCAGCACCGAAGGCTGAAACCAGGGGCACCAAAAAGGAAAGAGAGTGTGCTGAGGGCCCGGGCGTGGACAAGGACGCCACCATGCCATGTACCAATAAGGCCTTCTCATGGAGCCCCCATGCCTGGGGTGGATTATCTGTGCCTAATCTGAAACTTTATTTCGTTGCTTGCCAGGGGCGGCTCAACCATTACGCAAAGTAAGCATTTGCAGTATAATTGATTTTCCCAGGGGCGCTCTTGAGGCGCTCTTGGGGGAAAATAGACCTTGACATATGCAAGTTGTAGTTACTGGGATGTATAGTTCACCTAAAATCAAAGAGCATTCTGAACTCCACCAATGATGGAATTGAACCAAATATGGCACACAGAACTCCCACGACGAACAGAAAATATATATCACTGATTGGTTGGGGGGGCACCAAAATACTGTTTGCTTACCGTTGAAAATTACCTAGGGCCGCCTCTGTTGCTTGCTATTTAGTTTGGGTAAAAGATTGGGTTTTGCTCAGTGGTACTAGGATGTTAACACAGGAGGGACATGATCTGAGATATAGCTAAGGCTTCTTGAGGAGACCAGGAAGTAATAGTAATAAAGATGAAATCAGAGCCA
Source organism: Anolis sagrei (assembly GCF_037176765.1). Taxonomy (NCBI): domain Eukaryota; kingdom Metazoa; phylum Chordata; class Lepidosauria; order Squamata; family Anolidae; genus Anolis; species Anolis sagrei. Next base: position 169,631,228 of record NC_090021.1, on the reverse strand, counting down.
GATATTATTGGCTGGAAACATTGGGAGGAAAGAAGAAATGAGCACCTGATGGCTCCACAGAGTCTTGTGTATTCTTCTCTATTCCCACCACAACCACCATCGCTGTTAAAGAAAGTGGCTGGCTCCCATTGGGAAATCACTCTAAGGCAATTGGAATAAAAATACATAAAAATATATGATTTTGTGACAGGATGAATTAATGCTACCATGATGATTACCTACCAAAGCAGAAAGGGAAGAGAATAATCCTCACACATTTTAAAGCAAGCACTACAGTCAATTGCTTCAAGGGTGAAAAGTTTTTTTCCTCCTTCTTCTAAGCAGAGAAAGAAAACTCTTTCTTCCAAGTAAGATTTTAGTTTCTTTCTCTCTCTCATGCTCTCTCTTCTAAGGAGGCAAAGGAAATGCCTTCCTTCCAGCAATGCCAAGGCTGCTATATATTTCTTTTCCTCTTCAGTTTCTCAGGTAGAAAAACTCTGTCTAATCAAGTTTTTTTCCCTTTCCATTCACAGTCCATGCCAGAAATACCAGACTCTTGATCTCTCACCTCATTGTGTTGTGAGACCTACACCTTATAAGTACTTTACTTATGTATGCAAAAATCTTATAATATTGAAATGTTATAAATCGGGGCAAGACAAATGGATACTCACCACCCAAATCCACTGGAAGAGAAAATATTCATTGGGGCCTGTGTAGAAAATAAGAGAAGCCTCCTTGAATGGGGTTTCACAGGCTTCCTGCCATTATCGAAAAAGCCCTGGTAGTACTGGCACAGATCAGGGTCCTTCCACACAGCCATATAACCCAAAATATCAAGGCAGATAATTCACAGTATCTGCTTTGAATGGGATTATCTAAATCCACACTGTCATGTAATCCAGTTCAATGTGGATTTTATACAGCTGTGTAGAAGGGGCCTTAGTAGCCATGGACAAGTAATAATGGCTGCACTTCTTTGCTCTGCAGACACTACTGATTCAAGATGTGAAACAGCCTTGGATATAGGATTATTCATTGTGCCATCCAACAAGCCAAGATCATAGGACTGAGGGACACCTCTTTGTGAGACCTTGTATCTAGGATTGTCTGAAACTATAAAAAAATGTCTCAATTCCCAAGAGGCAGTGTTGGCTGGTGGGGCCCATGTTGGTGAGACAGTCAATCCAGGTTTCAATCCATAATTTAAAGGTTCTATACTGGATATACTAGGAAGACTGAGCGAAGGAAGATAGATGCTTTTGGTATTGGAGGAAAGTTCTGAGAGTGCCTTGGACTGCGAGAAGATCCAACCAGTCCATACTCCAGGAAATAAAGCCCGACTGCTCATTGGAGGGAAGGATACTAGAGACAAAGTTGAAGTACTTTGGCCACATCATGAGGAGACAGCAAAGCCTAGAGAAGACAATGATGCTGGGGAAAGTGGAAGGTAAAAGGAAGAGGGGCCGACCAAGGGCAAGATGGATGGATGGCATCCTTGAAGTGACTGGACTGACCTTGAAGGAGCTGGGGGTGGTGACGGCCGACAGGGAGTTCTGGCGTGGTCTGGTCCATGAGGTCACGAAGAGTCGGAGACGACTGAACGAATGAACAACAAATACTAGATAGGTTTAACAACTTGGACAGTTTCTTTCAATCTATTCAAAACCTGGATTTTGACTCTGTTGTAATGGAACTACCAGTGGACCCTGCTAGGATATGAGAAGTCTGGAGCTAAACTTTACTGTCCAGTTGTCACTACAGTTTTATTGTTTTAATGATGGCTTATATATTGTTAATTATGCTTTTATGTTTAATTGTGGTTTTAATTATTGTATTTTGTTATGTAATGGCTTCGTAACAGGGCCCATTGTAAGTCATCCTGAGTCCCCTTTGGGGATTGAGAAGGACTGGATAGAAATGCAAGAAATAAATATATAAATATAGGCAGTTCACTGGTGTCCATCTACACTTACCATGTAACACAGTTCAAAGCTGGCTTCAAATTATAGCAGCCCGTCAACAAACACCCTCAAAAGTGCATGAAAGAGAGCTCAGTGCTCTGTTGTTTATGTCATCACCATCCCAGCCTCAAACCAATTCCAGAATTTCTTATGTGATCATCTGCACAGCAAAACAACTTTCTTCAATACAAGGGTTCAATGAAAAGTAATGCCTCCACCTGCATAACTCCTCAACAGATGGTAGTACTGGTATGTGGCAGGTACCGGCTTGTTCAATAGACTCTCCTCTACAGTTCCATTTTGGTGGGAAGCCTTGGCATTGAATGGTTGTGTTGTTAAAGTGTGAAGTATGGAACCCTGCACAGACGGTCGGTCAATGCGAGTTAAGCAACATACAGTCATTGAATTTTTGGCAGCAGAAGATGTCACCCCAAAGGAGATTTATCAGCGAATGCAAGCTCTTTATGGCGATTGTGTTGATGTGAGTACTGTGCTTCGTTGGGTAAGTAAGTTTAAAGATGTTGAGGTGGGAACATCTGACTTGAGTGACAAAGAGTTGGATGTCCTGTGACAGCAACCACTGAGTTTCACAAGCAAAAGGTTGACAGATTGATTCAGGATGATTGTCGTATCACTCAGAGAGAAATTTCAAGCATAATTGTGTGGGTCACATTATTGCTTTGCTTGGCTATCAGGAGATCTGTGCACGATGGGATGTGGAAACAGAGTGTCGACTTCTTCCGTGACGGCTTCAGAAAACTTGTTCATCGTTAGCAGAAATGTATCCAATTGTCTGGTGATTATGCGGAAAAGTGAATAGTAGTAGTTAAAGAGCACATTCTAAGAACTATTTCTGTATTTGATTTATTAAAATATTCCCATCCAAACCCAAGTAACGAAGGTGGAGGCATTACTTTTCATTCAACCCTCGTACCAGCTTGAAACCATATTAAATGATCAGATGGGGTATTAGTTAGCCAAAGTAAGAAAATACATTCTGAAACTAGATTCAATGGTGCTGTAGAACATTACTCAAAAGAACCAAAGAGAGAGAGCATCATAGTACCCTTGATCAGTTGATGAATTCAACTTCATTGTGGCCTCCTCTGAAATCATAAGAATCATATGGCAGAACAGCTGGTTTTGATGGTGCAGTTCACTTGGAATCTGATTTGGAGACAATCCATTACCAAAGTTTCTTGAATGAAGTTGTTTTATCTCACTTCGTTCTGCTACTACAATGTTAAAGCCTAATGTTTCTCTAAGTACACCATACAAAAAAGCCTGGAAATTGATTCCTTAATAATAAATGAAAGCCCATAACTGAGTCTCAAGGTATTAATTGGATTAATCGGTAGATTAATCAGCAAGGGCATCATTTGTAGTTTTACAATGTGGATTTTAAATTGGATTTTAATTGCAATATCTTCTGTGAAAGGTTTCCAGGGCTGATGACATTGCTTTAAATGCAAGGCAGAGTCATTAAATGGATAAAAGGCTGGAACAATGCCCACAAGAGGCTCAGCCATGGAGTGCTTCCTTCCTGTAGAGTTTTTCATATTATAAACAATGGACTTCTTCCCTGCAGCTGATCAACACAGGTGAAGATTAAAGGCAGGAAAATGTGCGATACTCCTGCACACCTTTTCATTGGCTGGTCAATTCTGGAGCCATATACCTTTGGTAACCAAATCGACAACAGATGTTCTCACCCAAAGCTTAGTCATATAGAGAGAATAGATTTCTAGGAATGGCTAGGTTCTCTCTGGTTGGAAGATGATGATGATGATGATGATGATGACGACGACGACGACGACGACGACGATGATGATGCAAAAATACTGTGGGACTTTCGAATCCAGACTGACAAAGTTTTGGAACACAATACACCAGACATCACAATTGTGGAAAAGAAAAAAGTCTGGATTATTGATGTTGCCATACCAGGCGACAGCCGCATTGAGGAAAAACAACAGGAAAAACTCAGCCGCTATCAAGACCTCAAAACTGAACTGCAAAGGCTCTGGCATAAACCAGTACAGGTGGTCCCAGTGGTCATTGGCGCACTGGGTGCCGTGCCAAAAGATCTCAGCCAGCATTTGGAAACAATAAACATCAACAAAATGACGATCTGTCAACTGCAAAAGGCCACCTTACTTGGATCTGTGCGCACCATTCGAAAATACATCACACAGTCCTAGACGCTTGGGAAGTGTTCGACTTGTGATTTTTTTGATATGAAATCCAGCATATAGATCTTGTTTGCTGTGACATACTGTGCTTTTGTGTCAGTAAAGTAATAATAATACACTTTATTTATATTCTACTTTATCTCCCTGGAGGGACTCAGAGAGGATTATAGTACACCTATAAAGCAATCATTCAATGCCATTTTACACAAGGGACAATGACATACAATGCACAAATAAGGTAAAGACCTTCCCCTTCTCATCTCTGGTGTCTGGAGGTGATTCTCAACTCAGGCCATGAGGAGGAGCTCTTGTTCCATTTTCCATGCCAAGAAGCCTGCTGTCCATAGACATCTTTGTTCTTTTTGCCACCATGTCTGCAGTGGTCACCCTTTTATCTATTGATCTACTCACATTGCATACTTTTGAACTGCTAAGTTGGCAGAAGCTAGGACTGACAGTTGGGAGCTCACCCCGACTCACAGCTTCAAACTGCTAACACTGCGGTCAGCAGCTTTCCTGCAGCTAGTGGTTTTAACTACTGTGCTACCGCAGTCCCTAACAACTGACAATAGAGTTGTGCTGGAGGAGAACATATTAATCAAATCCATGAATAATCAAACCCAAAAAGTCAAATCTGCAAATGTGAAAGTTCAACTGTATTGCTAAGGACTGTGAACTTTTTGGATAAGAGGAAATACATGGATATATGCAAAAAAAAAGCTTTCCATCCCACTCTGGATCAAAATTATTTTCCAGACAAGGTAGGTATTTTTTTTATATTCTAATGATTCCTTCTGAGATGTTATCATCATGAAAAGGCCCCTGAATATAGCCTTTAAATACATGATAGTAAGGTCCTGGTCCTGCTGTGCCCATATGCAGTACCTGGAGCTATATTTATACAAGAACTAAATAAATCCTATTGTTCTAACTAGAACAGAAACATAAAAAAATGTATTAGGAGCGACTTGAGAAACTGCAAGGACATTGCCCAGGGGATGCCCAGATGTTTTAATATCCTGTCGTAGGCTTCTCTCATGTCCCCACATGAGAAACTGGAGCTAACAGACAGGAGCTCACCCAGTTCCTCAGATTTGAACTGCCAACCTTTCAATCAGCTTTTGCTCAGCGGACCTGCCAGCACAAGGGTTGTGTGCCAACCAGGGCTCTGACATCGAATCATTTGAGGCCTTACCATCTGGAATAGCAGAAAGGAAGTTCACTCTGCCTGCCATATGACAATCTTTCAAAAATGTGAAAATGATGATTGTATCATATTGACAAAGAGTTTGTTTTAATCATTTCTAAAACCTGTTGATTTCCCCTTTAATGATTGACTTAATGAGTTATGTCTGACACTTCCACTATCTAGCCCACAACTTTAAAAGAGTAGAAGGACACTGAATTATTTATCACTTTAAACATAGTAATTTAAACCCAGTTAAACCATTTTTAAAAAAAAATGAAAATGATATGTGTAAATTGGATAAAATCAATTAGGCCCCAGAGGCTTTAATAAAAAGTCATATTTTGCTAATCACAGAACAACTGTAATTTTGGTATCAATGGGAAGGCATTCCATAGTGTGGTTTTAGCTATGAATAGGATTTTACTTGGTTTTGACTGTTTATTTTTAATATTATTGATATTTAATTCTATTTTAATGTTTATATATTTTAGGTTTTTAATTGTATTGTATTGGTTGTACTGTAAGTCACTTTGAGTCTCTTGTTTATAGTGAAACAGAAGGATGAAACTAACAACAACAACAACAACAACAACAACAACAACAACAGTGCTGGGCCTTAGAAGGCTACTGAAATGTCTCAGTTTCTATTGAATATGAGACAGAAAACATTCTAGTTCCTGCAAATGGACATTTCTTTTCCTTTCCTATCACTTCCCTGGCACAAGTGAGAACTATCTGGGGAAGTAAAGCACAGTACAACTCTCTTATCCATGGATTTGACATTCACGGTTTCACTTATCCATGCTCCTAGTAAAGTAAAGGTTTCCCCTTGACATTAAGTCTAGTCATGTCCGACTTGGGGGGCGGGGGGCGGGGGGGGGGGGGGGGTTGCTCATCTCTATTTCTAAGCCAAAGAGTCAGCATTGTCCATAGATGCCTCCTAGGTCATGTGGCCAGCATGACTGCATGGAGCGCCATTACCTTCAAACCAACGCGGTACCTATTGATCTACTCACATTTGCATGTTTTTGAACTGCTAGGTTGTCAGAAGCTGGGGCTAACAGTGGAAGCTCATCCCACTCTCTGGATTTGAACCGCTGACCTTTCGGTCAGCAAGTTCAGCAGCTCAGCATTTGAACCCACTGCGCAACCAGGAGCCCATCCATTTTCCTATAGGAGCATGGATGGCCAGAAAGAGAATTTTTGAAGAGATCAGACATCTTGTTGATGTCAATTTGCCTAGTGGTATAACTGTTTTGTTTCCCTTTACCAATATTATTTGACACATCCTCATTCTTATTTTGCAAGCAACTAGAAGACTGTAGTCCCTCCCCCCCCCCCCCCAAATTTTGTGCAGTGTGCTGTTAGTCTGATTCGAATTTGACATTGCAAACTTTCTGCCAAACCTTGTATATGTTCAGATTCCAAGAAATCCATGTGCAGAACACTGCTGACCCCCTCCTTTTCCTGGAAGGAGTAGCAAGAGGCAGGAGACAACAAGCAAATCTGCTTAAGGCTTTCTTGCCATCTACTGGACTCTCCCAAGAATTGCAATGATCATCTTCTAGCTGTGAAGCTATTCTGTTTTGTGATATTGGGGAATCCAATTAGACTTCACACAAAGGCTGATCCATGATATTTTGCTAACTAAGCTATTTCAGCAAACAGTATTCTACTGAAGCCAATGAAATGTATTTGTTCTGTGTTTTACAAAGTTCCACAAATTCCCTTCCCCATACCTTGCAATAAAGATATAATAATAGCAAAATAAGCCCCCCTCTACACTGTCCTTATATCCCAGGCTCTGATCCCAGATTATCTTCTTATCCCAGATTATATGGCAGTGGAGAGTCATATAATCCAGTTCAAAGCAGATAATACGAAAATATTAAATAATGAATGTGATAAACAATATTAGTCATCACAAACATCTCAAACTTTAGACAAAGCTATGCAAAGACAGATGCAACTAAGGCCCCTTCTACTCTGTCAGATAATCCAGGTTATCAAAGCAGATAAACCACATTATCAGATTATTTATTTATTTATTTATTTACTTACAGTATTTATATTCCACCCTTCTCACCCCGCAGGGGATTCAGAGCGGATTACAATGTACATATACATGGCAAACATTCAGTGCCATAGGCACACAACATATATAGACAGACACAGTGGCAATTTAACATTCCAGCTTTTCTTGAGGATATTCTGGCCACCAGGGGATCTGTCCCTTCACCGGCCATTTGTGACACTGGTGAAGTACTTCCTCATTCTTTACATGCTTGCTGGAGATTTTTATGGCCTCGTAAATTAGTTAAATTTGCCTCCCCGCATAAGGGTACCTAAATTTCCTACTTGACAGATGCAACTGTCTTTCGGGCTGCAAAGGTCAACAGCAAGCTACACAAAATTGGTCGGAAGCTCACTACGACATGGGCTGGCTTCAAACTCATGATCTTTTGGTCAGTAGTGATCTTAATGTAGCTGACTCCCAGCCAGCTGTTCCACAGTCCTGATTTGAACTGGATTATCTTACAAACTCGTCAGATGACTGCCGAGGGTGCTCTACTTCATAGAAGGGTGTGGGGAACCCAGCGCCCCACACCTCACATCATCTGGCTCAAGTCAAGGGTGATCAGATGGAGGGAGGAGAATGACCACACAGCTTCTACCTATGTTTTCCAATGACTCCACTCTCCTTCACTCACAGAGCTGCGCCAGTGGCATGTGATAGGAGCCAACCGGCTTGGTGGGTGACCGTGGCTAAATCAGTTTATGCCGCCAAATTTAGCCCTGTGTGAAGAGGTTATTAGTCTATACTGCCATATAATCCAGTTCAAAGCAGATAATGTGGGTTTTATCCAGCTGTGTAGAAGGGGCCATAGTAGGTAAATATATTAAATTATGCAGTGGGCCCACTGGGGTTTGGTTCATGGACACATACACCCTTTCTCTTGTGGATACCAAAATCTGCAGATGCTCAAGTCTGATTGTATACAATGGCATAATGAAATGACAAAATCAATCTTTACTTTTTTAGAAATTTGTTTTATAGTATTTTCAAGCCATTGGTCATTTAATCTATGGATAAAGAATCCATAGATATGAAGGACCAATTGTGTATCCATTAAAGAAAGCAAGCAAAAAAACTCGGTATTAAAATGCCTATAAAATACATACAGAAGGTGAGTAAGAAATACATACAGAAGGTGTAGTAAGAAATGTATACTCCGAACTACAAGAATGCAGTCTGTGAAAAGAAATCTTTAAACTAAACTCTGTGCCAAATAACTGCAAGAAGTATACAACAATCCACAAGGATACAGGCTATGCACACCTGAAGCTAGGGAGCTTGAATTGCAAGTGGAAAGGTTTAGGAGAAATGTCATAATGATATGGTGGTTTGAGTGTTGACCTAAGGACCTCTTCACCCAGGCTATTTTTCACCTGTGACAATGGGCTTTTTAGCAATTATGCCACTGAGCCTGCTGGCTCCCATCACACCCCGGATAAGTAGTTTCAGGACAGCTTCATGGCGAAACTGTAAAAAAAAAAATCTGTTGCCACCAAAAATAGCTGGTTGCAAAAGGCAGGAGGCATTCCATCTTTCCATAGAAATCTACTGGTTGAGCTGGCTACCAGACACTTCCCCTGTGTGATGAGGTAAGAGTGAAGCCGGGATGGTGTGGGACATGGGGTGACAGCTGTGTGGCGATCCACAGTGATACTGGTGGCCAGTCCCGTAGCCAGGATTTGGTTGGGGGGGGGTTGATTTTTTTTCAGGGGGGAGGTTTCGGGGGGCTGAGTTTCGGGGGGTGAGTCTGAGTGAAAGAGGGTCTAGCCTAGCAAACCTTTTGTATCATTACCCCAATACCCCCATGCATATGGGATATATTGAGTATGATGATCAGATCATGATATGAATAAACATAACGGTTTAAATAATGCACCAGGAAGGCCTTTTCGCAAACCACCATGAGAATTTCGGGGGGGGGGGCTGAAGCCCCTCAAGCCCCCCCCCCCCCCCCCCCCCGGCTACATGCCTGCTGGTGGCACATGAGAGGTGGTCCCAAGACTGCAGAAGAGTATGTTAAATTTCCCTTTATTTATTTATTTATTTATTTATTTATTTATTTATTTAGAGCATTTATATCCCGTCCTTCTCAACCTCCGAAGGGGGACTCATGACAGCTTACAACAGGCAACCATTAGACGCCTGTTAAAAATAATAAATACAATTAAACAGTTAAAACAATTATATAACTGTTTAATTTTAGTCATACATGCTCAGCCTCAGAGGAAAGAGATATCATCTTGACAAGGAAATACTGTGATAGGTTTAACTTATGCTCACCATCACTCAGAAACAATTTGAAGGCACACAACAACAACTACAATGGGTTGTTGTAGGTTTTTCCAGGCTATATGGCCATGTTCTAGAGGCATTTTCTCCTGACGTTTCGCCTGCATCTATGGCAAGCATCCTCAGAGGTAGTGAGGTCTGTTGGAACTAGGAAAATTGGTTTATATATCTGTGGAATGACCAGGGTGGGACAAAGGACTCTTGTCTGCTGGAGCTAGATGTCCTTTGTCTTACCCTGGTCATTCCACAGATATATAAACCCAATTTTCCTAGTTCCAATAGACTTCACTACCTCTGAGCATGCTTGCCATAGATGCAGCTGAAACGTCAGGAGAAAATGCCTCTAGATCATGGCCATATAGCCTGAAAAAACCTGCAACAACCCAGTGATTCCGGCCATGAAAGCCTTCGACAATACAACAACTACAATAATAACAACAGATGTAAGTTGATTGTTAGGAGCCACAGCTTCATTGTGAAAGCAGTTTCACAAAGGAAAAAGTTCTCTCTGAAGATTTCAAGTAAATCTGACACTGGGAATGCTATGACTGGATTTTTTCAGGGTACAGATGTTGTCCCTCAGAAGTGGGAAGGCAATACCCTCAGTGCCAACCTTGCAGTTCTTGTATGCCAGTCAAAAAGTAGGCAGGACGGTGCCACTGAGCAACTGAGTTTAAAGGAAAGTCTGCTGGGAGCCTTTTTTGAAGCCAAATTGTAGTGTAGAATGATAGGAAGAAGGTCATGACAAAGGGAGGAAGATGACTTTTCTCTCTATGACCATGGTATCCTTCTGGACTACCTCATGGGAAAGGGACTCGGAGTAACTGTGCTACAGTGATTCCAGTCCTTCTTAGAGGGTTGGGTCCTGAAGGTGTTGCTGGGGGACTCTTGCTCAACCCCACGGCTTTTGTCCTCTTCTTTTTTCTTTCTATTGCCCTTCTTTTGGCATTGCATTGATGTTGGTATCAACAATTACAGAAATGCTCAAGCTGACCTTGACAACAAGTGTGTGAAACAAATATTTAAAGCCACAGATACCTTTGCAGAGATGTATACAGTATTTTTAAATGTTAATTGTTTGTTGTATAACAATATGACTCATTATTTGTAAGAAATGAGCAATGTTTTACTTGTGAAAATAAACAGGAAACTAACCAAAATTATGTAAGCAACATTTACAGGTCTGAGCAACTCCCATTGGACTGGAAACCACTTTTCTGCCCCGAGATGCCCAAAGGCAGTATACAGACTGCAAACAATCACCCATAAAAATGGCAAAAGGAAAAAAATGGAAGAAGCCAAACAATTATTTCTGCTTTTGAAACTGGACATTTTAAAATTTCTGGAATTTTTGCAGGATTCCAATTCATGCTTCCCTTCTAGTATGGCCTATAGCAGTGATTCTCAACCTGTGGGTCCCCAGGTGTTTTGGCCTACAACTCCCAGAAATCCCAGTCAGTTTACCAGCTGTTAGGATTTTTGGGAGCTGAAGGCTAAAACATCTGGGGACCCACAGGTTGAGAACCACTGGCCTATAGGATTTTGAGATAACAAAACTATCTTTGGGGAGTTTCCCTCCCACATGTTGGATAAGAAGTGAAAGCCTTAGAGGAGATTCCTCCATAGAGCCTGCCTTCCTCTTGTTATTTCTGTTCAGAAGCGTGGTTTGCGTTAGGAGGCTAGGCCTCCAAACTCAACTCCCTCCCTACCACATCCCATAGAGCAGTGTATCTCAGCCTTACTAATGCCATGACCCCTAGGTGGATGCCCTCACTGTGGGAGAATATGCAGGTCAAGAATAAGGCTTCACAGTCACCTACGTACCCACCGCCAGTACACCGACCTTGAAAGACAATCTTACTCAGACACCAAGGGATTGCCTAAGTAAGTAAATAGTACAGTTTCTCATGTTGTGGTGAACCCCAACCATAAAATTATTTTCGTTGCTACTTCGTAACTGTAATTTTGCTACTGTTATGAATCGTAATGTAAATATCTGATAGGCAGGATGTATTTTCATTTACTGGGCCCAATTTGAATATTGGTGGGGGGAACTGATTTTGTCATTTGGGAGTTGTAGTTGCTGGGATTTATAATATGTTGAGTTTTGGAGTTGTAGTTAACCTACATCCAGAGAACACTGTGGACTCAAACAATGATGGATCTGGACCAAACTTGGAACAAATACTCAATAAGCCCAATTGTGAACACTGGTGGAGTTTGGGGGAAATAGACCTTGACATTGGGAGTTGTAGTTGCTGGGATTTATAGTTCACCTACAATCAAAGAGCATTCTGAACCCCACCAATGATAGAATTGGGCCACGCTTTCGACACAGAGACCCCCATGACCAACAGAAAATACTGTGTGTTCTGGTGGTCTTTGGTAACCCCTCTGACACCCCCTCACAACCCCCCCCCCCCGGGGTCCTGACCCTCAGGTTGAGAAATGCTGGCATAGTGAGTCTAACCCATCACTAGTAGACAACCTGATCAGTTCCCAAAAAAACAATCCCAAGGAAATGTAAGCCAAAGTGTTGCAGCTTCATCATAATAGGAACATATCTTTAACATGAGTAAGGTGCATCCTTACTCACTTTTTCGGACATGAATACTGTCCATTTTTATAGCTTGCAAGGGCTGCATGTTTCCATAAGATGGCAGCAGAAGTCTAGGTAAGATATTACTGCAGTTAATAACAAGGGCATCCTGATAACATTCAGCACTATAAAATAAATGAGGAAGACTAGCTTTTATCTAGATTTTATTTTTAGGTCTTCTGAAATTGCAAGTCTTGCTTGCCAAAATCAGGCATGTAGCTGGGGGGAGCCTTGGGGGGTTTCACCCCCCCCCCCCCGAAATTCTCATGGTGGTTCGCGAAAAGGCCTTACTGGTGCATTGTTTAAACTATTATGTTTATTCATATCATGATCTGCTCACCATACTCAATATATCCCATATGCATGGGGGTATTGGGGTAACGATACAAAAGATTTACTAGGGTAGACCCCCTTTCACTCAGACTCACCCCCCCCCCCCCCCGAATCGAAATCCTGGCTATGGGCCTGGCCAGAATGGATGATGCCACAGGAGATCACTTTAGCAATTTTTTAAAAAGTAAAACCAGTTTAACACACCACATAATAGATCTACATAATCTAACAACGAAAATACTTACCTAAACACAGAAATACATACATACACAAATGTTTAAAGTTGATTTCCTGCTTTCTTATCATTAAGTGTAATATATTATTCTTCCAGATTAGTCAATAATATCTAATTCTACTTATTATTTGATATCAAAGACCATTGACACTCATGACATTTCTGCATAGATTTTGAGCTCCATATTGTTATTGAAAAATAATAACAGCAATTTATAACATATTTTTAGAGCTTGGCTGAGTCTCAGGCCACCCACCGCTCTAGAGTCGCAGGGCACCCTAGAGCGGTAGGGCACAAGCAGGGGCAAGGGCAGAGTGGGTGGCAATCTGCCCATGATGAGAGAGATAACCCAGTACCTGGGAGAGATGCTGGCTCTCAATGACCAGCCCTTCCAGATGGTGGAGTAGGAAGAGTTTTATCACTTAATGGCACTGGTTGCTCCCCACTACAAGGTCCCCTCCCGTACCACCTTCTCCAGGATGGTGGTGCCATCCCTGTGTCAGGGCTGCAGGGAATGTATGGAGCAGTTTCTGGATGGTGCCAACACGCTGTCCATCGCTTCACCATGAATATTTGGTCCAAGCATGGTGGAGGTCATGAATACCTCTCACTGGGTATTGGCAGGAGGAAGAGTGCACTATGGAGCCAGGGCATCACTGGGCCCTGCTCTGTGTAGAAGTGCTTGACAAGGTCCACACTTCAGCAAAGATCTGCTGGGCTATGGACGACATGCTGGGGGGTGGCTGTCTGGGAGGCAATGGCTCATGTATGGTTTTATTGTAATGGATAACAGCTCAAATATAGTGAAAGTGGTGGTAGATGCTGGCTTCCATGGTATGCACTATCTGGTGTACATGCTCCATCCCAATGTCCGTGAAGGGTTAGGGCTGGTCAGTATGTCCCCTATGGAGGTCGTCCCTAGCAGCTTCCAGGACATCACTAAGCTGATTGAACGGTGCCACATGATCACAGGCTACTTCCACCACAATGTCAAGGCTGAAAGACTGTTATAGGAAAGGCAGGCTCTGGAGGGGGTCCCACAACACAAACTATTGTAGAATGTCCCCACCCATTGGAACTCCACCTTCCTGATACTCCAGCAGCAGAACACCATTGTCACAAAGTGCAGTCAGGCAAGCAGTAGCTGCACTGCTGCTGGAAAATTGTCTCCCACTCCACCAATGTGAGCTGTTTTACATTCATTGATTTTCATTGTTTCTTGTAATGACCAATATGCAAGCCCACTCCTACTCCCTTTCACCAGAAAGTCTTCCTCTAGGTGTTTGTTTTGGATCATTTCTAATAATGTAATCAGAGGGGGGGGGGGTTTGCCTTTGCCTTCCTCTGAGGCAGAGAGAGAGCGACCTGTCCACTGAGATTCCATGTCTGAACAGGGTCTCCAGAGTACTTTGTACAAACTCCCACTCCACCAATGGGGCTGGTTGACCTTTTTAAATTGTTTACCCCCTTTTTTAAAAACACCCAGACCTCTTTGCAGGATTTATGCCCTGTTTATGTTGTCTCATTGTGCAGAAATTCAAAGGGATGCATCTTTTAGAGTTTAAAAAATGTAAAAAGTTTCATAAAATTCAGTGGATGAGCTAAACGTTCTGAAACTTTGCAGGATTGATGTCCTGCTTATGTTGTGCAGAAATTCAAGGAGATATCTCTTTTAGTTTTGTTCCAAAAATTATTTGTAAAAAATTTTTTTAAAAGATGTTTGAGTTTGATGTAGCCATTTTTAACATGTTGTTTTTAATATGTTGGAGTACCTTTGGCCGGATGGGATTCTTTATGCAATCACTACAGTGTCTAGTCAGCAAACAGCATTCCTTTTTCTGATATGGTCCCTGCTCTGATTTGTCTGACCAAAGAGTAGTGAGGCCAGCTTCACATCTTACATCCTAGGGAAGTAGAACAAGTTGAGTGTGTGTCTATTGAGGGAACTTAGATTTACTGCCTCTAAAATAAGGAACAAATATGATTTGGCAGGATGTGCCTCATCCCTCCAGCAAGGTCAAAAATTGAAATGAGGGAGAGCAGAATGACAAGAGGTAAACAAGTGCTGTGGAGGGATGTGTTAGTCATGTTGTGCAGTATCTAATATCCTTTTCAAAATCCCAGGCAAAAGCAGCCAAAATATTCTAAACCTATGAACCAAGATAATAGCCTTTTAAAACAAATGGCAGGAAATAAGAGATAGTGACATGACTTAAGTTTGAATAATGACCAAGCCTTAACATCTCAAATTAACATCCGTTAGTCATACTAAGCAATCTTGAATACAAAACTTAGTAAATAAAAAAACCCTGGGTTTTCTTCCTCTTTCCCTCTAAAATTTTACTATTCCTTTATCGTGTCAGGAGTGAACCAAAACAGTAGTATTGCATTAAAAAAACAGACAAACAGACAAACAAAACACAAAATTTACAGACTTGGTATTCTATTAAATGTTCTCTGTCCAGTAGCTGGCCACTTGGAGTGCCTCTGGTGTTGCTGCAAGAAGGTCCTCCATTGTGCATGTGGCAGGACTCAGGTTGCATTGCAGCAGGTGGTCCGTGGTTTGCTCTTCTCCACACTATCTATGTTGTGGATTCCACTTTGTAGCCCCATTTCTTAAGGTTGGCTCTGCATCTCGTGGTGCCAGAGTGCAGTCTGTTCAGCATCTTCCAAGTCGCCTAGTTTTCTGTGTGCCCAGGGGGAAGTCTCTCATTTGGTATCAGCCATTGATTGAGGTTCCGGGTTTGAGCCTGCCACTTTTGGACTCTCACTTGCTGAGGTGTTCCAGCGAGTGTCTCTGTAGACCTTAGAAAACCATTTCTTGATTTAAGTAGTTGGCGTGCTGGCTGATACCCAAAGAGAGGGTGTGCCGGAGATGTCACTGCCATGGTCCTTTCACTACTGGTTGCTACTTCCTGGCGGATGTCAGGTGCAATACCGGCTAAATAGTGTAATTTCTCCAGTGGTGTAGGGCACAGACACCCCGTGATAATGTGGCATGTCTCATTAAGAGCCACATCCACTGTTTTAGCATGGTGAGAGGTGTTCCACACTGGGCATGATACTCAGCAGCAGAGTAGCATAGAGCAAGGGCAGATGTCTTCATTGTTTCTGGTTGTGATCCCCAAGTTGTGCCAGTCAGCTTTCGTATAATATTGTTTCTAGCGCCCACTTTTTGCTTGATATTCAGGCAGTGCTTTTTGTAGGTCAGAGCACGGTCCAGGGTAACTCCCAGGTACTTGGGTGTGCTGCAATGCTCCAGTGGGATTCTTTCCCAAGTAATCCTCAGAGCTCGGGATGCTTGTCTGTTCTTAAGATGAAGAGCACATGTCTGTGTTTTAGATGGATTAGGGATCAGCTGGTTTTCCCTGTAATAGGCAGTAAGAGCACCTAGAGTTTCAGAGAGCTTCTGTTCAACCATCTCAAAGCTCCCTGCTTGAGCAGTAAAGGCACGATCATCAGCATAAAATTTTACTGGCCTAAGTTCTAAATAGCTTAAATTAGCAATACCACATTACCACATTTCTGATGAAGCTCATGAATGGTAAATGTCCTTCTGGCTCATCCAATCAGGAGCTGCAACTTAATTAACTTGGATTAAGGTGCTCCAGCCAGATACTGCGGGAGTTGTTTACTGAACATAACAGCATTTTTAAATACATTTTGAAACAAGAATTAATTGTACTAAGCAGACTGTCATCTGCTTGCCATGCATGGATGCTGTTCTACTGGTACATAAGGGGGAAAATAGCAGGTGGTATTTAAAGCAAGCAAGCAAACAAATAAATTGTACCTTCCATCGAAAGGGTAGCCCTCGCAACAGATGGAGCAACCTCAATACTAACTCTTCTCCTTCTTCTCCATGTTTCTTCCATTTGGTCATAGCCAACGAACAACCTGAGCAAGTGTCTGGTTCATGCTATCCCTGGCCATTTTGCGGAGTCTGTGGTCTCACCCCTCAGCTGTTGTTTGCGGAGTCCACATGATGCATGGCTGGATTTACTACAGCTATTAATTTAGGTCAAGAGGGAAAAGATGATAAAAAATTAGAACTGAAATTAGAATACATTTTTATAGGGGTAATAGAGAAAAGGGTAAAAAGAAATAGTATAACAATTTAAACAATCCCCCTTTAAAAAATATTTTAGAGATTTGGAGAAAATATTTAAAAAAAAAACCCTAATGTCAGGTATTTCTCCTATCATGCCAGTTTTAATGACAGAAAACTTCCCAGAATTTTTTTTAAAAAAACTTGAAGTAGAACTTAATGGAAGAGGTTTAATGAAAGTAAAAGACTGGGATCTGAAAATGGTAAATATGGAAAGGATAAAAGAGGAATTAAGAGACTTAGATTGGTACAAGTATCTACAATTGGGTAAATGGTCAAGTGATATAAGGAAAAAGTATAATGGAGGTAGGGAATATACAAAAATAGAAAAGATGAAGTGTATTTTCTGGAACTCCAGAAGTGTATTTTCTGGAACTCCAGGCCTAAAATAGACTAGCATTCTGAGTAACATTCCTGTTCTAGAATGGAGTTCCTATAATAATTTTTTTTAGTTTACATTCAGGGAAAAATTAGGACCCCAACATTGAGCTAAGAGGGCCATATTTGGGGTCAGTATCCACATTTAAGAAGTAGAGCACTAAGCTATGAATGTCTGCTTCTTAATCGGGATCTGTAATAGTTGCACACACTCTAGCAATGGATTGATAGTGGTGATATACCATTACATGATTTTTACTTAATGTCTACAACAAAACAACCATTTCATCTTCTTTCTCCTACTCAAGAGTCCTAAAGTCAATTGGCTTGATGGCTTATTTTGCTACTGTATCTGCCATACAGGTTTTGGGTTGTATGATAATATATTTCAAATAGTCAGTGATGTATTCCGAGAAATTCCAGAAAAAATAGGGAATCCCTATTGCAGACTGAAAAGTTGATGTGCTTTGGGAAGCAGACCTAAAGCAGACATGTTGGTTTTTTTTTTTTTTTGATAAGCCTTTGACCATATTTAGGTTTCTTTAATGAACATACAAAAGGACCCATAGATTTCGCCAAGCACTTTACATGACTGAGATTGATTATTGTTGTTTTATACCTTCAGCTATTATTTTACTGATTTTAACCAGGGGGTTTTGTGAAGTGAGATATTTATGTTGGCTGTCATTGTTTTATGTTATTATTTTTGCAATTTTTGCATTTTATATGTTTGCGTCTTTGAGTCCTCTGTAAGCCACCCCAAGTCCCTTTGGGAGATGATGATGGAGTATAAATAAACTCATTTGTTCCACCCTGGTTATTCCACAGATATATAAACCCATTTTCCTAGTTCCAACAGACCTCACTACCTCTGAGGATGCTTGCCATAGATGCAGGCAAAATGTCAGGAGAGAATGCCTCTAGACCATGGCCATATAGCCCGGAAAAACCTACAACAACCCAGTATAAATAAAGTTTAATGTATTGTCGAAGGCTTTCATGGCCGGAATGACTGGGTTGTTGTAGGTTTTTTCGGGTTATATGGCCATGGTCTAGAGGCATTCTCTCCTGACGTTTCTCCTGCATCTATGACAAGCATCCTCAGAGGTAGTGAGGTCTGTTGGAACTAGGGAAAGGGGTTTATATATCTGTGGAATGACCAGGGAGGGACAAAGGGCTCTTGTCTGCTGGAGCTAGGTGTGAATGTTACAACTGACCACCTTGATTATAATGGCCTGACATTGCCTAGAGCAAACCTTTGTTGAGAGGTGATTAGATGTCTTTGTTTGTTTCCTCTCTTTTGTGCTGTTGTAATTTTAGAGTTTTTTAATACTGGTAGCCAGATTTTGTTCATTTTTATGGTTTCCTCCTTTCTGTTGAAATTGTCCACATACTTGTGGATTTCAGTGGCTTCTCTGTGTAGTCTGACATGGTGGTTGTGAGAGTGGTCCAGCATTTCTGTGTTCGTTATTAAGTTTACTAAAGCTGATTTCTCTAGCAGCAAACCCCTTACTAGCTGTTGCAGCTTCTCTCAAAATGCTTGCTAGAGATCTGGAAAAGAAGTTCCCTAACATTTAATCTTAGATTGAAAACATATCCTGGTGCCTAGTGAGGGCACCATATAGCAGAAAGGATTCCAGAAGACTTTTTAATGGCAATTTCTGGGAGAATCCAGGAGGTGGCAGGATGGTCTTGTTTCAGTATGGAATCTCTACCTCTATATACCTTAACATGACTACTACTCTGCACTCAGGTTAGTAATTCCATTAATCTTTCAGTGCTGGATCAGGACAGCTGTTTGCAGAAAAAACTGAATTAGATATGAAGGTCTTGTGGAAATAGTATTGTAATACAGATGTCTCTGCTGTATCTTTGTATGCCTGCCTACAACGGGGAGGGTAAGCATCAGCTGCCTTCAGAATGCCTTATTGAGCAGATGTGAACAGCAGAACAAAGAGAGGGAAAGCAAATAAGCATGCATTCCTATCTGCCCCTATTATATTATAAAAGCATAGTTAATTTGATCATTAAAATGGAAATCGTAAGAAAAGCAAGGATAGATGGATGAAAGAAAAGTAATCCTTGGATATATTTTGGCAGAAGCCTTTCACAGCGCTCTAGAACAGTGGTTCTCAACCTTCTTAACGCCGCGACCCCTTAATACAGTTCCTCATGTTGTGGTGACCCCCAACCCTAAAATTATTTTCATTGCTACTTCATAACTGGAATTTTGCTACTGTTATGAAGCATCATGTAAATATCTGATATTCAGGATGCATTTTCATTTACTGGACCAAATTTGGCACAAATACCTGATACTCCCAAATGTGAATACTGGGGGGTTGGGGGAGGGTGTTGATTTTGTCATTTGGGAGTTGTAGTTGCAGGGATTTATCCTTCACCTACAATCAAAGAGCATTCTGAATTCCACCAGCGATGGAATTGACCTAAACTTGGCACACAGAACGCCCATGACCAGCACAAAATAATGAAAGCGTTAGGTGAGCATTGGCCTTGAGCTTGGGAGTTGTAGTTCACCTATCTCCAGAAAGCACTGTGAACTGAAACAGTGATAGATATGGACTAAACTTGGCACGGATACTCAATATGCCCAAATGTGAACACTGGTGGAGTTTGGGGAAAATAGACCTTGACATTTGGAAGTTGTAGTTACTGGGATTTATAGATCAGAGAGCATTCTGAACCCCACCGACGATAGAATTGGGCCAAACCTCCCACACAGAACTCCCATGACCAGCATAAAATACTGTGTATCCTGATGGTCTTTGGCGACCCCTTCGACACCCCCTTGCGACCCCACCAGGGGTCCTGACCCCCAGGTTGAGAAACACTGCTCTAGAAGGTTCAACATGTTTGTTCACTGATGCATATCTTACCTAAACCAATGGTGAGAGAATCCCAGATCTGACATGCCTTTCCTTTCATGGCTTTCCTTTCCTTTCATTATATCTCAAAATCAATGAATTTTGTTCTGATTGGCTCAAAGTTACAGTACGTTTTCTCATTGGTTTGAAGTACATTTATTATCATGTTTTATGGCTATGATTGACCAGGGCTTTTGGGCAAGGAAATGAGCTTCAGCCTATGACAATGGTGACAATGGTCACTGATGAACTAACTGACTTAAATGGCTCTCAGTTGATGGGACTTCTTATTTCCTCCTAAATGGAAAGGGGGGGGGGGCTGGGCTGTTGTGATGGGCTTTAGATGGTATTTATTATGTCCCTGAATGATCAACTGACTCATTGTGCTTAGCCCAGTTATTTGCCTGGTGGCTACTTGTGACCTGTGCTCATTGTGATGTTTGCAAAAAGGAGAAAAACCAGGCAAGACTTCCCAGCAGGGGTTTCCTGTTTCTGGTGTCGAGAGTTCATCCATCTGAGCCTTTGGGGGGGGCGGGGGGGGGGGGGTCCAACTTTTGATTTGGGTTTTCAGATAACACATTGCTGCGTTGTGTTGGAGTTTTTGTTGTCAAGTCTTTTCCAATTGATTAAAACCCTAAGACAATCCTATCACAGTGTCTTCTTGGCCAGATGTATTGTTCAGAGTATGTTCAGAGAATTGTCATTGCTGACTGGGGTTTCAAATCCGAGCCTCCTGAAATGTAGCCCAAGCCTCAAATTGCTATGCCACTGTGTCTTCTTAAAACTCCATAGTTTCATAAAATTGAGCCATGAAAAGTAGCAAAAATTGTTATGAATCTCAATGGCAGCGGTTCTCAGTGTGCTCCGCGGAGCCCTTAGGGTTCTGTGAAGCACAGTCAGGGGCTCCATGCTTCTGTCCTTCTTTCCCTCCCCCCTTCTCCTCCCGCTTGCAGATTGCGGCAGCAGGGAAGGAGGCATTGGTTGGTTGATTGCTCTCCCTGCCGGAAGCCTGGCTGCTGGAAGTGCCTGCTGCCAAAGCATGTGCCACCAGATCACCACCACCAAAAGCATAGTGGTGAAGAAGGTGGGGACCATGTTAGCTGCAGCAGCAAAAGGGGGTGGGCCTAGAAGGGCCAAAGCGGCAGTGCCGGCAGAACTCTCCACAAATAGCAGCTTGGTGGTGGTGGTGGCAGGGGTCCCATAGAGCATGAGCTGGGGCCCCAAAGGCACAGAGGCAGTGCCAGTAGGGAAGGCGGCCTCCAGGCCCCATAGGGAGGTAGCCCTGGGCCAGCCAGAAGGCCATTTCCAGAGGGAGGAGGTCCTCGCCGCCACCACTACCACTGCCATAGGGGGCTGGAACATGCTGATGCTGGCGGCTCTAACCACAAAGGACTTCTGTCCCTGCCCTCCTCTGCCCTTCCCTTTCCCTTCCCCATCCTTCTCTCCCTTTTCTTGTTCTCCCCTTTCCCTTCCCTCCCTCCCCTTTCCCTTCCCTCCCTCCCTCCCTTCCTTTCCTTCTTTCCCTTCCCTTCTCTTTCCTTCCCTTCCTCACCACGCAGAGCCTTTCCCCCATGCCTGCCTTGCTTACAGAACTCTTTACTTCCATGGCAGAAGGGGGTTGGACTGGATGGCTCCTGGCATTTCTATTGCTATTGTTATTACAAAGATTGGATGACCATCTGTTGGTTGTACTTTTACTGCATGGCAGAACGGGGCTGGACAGGATATTCTCTTCTTCATCTTCATCCAAATGAGAGAGCAAAACATAAACCTTGAGTAAACAGCTATTCCACAATAGCAAAGAACATTGCTGTTAGAGCATTACAACATATTGCATCTTGTTCTGTCGCGCGCTGGGCCTGTAAATAATTTCCTTTAGAACAGGACGTGCAACTTTTGCCCAACGGGAAGCCAGGGGGCCCAAAGAGAAGTTCTCAGAGGTTTTCCACCACAAATGATCTTTAGATGGCTAGTGAAGTATAACGAAATCTTTTATTAATGAACAATCAAACAGAAACTTCTCTTGTCTTCAGTAAAGTTAAACAAATGGTTCTAGGCTTTAGACCCGTCGCAAACTAGGTTCCTGCGGGAGCAAACCTTGCTAGCACGTCCCTGACATCATGAGACTCCGCCTCACGCCCCGCCCCTTTCTCCGCCTCTTTCTCCGTGCGAGAGTGGTTTTTCCTTTGCTAGGGCAGCATTGCCAGCGTACTCTCTCAGTTGGCAGAATTCAACTGAGAGAAAATGCGGGCAATGCTGCCCTAGCAAAGGAAAAACCACGCTGGCAAAGAGAAAGCGGTGGAGAAAGGGGCAGGGAGAGAGGCGCAGGCTCATGACGTCAGGGACGTGCTAGCAAGGTTTGCTCCCGCAGGAACCTAGTTTGCGGCGGCTCTTATGCAACTGGTGGCTTCCTAATCTTGCCCATGAAGGACAGGCAACTGTCTTCAATAACTTCTTCTTTACTTTAAAGAAAAATCCCCTTTTTAACTTCTCCCAGGCTGACTGTAATCTAACCCTTACTTATGTGGGCTCCGCTATCGGGTCGAACTGCATCTCGAAGCACCGAGTGGACCTACCAGTAAAGGCTTAGATATTCTCAAGTTTTGGTCTTTAGGGCTGTTTTCCTGGAAATCTTTGGAGACTCTTAAGACTGTTTCCCCCCGGAAAGTCTTAAGGGTTGAAGCTTTTGTACAGGGGAAGCTTGCACACTTCCTGTACATTAGCTTTTCTTGCTGAGACTGACTAAAAATGGCTCCCTTCCCTTCTCAATTGCCCTGAGCAAGGAGCGGAACCAAAACTTAACGATGATGGACAGGTGACTTGCCCTATGACTGCAACCAAAGGAAACCACCTATCTGCAGAGTCCCTGAAACCTTGGACTGCAAGCAAACATTTAATACAAAGCAAATAAATTTGGAGCTCCTGGTACAGCCATACCAGCACACATCTCCTTCAGAGCAGCATATAGTTACTCCAGCTTCTTGCTTCTCCAAACTGTATTCTAAAAACCTTACAGCTATAGTCCATCGGGTGTGGTCCAAAAATACTGGCTGACCTACATTACCAGCTGCACATAATATCAGAAGGTTTTTCTTTAACACACACACACTTGATCCTGCTACAACTTACTGTAACACATGCTTCTTGTGGAAATAGAAAAAGAGCAAATATAAATTTAAAAAATTAAATGCTGGGTTTTTAAAAAATCCAAGATAAGACTTCTCTAGGCATTGTGAGTCCTCCAGGGCAATTCTGCATGTAGAACTGGTCTGGGGGATTCACAATGCCTAGAGAAGTCTTGTCTTGGATTTTTAAAAAATCCAATTCTACATCCATAATTGCCCTGGAGGTTATACAAATGCTTAGATAATCTACCATATTTTTTCAGTCCTGTGTGGGGTAGTAGCAGGGCAGGGGAAATCCACAAATAGTTTTTAATTCTTTATGCTTTTTAAAAAATAGGGTTACAGAACTTGGACGATTGTGTTTCAAAAGTGTTTCGATGAAATCCAGAAGTAGATATAGAGATCTAATTGTGTATAACACTCAATGTTACCAAAAATAAGAATGCCTCCAATGACAAATAAAAAATAATATAGTGTGCTAGTTATGCTCCTACTGCTATCTGTACTATCTGATGGCCTATTGAACCTTCCAATGTCTTGGAAACAAAGTTCTGTAGATAGTGATATCATATGCAGTAGCTTTATGAAAGAGTCATTCATCAGCAATAAAACTGAAAATAGTCAGGCTTATTCACGAGTGTAACCTTACCTTGCGGATGTTAGTAATTGATCTGCCACATCTTTGCTGTCACCACTGCAGCACACAATATTTCAGGTAATTGCTTGCACTGGCTTTGTTAGAGTTCTCCTCTAGAATAATCTATATGTTTGTTTCCCAATTAAGTAAAAATACTTGCCAGCATTCACCCAACTTGGGAAAACCTATAAAGGGCAGTTATTTCAAATGTGCTGCTTGCCACATGATTAAAAAGAACAGAACAAAAATCAAGCCTTTTTCTCTTTAGAAACTGCATCAGTCCCACCAAATACCATCATTATATAGTTGCATGACTAGGAGTTGTTCTTTTTGTACTACCAACTGCTTTATTGCTCACTAGAATCTGAAGGTGTTGATTTTCCACTCATTCATGAGAAAACACAAGTTTGATGCTAGAGTGAAAAATGTTCTTTGAATTGATGCTTGAAGTTACTAATGTTAACTATGTTGCTAACTAGAATGGTAATTCTAAACACCATTTGCAGAAATACAATATAGTAATGAGGTGCTTGGAAAAAATTATAGCATCTCCCTCAAATATTGCATACAATTTATCTAAATGGGCTAAAACCACCAAAGATCACTGCATGAGAAACAAACACGACCACAAGGATAATGATGTTTTCTGTTCTCTAGATCAGGAAACTAGCCTGAGATATATATTTTCTCCACTACAAAGTTAGAGTACTCATAACCAAGATGGAATGTGAACTTTAAGATACGTTGCTTTCTAACTGACATTCAGCTACATAGAAATGATAATTAGGAGATGATGAAAACCTGATACTTAACTGCTTCCATTCCTCTCGTGTGGCATATTTGAAATGATGAAAGACTTTTGCAAGTTTTATCCCAGCAATCCTTCAAATTGCTAAGTGATGTTGGCATTATTAGTCTCCGTACTGCAGGCAAAAGCTGAGATTGGAGGAACACTGCCAGGCATAGGACCATCACATGAGACGTGACCTCAATGTACTGTTTGCATAAGGAGAAGGAGAAGGAGAAGGAGAAGCAGCTTTAATTTGAAGTCAGTAATCAGAAACTTCTCAAAGCACAGCAAACAAAGAATCAGTACAAGAAAACTGCACTACAAACCAGAGCTGACAACTGGCACAACAAAGCATTGCATGAGCAGTTCCTCGACAAAATTGAAGGAAAAGTTGATAAGGAGAAGACCTGGTTATGGCTCACGAATGGAACCCTGAAGAAGGAGACAGAAGGCCTGATTCTTACAGCCCAAGAGCAGCCATCAGAACCAATGCCATTAAGGCCAGGATTGAAAAATCAACGGATGACCCAAAATGCAGACTGTGCAAGGAAGCTGATGAAACCATGGACCATATTCTCAGCTGCTGCAAGAAAACCGTACAGACGGACTACAAACAAAGGCCCAACTCTTTTTTGGAACACAATACGCCAGATATCACGATTGTGGAGAAGAAGAAAGTTTGGATTATTGATGTCGCCATACCGGGTGACAGTCGCATTGTAGAACAGGAAAAACTCAGCCGTTATCAGGACCTCAAAATTGAATTGCAAAGGCCCTGGCATAAACCACTACAGATGGTCCCAGTGGTCATCGGCACACTGGGAGCTGTGCTAAAAGATCTCAGCCGGCATTTGGAAGCAATGAGCATTGACAAAATCACGATCTGTCAACTGCAAAAGGCCACCTTACTTGGATCTGCATGCATCACTCAAAAATACATCACACAGTCCTAGACGCTTGGGAAAAGTTCGACTTGTGATTTTGTGATACGAAATCCAGCATATAGATGTCGTTTGCTGTGAAATACTGTGGTTTTGTGTTAGTAAAATAATAATAATAATAATAATAATAATAATAATAATAATAATAATAATATAATCATCACACTGTCCTACACGCTTGGGAAGTGTTCGACTTGTGATTTTGTGATACGAAATCCAGCATATAGATCTCGTTTGCTGTGAAATACTGTGGTTTTGTGTTAGTAAAATAATAATAATAATAATAATAATAATAATAATAATAATAATAATATAATCATCACACTGTCCTACACGCTTGGGAAGTGTTCGACTTGTGATTTGGTGATACGAAATCCAGCATATAGATCTCGTTTGCTGTGAAATACTGTGGTTTTGTGTTAATAAAATAATAATAATAATAATAATAATAATATCATCATCACACTGTCCTAGACGCTTGGGAAGTGTTCGACTTGTGATTTTGTGATACGAAATCCAACATATAGATCTCATTTGCTGTGACATACTGTGTTTTTGTGTCAATAACAATAATAATACTTTATTTGTATCCCGCCCTATCTCCCCAAGGGGATTCAGGGCAGATTCCAACATATACAGACACAAAGGCAAACATTAAATGTCTATAAACAAAGAAACACAGATAAACAGATAAAGGTAAAGACTTCCCCTTTCATCTCTGGCTCTGGCGTTGGTACTCATCTTCATTTCTAAGCCAAAGAGCCTACATTGTCGAGAGATACCTCCTAAGTCATGTGGTTGGCATGACTGCATGGAGCACCGTTCACCTTCCCACCAAGGCAGTATCTATTGATCTACTCACATTTACATGTTTTTGAACTGCTAGGTTGGCAGGAACAGGGCTAACAGTGGGAGTCCACCTCGTCCTGGGGATTCAAACCGTCAATCTTCCGATCAGCAAGTTCAGCAGCTCAGTGGTTTAACCCGTTGTGCCACCGTGGCCCCAATCTCTTTCTGATACAAAAATAGGTACATTTTGTGGATTTAAATAAAATGTTCCCTCCAGGGAATCTCTAGGTCCTCCAGCATGACTTCCGCAGGAGCATAGACTATTTTGTCCTATAATTAAAATTGCTAGCAAAATTATAATAAAATAGATTAACTTGATGATAAGGAGGAGGAAGATTTTGGGAAATGTCATGCCATAATTGTTTCCGCTAAGTTGGCTGAAAGCAAAGATCACTCAGGTTTGATCCGCTACTTAATTACTATGCTATAAATAAGAGATATTTGTGCATCCTGTATTATTTGGAAATATTAAAAACAGTGCATTAAAGACTTATCACAACAAAGTCATTTGCCAACTACAAAATCCCAAATAACAATTGAACAATTAAATGTGGAAGAGGAAACTGCATGTTGAAAACGAAATGGCTGCCCGCTGTGTTGATTTACTGTATATTTAACGCCACAGCAAAGTAAATTGCAGCAACTAAAGAACTGCCTGAAATAATTGCTACTTTCACATCACAAAGTGTTATTTTGCCGGGATGATGTTCTGCTTAAATTAAGAGATTTGCTTGGCATCTCTAATTAGCTAACAACCATTTCATATAACTATATCGGTACCTTTCCATCACAAAGCAATGTGTCATTACATAAGTGGATTGGGAGGTTCCACAGTAACTCAGAAGTGATATTTATGAATTCAAAAACTGAAAAGCATGGCTAGACATATCACCTCTTTCCCATATATAGGCTCATACAAACACCTCTTCTTGCCCCTGAAATGTTCACAGAAAATCAAACAATGATGGCTAGGAAAGAGATCATGGCATGGAGGTGAGCCAGGAAAAAATGTCACAAAATTTCTTTTCTGTGCACAAAGAAGGGTCAAGAGCTGTATGAATGTACAAAAAGGAACCATTGGGGTGAAGGTGCAAATCTGGAAGTGCTTGTACTGATTATGACAGTTCCCATAGCCAGTCTCCCTTATGAGTGTGCCTGTGTCACTAAGTCACCTGTTGCCTTATGACAACACCATGAATTGCACCTCCAGAAATTCAGGCAGCAACTTTTTTTTCATATTAACAAACTCTTTTTCAGCCAAGTTACTACTTATTTTTTGGATGTGGATTCTCCATTCCCTGGCCAGGCAACTTCCATCAAAGGCACACAAGCGTACCTTTGTTACCTGGAGATATTGCCACTACCCAATACCCTCTACCTGCAGTTTTGGAGCCATAAAGGTGCACTGTGCAAGAAGGTACAGGGGATTTGGTTAACCAGTTAAAATTCATGAGTAAACCAGGTTATTTTTTTAACCTGAAAATTTGGGGAGGGGGGGTTGAACCCCTACCACCACCACCCCCCGGCTACAGGCCTGAGCAAAGACTTGTAATGACTAGTGACAAAAGTTGAGAAAGAAAATGCAAAAGCAGGGCCACAGATGAATTAAGTTGCAGATAATGATTTCAAAAAAAACTACATAACTTTAAAGTGGGTGATGAACATCATTAAAGATTTTCTGTTCCTTGGCTCAGTTTTTAATCAAAATGGACATTACTGAGAAATCAAAAGAAGAATAAGACTTGGAAGTGCTGCTATAAAAAAGTACTGCAGAATACAAAGACATGTCAAAGATCAAAAGCAGAATTATACATGCCTTATATTTATAATTTCTAAGTAAAGGTGTGACAGCTGGATAGGAAAAAAATCAACCAATTCAGAGTCTGATGAGGGAGGAGAGTTTTACAGAGACCACGAGCCAGCAAAGCAACCAAGAAATACCTCTGAGAGCAAATATAATACAAACATTCACTAAAGGCCAACATGTCTAAATTGGAGCTATAGTATTTTGAACATATCATGAGATGATGTGACTCACTGGGAAAATGATAATGCTAAGAAAAGTGAAAGTCAGTAGGGAAAGAGGGAGGCTGCATGGCAATCTCCAGTGGGAAGACAGAGTAATGGTGTTGCTTATTATATTGGTTTTGCATTTTATGTATTTTATTTTCTGGTTTTGTTATGCTTTTGTGTTATATTGTGTGTACTGTACTGATGGGCGTGGCCTCATATAAGCCACACCAAGTCCCCCTGGGGGAGATGGAGCGGGGTGTAAATAAATTATTATTATTATTATTATTATTATTATTATTATTATTATTATTATTAATGGTGTGGAACCTCCAGCCCATGGATCACTTCCAGCCAGCCATCTCCTTTCATCTAGACTGCTGATCCCCTTGAAGCAGTGTTCCTTAAATGTGTCCCTTACCCACTGCCTTTTACAACCAATGTTCCTCTTTCAAAGTACCACATCTAGGAAATGAGTAGCTGGCTCTGTTAGGAGTCCACACCTCAAGGCTACTGAAACATTTCCAACAGAAGTGTAGTGGATGCAAAACTCACAGCACTTGGATCATAGCATGACAAAGATATCTGTCATCTTCTCAGGATGAAGTCCTTTGGTGGGGGGGGGGGTGTCACTCCAAAGAACTAACCAATATAGGCAGTCCCTGAGTTACAAACATCTGGTTTACAAATAATTTAAGAAAGGGAATCAAACAACAGGAGAAAAAACTACCCATAGGAAAAGAAATTTAGTCCTGGAAGAATTACCATGGGTAAAATGTGTCTCAACTAAAGCTTTATCACAAATCCTTGTTTTCACAACAGACCAATTTGTTCAAAATCCAATCATCACAGGGAGAGAAAGTGAGGTGGAATCTTCTGAGAAGGGGCACAGACTTCAAAACAGGGGCGTTAACCTTTCCCCATGCTATCCAAAGCTAAAATATATGTATATTTTTGGCTGAAGTTGCTCTTTAAAATGTATCTGCTCTGACTTACATATAAATTCAACTTAAGAACAAACCTACAGAACCTATTTTGTTTGTAACTTTGGGAGGAGGTCAAGAAAGTGCTTTCTCCTATACTGCCTCCAAAGTATGGAAAGCACCACCTTAGGAATTACTACGCCTTTCCCGTGCTACTGAAGAAGTAAATAAATAAATGTATATCAATCTGATTTTTGTCATGGATTTTATAATTACAAGAATGTTCCTAGAACTTGTGTTTATGATGACAAAATAGCAGAATACACATATTTCAAGTGAGGTTAGATGTTGGCACTGTTTCCTGACTTTATTGCATGGTTTCCTATCATCTTCCTTTACCTAGTAAGGCTAGCACTTTTTTCATGTACATCTACTATTTCACTGAGATTTCTTAGATCGCAGCTATTTGTCCTGTTTATTTCAAGTACATAGTTGGAAAGAGTTTGGAATTTTTTTATTTTTTTATTTAAAGGTTTTTAAGTCTTCCTAAAGCTGCTTAAAATCAGCAGAAAATATATTTTTAAAAAATCAATAACTGAAAGAAATGTGCTCCAAAATGGCAACTGGGTGCTTGTGGCATGGCACATAAATAGCACCACCCACATTGTTAGCTTTCAATGTATGGCTTCTTTAATTGCACAACATATTTACATTGAATTGCATATCTTCAATTTTAGTTTTGTGTCATTTAGAAACCCAACATCATTTGTTACAAAAAAGTGATTTATTTGTGACATTTTTAAAGCAGCCTTGACAGCTGTGACTGTCACCATCAATTGTGAATGAGCAGCTGGCTGATAAACAAGGATTTAGCATGAATTCTTCCAGGCTATGAAATTATTTTAAAGGACAGGAACAATTAATCATTATTTTGTGGTCTCAGAATTTAACCTTTTCCTTGGAATTGGTTAAAAAACCAACTTGTAATATTTAGAAAAGCAACAGTTCACTTTCCTTCATTTAATCAGATCTTCATAGCTCCATAATAAGACAGTTGGCCTTTTCGAAAGTCAAAGTTTAGGTTATTTACGGTTGTGAAGGATCTGAGAAGCACCTAGCTAGTTTCTTGCCATGAGTCTCAAATGTAACATCCACAGGGCTCTTCTGGGTCCTCCAGACGGTTATTGTCAGAGGACAATATACTCATTTCAATTCTGCAAAGAACAACTAGGATGAGCAGAAGCCAGCACACTAGGAAAATGAAAACCGACACAGCTTGTTTGGGGTCAAATCTCCAGACACATTTTTATGTACAGTCCCCAGAGAGTGGCCTAAGTAGTGGCACAGATCTGATACTTTCCTGATAGCTTCGAAATTAGACTGCATGGTGATGAAAAGGTCTGAAAGTCATTTAATTATAAAGCACAGTATGAATTAGGAACAGCAAAGTTTAATTTATGTGTACAAAATGAAATGATAGGTTCTTGTCATGGGTTTCAAAGATAATATCTTCCGCTGAGCTGTTCTGGAGCAATCATCAGGAAAATCTGATTTATTTTTTTCAAATCTGTTCAAAGAATTAAGGGCCCTTCCAGACATATCATGTGGCACAGCTAATAGGGAGTCATTTATTCATTATTTATTTATTTACTATATTTATATACCGCCCCTCTCAATCCAGAGGCATCTTGGAGTCAGCTGCATTAAAATCATTACTGACCGAAAGGTCATGAGTTCAAAGCCAACCTGGGTCAGAGTGAGCTTCTGGCGATTCATCTAGCTTGCTGTCGACCTTTGCACCCCAAAATATAGTTACATCTGTCAAGTAGGAAATTTAGGTACCGCTTATGCAGGGAGGCTAATTTAACTAATTTACGACACCATAAAAAACTCTCCAGCAGCGTGCAAGAATGAGGAAGTACTCCATCATTGTCACAAGTGGATGTTGAAGCAACAGTTCCCCCAGTGGCTGGAATTCAAAAAGCATACCCTCATCAAGCTGGAAAATTAAATAGCCTCCGTGTGTCTGTCTATATATGTTGTGTGTCTATGGCATTGAATGTTTGCCATGTATATGTGCATTGTGTTCCGCCCTGAGTCCCCTGCGGGGTGAGAAGGGCGGAATATAAATACTGTAAATAAAATAAATAAATAAAATCCTGAGAGGAATCGGGATATAAAATCCTGATTCCTCTCAGGACTTTGACTCCACTCAAACCCCAAACCCAAGCTTTCCCTTGGGGAGGGAAATCCCAGGAGGGCATCCAGCAACCCTCCAGCCCTCTTTCCCTCCCCTAAGACTTACCCAAGTGGCCTGCCAGCCATGCAGGTCCCTATGGAATACTTGATGGTTGTGTCAGAATGACACTTCAGGAGGTAGGAGGAATCCCCCCCTCCACACACACAAACACACCTCTCCTGAGGCATCATTGTGACATGACTACAAAGCTCTCCAGAGAGGACTGGGTGGCTGGCAGGCCACTTGGGTAAGTTTTGGGGGAGGGATTGTGGGGGCTGGGAAGGGGGGGGCATCCTACTCCTCTGGCCTTTTGGGAGCCTGAAGAAGTGGGATGGCTGTGCAGACTGACCCCTGACTTATTTATGCTATCAATTTGGATAGCATAAATAGTGGCCTGATTCCCACCAAATTTGATATAATACATTGGGCTAAATTTCTCAACTTGGTGGTCTCTTTATTTGTATGAAGAGTCAATAAGCAAAGTAACAAGTCTATGATTATATGGCTTCTCTCTTCTTCATGAACAAGCGTTTAACTCATGAGTGTACATAAGTTGCCAGGAACTTAAATGCAATATTGGCAAGACTGAGAACATTTTCCTGATGGACAGGGATCTCCTTCTGGCTGTTGGAAAGTGCTACCTACCAGCAAGACCTGGGAGAGGCAAAGCACAGCTTTCTAGGTCAGCATTTCTCAACCTGGGGGTCGGTACCCCTGGGGGGCGGGGTCACAGGGGAATGTCAGAGGGGTCGCCAAAGACCATCAGAAAGCACAGTATATTCTGTTGGTCATGGAGGTTCTGTGTGGGAACTTTGGCCCAATTATATTGTTGGTGAAGTTCAGAATGCTCTTTGATTGTAGATGAGCTATGAATCTCAGCAACTCCAACTCCAAAATGTCAAAGTCTATTTTCTCCAAACTCCACCAGTGTTCACATGAGGGCATATTGAGTATTCGTGCCAAGTTTGATCCAGATTCATCATTGTTTGAGTCCATAGTGCTCTCTGGATGTAGGTGAACTACAACTCCAACACTCAATGCCCACCAAACCCTTCCAGTATTTTCTGTTGGCCGTTGGAGTCCTGTGTGCCAAGTTTGGTTCAATTCCATCATTAGTGGCTTTCAGAATGCTCTTTGATTGTAACTTAACTATAAATCCCAGCAACTACAAAATCAATCCCCCTCCCTCAATCCTACCAGTATTAAAATTGAGGCATATCGGGTATTTGTGCCAAACTGAGTTCAGTGAATGAAAACACATCCTACATATCATATATTTGCATGACTATTCATAACAGTAGCAAGATTACAGTTATGAAGTAGCAACAAAAATAATTTTATGGTTGGGGGGTCACCACAACATGAGGAACTGTATTAAGGGGTTGCGGCATTAGGAAGGTTGAGAAACACTGTTCTAGATGTTGATGGATTGCAGCCCCAATTGGCTCTAGCCCACTTAAGCAATACTGAGAGTGAAGAACGGTGGCAACTGCTATGCAACAACATTTGAGAGCTGGGGTATGCCAACCTCTGAGCCAGAGGAATGAGCAGACAAAATATTTTGATCCAGTTCTGCAATCTGGGCTGAGCTGGGAGAGAGAAGTGAAAGTTTGAAAAGTGTTTTGGCAGATACAGCCTAACCTTTGGGGGTGATGGTGCTGGAAACATCAATTTTTGTAAATCATTGCTGTCTGTTTGAGGAAGTCTGCTATCTTCCAATAGGTTCTGATTGTATGGTTTCTTAATAAAACAGGAGTTGTAAAGGCACCATGAGCCTCCAACACAGCCTTAATCAAAGGAATCATGATCTTTCAGCACTGACCCGGACTTCTCACAGTTCAGGGAAGTGGGGAGAATGTAATCCCAAACTACTGCCTGAGATGCTATTAATTGAAACAACATTTATATATCGAGCAAGCAAATCACCCCAGAAAACTAATTAGTGGCAGTGATTTATATTCACTTCCTGAATATATATAAAATCTCTTTCCTGGTGTTGTGATTGCTCTTGGCTTATATATATATATATATATATATATATATATATATATATATAGTAGCAGTCAAAAACTGACACTTCCTTTCTCTCTCTCTTCACTTCTCTCTGATTCCCTTATAGGATGATCAGTGTATTAAAGTTGCCCTTTACCAAGATAATTGGGATGAATGAAGTGTCTTCATAACAGGAGATGTCAACACAGACTTAACAACCAGACAATTTGTTGTTGTTCATTCGTTCAGTCGTCTCCGACTCTTCGTGACCTCATGGACCAGCCCACGCCAGAGCTCCCTGTTGGCCATCACCACCCCCAGCTCCTTCAAGGTCAGTCCAGTCACTTCAAGGATGCCATCCATCCATCTTGCCCTTGGTCGGCCCCTCTTCCTTTTGCCTTCCACTTTCCCCAGCATAATTGTCTTCTCTAGGCTTTGCTGTCTCCTCATGATCTGGCCAAAGTACTTCAACTTTGTCTCTAGTATCCTTCCCTCCAATGAGCAGTCGGGCTTTATTTCCTGGAGGATGGACTGGTTGGATCTTCTCGCAGTCTAAGGCACTCTCAAAACGTTCCTCCAACACCACAGTTCAAAAGCATCTATCTTTCTTCGTTCAGCCTTCCCTAAGGTCCAGCTCTCACATCCGTAGGTTACTACAGGGAATACCATGGCTTTGACCTACTTAATAAATAGCAAACCTCTTCTTGCTTCCCAATGTAGATCCATCTATCACCTCTTGTGACTATATTCAAGGCTTCTATTAAATGTATGCTACCAATTCAGTGTTTACTCAGTAGTTATCTTGAATTTCACAGGAGTGGAAGAACACAGCATAGTTATGTTGTTCAACTGGCCATTTATAGCACTTGGAACACTAGTTTTTCTATTAATTGTACTTGAGAATTTGTGCAATATTTTTCTCAAGCCTTCTCTAAAGAGCATAGGCACTTGTGCCCAGTTTTCCATTTAATTGTTATCATTAATCTGTGGGATCCTATAGAAAAATATAATTTAACTAAACTCTCCCACTCTTTACTTTTTAAAAAATTCACCACCAACCTTCATTAATTTCCCTGCAGTTGATTCAAAATTCTCCTTGAATTCTCTTTGAATTGTGCTGCAGTGGTGCAATGAGTTAAACCCCTGTGCTGCTGATCTGAAGGCTCGCAGTTCAAATACATGAGACAGGATGAGCTCCCATCTGTCAGCTCCAGCTCCTACCACCCTAGCAGTTTGAAAACATGCAAATGTGAGTAGATAAATAGATAAATAGGTACCACTTCGGCAGGAATAGGCAAAGAGAAACTCCAAGCAATCTTACTAGCCACACAACCAAGAGGTGACAATGCAGGCGCCTCTGCTTGAAAATGGAGAAAAGCACCTTCCCAGAGCTAGAGAGGAGCACCGCCTCCAGGAGCCGGAAATGAAAGGAGCCTTTGTTTGGGTTTGTGTGTTTCATTGTATATGATAATAAAGGCAATGAATATTTGCCTATGTATGTAAATACTGTAATCCACTCTGAGTCCCCTAGGGGAGAAGGGTGGAATATGAATAAAGTGTATTATTATTATTATTATTATTATTATTGACACAAAAGCACAGTATGTCACAGCAAACAAGATCTATATGCTGGATTTTGTATCACAAAATCACAAGTCGAACACTTTCCAAGCGTCTAGGACTGTGTGATGTATTTTCAAATGATGCATGCAGATCCAAATAAGGTGGCCTTTTGCAGTTGACAGATCGTGATTTTGTCGATGTTGATTGTTTCCAAATGCTGGCTGAGATCTTTTGGCACGGCACCCAGTGCACCAATGACCACTGGGACCACCTCTACTGGTTTATGCCAGGGTCTTTGCAGTTCAATTTTGAGGTCTTGATGGCGGCTGGGTTTTCCCTCTTGTTTTTCCTCAATGCGACTGTCACCCAGTATGGTGACATCAATTATTATTATTATTATTATTATTATTATTATTATTAGTGATCCTGACTTTTGATTGGAGATTTGTGTATTAAAACACACAAGTAAATTTCTCCCTCTTTTTTAATGTTCTCCATTATTTCATGCACTTTTCTTCTTTTCTCCCCTGAACATAAAGAAAAAAGGAAGATGCTTCCTTGAGCATGAAAGTGCAAAGGCCACCACAGAAACCTGGGCCTCCAGCTTCAAAACTGGGTCCAGTAGTACACCTAAACTGTGAACCTGTGTTTTTAGGGGGGATGTAATACCTATCTAGAATTGACTAAATCCTTATTCCCTATTCTGCTTTCTGATCTCTATGGAGCAAACAAACCATTATCAGTAGGTCCAGACTATTCCTAATGATTGATGAAAACTTGTTTTGGAAGACAGCGTGCTTGTCTTGGGGTGGAAATGAGGAGGAGTATTGGATGACTTCTGCATGTTGATAGCATCGCACTCCAAAACAAATTTAGATTTCTCATGTTATATTTTGGAGGAAGATGGTAAAGCATGGGAGAAGCATGTTAATTTGTTCTCTTTCCTTTATCGTATTATACGTAGAACAGCAGTGGCTGCAGGTGTGACTTGAGAAGTATCCAAAGGCTTAGTAGTTGCTAAGAATGATAATTAATTAATTACCTTCTTGCTCTGTTTTTTTCAAAGTTAGAAAACGGATTTATATAGCAGAGGGATAAAGATAATGATGATTTTGGGGGTTGTTGTAGGTTTTTTCAGGCTATATGGCCATGTTCTAGAGGCATTCTCTCCTGACCTTTCGCCTGCATCTATGGCAAGTATCCTCAGAGGTAGTGAGAAGAGAAGAGAATGCCTCTAGAACATGACCATATAGCCCAAAAATATACAACAACCCAGTGATTCCGGTCATGAAAGCCTTTGACAATTCAACAATGATTTTTATTTATATACTTTTTATTTCAGTTTAGGACACAAAGATGTTCACAACATTAAAAACAGATGGGATGGTTTGCAGATTGTTGCTGTTTGTTCCAAAAGGAAAGCAAAGGTTTGTTGCTGCTTGTTCAGATAAAGTCCTGTGTTAAACTTGTGTGTGTGCTTAGGGCTCTGTAAATGTCATTATTTTTCCTTGCCTGGCTTTCAAAATGTTCATTTTCCTACATTTTTCATCTGTTTTGGCAAATACCAAAAGGTCAGTCTTATTCTTTCCTGAAAGGAATCTGTGCTTCTGCATATATTCATCTTTTTCAAAGTTCTGATTGATTTGGCTTTGAGATTTTTTTTTTCTTAAACATACAATTTTTTAATTATTTTTGGTCTGACTCACCATATCAGGAGACCTTCCACACTTCAGGTTTCTTGGAAGATATACAATTTTCTTTGCATTTTCTTTTTTCTATATTGTAAGATACATTTTCCAAGAGAGAAGTAGGATTCATTTATCCCCCCCCCCCCATTTTTGTAATATTCCTCACACTTTGTAGTATTCTTTAGCTGTCATGGGAGTGATAGTCCAACCACATCTGGGAGACTAAGATCTTGTCTATACTAGTCAGTTATTTCAGGGTCTCAGGGGGCTTGAATCTTTTTACAGTGGCACTGAAGCAATATCTACACAGTCTAGCAGGGCTAAACCCAATCTAACTTAATTTCACTGCTGCTATCACTGCCACAACAGTCACAGATTCTTGATCAACTCTTGGCCATTGAAGTGCCCCCCCACCACCACCACCACCACCACCACCTTCACCCTAGTCATTTTTTTTGTCCAAAATCCTGTGGTCCTTCTAGTATGTCTATAAATCTATGATTCTCTGTCAAGATCCTATTGCACGGAAGGTGGAGAGCAAACTCAGATATCTCTTTGTTTCTCCTGTTGGTCAAGGAAGGGTGTGAGAGGAGTCCTCCATGATCTGAGAGGCCTCACCTTAATAACAGGTAAAGGTTTCCCCTGACATTAAGTCTAGTCGTATCTGACTCTGGGGGTGGTGCTCATCTCCATTTCTAAGCCAAAGTTTACCCCATGTAGTTTCAATCTGAACTTTAAATTTGAGTGGTGGGGTATAGGCAATCACAATTAGAAGGCTACTAGCATTGTAACTTAACTGAACACCAACAGCCATCTGTTCACACTTGTCTAAAGTATTTCACTAGTTCAGTTAAAGTCTTGTTAGTCAGTTTATTTCTTATAAAAGCCGGAGAATTCGGAGAGCAACTACCAGGGAGTTTGGAAGGCTATTTATTTGATTTACACTCCATCTTCTCACCTCATTATGAGGCCCCAAAAATAGGTGGTACAAAGGTTTAAAATGATTAAACAATCATTTGAATTAAAACATTTTCTTTTAAAAATTAAAAACACATATTAGATAACTTTAAAAGACCATATCAATTGTACATTCTTGTTCCCCAACCAGTTAAAAGCTGAACGCCTGTTTAAGTAAAAACGTTTTTGTGAAAGAGAACAGAGGAGGACCAAGGAAAGTTCCCTAAGGAAAGAGTTTCATACCTTTGGAGCAACCACAAAGAGGTTTTTCTTGTGACATAATTGGACAAGCTTGTGAAAGTGGTGGGACATAGATAAAAGCCCTCCACTGAAGTTTATAAGATGGGTAGACTCATATTTGATTTCTCAAATCCATTTGGAGAGAGGTGCATGCTCCATTTTTTTCTTAATACACTATTTCCAATCATAACAGTTGTTTGTGGAATATAATAGAACTATGAATCAGGAACTCTATTTCCATTAGGATGTCTTGCTGCAAGTTCTCTCTTTTCCCAGCAATCCTGCAACCTTCTGACAGCCAATAGCTGTAGAAGAAAATGGGGCTTTAGGGTTCTGGAATAAGGCTTCAACTTGATAGTTTTCCTCACTGGTATGGTCTCTCCACAGAATGCCTTTGAAAGCCTTTATTGAGAGAAAACAAATAGATGTTCAAGTTTTTCTACAAATCCAATTTATTAGAGGGCCAGGTAACTGAAGCCATTTTATTGTGCTTAGCTAAAAATTTAACAGCTGATAAGGATCACATTTGACAGGGAACAACACTATATGTAACACAGAAAATGATGCAGAGGTGAGGTCTATATCTCATGTCATGGCATATTTATTTTATTTATTTTGAACATTTGTATCAGACCTTCTCAAACTCCCCCCCCCCCCCCCCCCAGGGTGGGGAGGCCCAGGATGGTTTACAACCGGCAAGAATTAGATGCCAACACATACAAACAAAGCAATATAACACAAATCAAACATTAGCATACTGCTGGTACAAATTTTTCTGACATAGATCTTTAGACAAGATGCATAGCAACAAATGGTAAAAAGAACATACAAAATAGATACATAAAACATTTCAAAATGCCTTGACAAGTATGTTGTCTCTGTAGTTTTCACTGTTGTGACTACCACCATCTAAATTGACAATTCCACATTACGAAAATGAATAAAAATATACCATATCAAAATATGACCAGCAGATCAAGACAAAGACAAAACGTAACTTGTAAAGGAGGGTTACAGAGTTTTTCTCCCAAGGAAGAAAGTTTGATGTAAATATCTTGAAAAAGCTTCAAAGAGCTAGATCAATCAAGACCATTTAGAACAGGAAGGCACATGTGGCATGTTGCCTGTGGATTATGTCTATATCTAGCAAAAGTTTCTCATAGATCACCAGGAAATGTTTATATATTTCATTACATATAATGTGTATATATATTAGACATGGACAAGCTTTTTGACCAACATAAACTTAACAATATTTCAGTGGAAGACCCCAGGGACCATCCAGTCCAACCCCCTTCTGCCATGCGGGAAAAGTACAATCAAAACACCCTTGCCAGGTGGCCATCCAGCTTTTGTAATGATGATGATGATGATGATGATGATGATGATGATGATGATGCGACAAAGAACTGGTGGGATCACAAGCTGGAAAAAGTTACAGAAAATGAACACGTCAAGCTACTCTGGGACTTCTGGATTCAGACAGACAGAGTTTTGGAGCACAACACTCCTGACTTCACGATTGTGTAAAAAACGAAGTATGGATTGTCGATGTTGCAATCCCAGGTGACAGCAGGATTGAAGAGAAACAACTGGAAAAAATAACACGATATGAGGATTTAAAGATTGAACTGCAAAGACTCTGGCACAAGACAGTCAAGGTGATCCCAGTGGTGATCGGCACACTGGGTGCACTGCCTAAAGACCTTGACTTGCACTTAAACACAATTGGCACTGACAAGATTACCATCTTCCAGCTGCAAAAGGCCACCTTACTGGGATCTGCACGCATTATTCGCCAATACATCACACAGTCCTAGACACTTGGGAAGTGTCCGACGTGTGATCCAATTCAACAGCCAGCAGAGTGTCTGCTGTGGATTCATCTTGTTGTGTTTCAAATAATAATAATAATAATAATAATAATAATAATAATAATAATAATGGTATAAGGGGGAACAAGGCTTTTGGGGGCAAGAGTGGCAGGGGAGAGGAGGAGCGGGAAAGAGAAGTAAAAGCTTGGAGGAGGAGGAGGAGGAGGAGGAGGAGGAGGAGGAAAAAAGCACTGAGCCTCTCAGCATGCTTCATGGAGCCCCAAGAGCTCCGCAGAGCACACTTTGAGAATCATTGGCCTAGAATATAAAAAGCACAAACTACTTGAAAATGGCCCTGTGCCAACTGCAAGTGATGTGATAACAGAAAGAAAAGATCACTTAAAAATAATTGTGCATCATCTCAAATCAAAGGTTCATGCATCAATGAAGCTTTACCAGACCACTGCTGGGAAAATAGCAGTGCTGAAGTGCACAAGCTGAAAATGGTAAAGGCACAAAATGAAGAAGATATAAAACCTTTAGTCACTTTGACATATGAGCTATAAAAGGATTTCCTTTGGAAGATAATAACTGTGATCCTACCATAAGGGTGCATATCATAAAATGTCCCTGTTGAGTTACCATTAATTAGTCTGTGCAATCCATGTGTTGAATGACATTACTCATACCTGTTCCTATGAATGCATTTGCTAGAACAGAATGGAGCAAAAGACTCACTTTGAAGGAAGGAATTGCACCCTGAAAGCATACAGCCCCCATAATCAAGAATTACTATCAATGGAAAATCAGATAATAGTGATGTGTGGGGATTTTAAGTGATCGGTATATGAGATTATATTTTGATTTTTTTCGTATTGCACTCTTCAGTCACAACTTGCTGCAGATTTTCTCATTGTTACTGCTGTGGAGCTGAAAGATCTGGAGGTCTTATTAGTGTTGAACACTTGCTTCTGCACATGAAATAATAAAACAAAGCTGCCACAGTCTGTCTTTCCTGAAGCAGAACAGCCATGGTGTCAGGATTGCACATCAAGTCCACTTAATTGGTGTGGTGGTGTACAACATGATTTTCTGCAAGAATTTGATGGGAGATCAAACAGGAGATCGCCAGGAAATGTCCTTAGATTAAAAAAATGGAATAAATATTAAATTTAACTTATGAAACTTATGGAAGATATTTTAAATTGTGGTGCAGGTCTGTCTGTGTGCTCTTACATTTGGTGGGGGGGGGGTCACCTAAAAATTGTCTGTTGGTTATATTGACCTCCTGAATTACCTTCTTTTGAAATATAGCCAACAGCACATGTGACTAATTTACATTGTAAATCAAAGTATTATACTCCATTAAAATTGCCATGGCAACATCTCATGGAATTCTAGATAGTCTAGATATAATTTGTAGCCAGAGAATTATGTAACACACCAAACTATAAATCCAAGTATTCCATAGGATGCAGCTTTGGCATTTAAAAAAGTTGTTGAAACCCCAGACCACAAAAAAATTGTAACTTGCACCAGTTAAGTGCCTTTATTTGAGAGTGCTGTCTCTCTGACATCTGATATTTAGCCAAAGCAAATAAATCTCTAGGCATGGTTAGGTTCAGTCAGAATCTTCGTAATTCGGAATACATTCAGAAAGATTTGCTTTTTGAAGCGATTTCGACGTTTTTAAGGAAACTGGAAGTCCTTTTGCCCATCCAAAGCTTTTTCTGCCATTTCTGTTACAAAGTAGTGAGTCAGAAATGATTCAGCATTTCCCTGCTTCTGGTCCCTGGGCTCGTGTTGGGGTTCAGCCTCTGTGTGACCCTGTATCTGATTGTATTGATTGTATTGATTGTATTTCCTGATGCCAATGTAGATGTCAATGTTGATTCTGAGGCCAATGTAGATGTTAATACTGATGATGGGTTGAATAGTGAAAATCCTACACCCTTGGAAAGTGAAAGTCAAAGTTCCCATGAAAACATTCATTCCGAACCAAGTGGAGAAGTTTCACTCCCTTGCGGAGAAGTTTCACTCCCTTTTTCTCTCAGCCTTAGTTCCCCAGAGAATCTGACACCGGGTCAGCCTAATGAGGGAAGGAGGGGGCAGATTCAGCAGAGCAGGGGAGAAGCACAAAGTTTACGGAGATCAGAAAGACTGAGAGAAATGCAAACAAAAACTTCAGGCGTTCTCGTAACAGATTT
The DNA here is from genome assembly GCF_037176765.1 of Anolis sagrei. Taxonomy (NCBI): domain Eukaryota; kingdom Metazoa; phylum Chordata; class Lepidosauria; order Squamata; family Anolidae; genus Anolis; species Anolis sagrei. Next base: position 169,589,025 of record NC_090021.1, on the reverse strand, counting down.
CTCTCCTTTAAGATTTCTCTCCATCGTTCCAGTTCCAAGTGCATGCCTGTGGAGGCCTCCTGATTCAAGTGGTTGGGTTTCTCGTAGTTTCTCAAGTTGTTCTGAGTGCCGCTAGCTGGGAGCTACCAGATTCCATGATTCATCAAGGGTAAATCATCGTTTGCTGTGTTTTTTATGGACTTGTTCATGGACATTGCTTGTTGCAGTTTTGCTATGGTTTTTACTTGGCTCTGCTTTGCATTCAACGTTTTTCAATAAAAAGAATTGTATTCCAGCAGGCAAATGTTGTGGATTGTTGTCAAGAGGGTCACAACAGCTCGACTCAAGCCTCTCCTCCCTCTCCTCTCCCCGTGAGCCTGGGAAGCATTTTAAAACTAAGTTGATTGCTTTCCTTTGCTTTGCTTCCCCCCCCCCCCTTTTTGGAGTAAAATAATTACTTTCAAAGTAAAGACCACCCAATGAAACAGGAAATAACACTTTTAAACCATTAAGGAAGGATTCAGAAGTCTTGGAAGTTTTGAAAAGTTTTGAACATTTTTTTCTGTGAAGATCGAAATTGACTTTTGAATCGAACCACCATCCGAAATGGGTTTTGAACCATATTTTTTTATCAAACAACCTATAAATCTCTGATCCTCACCTTTACCTTGTGGTGTCTTATTTCATATTTGACCTCAGGTATGATAGGTACCCGAATCCACAGTACTTATGGAGTTGAAATTACATAATGTCACGTTGTCAGGGCTCTACCTTGTTTAGGTAGAGATGAATCAAAACTCCCAGTTAAAACAAACAGTTTAATTAAAACAGCAGTTACTTGCTGGCTGTTTTTATAGTCCAAAATATAAAACACAAAGATAACACGCAGCTACAGAATAAATAAAACTGATAGCAAAAATAACTTCGTAGTCAAAAGGGTCCAGTCCAATGGTCAAATGCCGAGAGTTCAATAACAGAGTCCAGAGATCAAGAGTATACCGTAGTCAAAAGCCAGTCCAAAGGTTTAAGGTTCCAGGATTCCAAGATTACAGGAAACAGGTCAGGACACCGAAAATCCAAGACCTGGGGGGAAAACCAACAACATCCACCACCAAAATGCAATAAATACTTTCCCCCCAAAGATCAGTGCCAAGGCTAGCTACTTATATCCAGAAACACCCAGCTGCAACCCATCTCTTGCATACCTACACCCTTACTTGCTTTCACCCATGAGCTCCCACTTACAGATTACCAAACCCTCTAGAACTAATATATTAACTCTTCCATCACCAACCATCAACTGCAGAACATATGACACATAACAAATTGAAATCATAGGGCGTTCCTTGGTTAGCCAATCAGCTAAGTCATTATTGTCAACCTTCTAATTTGTATTCATTTGATGTATGCAAGACAATTATTAGGATCATGCCTATGTATATGTTTTATTACACGTGCAAACTTTTTTCTATCCACTGTGCAATCGACTTATTGGTTGCATAAGTGCAATTCCACAATGCATCTCCCCGAGCCTGAAAATGCACCTTCACCTTTGGCGTCTAGCTTGTGTTCTTCTTATTCAGTATTGATTGAAAAATCTTGTGTTAGTTGGCTGCAACAACTGAATCAGCCTCTCAAACATTTGTCAACCTAGAAGCAAGAAAAGGAAGTCACAGAAGTTGAGCAATCGCTCAATCCTGTTTCTAGTCTTAAATATTTGACCAACTAGCAACATTTTTTCATATAAATGTCTTCTAGCCATTTCTTCTCAAGAGAACCGGCCTCTAAAAATATAGAAATAACCCTAGGAGTCTTTGTCTTCTCCTGTTAAACAAAATATAAAAAAGCAAAAATAGCCTATGGCCTTTAATTTTTGTATGTGATTGATGGCTTGTGACATAGACTTCGGAATGGTAAAAAGTTCCCTGAAGAAGAGGGAGGGTGGGAAGCCATGGTAGGAAGAGAGCACAGGAGAATATATTTCACAGTGAACTGCCAAAAACACTTTTCTTCATCTCAGAGCTTTCAAGTAATTTTTCGCAAGTAATATTGTACACTGTGATATGCTATTTATGGGAGTACCAATGGCATAATGATATTGTTTCTGCCAATGATCCCTTACTTTGTAGGGGTTATGTTTCAAACCCTATATTTTGGTTATACTTGAGCATACTATAGAATCACACTGGCGGTTTCACAAGCATTTTGGGGTCATAAGGGTGGGAGGTGGAGAGATTTTTGGAGTGTGCTAAGTGAAGCAATGTGCATAAAATCTGTGGAAAAAGAGGATGCATTATACTAATGGCATAAAGCTTAGTGTTGTTTTGATGACTGTTTACTCATTTCTTCCAAAAGTAAATGGGTAATGCATTAATTTCAGAAGTGACAGCTGATAAAAATGTTATCTATTTTAAAAAAATGAAAATAATGACTCTTTGATCTTCCAGATCTCTTCTTAAATTCCAGAGAAGTACATAAATCAGTGGTTCTCAACCTTCTGAATACCACTACCCCTGGATATAGTTCCTCATGTTGTGGTGACCCCCAACCATAATATTATTTCATTGCTACTTCATAACTGACATTTTGCTACTGTTATGAATCGCCGTGTAAATATCTGATATGCAGGATGTATTTTCATTCACTGGACCAAATTTGGCACAAATACCCAATATGCCCAAATTTGAATACTGGTGGGGTTGGGGGGGGGGGTTGAATTTGTCATTTGGGAGTTGTAGTTGCTGGGATTTATAGTTTACCTACAATCAAAGAGCATTCTGAACTCCACCAAAGATGGAATTGAACCAAACCTGGCACACAGAACTCCCACGACCAACAGAAAATACTGGAAGGGTTTGGTGGCCGTTGTCCTTGAGTTTGGGAGTTGTAGTTCACCTACATCCAGAGAACACTGTGGACTCAAACAATGATGGATCCGGACCAAACTTGGCATGAATACTCAATATGCCCAAATGTAAACACTGGTGGATTTTGGGGGAAATAGACCTTGACATTTGGGAGTTGTAGTTGCTGGGATGTATAGTTCACCTACAAACAAAGAGCATTCTGTACCCCACCAACGATAAAATTGAACCAAGCTTCCCACACAGAAACCTCATGACCAAAGGAAATTACTGTTTTCTGATTGTCTTTGGAGACCCCTGTGACACCCCCTCATGACCCCCTCAGGGGTCCTGACCCCCAGGTTAAGAAACACTGACATAAATGAGCAACACAAAGTTGAACAACACAGTGAGCTACTGATACACATTATATGCTTCCATACCATAGCAATTGAACAGACATTATTATAGGTGAGCATGGTATATTGGAGCAGTTTTCTGCAAGAAGCACAATAGTTACAAAAATAAATGTAGAATCTTCATGTTATAAAAATTAGACTCCAAAATTATTTATGTATTTATTTATTTATTTCTGGCATTTCTATCCTGTCCTTCTCAACTCCCAAAGGGGGATTCAGGACAACTTACATTCAGCAACAATTCGATGCCATAAATGCAAACAAACAACACTATAGCAATAGTTTAAAATAATAGATAAATCATTAGGTTAAAAGCAGTTAAAACATTTGTCAACACCATGAACTATGTGACGTGGTTCAACTGGGAAAAATAGCTACTTCTATGAAATTCCCTGGAAATTCCCCAAAATGGTACCTCACCTCACCCTCATCCAGAGGAAATGAACATAATCTTCACACAATGAATTAGTAAGAAGGGTAAGAGGACACACAATGAATTTGCATCAAAACCTTTATGTCCCCTTTGTCTTTATTTGCCTGATATAATCTGGGCTAGCGCAGAAACACTCCCTTTCCCAGATCTCTGTATTGGACCCCTTTAAAGAGACCTATTGACTTGACCAGCTCCTTGAAGCACCCATTTGTTTATCAAGCCCAACACCACTGTCCACACCAGAGCTGAAGATGTGGAGACCCATCCCAGCCCATTACCATCAGACACACCACATTCCTTGTTGATTGTATCTCTCTCCTGAGTGAGGCTGTTTTTCAACCAATCAAGAGTTGGTGCAAGTTTTTTCAATAGTTATCAGAATGAAATAAAAATGTCCTGCATTTGTAATTGGTGTATGCCAGGTTTTGTTTTTTTTGGGGGGAGGGCTTTCTCCACTGACATTCTCTTTGGCCAATGAAAATAAAGCCTCTGATTTTGCCTTCAACCTGTTTGTGTCTTATCTGGTCCTTTGAAAGCTTGGTACTCTGGACCCTGAACCCATGGTTTTAGCCAAGCTGAAATCACATAACATCAAAAGAATTGTCTAGCTCAGTGGTTCTCAACCTGGTGTCCCCAGATTCTTTTGGTCTTCAACTCCCAGAAATCCCAACAGCTGGCAAACTGGCTGGGATTTCTGGGAGTTGTAGGCCAAAAACATTGGGAACCCCAGTTTAAGAACTGTGCTGTCACGTGCTGGGCCTATAATAATTGTCTTTTGAACAGGACGTGCTCTTTGTGCCCAGAGGGAAGCCGGGGTGCCCCGAGTGAGAGGTCCCAAGGATTTTCCTATACAAAAGTCTTTAGATGCTTGAAAAGTTTAACAAAGTCCTTTATTATTGCTTAGATCTTCAACAATTTAAACAATCACTTCTCAGATCTTCAACAAGTCAAACAAATGCTTCGTAACTTGCCCAAATGGACAGGTAACTGGCTTCGTGAACTGTTTCTTTTCTTTAAAGGGAAAATCCTTTTTTAACCCCTCCCAGGCAATCTACTTTCTATGCTTGCTGGTGTGGGCTCTACTCCCAGCTCCAATTGCTGCTGGTTACCTGAGTAGACCTACCAGCCAAGGTTTTGTAGATTCTCCAGCGGGAGTTCTTTTGGATCTTTTCCCCAAAAGCCGTGGAGCTGTTTCCCCCGGATGCTTCTGTTTCCCCCGGATGCTGTGAGAAACGAAGCTTGTCTACAGATGGAGCTGGTCCACGTCCTGTAGTTAAGTTTTCTACTACAAGACCGAACTAAAAATGGTTCCCTTTCCCTCCCAGAGCCCTGGAAAAAGGGGCGGACCCAAAACTTAACAATGATAGACAGGTCATTAGCCCTATAATTGCAAACCAAGGGAAGCCATGTTGTTGCAAATGCATGGAACCTTGGAATATATGCAAACACTCAATAGAAAGAAAATGAAGCTGAAGCTCCTGGTACAGCCGTACCAGCACAAGAATCACTGGCTAGCTACTGAGCAGATCAGGAACACAGCATGGAAAATGTATTTCAATTATTCTTCCATGTAGAGGTATTTCTTTGTGCTGGTTTTGTAGAACTGTAGTTATGTGTGTGTGTGAGTATACACACACATCTATCTACCTACCTACCTACCTACCTATAATAGTCTTTTGCTGCCTGCCTTGAGCCTTTGGAAAGAAGTGGTCATTATGTTGAAATAAAATGAAATAATTAAAATATTTCTGAATGAATTTTGGACGTCCCGTTGCATTTATCACTTGATCATTTCAGTCCGAGCACTTTTGTCCACAAACATTGATTTAGTACTTTAAACAGATAATCATTCTCACAATAAAGAATAACTGCCATTCTTGTATACCCAAAAGAGCAATCTGTCATTATAACTATACAGTATGATGTCAGCAAACCCTGTTTTGCCAACATGCCTTATTGGTGTACGTAATTGCTTTCCTCTTTTAAAATGAGAGAGAGAGAGAGAGAATAATTACAAAGTATGGTCTTTGTCATTCTTTTTTGAGAGTGACATGGTGCCTACACTATTACTATGTTCAGTGGAAACACATTATTATTAGCTTCTCGGGGATTAATTTATACTTCCTCAGATCACACTGTTTATAATCTGACACTTATAAGAAGTCTTTAGAGAGGGAGCTCTTTCTCCTGAGCTCTGAGTAAGAAAATGACTGTGCATGTACCAATTTGTTCATTGATGGATACATGTACGTGCTACCATTCAAATAGATTTGTCACTGCTAAGAGAAGGGTCGATGCCTATTCTTTCCCATTTCTCTTTTGCCCTGATGACACCCTCTATCAATTGTACTACACAAGCATGTGTCTAATAATTTAGTGTCAACTGAAACACCACTCCATGCTTCCAAAGAAATAGGCCTGGTCATTCCACAGATATATAAACCCATTTTCCTAGTTCCAACAGACCTCGCTACCTCTGAGGATGCTTGCCATAGATGCAGGCGAAATGTCAGGAGAGAATGCCTCTAGACCATGGCCATACAGCCCGAAAAAACCTACAACAACCCAGTGATTCCGGCCATGAAAGCCTTCAACAATAAATAGGCTATTGTTATCAAAAGCATATTCCAAAAATCTTGTTAGTATATTAAAGTTGACTCTTTGTTATTATTATAGGTATTTTTCATTAAGATGTATGACAAACTGGACTCGGACAAAACCAGCTTTCCAGGATCCACCTGGGAATAAAAGAGTAACTTTATATTCTAAAATCACAATGGTTTATCAAAGTCTGAATTCAAATTTTAAAAATCTCAAAGGAATCATATGATGTTATTAATAAAGGTATTTGCTTATGTTCTCTGAAACAGTTCTACACATGAACACAAGGTATGCCTTCTTGATGTTGTACATGTTTTTATTAGCAAACACTGTTTGTCTGTCTCAGTAATATAGGAAAAAATATTCTGATTAAGTATCTGTAATATCTAATAACACCTACGACTCATGTACTTCACTCATCTTTGATGAGAGGTGGATATGATTTCTAAATGCCACTTACTTCTCTGTTGCTTGAATATTTCTTGGTAGGTATTGAACCACTACAATGAGAGTGGAATTTAATTATGTTACTGTTTATCACAAATAACTTTTTGCATTAAGCAGCTTGACATTTCAATTTGGTTGCAATGTGCAGCTCAGCATGATTTCTAAATAATCTTGAATATTGAAGGACTGTCTAATGGATCAACCTCCTTCATCTCAGCCAGCTCAGCCATCTGGCTATTTCCTATTCAACTGAGGCAATTCTGCTCTAACATTTAGAACTGCCACCTCTCTATGGAAGTTGCATACCATACTGTTACATACCACCCTGTGGAACCCACATTGGTGATGGAAACCTTCTTTTATATCGTATCTGTTCCACAACGTTCCCGCCAACTCACCCACCTCAGTGATTCCCAACTCCACATCTATTTTGCTGTTGGTTTTCTTATCCATCTTTGTGTTCTGTGATACTAGCTCCCCAATTTTCATTTTCATTTACATTTCATTTCACACCTAAGGACACATACCTGGATCAGACCAAAAGCCTAGTTCAACATTCTACCAGCAGACTCATTACCTCCATGTCCTCTACTAGAGCTAGCGGGGTACAAATAAAGTTTAATAATAATAATAATAATAATAATAATAATAATAATAATAATAATAGAGCTGTTCTAGTAAAATGTTCTGTGTTCTCATCACCCATCATAAGTCATTCATAGGATCAAATAATGATGATGGTGATGATGATGATGATGATGATGATGATGATAATAATAATAATAATAATTTATTTATTTATACCCCGCCACCATCTCCCCAAGGGGACTCAGGGCGGCTTACATGAGGCCAAGTCCAACAACACATTAGTACAAACAAGGCAGCAAGCAAATAAAACTGTACAAGTAATCTAACTCGACATATAAGCAATAACACACAAAATGTGTGGGCTTGTCTGATATCCTTGGGGAGTGAGTTCCAGAGTTGGGGGCCACCATAGAGAAGGCCCTCTCCCTCGTCCCCACCAATCGTGCCTGTGAAGAGGGTGGGAGCGAGAGCAAAGCCTCTCCAGATGATCGAAGAGATCGCATGGGTTCGTAAACAGAAATGCGGTCACGCAGGTAGGCAGGTCCCAAACCTTTCAGGGCTTTGTAGATAAGAACCTGCACCTTGAATTGGGACCAGAAAATGAACGGCAGCCAATGGAGCTCCTTAAACAGGGGGGTTGACCGCTCCCTGTAAGTAGCTCCAGTTAGTAACCTGGCTACCGCCCACTGGACTAATTGAAATTTCCGAGCCGTCTTCAAGGGCAGCTCCACGTAGAGTGCATTACAGTCATCCAATCTGGAGCCTCTGATCATGGAGATGGACTGCTGAAAGATTACTGTGACTCCTCCTCCCTGCCACACAGGCCTAGCCTGTTGGTGCACCCCGAAGCCAGATGGACACAGCTGGGTGAGATTTACCCCACCCAACTCATCCAGCCAGGTCTCAGTGAAGCAAGTCAGGTCCGCCCCCTCATCCAGGATCAAGCCAGGTCCGTCAACGGTAAGATTAAGAGTTGAAAGATATTCCAAGACCCATTGAGTCCAATCCCCTGCAATACAGGAATACACAATCAAAGCACTCCCAACAGATGGGAGCCATGAGCAGAGGCAGGTAAGAAATAAAATGATGATGGTGATGGCCACTCAGTTTTGTTTTAAACATTTCCAAAGAAGGAGATTCCACCACACTTCAAGGTAACATATTCCCCGGTCAAACATCTCTTACAACTAGGGAATTCTTCCTAATGTTTGTGGAATCTATTTTCCTATAATTAAAATTCAATGCTCCATCTCCTAGTCTCTGGAGCAGCAGGAAATAGGTTGGCTCCATCAAAATGGAATTATTTCAATATTTAAACGTGGCTATTTCAACCCCTCTTAAGCTTCTCTTCTCCGAGCTACACATACCCAAGTCCCTACGCCACTTCTCATGGGCTTGGCTTTCAAACCTTTGATCATTTTGGTCATGCTTCTCTGGATACATTCCAGCTTGCCAATATCTTGATTGAATTGAACAAAACTGGACATAGTATTCCAGGTGAGATGTGACAAAGCAGAATAGAGTGGAACTATTATTTATTTCAGTCTAGACACAATGCTCCTAATAATGTAGTCTAGAATCATATTGCATTTTTAGCTATCACACCACTCATGTTTAGCTTTTGGTCTGTTAAGACTCCTAGGTCCCTTTTACATGTATTTATTTATTTACTTCATTTATATAGTGCTTTTCTCACCCCTGGGGGGACTCAAAGCAGTTTCCAAAATATTCACAGAAAAACTCAATGCCTTACAAAACCTAACATAAAACAACAATAACATAAAACTATCAATTAAATCATAAAACATAACTACATTTAAACACTAAAACAAGGAATTAAAACAGATTGATATAAACATTAAAATTGCATGATCCAAAAGCATGGTCCAGGCCGTTCCAGTATCACATAACAATTGCACATAATCTGTGTTCATTTCTTATCCTGATTACTGCCATGCTTTTGTTTTTTTTCTCTCAAGTTGAAGAGGGAGGGTGCTCATCTAATTTCATTGGGGAGGGACTTCCATAGACAAGGGACCACCACTGAAAAGGCCCTATCTCTCGTACCCACCAATCGCACATGCAAAGGAGGCAGGGAGAGCAGGGCCTCCCTGGAGGATCTTAGCCTCCGGGATGGTTCATAGAAGGAGATATGTTCAGACAGGTAAGTTGGGCCAGAACTGTTTAGGGCTTTATAGGCTAAACCCAGCACTTTGAATTGGGCTCGACCACAGACTGGCAGCCAATGGAGCTGGCTTAACAGGGGGATTGTGTCCTCTCTGTACTCCACTCCGGTGAGCAATCTGGCTTCCACCCATTGGACCATTTGGAGTTTCTGAACAGTCTTCAAAGGCAACCCCACATACAGTGCATTGCAGTAGTCTATTTGGGATGTAACTAGAGCATAGACTACCATGGCCAAGTACGGGTGTAACTAGTGCACAAGTTTTAATTGTGCAAAAGCTCCCCTGGCCACCCTGATTTTCAGTTCAGTATCTATGTTCAGGCTTTTATGTGGCTGACTTCCACCACTCAAAGATAAATAAAAGTATTGGCCAGTTTTGTTCTGTACAAATTAATATCTGCTTAATTAACTTTGATGGCTACTCCAAAAATTAATTTTTTTTGTTCTCAGGCAGCAATTTTGAACTGCCTGTTTGAATTCTTCATGGATCCGACTGGTGAAAAGGACAGATTACTCCTCTCTTTTTTCTTTAAAAATGTTGTTTCATGCTACAGCATGTAGCATTGGGAATTATCCTTCACTGCAACAGTCCTCCACTAATGCTCCCCTGGAATGAAATATTATTGATTCAGGTCATAGTTGAAGGCAGGGGAGATGGTAGTCACTTGTAAGTCACATACTGGGATGCATATTGGTCTGAAATATCCAGAAGGCAATATAAGTGTATAGATAGGATTGTAAATTGTGTAAGTCATGAGCTGCTTCTGGCATCTCCCCTTTTTGTAGTTCCAGGACATAATTTTTGGCCAGAAGAAGTATTCCAGAGGATGCAATTGTACATCTTAGAATAATTTGGGGGAGCCCATTCACCTCAAAACAACAGCAGATTGTCCTCAATATCACTTGGATCTGATTGTCATTTCCCAAAGAGTCTCTTCTAGTACTGCAGCAATGATAAGCACAGGGTCCACCAAGAATGGAAGAAGCTGAAAATGGCCCTGTCAGAGCATGCCTTTCCCTGGTATAGATGTAAGATGAAAAAGTTGCTGCCATGTATACAGACAATATACCTCACGATAATTGAGAAGACTTTGACCCAGTGAGCCATGTGACTTCTCTTTCCGTGTGGTTCTTTATCTTATTGATTGGGCTTGAAGAGGAACTCTTCTCTGTCAAGTGGCAAACCACTGCAGAAACTCCTCTGTAATTGACTAGATCCTTGGAGCTCCTACTTCTAGCCTGAAGTCTCTTGGGTACATTTTCTACTCTCTTGCTTCTACATTAAAAGAGTTTTTAGAGCTCCATATTCCCCAACAAAGCAATTTGATAGCTTGAAATATATTCAACTCTATTAATTAGCACCTTATTACTCCCCTTTAAGGTCATGTGGCTGGCATGACTGCATAGAGCAGTGGTCCTCAACCTGGGGTCCCCAGATGTTTTTGGCCTACAACTCCCAGTAATCCCAGCCAGTTTACCAGCTGTTAGGATTTCTGGGAGTTGAAGGCCAAAAACATCTGGGGACCCCAGGTTGAGGACCACTGGCCAGAGCGGTACCTATTGATCTACTCACATTTGCATGTTTTCAAACTGCTAGTTTGGCAGAAGCTGGGGCTAACAGTGGGAGCTCACCCGCTCCCAAATTCGAACCTTTTGATCAGCAAGTTCAGCAGCTCAGTAGTTTAACCCACTGTGCCACCAGAGGCTTTATCTTTTGGTCTCCCTTTATATCTTATTCATTCATTTTTAGCATATTAATATTTTGATTTGCATCTCTCTTTTTAATTGATTTGCCAGCAATTTTTCTGGTTTATTTGTGTGCTCAAAATATTTTTGCTTTGCAAATTTTAGGGTCTTTTTCATTTGATGCACCTGTAACTGAGGGTTTTTGACAAAGTCGTTTCAGCTCTTGTTGGAGTTTTACATTTATTATTATTTTTAATTAATTGTCTTTCTTTTTCTTTATCTCCTCCTGTAATTTATTCATTTTTACTGCCTCTTCTTTCTAGGTATTGAATTTAGCTGGATCAATTTTCCTCTCATGTAGGCTTTACTTGTGTCCCATATAATTATTGGAGATATTTCTTGATAGGTATTTATTTGGAAGAATTCCTTAAACTCGTTCATACATTTATCAAGATTTTCTTGATTCTTCAAAAGACCTTCATTAATTTTCCATATAAATTGTTTTCCTGGGATTGACATTTCTATTGTCAATAATAGGTTTGCCTTAAGGTCACTATAACTTGTGGCTCATGACAACAAAGTGTGCATGTTTTTTCTAAGGCTATGAGAAAGTGGCTTGCCTACAACCTATACATTTTTACCTTGATGCCAAATTTGAACTGAATCATCATAGAACATGTGTATATTTAGCAGTGCTTTGCTTCTGTGACATTTTCAGTAGTAGATAATGGGTCTGAACAATATATACACTTTATTTTAAGGATAAAGAAGAGGGCGCAGAAGCAAAATAAATAGAAATGTTTCCTGAAAGAAGAATGCATTTCCTACCTAAAGAAGATCACAGTTCAAACCCTAATGAAGCCATTTTTGTGTGCTATGTTGTTTATTAAAGCCTGTTGCTGGTTCAATAAATTAGATTGTCCATTAATCACAATATAAAACATTGTAATGATACTGTTTCACAAATAGTTTGTGGAGGAGGGTTTGCGGCTCAGTGAGGAGAGTAAAACTCTTGATGCAAGAACTCTCCCAAGTTTTTAAACCAAATTTATTATGATGAGAATCTATCTATCAGAGGGTCATTTTAAAGAAGTAGTGTTTTGTATGGTTTTAAAAACCCATTAATCTTCACTAAATATCTGATGCATCAAGATGTATTAAAAGCTCCCTGATTTTGTTCTTTCTCATTTTATACTGCTAAAATAAATAGATTTGAGGAACTAGCATAAAAAGTCGCTAATTGTACTAGAAACTGACAAAATATTCTGGAATAAAATATATTTATGGATCTCTGAAATAAAACAGGAAAGAATGGGGACAAAATCTGGGATTTGGGGTCTTTTTAATCAGACTGGATGTATCCTATGTGTATTACCTTGCATGAATCAATAGTAAGGAATGATTGATTGCATGTATGAGAAAAGCAGAAAGGAGAGATCTGTGGCAATCAGAACAAACAGACCAGATGTGGCACAGTGAACCCTTAGCATTCACTATGGGCCAAAACTAACAAAATGAAGTCAACAGGGACAAATGCGAGATACTCCACTTAGGCAGAAAAAACAAAATGCAAAGATACAGAATAGGGGACAATGCCTGGCTCGAGAGCAGTACGTGTGAAAAAGATCTTGGAGTCTTCGTGGACAACAAGTTAAACATGAGCCAACAATGTCATGTGGCTGCAAAAAAAGCCAACGGGTCTGCATCAGTAGGAGCATAGTGTCTAGATCCAGGGAAGACATGCTACCATTCTATTCTGCCTTGGTTAGACCACACCTGGAATATTGTATCCAATTATGGGCACCACAATTGAAGAAAGATATGGACAAGCTGGAATGTGTCCAGAGGAAGGCCACTAAAACGATCAAGGGTCTGGAGAACAAGCCCTATGAAGAACGGCTTAAAGAGCTGGGCATGTTTAGCCTGAAGAAGAGAAGGCTGAGAGGAGATATGATAGCCATGTATAAATATGTGAGAGGAAGTCATAGGGAAGAGGGAGCAAGCTTGTTTTCTGCTGCCCTGGAGACTAGGACGTGGAACAATGACTTCAAACTACAAGAAAGGAGATACCATCTGAACATGAGGAAGAACTTCCTGACTGTGAGAGCCGTTCAGCAGTGGAACTCTCTGCCCCGGAGTGTGGTGGAGGCTCCTTCTTTGGAACCTTTTAAACAGAGCTGGATGGCCATCTATCAGGAGTGCTTTGAATGCAATATTCCTGCTTCTTGGCAGGGGGTTGGACTGGATGGTCCATGAGGTCTCTTCCAACTTTATGATTCTATTCTATGACTAGAAAGGGGTTCCAAAACACACACACATACACAATGGATACTAAAATCCATGAAAGCTAAAGTCCCATTGTATAAAGCAGCAAAGCAAAATTATGCCCCTTATAAAATTAGCAAAATCAAGGTCTCCTTTTCAGATTGTATTTCAATCTGTGCATACAGAACTCATGGATATGGAAGGTAATAATAATAATAATAATAATAATAATAATCTTTATTTGTACCTCGCTCCATCTCCCCGATGGGGACTCGGTGCGGTTTACATGAGGCCAAGCCCCAAACAACAATAGACTGTATTGGGATTTACAATCTCAATCAGGTTGTGTTTTCAGACACTGAGCAGTGGTAAACATCATGTTTAAATATCTCTTCAATGTGTTAAGTGATTTCAGCTACACAAGAACCGCAGGTTCGAGGGCCCAGCATGTCAAGATCCAAAGGACTAAATAAGGCACAGATGGGTTAAAGGCAAAGAACACAGACATTTATTCACCTTGACCAAAGTGGGTGTCAGCAGAATCTGCACTCCAAAAACTCACATGAAGAAATTGGAAATATACAGGTTTATTTATAGCACTTTGAATGAATAGACTTTGCTGCTCCAGCATCTAATCAGTCCACAATGGAACCAGCTAGGATCTACTGGTTGATTGAAGAAGACATAATATCAATTGTTGCCAATAATTGACTTGCAGGTGTCGTGGTTAATTTAATAAGCTGTCATTCCTTGATTTGAAATCTATTGGCTGTTTCTTGGTCTGCCCATGGAAAGAGTACAGGAGGAATGGATTGCAAGCTCAGTTGGTCTTAATGGGATTGATGGTCCTGTTCCTGTCCAGGACAATGAGTTTGGGCTTGCTGCACAATGGGTGCCAAGGGTATTGGCACAGCTTCAATTGAGACCCCAGGGAAGGCGTCTGATCAGGCAATGGGGCTGATGAAGTGTTCCCAGGGATAAATTCTGATGAAATCTTGGAAAAAACCCATAGCTCTTCTTAAACCCATTATGGAACTCTTAGGATATTATGAGTCTTTTCCTTGACTAAATTGTAGGATATTCCCGGGGGGGGGGGGGGGGCTTGTGCAAACTTTGGCATGTTCATTGGGAAGTCACATGAAAGTGGGAGAAAGGTTATTGCAGACTCTATTTGTGAGTGCTCTTGCAACCACGGGTCTGAGGTCCTGGTTTTTGACAACAGTATTTCTTCTGGCCAAGACACTTGGTTACATGGCAAACCTAGAGTATCACCATGGGATATATGAACCCCTTTGACCAAATGGCCAGAGGTTGCAATGTACTACTAGAAGAGCACTGTGGGATCAACCACAGGATGGGAAAACCACACTGCTGTGCCTTGAGCATAAAGTACATACACCACCCTTGGCAACATCTTTTACTGTAATACCACTTCCGGTTTTGAATAATTAAGTAGAGATTTCCAGACCATTGAGCTACTTCAACAGTTTCTTTCTTTCTAAAGCTCGGGAGAATCTTTCTCCAAGTCCAGCCAAGTCTAAAGACTTCTGCTTCAGTAGTTTTCAGAGCCAATTGAGTCCCAAGTGTACTAAAACTCTTGGTTGAGCAGATCTGGCTTTGTTTGCCCTTTCCTCTTGCAGAAATGAGTGAAGCCAAGCCAGCTGGGCTCAGGGCAAAGAGTTAGTGATGAACAAGGAAGACTTATAATTTGCCATCAGAAACAGGTTCTCTAACCTACCCTCCTATATCTCAAGGATGGATGGCTGGATGGTCATCTGAATTGCTTACCAAAAAGCCAGGGTGATCCAAGGATAGATTTCCTCAATGGCAGATAATAGCAAGGAATATTTTTCCCTCATTGATCTAAAACTAAATCTGGAGGAGGCCGTTGGGAAGAAATAAGATGGGATATTACCAGAATCAAAGGAAACGGGTGAGATTCATTCTGCTGCTTTGCGGGGAATCAAAAATAGGATTATGGTTTGAGCCGCCTGCTATATGAGTGCTCATTTTCACATTCTGCTGTGCTTATACAATTACACATAAAACAAACGTCACAATGACAGCACAAGGTTCCTTTTTTTTCCTAGCCTGAACAAGAAATTGAATTTTGAGGAATTATTTATCATACAAGGGAGAGGAGAGTATCTAACAGGGAAAAGTGCATATGAGCAACATTAAAAAGTGTATGCATTTGGTTTGCAATGAATAAGCTGGCTATGGGGGGTTGGTGTAGTGCAGTGTAATAATGGCATTAGTAGTTATTTGATGAAGAACATAGAATTGCAGGGTTTCGCTTAATCAAGATTAGCCAAGAAACTAATCTCCAAAAAAAGCTATATTCAAAAGGATTGTTGTAGGTTTTTTCGGGCTATATGGCTATGTTCTAGAGGCATTCTCTCCTGGCGTTTTGCCTGCATCTATGGCAAGCATCCTCAGAAGTGGAAAAGGTGAAAAAGAATAAACACAAATGTAGATGTGAAATGAGTTAGATTAAAAATGTGAAGCAGGTTCTTAGATACTGTATTCAATGGTCTTGTGAGAGGTTGTGTGCACACAGAACAGAGCCATGTGAAGAGAGAATGGAAAAGAGGACATCTTTTAAATAATTAAATCATTTACTAAAGGGTATCCTGTTCATGAAGATACTTTCCTTCAGTCATTCCTTAGAAGTACTTACAAAGTTTTTTTTTTAATGTCAGGAGTGATTTGACAAACTGCAAGTTGCTTCTGGTGTGAGAGAATTGGCCATCTGCCATTGGCCGGGGGATGCTCAGATGTTTGGTGTTGTACCATCCTTGTGGAAAGCTTCTCTCATGTCCTTGCATGGGGAGCTGGAGATGAAAAAGGGAGCTCAACCTGCTCTCCCCAGATTCAAACCGCTGACCTATCTGTCAGCAGTCCCACCAGCACAAGGGTTTAATACATTGTGCCACTGGGGGCTCCTATTACAAAGTCTGAAATCATGTTAAAGAAAACTTCTATCATGCCTAGCTAAACCAATGATATTTCAAGGCTCATTTAAAATTTCTGATCAAACCAACCCTTTAGCTCATCAAAAGCCATCAACTTATCTATACAATGTGTTTCCCAGGCTGTGCCCTCGGGGGGGGGGGGCTCTGTATCTGACCAGTCCTTCACTCTGACCAATCCTCAGCTGCCCTTTTCCGCTGTCAATCAATCCTGGCATGGATCTTAGCCAACCTCCTTTCTAGTCAACCGAGGAAGAGGTGGGAAGTCTGAATAGCTATCCTGTATTTCTCTATATGTTTATGCTTGTACCTTTTGTTTCCACAAGGATTGGTTTTTCAAATTCCAGTTCTTGCAGGGACAGAAAATGAGGTGAAATCTTTTGAACAGAAGCATCAGAGGCGGCCCTAGGTAATTTTCAACGGTAAGCAAACAGTATTTTGGCACCCCACCTCCCCCAACCAATCACTGATATATATATTTTCTGTTCGTCATGGGAGTTCTGTGTGCCATATTTGGTTCAATTCCATCATTGGTGGAGTTCAGAATGCTCTTTAATTTTAGGTGAACTATACATCCCAGTAACTACAACTTGCATATGTCAAGGTCTATTTTCCCCCAAGAGCGCCTCAAGAGTACCCCTGGGCAAAATCAACTATACTGCAAATGCTTACTTTGCGTAATGGGTTGAGCCGCCCCTGAGCGGCATAAGCAGCAAAACACTAGAAATTCAAGGTGTCACTATCTAAGCCACTCATGTGAACAATTTTAGAGTATTTCAGATTTTGGAATTCTGGTTCAAGTGTATCGCAAACTCAGTTTTGTGATTTCCTTTATTGAGTCAACTCCACTTTTAATGTGGCCTCCTCTTTTCCTTTTGCCCTTCACTTTGCTGACCATTACTGTCTTTTCAGGTAAAAAATTACTAATTAACTAATGCATTTTATTTGTCGTGTCAGGGCAACCAGTCAACTAATGCATGTTAGAGAAGAAATTAATAGCCTTGCCCTTTCCCTGCTGTGCTAATTTTTATTTTCTCTGTGAATACATTTTCCAACTTAGAATGCATATTAGCAGACACTATGAAATGAATGACTCTTAGCCCAAGAACACCATAGAATTGCACTGGGAAATTTTAGAAAATGTCTAGAGATTCCATATTTTGTCAGGTGGATAAATGAATCTATGAGTATTCATCCTGTGTATATGGGTGTCCTGGCGTATTTTTAAAAACCAAATATGCAGGATGCATAGTTCTGACCAATACATTTCTGCTTCTTGGCAGGCAAAAGCAGTAAGGAATATCACTCCAGCAGTATTCATGTACTTTGAAAAAGCAAGAGCTGGTCTCCATCTTGGCTACCTTGGGACCACACAGTTCACACAGAGGACAGAATTGGGAAATTAGTTTCACATATGATATTTCTTCATAAAAACCTTTCTATATTAATCAGTTCTCAGGGGATATTTCATCATTTTATTCTCTGATTTCAGAAGCAATGTGAAGCTAGTCAAACAGAAGGAACTTTATTATCTCTTTTCCACACTGATAAGCAATCAGTTCACAGAAGAGAAAAAATGTTCTTCCACGGTGGGGCTTACTGCCACAAAGGCAGCACCAGCTTATCCAAAATGCCTTGAGGGGATAGGTTCAGCCAACACTGAAAGAAGCAGAACTGTAGCCTCTCTCTCTAAAGGCGTATGCTTCTGCAGGGGGTTAACAGAAGGTAATAAATGTTGCATCTGGCTTGCTGAGTTCTGAAGACAGAAGGCGAAATTAGATGGAGTCCAGTTTGACTTGTAAATACAATCCATGGGGTCTTAAGCAGAAAGCAAACACTAAAGATTAAAAGAAAGCAGAAACATCACAACCTATTAGGTCCCTGCACTGGCAGAAGAAGTCCATCGGTTGATCGAGCAGAAGGCATGCTTTCATGGGGTACTCTCACTATCTGCTCTGGAGGTCTGAGGAACCCTTCTGTGCAGAGTTTGAGGAGATGCAGAAAGCTAAAAGATCAAGACAGAGATAGGGAGCATCTCATTGTGGGAAGAGAAAGGATATATAGGGCAGGTACTAGGGGTGTGTGATTCGTCAAAAACACATCCCATTTTCAGTCCTATTGTCATCTCCATACACACATTCTATTTACCAGGAAATTCCCAAAATAAGAAGGGGAAAAAATACTGTTCCATGATCTGGAATTTCTGCTTACATTCCAGGAAGATCCTATCCAATGGTAACAATGGGGAAATTTGCAAGGGTCCTCTTTCCATCATTTCTTGCTATCAGAACAAAAATGGCCAGACTTGGAGGACACATTTACAACCGCAAGCCCTCCAAGTTTCAGAATGTTTCGGCCATCTACAAATTTTTAAGAAATTGTTAAAGTTTATACGAGGGGTATTTTTTAAGTAAGGTCCGTTTGAACATAAGTACACAACGAAAGTTTATTTCAAAAAAGTAAATTTATTTTCAGAAAGTACATACTTCACTCTATTTTTTGACATAGTTGCCAAGTTTGTTCAAACACTTATCATACTTCCGAACCAATTTTAAAACACCCTCTTCATAAAAACTTGCCGCCTGCTCCGATAACCAAATCGTCTGTAATCAAAGAAGGGTGACCGGAGTGGTCCTCATCATGGACGTTGTCATGGCCATCTTTGAATTGTCGTACCCACTTACACACTTTGCTTTCACTCATAACGGTATCACCGTACACTTCACATATCTGTCGATGAATTTCTGCAGCAAGCAGGTTCCTTGCTGACAAAAACCGTATCACTGAGCGAACCTCACATGCGGAGGGTGAGTTGATAGTCTTAAACATTTTTAAAGCACAGAACAGAACCGTACAGGTTAGCTACAGAGCGGAAACTGAGCACAGTTGTTCCCGAGGCATGCCGGTACACCACGCATGCGCTCGTTGCGGTATGCGCGCGAACTACTAGTGTCTACAACAAAACGGACCTTACTTTAAAAATACCCCTCGTACAAATCAAGGAGGAAGGCTTCTGGACTGGTGCAGGAGTATACATGATCCAGAAGGTAGGGCTGTGGAGGGAATAGCAGAGAGTCAAAGAGCTGAACTAAAAGAAAGGGCTTTTTTTGAAATTTGTAAATATTTGGGGAGCGGGGAGGACAGAGTGCTACAATGCTCCAGTGGGATTCCTTCCAAGGTAATCCTCAGAGCTCGAGATGCTTGTCTGTTCTTAAGGGGAAGAGCACACATTTGCATTTTAAATTGATTAGTAATCAGCTGGTTGTCCCTGTAATAGGCACTAAGAGCACCTAAGGCATGATCATCAGCACATATTTTTTTTAGTGTCAGCAGTGACTTGAGAAGTCACTTCTGGTGTGAGAGAACTGGCCATCTGCAAGGATATTGCCCAGGGGACACCTGGATGTTCTGATGTTTTACCATCCTTGTGGGAGACTTCTCTCATGTCCCAGCATGGAGAGCTGGAACTGACAGAAGGAGCTCATCCGCACTCTCCCTGGATTTGAACTTGCCAGCACAAGGGTTTAACCCATTGCACCACCAGGGAGGGACTCCTGTCAGCATAGATTAAAATCTCTGTATCTTTTGGCAGTGGCTGATCATTTGTGTAAATGTTAAACAGTGATGGAGTGAGCAGGCCTGTAGCGAGGGGGTGGTTTTAGGGGTTCAAACCCCCCCCCCCAAAATGTTTCAGATTTTTTTAAAAAACCTGGTTAACCAAATGCTAAGTCTATGAGATGCAAAAAATTAAGAATCCCTCCAGAACTGTAAGCACTATCTCAAGCAAATATTGACAATTTATTCACACTGTCATTACTTGCAGCAATAGCCAATGTAGTGAAGCAACCAAGTTGGGGGGGGGGGAGGGGTGTTGAATGCTCTCATTAAGGAGGCCAGACTTGGTGGAGGTGGTTGACAGGGGCGGAGCTGCAGGCTATTGAAGGTTGCTCTGCCCCCTGCTGTGCTCTTTGCTTCAGCGTGAGCTAGGAGGCAGGTTTCAACCCCACCCACCCCAAAATTTTCAACCCTCCCCGAAATTTTCAACCCCTCCCCCGAAATTTTCAATCCCCCCCCCCAAATTGTCAACCCTCCCCGAATTTTTTTTCTGGCTACGGCCCTGGGAGTGAGTACACTCCCCTGAGGCAGGCCTTTCTTCTGTTTTCACCATCTTCTTCTCTAGCCCTGGTCCCTAATCTGTAGCAAAAGACCAAAGAACTATTTTTTATAACAAAGAGGAGCTTTGCTACTTATGACCATGGATGGAGATGATAGATGGAAGTGATAGGAATAATATTTTATACATTTGGTATGTATAACAGTTTACATTCTGTGTATTGTCAAAGGCTTTCATGGCCGGAATCACTGGGTTGTTGTAGGTTTTTCCGGGCTATATGGCCATATAGCCCGGAAAAACCTACAACAACCCAGTTTACATTCTATTTTAGCTACTATTCCATTATGCGGGCAGACACCAAAAGGGGGAGATTTGAAGGAGGAAAACCATTTTCCCAGTTGTCACTGGTTATTCCCACCCTCACCACCACCACCCCTCGCCAACTTTCCCATATTATAAACAATGGTTGTTCCGTTAACGGTGACATGGGTGGAGGGAATAACTGGCAAACAGGGGGGAATAGTTTACTTCCTTCAACCCCCTTTCTCCCGGAAATGGACTACCTTTCTCTCTCTAGCTCCCCTTGTGGCCTCCGCCCAGATAATAGAACAGTACCATATTGGATTTTAGTAAAATAGAGAAATTGTTCAGTTGATGAATTAGCAAAAAACAAATGTGAGGGGCTTGTAATTGCCAGGCCTCTGATTCATTCTTTCATGCAGAGTATTTTTGTCCTGACTACATCGTTGTTTGGTTGGTTCTGTCCTCCACCCCACACATTTCATTTGTAAGATTTTGTGTTTCTTCTTTTTGAGTTTGTCAAATATGTTTTGCATTCAGTGATTGTTATTAGGGACATTCTGTGATTCAGAAGTTAGCCCAGTCATGTTCTCTGTCAAGTTTTTCAATGGGGCTTTTTGTCCAGAGGTGTTGCCCCCTTTTAATGAGGATAATTTATAAGAGCACTTATGAAAAATGGAGACTTTAAAATTTGCTTTTATAAGAGCACTTCTGTGTGCAGGTGGGAGATTAATTTTCCCTGCTTGAATAGAAATCAGACCTGACTTTACCGTAGACAGGATCAAGGGTAGGAGTGTTGGTATCTTATTTTACACTCACATATATAATTTCATTCCTATCCATGCATGTAAAAATAACAGTTTCACGCCTGTTGCTTTGGATTTGGTCTTCAGGTTAATAGCTAGCAGGGAGTTTTCTGAAATTGACAAAATAATGTGACTTATACAACATGTTAGTCAGTGGGGATATTGGTATTAGAATCAATTTGTAAATTTAAAAATATTTATTTATTTATTTATTTACAGCTTTTATATTCCGCCCTTCTCACCCCGCAGGGGACTCAGGGCGGATTACAGTGTACACATATATGGCAAACATTCAATGCCAGTTTTTGACATACAAACATATACAGACATAGACAGAGGCTATTTAACTTTTCTGGCCGCCAGGGAACTGTCGCTTTTATCGTCCATCTGCGACGCTGATGAAGCATTTCTGCATTCCCGCATGCTTCCCCAATGGAATGCTTTGCTGGAGTCTTCTTTATGACCTCATAAATCAGTTAATTTCATCTCCCCACACTTTAAGGTGGTACCTTATTTTCCTACTTGACAGATGCAACTGACTTTCAGGTTGCAAAGGCCAACAACAGGCTACACATAATTGGTTGGAAACCCACTCCAACCCAGGCTGGCTTCGAACTCATGACCTTTTGGTCAGAGTGATCTTAATTCAGCTGACACTCAGCCTACTGCGCCACAATCCCGGTGGACTTCGGGTAAAGAGATTCAGCCATTCATATTCCAAGCATATATGCTTATCTGTACTTAAACATTTTCAGGGGGGAAATAGAACATTTAGATAGAATTTAGCCAGTCTTTAACAAAAAGTGTAGATTAGCTATTTTACATCTTGTATGATTGATCTACATAGAAAAAACTTTGTGAAACTCCTTCAGGCAAAGATCTTTAAATACAGCTTATGTGATCACTGATAAAGAAATAATGTCTAAATCACTATGTGCACTCTTGACAAAAAAAAAAGCAGTATTCACTTGTCCTTCATTGTGTAAAAATACATACATTGGCATTTGCAAAGATATAATTTATGTAATTCCAGAAGAAATTTTGAAGATTTCTAGCAGATAGCCTTCAATATCTTGAAATTTTGATTGCAATGTGCCATTTTTAAATCTAAAGAAACGTTGCACTAAGATGAAGTAATTGGAGTGTAGCTGCTAGCTCTTTCATAAGAAACCTCTGCAAGGGCAAACCATGACACAGTTCATTGCATGGACACTCAATTTACCTTCAAACAACTATCTATATATATAAATCTGTTAGGTTGGTTCAATCGGACAACAAAACTCCACAACCCCCCAACGAAACTGTACCAAAATTGCCATGCCCATAACACAACCCACAAGGTACAAACATATCTACTCAAAATGAAAAACAACACAACAACACACTCACAAAACGGCAAAACAACAAAACTCAAAAAAACTCAACGAAACTTAACCAAAATTCCCATGCCCATAACACAACCCACAAGGTACAAACATATCTACTCAAAATTAAAAATAACACAACAACACACTCACAAAATGGCAAAACAACAAAACTAAAAAAAAACAACGAAACTTAACCAAAATTCCCATGCCCATAACACAACCCACAAGATACAAACATATCTACTCAAAATGAAAAACAACACAACAACACACTCACAAAACGGCAAAACAACAAAACTCACAAACCCCCCAACGAAACTTAACCAAAATTCCCATGCCCATAACACAACCCATAACGTACAAACATATCTACTCAAAATGAAAAACAACACAACAACACACTCACAAAACGGCAAAACAACTGAGCATGCGCATTGGTGCCCAGCCGCAAGTTCCCTGGCGCGCGCATACAGTTCCCTCTGCGGAAGCCATGCCCACTCCAAGCCCCACCGCGCCGCTTCCCACACACACACCCCCCGCCGCACGCACACACGCAACCCCACGCTCCATCATTCCCCCCACCGCCACACACACACACACAACCCCACTCCCCCCTGCTGCCGCACACACACACGCAACCCCACGCTCCATCACTCGCCTGCCCCAATCTTACCTCCTTTTACTTCACGCCACCTCCAAACCCCACCCCGCCCCTTCCCGCCCTGTCAAAATCCAGGAAAGACAGGAAAGAAGGAAAGAAGGAAGAAAGAGAAAGGGAGATAAAGAAAAGGGGGAAGGAAGGAAAGTTAGAGAAAGAAGGAAGAAGAAAAGGAAAGAAAAGGAAAGATGGAAGGAAAGAAAAGAGAGACAGCATAAGAGAAAGAAAAAGGGGGAAGGAAGGAAAGAGGTAGAGAAGGAAGAAATGAGAGACAGAGGGAGGGAAAGAAAAAGGGGGAAGGAAGGAAGGAGAGAAGGAAAGAAAAAAGAGAATGAAGGAAGGAAAGAGAGAGTGAAGGAAGGGGGAAGATGTAGAGAAAGAGGGAGGGAAGGAAAGAAGGAAAGAGAGAAGGAAGAAAAGAGACAACAGAAGAGAAAGAAAAAGGGGAAAGGAAGGAAAGGAAGAGGAGAAGGAAAGATGGGAGGGAAGGAAGGAAGGAAGGAGGGAAAGAAGGAGAGAAAGAGGGAAGGTTGGCCACAGCAACGCGTGGCAGGTAAAGGTTGTTATTTCTATTATTATTATTATGATGCTATTATTATTCCTATTAGACTCTTTTAGGGGGAATGGGAGAGGTGTCAGGTCTCAGAGGCAATGCATTGCATTATTGTTATTGTTATGATGGTGGTGAAATAAAAGGAAATAAAAAGAGAAAGAAGGAAGCAAACAGGGAGGGAAGAAAGGCAAAGGAAGAAAGGGAGAGGGAATGAAGGAAAGAGAGAAGGATGAAACCAAGTAGTGAAAGAAGGAAAGAAAGAAAGAGGTAGAGAAGGAAGAAAGGAGAGAAAGGGGGAGGAAAAGGGGGAAGGAATAGGTAGGTACCTCTCTTTCATAATAGTCCAGATATCTAACTCAACTTTGATAAGTTTTACTATAGGCCACAGCAACGTGTGGCAGGGCACAGCTAGTATAATATATTGAGCCTGGGAATTTTATTTATTGGGTTCCAACTCTCAGGGTCTTGCTCATTAAAGGAGTTCTAGAATTGAACTGCAAAAAGTAACTTTTCTAAGTTCCCACATCAGGTGAAACAAAAGGGTACTTTTAGAAGAATCCTCCAAATTTAGCAAAATCAACATGCTTTTGCATATCCTTGATCAGTTCATACTCCAAAATAAGTTGAAATAAAGACCAGCTCCTTTTTTCAAAGGTCTACAGAGAATTGCCATGACCATCTCACACTGCATTATAGTTAGATATTCTATTCATGATAACTAAAGACCACATTTCCCATATTTTGTCCTATGATGTACTGATGATACCTGTGTAAAATATGCCAGTATCCACGGTTTCATTTATCCACATCCAACAAAATAGTCCCTCTCTGGGAATTTTCTAGGTCTGCCATTTCCACTCATTGTATTCTTGAGCTAGAAGTCCTTCATTTCAATAGGGTCACTATTACCCATGGTTCTGCATATTTATACAAGTCTGGAAACATATCCTCCACAGATACAGGGGGTGAACTATATTTAGTAGGTAAATGGTCTCATATTATTCCAAGTTGTCGGTTGAGATTTTACTCCGGCTTTTGACTACAATTTCCACTTAATCCAACTAGAGGTAGTTATTTTTCCTATTTGGGCCAGCAATGGAAAGCCAAACTTCATGCAGAAAGACAGAAAGGGCAGAGTATTTTTAATTACCTTTATTTTGGAAACATACTCCCTCTGAATCTCCTAGAGTAGTGTTTCTCAACCTGGGGGTCGGGACCCCTGGGGGGGTCGCAAGGGGGTGTCAGAGGGGTCGCCAAAGACCATCAGAAAACACAGTATTTTCCTTTGGTCGTGAATGTTCTTTGTGGGAAGTTTGGCCCAATTCTATCATTGGTGGGGTTCAGAATTCTCTTGGATTATAGGTGAACTATAAATCCCAGCAACTACAACTCCCAAATGCCAAAGTCTATTTTCCCCAAACTCCACCAGTGTCCACATTTAGGAATATTCATGTCAAGTTTAGTCCAGATCCATCATTGTTTGAGTCCACAATGCTCTCTGGACATAGGTGAACTACAACTCCAAAACTCAAAGTCAATGCTCACCAAACCCTTCCAGTATTTTCTGTTGGTAATGGGATTTCTGTGTGCCCAGGCATGTAGCCGGGGGGGGGGGGGAGGCTTGAGGGGCTTCAGCCTCCCCCCACCCGAAATTCTCATGGTGGTTTGCAAAAAGGCCTTACTGGTGCATTATGTAAACTGTTATGTTTATTCATATCATGATCTGATCACCATACTCAATATATCCCATATGCATGGGGGTATTGAGGTAATGATACAAAAGGTTTGCTAGGTTAGACCCTCTTTCACTCAGACTCAGCCCCCCCCCCCGAAACCCCCCCTGAAAAAACTCAGCCCCCCCCCCCCCCTGAATCGAAATCCTGGCTACGGGCCTGCCAAGTTTGGTTCAATTCCATCATTGGTGGAGTTCAGAATGCTCTTTGCTTGTAGGTTAACTATAAATCTCAGCAACTACAACTCCCAAATGACAAAATCAACCCCCCACCCCAACTCCACCAATATTCAAATTTGGGCGTATCAGGTATTTGTGCCAAATTTGTTCCAGTGAATGAAAATACATCCTGCATATTAGATATGCAGGATGTATTTTCATAACATTAGCAAAAGGACAGTTGTGAAGTATCAACAAAAATAATGTTATGGTTGGGTGTCATCACAACATGAGGAACTTCATTAAGGGGTCATGGCATTAGAAAGGTTGAGAACCACTGTCCTAGAGGGTTTACTTTAAAGGGACTTAATAACAGAAATAATAATCAATGGGTGAGGAAAATGTGGTACTTCAAGGTCCAATAGTGTGTGAGCTCTTCCCTTAAAACCTTGGAAAGTCCTTTGCTTCTGGTCTAGAGGTAAAGTGTTCAGGAGAAGTTGAAGAATCAGGAATGGAAGCAAGAGACAACAGGGTACAACAAGCAAATTAGCAGGTACTTCTCAAGAAACAGGAATATAGTTGTTCTAGGGAAAACAAGAAATTATGGTACTGTTCCATTATCCAGTTGAAGGGCACAGTCCAGGAAGAGAGATAAATAACGAAGATGTACAATTGACTCCATAGATGGTGGCACCTGGAACAATTTGGTTTCTTGGACTATGGTCTGCAGTTTCATGAGGATGGCGTCTGGCATGTGATGGCCGTTCTCCAGAATGTTTTTGCTAAATCTTGCTCAGAACTTGAGGAAAGGAGATAATATTCTTACGGGCAAGAGTTGATCAACTGCTGGAGATAATATCCCAACTCTTATGGAGAGAACTGGATATCCAACAGTGAGATGAAAAAAAACCCTCTTAAATCAGTGTTTCTCAACCTACCTAATGCCGCAACCCCTTAATACAGTTCCTCATGTCCACAAGCATAAAATTATTTTAATTGCTACTTCATAACTGTAAGTTTGCTACTATTATTTATTTGTTTGTTTGTTTACTACGCTTATATACCGCAATTCTCAGCCCAAGGACGACTCATTGCGGTGCTATTATGAATCGTAATGTAAATATCTGCAGGGTGTATTTTCAGTGTCTGGAAATCCCAGCAACTACAACTCCCAAATGACAAAATCAATCCCCCCCAACCCCACTAGTATTCAAATTTGGCAAAAATACCCGATAAGACCAAATTTGAATATTGGTGGGGTTGCGGAGGGGGCGGGGGATTGATTTTGTTATTTGGGAGTTGTAGTTGCTGGAATTTATAGTTCACATACAATCAAGGAGCACTCAGAACTCCACTAACAATGGAATTGAACCAAACTTGGCACACAGAACTCCCATGACCAACACAAAACACTGGAAGGGTTTGGTGGGCATTGACCTTGAGTTTTGGAGTTGTCGTTCACCTACATCCAGAGAGCGCTGTGGACTCAAACAATGATGGATCTGTATCAACCTTGGCATGAATACTCAATATGCCCAAATGTGAACACTGGTGGAATTTGGGGAAAATAGACCTTGTCATTTGGGAGTTCCAGTCACTGGGATTTATAGTTCACCAAAGAGCATTCTGAACCCCACCAATGATAAAATTGAGCCAAACTTCCCACACAGAACCTCCATGATCAACAGAACATACTATGTTTTCTGATGGTCTTTGGTGACCCCTCTGATACCTCCTGGCGACCCCTCCAGGGGTCCCGACCCCCAGGTTGAGAAACGCTGTCTTAAATAAATAAGCAGTTGAGGAAATGACCCATGATTAATGGAATAATGAAAGGGAAGAGAATTCATTTTGGAAGGATGATTTTTAGGAGTGAGATACTCAAGGCTCATTTTCAAACAGTTCCAGTGAAAAGGAAAAAGAAACGAAGATGCTCATGACTAAGAACTTCTTAAGGTAAAGGTAAAGGTAGTCCCCTGACATTAAGTTCAGTCATGTCTGACTCTGGGGTGTGGTGCTCATCTCCATTTCTAAGCCGAAGAGCCAGCATTGTCCGTAGACACCTCCAAGGTCATTTGGCCAGCATGACTGCATGGAGCGCCGTTACCTTCCCGCCGGAGCGGTACCTATTGATCTACTCACATTTGCATGTTTTCGAACTGCTAGGTTGGCAGAAGCTAGGGCTGACAGCGGAAGCTCACGCCGCTCCCCGGAATCGAACCTGCCACCTTTCGATCAATAAGCTCAGCAGCTCAGTGCTTTAACCCACTGCGCCACCGGGGGCTCCAAGAACTCCTTACACACTACTGAATTATAGTGCTGTGATTCCATTTTAATCATTCTGGGAACAACCTGTGGAATTGTGATTTTCCAATTGGGGAGATCTGTTCCAGTGCCTCAACAAACTACAAATCTCGAGATTCGATGGAATGTTACCATGGCAGTTAGAGTGGAATCATGATACTATAATTCTGTAGTGTGAAAGGATCCTAAAAGAGGGTGGAAGAGGAGTGTAAACTCAAGACTGAAAGTAACATTCTGGTTCATACTGGGATGAACCAGTCCAGTATCAGTGTGAAAAAGCACACTGATCTCTAGCACAAAAAACCATGTTGACTCATCTTTTACCAACTTGCAAGATCAATATACCTATCTTCTTCAATTCCATCCATCACCACCACCAGTGAGTAGCAACAGCAAGGCCTCCCAAAAGCATAAATGCATTTCCCACTAAATCAATATTTTGCTCCCTGTTTCCAAGCCAAAGAAAGAGAACAGAGAAATAAAAAGCATGTGTTCCTTTTGTGTAGATTTTGGGGGACCTTTGGGTACAAGTCTGTAGACAGTTTAAGGTTGTGGGTCAGATAACAATGCAGTTTTGACATGTTGTTAGGGCTTTTCGGCTTTATGCATTTCTGTTTGTGGGAAGCAGAATCAGCTATGTGTTATTAGTCATTTCTAATCTTCTCCCAGGAGACCTGAAAATACTGTCCTTCCTCGAAATCATTACAGAAGATGAATACAATAATTCTTTTTTCATTGGTATAAATTACAGATTTGTTTGTGATTACTGAAGGGCTGTAGATATATTGATATTTTATTTCTCTGTCACGATTGTTTCTTTCTTAGGAAAAGAAATTGGCACTGCATCATAAACCACAGCCTTTTGAGATTTTCTGCATTTTTTTTCTCCTGTTTATGTAATAGATTCAGAAATCAGTTTAGTCCCACTCAACAATTCTATTTAAATGCAATTATGGCAGGCAGTGATGACTATGTTGGACTGAGAGAAGAAGCAGTATTTATAGCATCATGTTCAGGCCCGTAGCCAGGATTTTGATTCAGATGGGGGGGGGGGGGCTAAGTTTGATTCAGGGGAGGCTGAGTCTGAGTGAAAGAGGGTCTACCCTAGCAAACCTTTTGTATGTTACCCCAGTACCCCCATGTATATGGAATATATTGAGTATGGTGATCAGATCATGATATGAATAAACATAATAGTTTAAATAATGCACCAGTAAGGCCTTCTCATGGACCACCATGAGAATTTCGGGATTTTGAGATATAAGCAGTAGTTAAATCAATTTTCTAACATTTAACATGATCAAATTAATTTTCACCTCTAATAATTTTCACCTCCAGCGAGACACTCGCTGGAACACCCCAGCAAGCGAGAGTCCAAAAGTGGCAGACCCAAACCCAGCACCTCAATTCATGGGTGATACCAGATGAGAGACTCCCCCCTGGGCACTCAGAAGACTGGGCGACTTGGAAGGCGCTGAACAGATTGCGCTCTGGCACCACGAGATGCAGAGCCAATCTTAAGAAATGGGGCTACAGGGTGGAATCCTCGGCATGCGAGTGCGGAGAAGAACAAACCACTGACCACCTGCTGCAATGCAACCTGGGCCCTGCCACATGCACGATGGAGGACCTTCTTGCGGCAACCCCAGAGGCACTCCAAGTGGCCAGATACTGGTCAAAGGACATTTAACCAAATACCAAATTTGCAAAATCTGTGTGTTTTTTTTTCCTTTTTCTTTTTAATCTCTATGTTTGTTTTGCTCTGTTAGAATTGTAATACAACGGTTGCTGATGACACGATAAATAAATAAATAAATAAAATAAACCTCTAATATTCAAAACTCTATCAAAGGTGACCCTTCCTGACTGATTGCTGAAATATGGCACAAGGTGATGTCACAGTCTTATAAAGATCGATATGTTTTTGTAATAGGAGTTGTGTGATGGAAACTAATACTATGCAATTTTTGGTTGAGAATCAGTCCCTTTCAACAGACTTTCCATCTCAAATGCAGTTGAACCTGCTGCTCTATTATACTCGTCTTTATTCTTCTTCTTCTTAATTTAGGAAAGAACACGTCGTTGTTCAGAGCAAGATGATTGTAGAGACTTCTGGATATATTTGTACCTATATATTTAAAATGTTCAGGAATGAAACCTCATTCAGATGTGCTCTTTTCTTTCTGTACGTTGCTTGTCAAAAGCTTTCCCCCATTAATGGCAAACCCTGATGCTCACTCTCCTGCTTAGATGAACTGAACGTATTAGATTTAAAGGATGTCTATAAACAGAAAATGTTATGAGTCACTGAATTTCTCAACTAAAAGAGGACAGCAAATAAATAGCATGGATGGGAGAAAACTATTTGTCTATTTATTTATACTTTAAAGTAAAACATTTTTAATGCCATGAGGCCAGCTGCACTTATTTGAATTCTTGTGGTACCTTTAAGTCTAAGAAATGTATTTTTCCATAAATGTTTCTGAATTTGTTCCAAGACCACAACAAAAAGCCATATAGTGGCCTTGAATGAACTAGACTTCATTCTCCTCTCTCCCACTTTAGCTTTTCTGAAGTCTAAAAATGACTGAAATAGCAGGGGAAACAGAGCAAATATGTAAGGTGGATTCAATTTAAAGATGGAGCAACAGTATCCAACGGTCTTAATTTCTCTATATAAAAAGAGCAAGGGTTTTTTTTTAAAGAACTTGAAACCTTGGAAGCTAGTTTAAATATTCCAAATATTGTATTTTTTAAGCATTTTTTTTTCAAAAAACCAAACCAAAGCACTATCACCACCAACACCAACAATCCTGTTCTGAGCTTCCTCCATCTGTAGGCTCCAAATCAACATGTAAATGCTCCTCTAAATCATACAGATGTGCATTTACCTCTAGTTACTCCTTATCCCAGATTATAATACATTTAATTAACTTCCAAGCCTTCAAGTTGGTTTGGTTGCTTGTCACAGGGCCACAGCTATAGCACAGCAGATTCAACCACCAGCTACAAAGAACTTGCCAACTGGAAGGTTGACAGCTCAAGCCACAGGTGGGATGAGCTCCCACCATCAGCCTAGCTTCTGCCTACCTAGCTGTTCGAAAACAACTGTGAGGAGATAAATAAGTACCACTTTAGTGGGGAGGTAAAAGAAAAACATGCAGACGGTTTGATCAACAGGCTCCTTGATGTGCAAGAATGAAACAACAGTACCTCCCCATGGCCGAGTAGAGCACAGCCTCCAGATGCCAGAAATGAAAGAGGGAAACCTGCCTCTGTTTATGTATTGTCTGTCTCTGTCAATTATATAATGGCATTGAATGTTTGCCATATGTAATCTGCTCTGAGTCCCGTCTGCTTACTTACTTAGGCAATCCCTCATTGTCGAAGTAAGATTGTCTTCCAAGTCCTGATGGTGGGGTATGTAGGTGACTGTGGAGCCCTATTCTTGACCCACATGTGTTCCCGTAGTGAGGGCGTCAGATCCCAAGTGGAAGGCAGTCCCAGTCGGGTTCAGTCCCCTCTGAGAGATAGAGTGGAATATAAATAAAGTATGTTGTTGCTGTTGTTGTTTAAAAGTTGGTTGCTGGTCACTGACAGCCAGATAATCTGGGATAAGGAGTAACTAGAGGTAAATGCACATCTGTATGATTTAGAGGAGCATTTACATGTTGATTTGGAGCCTACAGATGGAGGAAGCTCAGAACAGGATTGTTGGTGTTGGTGGTGATAGTGCTTTGGTTTGGCTTTTTGCAAAAATTGCCAAAGTTGCTTGGCATGGCATTCATTTTATTTATTTATTTATTTATTTATTTACGCTATTTCTACCCCGCCCATATCAGCCGGAAGGCGACTCAGGGCAGTGAACAAGTTGGCACAATTTGATGCCATATATAAAATACGTACATTAACAAAAGTAAAAAACATCTCAAAACATTTAAAAGGATAAAAACAGCAAACAATAAAAAGTTTTAAAACTATATCTTTATGTTCAGTCCTCATCCGTTTCCATCATCATAGCCGTTCCTAGGTCATTTTCCGATTCAAGTTTGTCTAAGTTATATTGAGGTTCCAAAGGCTTGCTCGAAAAGTCAAGTTTTCCGGGGGGTTTTAAAAGTCAGGAGGGAGGGGGCCAATCAAATATCCCTAGGTAGAGAGTTCCACAGCCGAGGGGTCACCACAGAGAAGGTCCTATCTCCCGTCCCCGCCAGACGTGCTTGTGAAACAGGTGGGATCAAGAGAAGGGTCTCCTGCAACGATCTCAAGTTCCTGGTGGGTTCATAGGGGGAGATGTTTTCAGATAGATAAGCTGGGTCGGAACCGTTTTTGCTTTGCCTCCTTCTTGTATTTTTTCTTGATGTTTACAATTTCCAGGGACACATTGGATTGCCTTCTCTTGACAACACGCTGGAAAAGTATCTGTTTGCATGAGGCGATTGGTATTCTCCCTGAAGCAGAAAGTATTCCAATGTGATACAGAGTGATCTAATTTTGACTGTTTATTTCATTTAGTATTTAAAAAGCTCTTAACAGCCCCATGCTAATTTTTGGTCTAAATATATCACAAGTTGTTGTTAAATGCCATCAAGCTAACTTGAAACTATGGTGATCATATGAATGAAAAACCTCCAAGTCACCCTGTCTTCAACAATCCTGCTCATTTCTTCAAGACGCAAGGCCTTGAGTGAGTCTATCCCTTGGTAATGTGGTCTTGCTCTTTTGCTACTGTCTTCTACCTTACCAAGCATTTCTAGTGAACCACCTCTCTCTCTCATTATATATCCAACTACTTCTGATATATGTGTATTCAAGTACTTCTAATACATCAGACATGCTTGACCTGAAGCATTTAGGATAAGGGAAGGATGTTAAAACAATATTTAAGTTAGAATATGTAGAATCTGTAACTGAAAAATAATAGAAAATAGTACACTATACTTTCCTTACACTGTTCAATTCTGACAAAATAAATAAAGGGCCTGAAAAGGTTCAATATACTAAAAAAAAATGGCAGCTCAGTCAACTGTGCTTGACATGCTATCAGTAATTTATTTCAGCAAAGTTTATTCAGTTCTTCTCCACTGCAGCTGCTGAGGCATAGTCAGTTTCATTATCATTTCACATATTATTTTTCCAAAAAAAAAACTGTTCTAGAATTACTGTATTTCTTCCATTCTAAGATACACTTTTTCCTACACAGGCAGTCCCAAGATACAAACATCCAACTTACAAACAACCCATAGTTAAGAACATGGGAAGTGAAAAAACCTACCCCCAGGAAGGAAAATTCACTCTTAGAAGAGTTATCATGGGGAAAAGGTGTCTCCACTTAAGCTTTATCACCAACCTTTGTTTCCATAACAAGCCAAATGTGTGTGTGTGGCTGGAGTTACACGTTAAAAATGTACCTGTTCCAACTTACATACAAATTCAACTTATGAACAAACCTACAGAATCTATCTTGTTCATACCTTGGGGACTGCCTGTATAAACATCTCTAAAAATGGGGTGCAGCTTTCTTTTTTAATTATTTATTTTCAGCATTTTCAAAAGTTTACAGTGAAAGTTGGGGAACAATGTGATCGTTCTAGAAAGAAGGTTGGAAAGGAAGAATAGAATAAAGAAAGAGGGGCAGAAAAGAAGGAGAAAAAAAGAAAAGAAAAGAGGAAGGGGTGGAGGGGGTGGAGAAGAGGTGCTGTCTTCCGGTTCGCTCCGCAGGGATGGTAACAATTATGTCCATTTGCTTTTCCACTTTAAAAACGTAGTTACTTTTCTCTATAGCGGTTGGTAAATCCTTCATCCTTAGAGTTGGATTTGCATATCTTCCTGCATGAACCCTTTCAAAGGCTCCCCGTTCGACTGTTTGTTCTTATTTTTGTTGTCAATGTGATATGATAAGTTGTCCATACTCATGTAGTCTAGAATTTTATTTATCCAATCACCATTTTGTGGAGGGTCTTTTTCTTTCCATTTTTGGGCAATTGTTGTTCTTGCTGCTGCTGATATATATAAAAAAACAACTCCTCGTTTTTGCTTAAATTCCGGTTTATTATGTTCAAGATGTAGGATTCCGGTTTCAACTCGAATTTCACTCTCAGAATTTTTTGTGTGCGTTTGCGTATTGCTAACCAGTACTTTTTGATTATTTTGCATCCACACCACAGATGAAAGTGGGTACCTAGCTCTTTTTCACATCTCCAGCATCTATTACTATAGTTTTTACTGAATAATGGGGTGCAGCTTTGAATCACAGGTGTAACTTACATATTTTTGTTGGTGGTGGTACTGAAATTATTGATACTTTTAAGTGCGATAAGTAGTGATACTTACAACTGATTGTGTCTTACAATTGAAGGAATGAGTGTGGCTTGCCTAAGGTCACCCAGTGGGTTTCCATGGCTAAGTTGGGATTTGAACACTGGCATCCCAGAGTCCTAGTCCCACATTCAACTCACTATACCATGCTGACTCTCCAGAATAATTATCTGGGTGTGGGGGAAAATACAACATTGAAACTACAAAGCTTGCCTAATAACCTGTTCATAATAGACATCACTTAAAAATTTCACAGGAATGGCAAACTGGGCAATCTTCCAGGAAAAAAACTAATTTGAGAAACAAAAACAATATCTTGTAAGATGCTGAGGTCCATGTCTCTAGTCCAACACTCACCAACACTATAACCTGGTCGTGGTATTCGCTGCTTTGATGTACTAATCTCTGGATGTCCTCTAGTTTAAATTCAGAACCTGAAATGCTGCTGAGATCTTCTTTTAGCCATCTTTGATCAGTTCAGATGTTGAATCTAAAGTCATTAGTTCTTCAGTGGAGAAACACATGGTTGCTGACACTTGGGATGCTACAGTAGATGCTTCAAGTCTTCTACAAAGAGACCTTTCTCTCCCTGTTATCCATTCACTGGGCATTATGCACACTATCCAGGTTGCCTTGGGCAGAGTTTTACATGCTCTTGCAGAAACATGCAAGCGCATGTAAATAGATTGACTAGGAAAGGAACCCCATTCCCTCTTTACAACTAGTAGTGCAAATTCTCCATAAGACATGGTTATTGTTTACACCTGATGGGTACTATATACCTTAGCCATTCAACTTATATTACCTCCCCACAAGTTGTTTCTTTGTTTTACTTTGTTTTATTTTGTTGTCTTATTTCAGGTTTGTATTGCTCATGTACCTGTGATTATTTATGATCCATTTTGTATATGTGCCTATAATGTACTTTAAATTTACCTATATTTTGGATTAATGACTAATAAAACAAGCTGAGAGAATGGAAGGGAACTTCCATTAGAAAAGAGAGAGAAAATGAATTTCTCATTAGAAAAAGAGAGAGAAAATGAAACCGGGATTGTGGCACAGCTGGCTGAGTGTCAGCTGCATTAAGATCACTCTGACCAAAAGGTCATGAGTTCGAAGCCAGCCCGGGTTGGAGTGGGCTTCCAACCAATTGTGTAGCCTGTTGTCGACCTTTGCAACCCAAAAGACAGTTGCAGCTGTCAAGTAGGAAAATTAGGTACCACCTTAAAGTGTGGGGAGGCTAAATTAACTAATTTATGAGGCCATAAAAAAGACTCCAGCAAAAGCACTCCAGCAAAAGCATGCGGGGAATGCGGAAGTACTTCATCAGTGTCGCAGATGGACGATGAAAGCGACAGCTCCCCTGGCGGCCAGAAAAAGTTAAATAGCCTCTGTGTGTGTCTGTATATGTTGTATGTCAAATTGGCATTGAATGTTTGCCATATATGTGTACACTGTAATCCTCCCCGAGTCCCCTGCGGGGTGAGAAGGCGGAATATATATAAATAAATAAATAAATAAATAAATAAATAAATAAATTTGTATCATTCTATTTTCTGCTAAGAAATGGAGAATTAAAAACTCCTTGAATCAGAGAGGGAAAACCACCCAGCCATTTGTGTGTATGTGTGAAAGAGAGAGCAATTAATTTTGACATCTGTTTCAATTTACTTTTAAGTTCCCTTACAGTATTTCTAGCACTTTTCGCTGCACATTTTATCGCCTCCCTTCCATGAGTACCTGAAATGACATCTCTTTTTCAGATGTCATTATAACATTTTAAAAACTCTGCTGTCAGTACATTCCTTTGATGTCAAACTAAGTTAGAGAGACTTTTCAACTTTTCTTGCAATTTCATTGGCTATAGAGTGTTCAGAATGGGGGAGGGAGGAGAATAAAAGCAAAGAAAACTTCTATGCATTAGTATGGGATTATTGCGCAGAGATAATGGGACAAGATATATTTCAAAGCCGAGCCATTTTCTCAGTTTAATGACAGCCACAAATAAAGAAAGAAGATGTTGAGGAAGAGTAGCACACAGGTAGTGTTTCATCAAAGGGATCCCGATAAGGTTGCTAGTCGCCTTTTGTTTTGCAGGAAAGAGAGCCATAAAGCAGCTCAGCCAAGAATTTCACTGGACTCTCTCATTATCTGTGCAACATTGTGGAGGAGTATAGTCTCCCCTCCAGATAAACAAAAGGGATAATGGCGTGTGGGTTTTAAGCTTGATTTGTTGTGCGTCATGGAGAAATAGCAGAGATCACAAGAGACAGATGCCTTATGAAGATGCTCAGTCGGGGGAATATGTGAAAACTTTGAGTGAGAGATATAAGACCTCAGTGTGGAATGGGGCAGAGAGAGAGAGAAAAGAAGACAAAAAGACTTGGAACGGATGCCGCCTGCCTCGTGAAAGGAAGATTGGACATAGGCTCATATAATAGGGAATGGTTGTAGATCATAGAATAGGGGATGTTTAGCTAGGAACTTTATTTATCTATTTATTTATTTTTATTTACAGCATTTTTATCCCACTTTTCTCAGCCCAAAGATGATTCAAGGCAGTGTACAGATTGGCAACAATTTGTGCGACAACATACATGCATACATATCAATTAAAAACATTTAATATAACATAATAATAAAAATCCATATAAATCCATTAAAACTATAAACATCATCCAGATCAATTCCTTATCCATTTAGAGATTATATATTTTCCATATGTTTTTATTAGAGTTGGATAGGTTCGGTTCGGAAGGGCCTAAAAATCGTAAAAAACTTCCAACTTTAGGCTTCCAAAGCAGTTTTGAACCACGCAGGAAAGGTGAGAGGGGCAAATCCGAATTTGAAACACCTTTTTCCCCCGGAAAATTCCATAATGTTTGGCTGTCTCCCAAGGTTATTTTAATTTTCACAACCATTAAGCAACTTTGGTAAAGCATAAACAGTTTTAAAATCTCATAGTTTCCCTTCCCTGGCGATGCAACGGGGGATGAGATGAGTGTGGCTAAGCACAACCATTCTTGTAGTTTGTGACGGCCAGGCCCCCAATGGTAGAGATTGCAAAAGGCCCTGCTGTTAAACTACATTTCCCACACTGCCTTGCTGCTCATTAATCAAAATGTCTGAAGGACCCCCATAGCTGTCTGTAGCAGTCTTCGTCTAAATATAAAATAAACGGATTGAATCTACAAAAGTGTCTAAAGAGAAGGCAGCAAAGCAATAAGCAACACTAACCCTTTCTTTTTCTGTCATCCCTGCAATAAAGATATGTGTGTCCACCACAAAAATCTCCATGACTCTCCACACTTTCCTTTTTGGCAAAATGTATGCCTTGGCTCCCCATGCCCTGCGCCTCGCTGTTTGCCATTATTTGCCACCATTTGCCATGATTTTTTCCTTTTGGCCATTTTTTCCTGGCAGGGATTGAACTCGCGACCTCCCGGTTCTGGGGGCGGTGTGCTCTCTCTGAGCCAAGACTGCCCTGTAGCAAATAGCGATTTTTAACTTATACTTTACTTCCCAGCAGGAAAGAAGGGGATTAGTCTAGATGTCCCTAGATGGAGTCTGTATATGATTTCTGTTCTCCTCCAAATCAACACAGTTTGTGACACACAAAGTTTCTGGAGTAGAACAACTACTTTCAAAGTAAAGACCACCCAATGAAACAGGAAATAACACTTTCAAACCAGGAACAGATTTTCTTTAGTATTACAAAATGCTTTGAAAAAAACTTTGAAAAAATTTCCCTGGCAGGGATCGAACTCACGGCGTACTATTTCTGGGGGCAGTGCACTATCTCCGAGCTGCGACTGTCCTGTAGCAAATAGCAATTCGGAAGTTATACTTACTTATTCACTTCCCAGTGGGAAGCCGGGTCAGACTATAAAAACTTTTTATTAAAAAAATTGAAAATTCACCAAAAATCCATGGATAAGTCAAAAGTTATGAAATTTGGTGAGCTAACAGTTGTCCATGTGTTCTACCACTGTAGCAAGTTTCATCATGATCGAAGTTTCCCCAGTGCCAGTGCTGTTTTTTTTCCTACTGCGCATGCGTGTCTGCCATTAACGAAGCAATTCCAAAGTTTCGGAAGTTTTGGAAAGTTTTGATTTTTTTTTTTAAAAAAAAAGGAAGTAACTTTAGAATTGAACCACCAACACCTCCTATATCCGAAACTAGTTTTGAACCTTTTTAAATCAACCAAGCCTAGTTTTTATTATGCTTTTCAATGAAAAAGAGAAAACAATGAAGGGGATGAGGGCTGTGGAGCTCTGATTAGTCGATTAGAACTATATAAATGTCTACTATGTCACTGAGGAAGAGGATTGAGGGGGAAGAGAAACCTTATATTTGTTATAATTATTTCATCTATATATTCAACTCAAATACTCAAGAAATTATATTTTTCAATCTTGGCTGAAAATGACCTAAGCTGTTTGGAACCTTGAAACTACTCCTACGTAACAGCTAAAATGACAGTACAGTGACATATAAGAAACCTTTTTGCAAATGACATATAAGATGCCCTTTTGCTAATGCAGATTGATTGCTTAGAATAGAAGTTTTCCCTTTAAGATCTCCTCTTTTCCATGCTGTCTTCACATGTCTTTGTTCAGTGTGTGTGTGTGTGTGCAACAGCAAGCACGGGAGAGAGAGTAAGAATCTTTGTAAAGCCAGAGAACATGAAAATGCAAGTTTATAACATTATCACTTTGGCTCTTGCTTATCCAGTGTTGATGGATACCTTTCAATTTATACAGCCTGAGGATGTGAACAGGATCCTTGGAGAGGTGAGAGCTACCACATATATTCTAGATCCTTGTCCTTCCTGGCTGATCAAACAGGCCAGAGGGAGACAGGTAGAGTGGGTGAAGGTGGTGTTCAATGCCTCCTTGGAACAAGGCTAAATTCCAACTTGCCTAAAGGAGGCAATTGTGAGACCTATATTTTTAAAAGGCATCAATGAGCTCCTCTATAATGGATAATTATCAGCCAGTGTCCAACCTCCCTTTTCTGAGTAAGGTCTTGGAGCATTACGTGGCCTCCCAACTCCAGGGATTTCTGGATGAAATGGATCATTAGATCTATTTTAATCTGGTTTCATGCCTGGCTATGGAAGAGACAGCTTTGGTTGCCTTGGTGGATGACCAATGCAGAGAGCTAGACAGGGGGATTGTGTCGCTGGACCTCTCAGCAGCTTTTGATAGCATTGACTGTTGTATCTTTCTGTGTTGTCTTGCTGGGATGGGACTGGGAGGCACTGTATTACAGTGGCTCTAGTCCTTCCTGGAGGGCAGTACCAACTGTGTCCGTTCCTTGAGAAACCAAATCTGGCCACGGTGGTATATGCCTTAGTTACATCCCATCTAGATTACTATTACCGTAATCTAGATGGGATGTAACTAAGACATGTATTTATTTATTTATTTATTTATTTATTTATTTATTTATTTACAGTTCTTATATTCCACCCTTCTCACCCCGCAGGGGACTCAGGGCGGATTACAGTCAACACATATATGGCAAACATTCAATGCCAGTTTGACAAACAACATTTAACACACAAATACACCAAGGCTAATTAACTTTTTTCTGGCCGCCAGGGGAGCTGCTGCTTTTCATCGTCCATCAGCGACACCGATGAAGTTCTTCCGCATTCCACATTCCCCGGAGTCTTTTTTCTTTATGGCCTCATAAATTAGTTAAATTTAGCCTCCCACACAAGGTGGTACCTTATTTTCCTATTTGACAGATGCAACTGTCTTTCGGGTTGCAAAGGTCGACAACGGGCTACACAATGGCTGGACACCCACTCCAGCCCGGGCTGCCTTCGAACTCATGACCTTTTGGTCAGAGTGATCTTAATGCAGCTGACACTCAGCCAGCTGTGCCACAATCCCGGGCTGCCTCTGAAGAGTGCTTGGAAACTTCAGCTGGTTCAAAGAGCTGCAATCAGGTTACTAACTGGGACTGGCTACAAGAAGCATACAATTGGCAACCAGTGCAGCAGCTCCACTGGTTGCCAGGCTGTTACCGGTCACAGTTCAAAGTGCTGGTTCTGACCTTTAAAGCCCTAGATCAGTGGTTCTTAAACTGGGGTCCCCAGATGTTTTTGGCCTTCAACTCCCAGAAATCCTAACAGATGGTAAACTGGCTGGGATTTCTGGGAGTTGTAGGCCAAAAACATCTGGGGACCCCAGGTTGAGAACCACTGACCTAGATGGTTCTAGTCCAGGCTATTTGGGCGACCACATCCCCTTGTACGAACCTGCCTGGGCCATGAGATCTTCAGAAGAGGCCCTTATCTCGGTCCCACCTCCATCTCAAGCTCGGTTGGTGGGAATGAGAGAGCGGTCCTTCCTTCTCAGTTGCTGTCCCTTGACTCAGAATGGTCCCCTCCCTGCAGTCCTTCCAACGGCAGGCTAAAACCTTTTATTCAGACAGGCTTTTAAAGATGAAGGTTTTTAAGATTTAGTCAGGGATGCTGTGGTTTTCTAACTTCGAATATGTTTTGATGGATTTTAACTGATTTTTATAGTGCTGTTTGTGTTTCATTTTTTTAATGGTTGCATATTTGTATATTTTATTTATTTGTTTGTTTGTTTGTTTGTTTATTGGGCACCTAATGATTGCCAGTTGTGAGTCATTCTGAATCCACCCCCCCCCCCCCTAGGTGAGAAGGATGGGATATAAATGGTCAAAATAAAATAATAATAAATAATTACAGTAAATAATGTTATTTAGATCTAGTTAGTGCTGAACAAATGTTAAGTCTCCTTCCTAAATTCTGAGCCACCCGAGTCCCAGTTTTGGCAGTACAAAACCTTATAGTACAATCACATCTGTTGAAATGAATAGTTGGACGGATTTTAGTTTACACTGAGGTTAGGGAAAAAATGTCTGTATATATGCTAATGACTTTTTGGTAATAATTATAGTGATATCTTTACTTAAGAGTTTAATTTGTTCCATCACCAAGCTCTTAACTTAAATGCTCTTATCTCAAAGTAACTGTTCCTATTGAAATGTAATTAATCTATTCTGGACCCCCAAACCACCACCCCCCATTATTTTTGTAACGTGTTTTTAAATAAGAAAATGTATTTTGTAAATAAAAAATTGTACAAAAAATAATGACACAAGATAAAAGGTAATGTAAAGAAATAAACTTCCTTGGTTCCATCCAGTCACTGTGGCAAGGAAGCACATTTGAGAGAACAAAATGTGTGTTAGCAAGTGTAATAGCAAGGCCACTCTTTCCGGCCAATCGGGATGGAGCTGGAAGTCTAAATAAAATGTTAAATGTGCAAAAATGTCATGTATTTTCCTGTGAACTTGTGCTTGTACCTTTTGAAGTGTATTGCTTGTATTTGCATTCTATTTGACCAAATTTTAATAAAGCTCTGTAGGTTTGCCTTCAACCTGGAGCGCATGTTCTCTCTCCTGGCTGATCTGGTTTAGCAGAAGCTCACTGGGCACAGACCTCCTTATCCGCAGTCCTAGCTGAAATCACTACAAAAGGACCATGTCTTTCAAGATGGAGAATTGCACATTCCTTTCTCCATTTGGTTAGCCTTTATAGACAGTAAGGAAATAGCATGGTGTCACTGTCTCATTTCTGCAAATGACATTAGATCTGAAGCAACCAGATTGCCTTTATGATACATAATTTAGTTTTCTTAATGGCTCTAACTTGACCTTTCAGCGTCCATTATTCCATGTACATGACTCAAAATAGTGATGCTCTAGCTATTCTTGGTAAAAGGTTAGGCAACGATACAAAACGTTTACTATAGAAACATGACATGTTATACAACAAAGAACTGAGTGATTAAATATCTTGAATCAGTGACAGGATGTTCCAGTATTGCTGTTAAGGGGTTGGGGATACTCTTTTGTGCTCATTCCATGGATATAGAAAGCTCTCTTCATCTAAATGGCTAAGAACAAAGAGAAGCTTTTCAATGCCTTGACAAGTGTTTTAATTTTTTAAGGTGGAATTGCATCAACATATGCATGGAATTACATCAACGGCTTATTTCACTGGGATGCATTGAATGAAAGAAATAACTTCAAACAAATAAATCTTTATTACGGTCATAGATCAGCATAGGTTTGATGAAAGGACCTTGCTTGCATTAGTCCTTAGTTATTCAGTTTTTCAGGATTTTA
The DNA here is from genome assembly GCF_037176765.1 of Anolis sagrei. Classification (NCBI taxonomy): domain Eukaryota; kingdom Metazoa; phylum Chordata; class Lepidosauria; order Squamata; family Anolidae; genus Anolis; species Anolis sagrei. Next base: position 169,546,121 of record NC_090021.1, on the reverse strand, counting down.
TCTGTATTCTTCTCCATTTTTTGGTCTGTTATTCCTAGTAAAAATATTTCTGGTTCAAATGGGATTCTCATATTTAATATTTCCTGTAATGGCTTATGTATTCTTCTCCAATATATCCGAGCCTTAGTGCATGACCACCACAGTGGAAATACGTTCCTTCTATCTTTCCACATTTCCAGCACTTAGTATTTATATTTTTATAACATTTTCCAAGTTTCTGGGGTGTCATGTACCATCTGTGTGCGACTTTAATCCAATTTTCTTTAAGGTCTTGTGTATATTTGATTTTTGTTTTCCATATTTCTTTCCAATTTTCTTTTTTTTAATTATTTTTCCCATATTTTCTGTCTATCTTCTCAGATAACTTTTTCCTCCTTCTGGTTCTACGTTCCATTCCAGTAATTTTTGTAAATCATTGTTATTACTTTTCTTTCTGAATTTACTATAGTGTCCCAAAAGGTATCATATTCTTGAAAACCTCTTCTTTTACTTGTCTATATTGATACCATGAGATTTTTTTGTCTATCATATTCATTTTCTGTTGTGTCTTCATTACAGTCACACCTCTTTCTTTCTTTAATAATTCTTTATATTTTGGCCAGACATTCCAGTCCATTTCCCTTCTTTGTGTTGCCTCTAATGGGAATACCCATAGTGGGGTTTTCTTATTTATTTTATTTTTATATCTTTGCCAAATTTTTATAACAGCAGATCTAACAAAGTGATTACCGAATTTCTTCTCTTTCTTTGAACCTTCATACCACAAATGATGATGCCAACTTGTTCTCAGATGTACTCCTTCTAGGTTTAATAATTTCTCTTTTTTTAGTTCTGCCCAATTTTTCGACCACATTAATGCACAGGCCTCAAAATATAATTTTAGATCTGGTGTTGCTAGTCCTCCCCTTTTTGTTTCTTCAGTCATGTTTTTGAAATTTATTTATTTTTAGTCATGTTATTAAGTTATTTCAGTTATTCATCTTATATTGCTATGCCTCTGAAGAAATAGGGGCCAGAATTTTTTCAGCAGCTAAATGCTCAAGAACAAAATGCTCAAGAAGAAAACAGTTTTGCATTGCCCATTTCAAAGGGAACTCGATCCTCCACAAAGGTCTTTAATACGAAATAACGTTCGAACCAAATACACAGTGTTGGTGGTTTTCAGTTTTCAAGAATAAAGCCAACATAAATTACAAATCAAAATGCTTTAATGTATTTTACACCACTTCACAATGTTTTCTTAGTTCAATACAATAATCAACAGCAACATTCAATTCAGATTAGCTCTTGTGCACTTGGTCAGGCATAAAGCAGATATGGCCTGCTGAAAATGCAGGCAGCTACAAATTGTAAACACACACAATCACAGCTAAGTGAACAAACAAGAAGCCAGCCAGTCTGAGAGAATAAACAGAAATCAGAATTGTGTTTGCTGGATTGTGCCCAATGTTGACAAAACGGAGCACTATTAAAATAACCTGGATGGAATTAGTTGCAGTGGAAAAACTCCCCGTTGTTTGTAAACATTGCAATGGGTCCCCAAGGTGAAAAGTAGTCAGCAGGGAAGGGGGTGCGTATGTGGTCCATTTCCATGGCTTTTCCACTGCACCCTTTTCCATTGCACCCTATGTTGCATCAGGCATGTATCCGGGAAACCAACTAAGAGAAAAGCTACTGAGGTAAGAGGCATGAAGCCAAGAAGCTGCAGGTATGAGGATAGTGAATCACATACAACCCTCCTACCTGTAGCTCTTCTCCCCTGCTTTTCAACCTTCCTAATGCCGCGACCCCTTAATACAGTTCCTCATGTTGTGGTGACCCCCAATCATAACATTATTTTAGTTGCTACTTCATAACTGTCGTTTAGCTCCTGTTATGAATCATCATGTAAATATCCGATATGCAGGATGTATTTTCATTCACTGGACCAAATTTGGCACAAATACCCAATACGCCCAAATTTGAATACTGGTGGGGTTCGAGGGCATTGATATTGTCATTTCGGAGTTGTAGTTGTTGGAATTTATAGTTCACCTACAATCAAAGAGGATTCTGAACTCCACCAATGATGGAGATGAACCAAATTTGGCACACAAAACTCCCATGACCAATGAAAAATACTGGAAAAAATAGATGAGCTTTGACCTTGAGTTTGGGAATTGTAATTCACCTACATCCAGAGAGCACTGTGGACTCAGATACTGATGAATCTGGGCCAAACTTGGCACCAATACTCCATATGCCCAAAGGTGATCACTGATAGAGTTGGGGGGAAATAGACCTTGACATTTGGGAGTTGTAGTTACTGGGATTTATAGTTCACCTACAATCAAAGAGCATTCTGAACCCCATCAACAATAGAATTGGGCCAAACATCCCACACAGAACCCCCATGACCAACAGAAAATACTGTGTTTTCTGGTGGTCTTTGGCGACCCCTCTAACATCCCCTCGTGACCCAGTCAGGAGTCCCGACTCCCAGGTTGAGAAACGCTGCCTTTAGGGGTGATCCCGGGTCTGCTATCAAATTCCAAGTTCACCTCTCAGGTACATACATAATTCTCTTACACAGAAAGTGATTCAACATACATTTAAATTTGAGTGGCTCGTTTCCAACCTAAACCTTTTATTTAGGTTCTCCAAAATAAAATGTCAGGCTTTAAAACAAAACAAAACACACCACTCATTGTTTCACAGCAGTTGTTGTTTTGAAAGATACTCATCCAAGGGTTGTTGTTTGAGCACCAGTACAAAACCTTACTCTCGGCAGACTAATTCACACTTTATTGAGGGAAAATGCAACTGACAAACTCTATTGGCTCCCTTTGCTTGTTTTTACTACTGCAAAAGGGCATTGGCTCATTGTTTTTTCCCTGGCAAATGGAGGTAGGTAAGAATTGTTAGCGCTAGCATGATGTTGTGGTTTGAATGTTGGACTCTAACTCTGGAGACCAGCTACAGAAACCTACTCAGAGCAAGGCAAGATCAAACCTCCTCTGAACAAATCTTGCCAGGAAAACTACATTAGATTTGCTTTAGGGTTGCCGCAAGTCAGAAATTACTTGAAGGTACACAACAACAAAAACAACAAAGAATTGATAAACCATACAACAAATACTTTGGCTTCAAACATTTCATATAAATACAGCTCTAATTACCCCAATGTCATGACCTGGAATCTGGAAAATCAGATTAAATCATAAATATAAAAAAGGACATTAGTAGACTGTTGAAGTGGAAATTGTTCCAAATGGAGAACATAATGTCAGATTAAACTAATGCACTTTCTATGAATAAAGGTTCCTCAGCAAAATAAATTACAATTTACACACCTCATTATATAAGATTAAATTAAAGATTTAAATCATTTAGAGAAAGAGGAAAGCACTGAACTGAAGGACAGCTGTATAAACTGTTTTTGTGCACGCAGTGAAGATAGTTTGATCAATGTTGGATTTTCCAGAGATATGTTTTTACTTATTATTATTACATATTTTTCTATCCCGCCCTTCTCCCCACAAGGGGACTCACGGCGACCTTTTTGTTGTGAATATCATAGTGGTATATCAACACGGAACAATGGCTTCAAACTACAAGAGAGGAGATTCCATCTGATCATGAGGAAGAACTTCCTGACGGTGAGAGCCATTCAGCAGTGGAACTCTCTGCCCCAGAGTGTGGTGGAGGCTCCTTCTTTGGAAGCTTTTAAACAGAGGCTGGATGGCCATCTGTCAGGGGTGATTTGAATGCAATATTCCTGCTTCTTGGCAGAATGGGGTAGGACTGGATGGCCCATGAGGTCTCTTCCAACTCTATGATTCTATGATTCTATGGCTGTGTTCATAATTCTTAATGCTGTCTTTAGATTTTGAATTGAACTTGTACTTTCTATTATGGTATAAACCGCCTTGTGTACTTCAGTGGATCACCAGGTTGGCCATAAATCATCACCTAACAATAACATGATCTTGCTAGGGAGTAATGAAGAACTGGTGCAAAATTAACTACATAGCTAATCTGCACTGTACCGCTTAGTGGCTGTAATGTTTTATAGATAAATGGTAGAGATACATTATATCAACATAGAATTGATTTCATTAAAATAATCTGGATCATTGCAATAATGGGATAAGATAGGCACACATGCCTTATGAAATAATCATATTTTAATTGACAACCATTTGTCACAATATGGAATTAATATGGACATGAATGTTACTTTGTTAATTCTTAAAATACATATATAAAAATTGGGCCTTTTGATAAAGAAATTAGAACTGAAACAGATGAAAAACAGATGCAAGATAGATTCTGCACCCAAATATTCAACCATCCACGACTTGAAAATATTACCAATAATAATAATAATCCCAAAAGCAAACCTTGATTTTGCCATTTTAAATAAGGGACACAATTTTACTACACCATTGTATATAATAGGGCTTGAGCATCCATGCATTTTGATATCCATGGGAGGATCTGGAAACAAACACCAGTGGATACTATGGATCCATTGTATTTTTTCCTGGACTTCTTATAGGCCTAATAAGAACAAATCCACTTCTTCCGTTCTACTTTTACTTGAATTCCCTGATGCCTTTGTGATGTTTATGCCACTGAACTGCACCATGCAGTTGAGAAGTACTTGCAAATGAAGGGTGACCATAGTCCACTGGAAGCTCATATGCTTTGTACATAGAACATTTCCCAGGTTCTGGGAGCTGGAAACGCCTTGGGTCAGGAACAGAGTAAATGTCCCTGGGTCAAGCAAACATCAACACAACACAGCATCACAGAAAGTGAGCTGTATCACTGAGGAAGCCACTGAGAATGACCTATGATGACAGAGTTTGATAAAACCTTTGTTGCCTGTGCACAGAGGGCTCCATTAGTATTATACTAGGCCTGTTCCCCATGTGTAGACACATTCTGGTTTATTAAAGTGTTGCCTCTACTTCTCCCCTTCTCTCTTCTTCCTCAAGGGGACCAACATGATTGTCCTGAAGCCTATGGGGCTTCTGGAGTGAAATGCCATCCAACTTCTTCTCTTCATCTTCATCAGCCTCTTCAGGAACCCACTGAGGGATGCAGTCCTGTTCAGAGTTACTCCTAACGTATCCAGGCAAAATTACATGTGGGTCATTCCACTGGGGGACATTTTTGCAAACCCGGCTGGAAATGAGTACCATGCGAGAACTGGCCACCATCTGGGTCTGGCTGCTGGTGCTATGGGTCATGTTAGTGAGGACAGAGCCATAGTGGTAGTTGCCACAAGGTGCTGGCCTCTCCCAGTCAATGGCCAGGTTCCATCTTGACCATGTCTTCTTGATCTCAGCCTGCACCTTGGAAGAAAGAGGAAATGACCCGATAAAAAAGCATGAAAGGATCGGGAGGACAAGTGAAAAAGAATGTTTTCCAAATATTAGCTTAGAATGAAGCATTTCATTAACACATTAACGTTGTAGCTATCTCACTTCTACAATCGAGGTCTTCATGGAAAAGTGAGCCACAGATTTATCAAATGGATTTTTAAAAAAATGGATTTTTTTAAAAAAAACAATACCATCCATTCACCCATCATTTTCTTTCTCAAAGTGACTTACAAAATGGCAGAGAATAAAATAAAATGCATATAGTTGAAACATATAAAAACAAAATTAAAACATTATTAAATCATTGAATTAAAATAGAATAAAAACAGTACAGCACCATAAAAGTCCCCTTTCTGTTGTTAAAATCAGTTTCCAAGGGCTTGCTAGAAAAGAAAGATTTAACTTTCTGCAGAGAGGAAAACAAGAAAAAGCTATTCTAACTTCCCTGTGGACTGAAATCATATACTAATATAATGGAAGAACCACAGGACAGAAAAAAGCTCTTTAGACTAAACATCAGCCAGCACAGCTATCAGAAAGTTTATTCAACTCCTTTTCCTCCACCCTCAAGTCAAGGGGTTTTTTGAAAAAAGAAAAAAAGAAAGAAAATTGATATTTTCTAAATAATATGTTGGTTCCTTCTACTGCGAAAAATCATACACTTTAAAAACAGATATTACACTCTTCCACGACATTTAGTATAAACTACTTTAAGAGTACAAAAATACTATAGGGTTGACCTGTAATCGCTCAAAGTTCTCTCTCAACTTGCAGCTTCCTCAATTAAATCTGAGAAATAACCTTGGGCGTGGAAAGGTAGCAAGTAAACCAGCTGGAGTGATGCAATGGAAATGACAAGTAAATCACAAAAGAAGTACCAACACTCCCTCCTAATGCTCACAAACACTGCATCACTCATATTATCGTTGGTTGAGTAAGATGGTCCTTGGGTTTCCATGAAAAAGCTGTTTTTGCTTAGGTAGGACCAAGGGTGCATTGTTGTTTATTTGTTCAGTCGCTTCTGAACTCCTTGTGACCTCATGGACCAGTACACACCAGAGCTTCCTGTTGGCCTCGCCACCCCTAGCTCCTGAAGTTGAGTCAGTCATTTCAAGGATAACATCTATCCATCTTGGCCTTGGGTGGCCCTTCTTCCTTTTCTCTTCCATTTCCCCCAGCATCATTATCTTCTCCAAGATATCCTGTCTTCTCATTATGTGGCCGAAGTACTTCATCTTTGCCCATAATAGCCTTCCTTCCAGTAAGGCACTCTCAGAATATTCCTCCAAGACAACAATTCAAAGCGTCTATCTTCCTTCGCTCCACCTTCCTTATGGTCCAGCTCTCGCATCCATAGGTGACTATGGGGAATACCATTGCTTTAACTATGTGGACCTTCATTGCCAGTGTGATGTCTCTAATCTTAGCTATTTTATCGAGATTGGTCATTACTCTCCTCCCAAGAAGTAAACATCTTCTGATTTCCTGGCTGCAATCCACATCTGTAGTCATCTTCGCGCCTAAAAATACAAAGTCTGTCACGGCATCCACATTTTCTCCCTCTATTTGCCAGTTATCAATCATTCTTATTGCCATAATTTTGGGTTTTTTATGTTTAGCTGCAACCCAGCTTTTGCGCTTTCTTCCTTCACCTTGATTAGAAGGCTCCTCAGCTCCTCCTTGCTTTCGGCCATCAAAGTGGTATCATCTTCATACCTAAGGTTGTTAATGTGTCTTCCAGCAATTTTAACCCCAGCCTTGCAGTCGTCAAGCCCCGCATATCGTATGATGTCTTCTGCATACAAATGAATAGGTTGGGTGAGAGTATACAACCCTGCCGTACGCCTTTCCCAATCTTGAACCAGTCTGTTGTTCCATTATCAGTTCGTACTGTTGCTACTTGGTCCTTATACAGATTCCTCAGGAAAGAGATAAGGTGATTTGGGATCCCCATACGATCAAGAAGTTCCCAAATTTTATTATGATCCACACAGTCAAACAGTCAATAAAACAGAAATGGCAACTCTCTCTCCATGTATTGCTGGAGTCTTCCTTGCAGGATCTTGAGCATTACCTTACTGGCATGAGAAATAAGGGCCACTGTACGAAAATTTGAGCAGTCTTTAGCATTTCCCTTTTTTGGTATGGGGATATAAGTTGATTTTTTCCAATCTGATGGTCATTCTTGTGTTTTCCATATTTGCTGGCATATGACATGCATCACCTTGACAGCATTCTCTTTCAAGATTTTAAACAGTTCAGCTGGGATCCCGTCATCTCCTGCTGCCTTGTTGTTAGCAATGCTCCTTAAGGCCCATTCAACCTCACTGTCTGGTTCCAATTCTCTCACCACACTTTCAAAGCTATTGTCAATATTATTATCCTTCCTGTAGAGATCTTCTGTATATTCCCGCCACCTTCTCTTGATCTCTTTTGCTTCTGAGGTCTTTGTCATCTTTGTTTTTGATCATGCCAATTTTTGCCTGATATTTCCCTCTGATGTTTCTAATTTTCTGGAAGAGGTCTCTTGTCCTTCCTATTCTGCTGTCGTCTTCCGCTTTCTTGCATTGCTTGTTTAAAAATAGTTCCTTATTTCTTCTGGCTAACCTCTGGAATTGTGCATTTAATTGGGGCATATCTCCCCTATCACTATTTCCTTTTGCTTTCCTTCTTTCTTTGGCTACTTCCAGAGTGCATTTCTCTGCAAGAAAGATATTTGCACTCGATGGAAGCATCTCACAGGACAATTTTTTAATAGAAGTAGCTTTTCCAAGCTCAGTGCTTAATTTCTTGTGTGTCAGCTATTACTAATCAAATACACTACACATACTGCAACAACATTGGGCTTGATCCATGCTCAGAGTAGATCCAATGAAATCAAAAGTCTTTTTCATACTACACAACTGTAGCACTTTGATTTTACTTAACTCCAGGAATTTCTACTTTGGAGGGGAACTAGAGTTCTGTGGCAGAGAAATCCAAGTACCATGTGAAACCACAAATCTTAATATTGCACAAGATTCTAGCTCAATCAAAGTGCTCTAATTCTGTAGTGTGGATGACATACAATCATTCCTGTTTTGCATCTAGGAAAATTGATATTTGTCCCAGTTCATATCATCCTCCACGTCTCAGTTCAATGTCTCTGCATGGCAGGGGTTGGACTAGATGGCCCTTGTAGTGTCATCCAACTCTATGATATAGCTTACCTCTCCATTGCAGTAACAATAGATGATGGAGACAAAGAAACCCTGCATAAGAAAAGAAAAGATAATTACAAAGAGAATAAAAAATCAGTAATTTCATTATCTTCACCTTGAATCATTAATTTTACACTGGTTTTTAATTACTTAAAGAGCCCTGAGGTGGTTCAGCTATCAAAGCAGATGTGTATAACAGAAAATTTAATATCAAAACAAAAATAATATGGAAAGAAAAGGAATTTCCACACCAGAAAAAGAAGAGCATTTCAAAATGTTTCAGTAACTTTATATTCAAAACGAACAGTATGCAGATCTGAAATAGAATAATCATGTCACATAAGCCTTCCATAATCAAACCAGAACATTTTGAACCTTTGAAGACCATCTGAAGGCTTCTTCCAAAATGCATGCAAAGATAACTTTTTTCAACAGCCTCCACATTTTTTCTGTTTTCTACTTTGGTGGGAAAACATATACTTTGCTTTTTCAACATGCTTCAAATAGCCGGTGAGACAAGCTAATCTGCTTTCTCCTTATGTCTCTGCTCTATTGTTCAAACGTATTTAGTAAGGGATTCTGGAGGCAGCTGTATTCATCTTGCCTGTTAGATACAGGCACATACTGCTAAGATTGCGGAGATTAGAATCCCATTCTCTCTCAACTCAAGCTCTATTTATTGCACTGTTTATTTTGGACATGCTTATACAATCCACTACCGTGTGTCTTCAGCTCAATGCCAACATTGCTTTAAAAATACTCTAGTTACACAGGTGATGAGGAGGAAAGGGGGAATTTAAAAAGACTCAAATGCTTTGGTGGCATATATCTATATTGTCCCTGTGTGACAGCAAGAGGTCTTTCTCTATTCTGTTTACATAAATGAACAACATAACTCATAATAACAGTGTAATACTATAAGTCACCATACCTGGAATGAGTTGAAGAAGAGTTCGCAGTGCATACGGATCTCCCAACCCAACCCAGTAAATGTGTGAGGCAGGCATACAAAGACAATGTAGTGCACACCAAAGACGAGGATCAGAATCAGTGTGGATTTTGCTAGTTTCCTGGAAAAGATGTGAGAGTAATTATGATCCTTTAAGTGTTCCATGCGAAACTGGAGACTGAATTGATGTAGATTACACTCCCACACACACTAAGGCTGTTTGAGTTACAGCAGAACATAAACAGCCTAACTCTACACAGACCTGCAGGTAAAAGATGCATCCAGACAAGGTTTCCCATTGTCCAATATTCTGTCTCAAACACAAAATCTGACAGCATCTGACACTCAGTCCCTGACCTCAAAGTGGTCATTTTTTCATCAAAGGAACTTCAAAGACAGATGTCAAAGGCAAGTAGATGGACAAGAATTCACCTAAAGTTTCAGCTCTTATCTCTTGTGGCTTGAACAAAGGCGTGTTTTAACTAATCACTCAACAATGCAAATATGTCTGTGTTCCTACCTAACAACAGTTTTGTTAATGGTGTTTATTAAGGTCATTCTCACCGTCTACTTTTTTTGCATATGAATTTCACCTACCCCTACTGTTTACTATTCAGGACCTCTACCTCTTCTCCAGTCGAATGATTAACAGAGCCCTGTGATAACACTGGCATAACATAATATTATTATCCTTTTTTAAAAACCTTCTTCTGTCTTTTTGTCTTAGCACTAAGAATCTCAGCTTCAGAAGAAAGTAAAGACAAACCCTCTCTGAAAAAAGCTTTCCAAGAAAATGCCATGATAGGTTCATCTTAGTGTTATTAATTGATTTTGTGTGAAAAGCATTGCATAAATAAATTTAAAACTGATTAAAAAATAGAAGGAGCACAAGCGGCTAAAGAATTTTTGACAAAAAACAGGCAACAGCGTCCTCATTGTCTGTAGCCTTAAACAATTCTTCCTCTGTGCATAAGACAGGGCATAGTGGGTAATCATGTGTTGTTTGTTCCACTCCACAGTCGCAGAAGGTGGAGGATGCTTCTAGGTAGTGCCATGTTGCCAGGTTATCTGTTGGATTTGCCCACTCCACTTCTGAGTCTGTTCAAACCAAGTTGCCCATTCTTGGTTTGCCCCTGGATGCAGACCCTTGTGGAGGGACATCCCATTGGGATTTCTTGGTTTAGCTGCCCAGAGGTATACTCTTGCTGGTGCTGGAGTAACTTTAAGTGGAAGAGTGGTAGTTCTCATGAAGCTTTTCCTTGATTTGAGTCTACTGGGAAGAGGCCAATAGCCATGTAGTGGGTGGCTTTCACAGTGTTCAACTTTATTTCCCTCCCAACTTCCTGTCGCACATCCGGGGGGGGGGGGGATGCCCGCTAGCTTGTAGAGTTTATCAACAGGTGTAGGTTTGAGACATCCTGTGATTATTCTGCATGTTTTGTTCAGTGCTATGTTCACCTGCTTCGCATGGGCAGACTTATGCCAAACAGGCCAGGCACACTCAGCAGTTGAGTAAGACAAGGCCAGGGTTGATGTTCTTATTAATTTTAGGTCTACACCCCATGCGCTGCCAGTACGTTTCTGTAGGATGTTATTGCATGCAGCTACTTTTTGCTTGGTGTTCATGCAGTGTTTCCTAAATGTTAGTGTTCAATCTAAGGTAACACTGACATATTTAGGATAGGAACAGTGTTCCAGCTCTTGGCTTTCCCAGGTAACTTTCAATTTCCTGTTGGCTTCACAATTCCATAGGTCGAAAGCACACATTTTTGTCTTGGCAAGGTTAGGCTTCAAGTGGTTATCTTTGTAGTAGCTGAAGAAATCTTTCAAGGCATTAGTAAGATGGTTTTCGACTGTTTCAAAGTCTTTTAGTTGTGTTGTTAGACCAAGGTCATCAGCATATATAAAGCTCTTTGTATATGACAAAGAAAGAACTTCCTCAAAGACTTAGTAAATACAGTCCGGCAACTTCTGGGCAACGTTTCTTGTAAACAGCTAATCTTACCAAACCCAAAAGCATTGCTTTTAAACATTTAATCTTAGTGTTGTCATAAGCTGAAAACAACTTGAAGTTCCACAAGAACAACAAACGATAAACAATAAACTTTAAAGCTTTTGTTAATCCGCTTTGGGAAGATGAAGCAGACAATGGCACATCATCACAACTGTGAACAGCTGTTACTTTTAGTATGATGGATTAGTAACAGAATAAAATTAGATAACTGTTGTTCAGGGAAGACCCATGGCATAATTGCTACAAACCTTCATTGCAGGCAAAAAGATCACAAGTACAATTCCATGGAGGTGTTGGGAAGAATTGCTTCTTGAAATCCACTGTACTAGATGGAGCAATGCTTAAGATACCACACTAGAACCTGGATTCATCCACTGAAGTAGAAGAGAGCATAATGGACCTTCACCTTTGAGAACTATGGGATTCACAATCATAAAGAGTTGCAATGGCTGCCAGCTTGGATGTCTTGAAAAGACAATTAAGGACATTGTTGTAGGATAGGGCTACCAACGAGGATGTCTCTATATCAGAGCCAGTATGTGGAGGAAAACAAGCTGGAAAACATCTGTAACACCCATGGTTTCCTGTTTATAATCTGTTGGTGTTGTGGAAATGGAATGCTGGACTAGAGAGGCCTTTTGTCATATCCGTCATGATTCTTATATTCTTAAAACGGCTTCCTATGGCAGGTAACTGCAAGGATGGACTGGTTGGCTCGTTTTCACCTATTAGAAGTTTTTATATTTCCTCCCTTTCTTCCACTTCTACTTTTCTTTGCTAATCACACTCTGTATTCAAGAAGACATCTTAAATAACACATTTCCAGAATCAGTAAGAGATAATTGCCTTGTGATCTGGAAATACTACTTCTGCCTAACTCTCTGATCCAAACAAGGAATAGTTTGATCACAATTGGATCTTTCTCCACTGTATCAAACTCAGGGGCTGCACATCAATGGCTCAGACTAGAAAGAGACCTCAAGTCATGTTCTATGGAGTTCTGTCCTGGGCCCGGTAATTTGCAACATATTTTTCATATATGAGTGGTATACAAATGTCTTAGATCCTGTGTTTACCTCTCCGAACGTATTCTCCCCTACGAACCATCAAGATTATTAAGATCATCTGGAGAGGCCCTGCTCTCGGTCCCACCAGCCTCGCAAGCGCGCCTGGTGGGGACGAGGGACAGGGCCTTCTCTGTGGTGGCCCCGCGACTCTGGAACTCTCTCCCTCTGGAGGCCAGAACCGCCCTATCCATCCTAACATTTAGGAAACAGGTGAAGACGTGGCTGTGGAGTCAGGCCTTCGATGAATGAGACAACACCATAGGACCCTGGATGGAAGTTGATGTAGATCCATTTTAATAGGACGACTGACCACTGTAGTTTTATATATAGTGATTTTAAAGTTGTTTTTGTAATTGTGATATATGATATTTTAATGAGTGTATATGTTTTTTATGGCTGGAAACCGGGCTGAGTCCCTCAATGAGGTTGAGAAGCTCGGTATAGAAAACTGTGAAATAAGTAATAAATAAATAAGGCCTCATCTACACTGCCATATAAAATCCAGATTATCTGCTTTGAACTGGATTATATGGCAGTGTAAATTTATATAATCCAGCTCAAAGGAGATAATGTGGATCATCTGCTTTGATAATCTGGATTATATGGCAGTGTAGAAGGGGCCTAAGGGATGTATGTGGCTATTTGCATCCTATCCTCCTTCCCATGATTCTTTGATAGTTCTGTGTCTCATTGAAAATATTATTATTCATTGAGTTGGTCCACAAATTGCCTTGATCACATCTCATTTTGCAGACATGATTTTCTATGAGCTAACACACAGCTCAAGTTCAAAAATACACCTCACGTCTTCACTTCCCACAAAGACAGGGGAAAAAATAAATGAAGCTTCAATTTTGATTTTCCCAATTCTCAGTTTATAACTACCTATGTTGTTATGTCTAAGCCACAAATGATAACTTGAATAAAGCTCAGTTAATTGTCTAAAAAGCCTATTTTAGACTATGAACCTGTCAAATAATCTCCCAGTTTATAGATAATAGCTAGCCACTAATCGGGAAAGTGAGATTGAATCAGGGTTTATTAATCCTCTTGGTAATGTGAGACCCAGGCTTTGCTTGAGCTTGCTGAAATTTGTTTAGGTAAATCATAGTAAAATATTATGTGCAACCAGTCCATTAATTCATTCAGTAACCTCTACACATTTTACAGAAATCCAACATTTCAAGAGACCTAACTGTAGTACTCCCAAACCACACATCAATGTGTCTGACTTGCGTGACAAACAAAAAGTTGGATGTCCTGTGACAGCAACCACCGAGTTTCATAAGCAAAAGGTTGACAGATTCAGGACAATCGTCATATCACTCAGAGAGAAATTTCAAGCATAATCGGCATGTCACAAGAACGTGTGGGTCACATTATTGCTTTGCTCGGCTATCGAAAGATCTGTGCACAATGGGTTGCGGAAACAGAGTGTCGACTTCTTCCATGACAGCTTCAGAAAACTTGTTCACCATTGGCAGAAATGTATCTAATTGTCTGGTGACTATGTCGAAAAGTGAATAGTGGTTGTTAAAGAGCACATTCCAAAGATTATTTCTTTGTTTGATTTATTAAAATATTCTCATACAAACCCAAGTAACGAAGGTGGAGGCATTACTTTTCATTCAACCCTCGTACAGTTGCTCACACAATGGACTATCACAACAGCAGAAAACACCAACTGGATTCCAGCGCTCATAGTTTTCAACTCCATTAAAATCTGAAATAAAGGCCAGCATGCACTGATGGAATTTCTAAGCCACATTTGAAAGTCATTACATCAAACACAGAGAAGATTTAAAACTATCATCATGGTTGTCTCAAAATCACAGTTCTTCAGGAATATGTTCCTAAATGGAAATGGAAATCGTGAGATCACTAAGAATATACACATAATGAAAAGTAATGGTATCTCTGTTGAATTAGAAAGGCATTCATTTTGTTTTACTATTTATCTGCAGATATTGAGAGGTAATGCTGTATTTGCAAAATTGTTTAGTTATTTGGGGACCAGAGAAAACACATGTAAAATTAGCAAATTTACTTACTTATATTGCTTCCTTGAGTCATATCCAACAGCATTTGTCTCCCAGATTTTTGTTGCCAAAACCCGCACAGTATTCAGGAACAGGACAAAGTTTAACTGCAAAACAATTCAGAGATTTGTATTATCCCACAATCCTTTAGAGATATTGACGCAAGTCAAAAGTTTTGCCTATTTCATTCTTCTGTAAGTAGAACCTAGTGAGGATAAATTACAGCTTTGAAGCAGAAACTAATTTTCCATACTGTCTTTCTCTGTGTTTATGAAAGATGTTAGCTGAGTCTGCCCAACCAGTAGTCATGCCAAATGAGAGACTCTGATATTTGCAGTCAAAAAAGTAACTTTCCTGCACTCAGTATATAGCAAATTGAAGAAAAGTTGGGTTTTGGTTCCACTGAATATAGGACGAAATTAGAAAATTAGGAAACCTTTGTTTTAATTACATAACAACAACAACAACAACAACAACAACAACAACAACAACACTTTTAATTACACATTTTCCTCATCGATGTATCAAACAATAGTGCAGTTTTAATCCAATAACTTATCACCGTCTGCTACAGGAGGTCATTTGTGTAGATGTTGAACATGGATGGAGCAGGCATGCTCCCCTGAGGCAAGCCGTTCTTCTGTTTCCGCCATCTACTTCTCTGGCCCTGGAAGTCAACTAAAAAGCTCCTGTTTTGTAACATGTTCAACATCTACACAAATGACCAGCCACTGCCAGAAAGGACAGAGAGTTTCATCTATGCAGATGATCGTGCCATTACTGCTCAAGCGGGAGCTTTGAGATGGTTGAACAGAAGCTCTCCAAAGCTCTAGGTGCCCTTACTGACTACTACAGGGAAAACCAGCTGATCCCTAATCCATCTAAAACACAGGCATGTGCTTTTCACCTTAAGAACAGACAAGCATCCCGAGCTCTGAGGATTACCTGGGAAGGAATCCCACTGGAGCATTGCAGCGCACCCAAATACCTGGGAGTCACTCTGGACCATGCTCTGACCTACAAGAAGCACTGCCTGAATATCAAGCAAAAAGTGGGTGCTAGAAACAATATCATACGAAAGCTGACTGGCACAACCTGGGGATCACAACCAGACACAGTGAAGACATCTGCCCTTGCGCTATGCTACTCTGCTGCTGAGTATGCATGCCCGGTGTGGAACACATCTCACCACACTAAAACAGTAGATGTGGCTCTTAATGAGACATGCCGCATTATGACGGGGTGTCTGTGCTCTACACCACTGGAGAAATTACACTGTTTAGCCGGTATTGCACCACCTGACATCCGCCAGGAAGTAGCAGCCAATAGTGAAAAGACCAAGGCAGTGACATCTCCAGCTCATCCCTTATTTGGGTATCAGCCAGCACGTCAATGACTTAAATCAAGAAATAGTTCTCTAAGATCTACAGAGACACTCGCTGGAACATCTCTGCAAGCAAGAGTCCAAAAGTGGCAGGCTCAAATCCAGAACCTCAACCAATGGCTGATACCAAATGAGAGACTCCCCCCTGGGCACACAGAAGACTGGGCGACGTGGAAGGTGCTGAACAGACTGCGCTCCGGCACCACGAGATGCAGAGCCAACCTTAAGAAATGGGGCTACAAAGTGGAGTCCACGACATGCGAGTGTGGAGAAGAGCAAACCACTGACCACCTGCTGCAATGCAACCTGAGCCCTGCCACATGCACAATGGAGGATCTTCTTGCAGCAACACCAGAGGCACTCCAAGTGGCCAGATACTGGTCAAAGGACATTTAATCAACTACCAAGCTTGCAAATTTTGTGTTTTGTCTGTTTGTTTGTTTTTGTTCTGTTAGAAATGTAATACAATTATCTGGTTGCCCCTGACATGATAAATAAAATAAACTCACAGCAGGAGAGAGGAATTGACCCCTTTCCAATGATCAGTCACAAAAATGTCCTTTGCCCACATTCCAAACTGTAACTGAACATACCAGCAAGAAAAAAAGTCTTCGGGAGCACTAAACCAAGGGAAATAAATGTCCCAATTGGACTCAACACTACTCACCCATAATTTGAAAGTCAAATTAATCTCCACTTTCCCGACTTTATAGATGAATTATACACAAATGAAAACATGGCTGTTGTTTTCATTTAAATATAATTAGATCATTAAGCAGAACTAGAATGAGTCTCAATTTTTCATTTATTTATTTATTTAAAACATTTCTATTCCGCCCTTATCACCCCGAAGGAGACAACATATAAACGGCAAACATTCAGTGCCGAGACATAACTAGACTATACACATACATAAACATTAAAATCACTTATCTTGACGTTTAAATCCTCTGTTTACAACTGTTTCAAAATCTATATTGAATCTCGCTGGCATAATAAGAATGCCTATCGCTGCCTCATTGCACAGTTCCAAAGGCTCGGTCCCACAGCCAAGTTTTTATCATCCTTCCAAAGGACAGGAGGGAGGGGGCTGATCTAATCTCATAATTACATAAATATAATGTAGTTTTTTAAAAACTACAAGAGCTAGCTACTTGAATTTTCTATCCAATGACACAAGATAACAGAGGATAGTTTCCCCCAACTTTCAGAAATACTCATACTTTACTGATTTTAGGGATTTTTAAATTTTTTTTTGATAAAAACTGTTTAGGGAGGGACAAATCTCTCGCTCCTCTCCTGATTGGTCCTTTCTCGTTCTGATGCATACTGGGAAATGTAGTTTAGGGCAGAGCCTTTTGAATTTTTTGCATTGGCCCCCTACCCAAATGTAAAGGCAACATGGCAGCTGCTCTCCGTCCTCCCTCCTCTGTCAGCCCTGATTGGCTGAGAGGCATGCCAACAGGTTTGGCTTCACCTCTCAGCGGGACCCGAGTGCCCTGTGAATATTAACTGCATCACAGGCTTTTCTGAATAAATCAAAACTTAAGAATCAAAGCCACCAAAAGGTACAATTTCTTAATGTTTTCCACACACCGCACAGGCGCATCGGAATATGCATCATAAGTGTGAAACATATGAAATAGATCAGAGTTATGGCGAGATCTGATTTTTTGCACACTTCTAGTAGTCAGATGGTTATAGACCTAGGATTGACAGTTTCACTTGGGGCTGTCAAGTGAGCCCAAAAACCTGGACTCACTTGAAATGGACCATTGGCTGTCCTTACAATGCACAGCCTCACAACTTCAAAGCCTGGCTGCTTCCTGCCTCAGGGAATCCTTTGTTGGAAGGTAATTAGCTAGCCCTGATTGTTTCTTGTCTGGAATACCCAACAAAGGATTCTCCCAGACAGGAAGCAGACAGGCTTTGAAGCTGTAAGTCTATTCAATGCTAATCAAGGTCATCAACTGCAACATTCACATTTGCCTCAAACACACAATAGTTCTTTTCCCATCCTGGACATTCCACAGATATATAAACCCTACTTGCCTCACTTCCAATAGACCTCACAATTTCTCAGGATGCCTGAGAACATCAGGAGAGAATGCTTCTGGAACATGGCCATACAGCCCGGAAAACTCACAACAACCCAATTAAACATAGTTTGTGGCAGCCACAAAAACAAAGTTTCTGGAGGGTAACAACTATTTTCAAAATAAGTACCACACAATTAAACAGGAAATAATATTTTCAAACCAGGAACAGATTATTTTTTTTTCAAATTGTGTTACATAGTGTAATCTGCCTCTCCACACTCTTCACAGAAGAATTTGTGGCGGGTGGCTTTAAGGACTCATTCTTTCATTAATGGAGAAATGTGGCTTCAAAACATTTTACAAATATGATCATTTTTTTCTATTCTAAACATTGATGGGATCTGCAAAGTAATGCCGAAGATTTCCTAGAAACTCAAAAGGAAGAAAAGCAGTGCAAATAACTTTGGTATTTGTCACAGAGCAGGTGCTTTTTTGCGTTCAGACATCAAAAAGCAGTCAAACAGCAGCAGCTCTTTCTTGAGCCTGAAATGAAAATTGCTATCTCTGGTTCTTCAAAGAACAACGAAAGAAAATGAGAAAAATAAGGGCTATCTTCCCATTCCTTCCCAGAAGATGCAGCCTTCTGCAAGCAGGAAGTTGGAGACATATGTAGAAATGGAAGTACTATATGATTGCAAGACTCTAGGCCCCTCTGCATAAAAAGGGGAGGAACAGCAGGTTTTGCTTCCATCTCCAAGAACTTACAAACATGCAGGCATGTCATTGTTTGCTAATTTTGTCCTGAAACAAAATAACAAACAATTTCAGCGATTTTTTTCTCACTCCAAAAAAACATCTTCCAAAAATGTGCAGTTTTCGAAGACAAGTCCTTAGGCGATCCCTCGTTGTCCGAGTAGGATAGTCTTCCAAGATCAGTGTACTGGTGGGTCCGCAGATGACTGTGGAGCCCTATTCTTGATCTGCATCTTCTCCCGCAGTGAGGGCATTGGTTTCCAGGTGGAAGGCGGTTTCGGTCAGAGTTGGCTTGACATGCCTTCCTCTTGGCACGCTTCTCCCTTTCGCCCTCCATTCATGCCTCTTCAAATTCTGCAGCACTGCTGGTGACAGCTGACCTCCAGCTGGAGTGCTCAAGGGCCAGGGCTTCCCAGTTTTCAGTGTGTATGCCAGAGTTTTTGAGGTTGGCTTTGAGCACATCTTTCAATCTCTTTTCCTGCCCACCAACATTCCATTTTCCGTTCTTGAGTTCGGAGTAGAGCAACTGCTTTGGGAGACGGTGGTCGGGCATCCGGACAACGTGGCCGGTCCAGCGGAGTTGATGGCGAAGACAATAATAATAATTAATAAAACTTTATTTGTACCCCGCTACCATCTCCCCAAGGGACTTGGTGTGGCTTACATGAGGCCGAGCCCACAATACATCAGCAACAACAACAACAGTAATACAAAACAATAAAATAAAACTCATAAACAGAAAATAAGCAGTAAACATCAACAATAACACAACAATGTTTAAAAACCTATGACTGGGCCAAATGTAATAGTTAAAATGACAAGAACTTGAAAGATAACCATCCCCCTCATGCTGTCTTTAAGGAATGATATCCAAAACACAAAAGCAGAACATTGGGCTTCTCATATGCCTTTTCTTATCAGCTGTCGCAGGATCTGCAATACTGGAATGCCAAGATCCTTTTATTCTGTCTTAGCCAAGAAGTAACACTGCAGAACAGGAATGGCTTTGCTTACTATTGTGGTTTATTTGTGTGATTTTCACTATTTCTATGTTACAGCCTTCAGCTATGAATGAAATTATAGGGCTGTATCCAAATTTAGCATACGTATGAGTAAATTCAATAAAATCAATGGGACTTGAGATAATTATGGCTGACACAAGTTTCAATCATCTGAATAGGTCTACTCTGAGTATAACAAAACAAATTTTAATAGACCGGATTAAAAATTATACGAATGAATAATCCTACCCCAATAGCTACTAAAACTGGAGCTTGGTAAATCCACTTTATGTCTCCAGCGCTGAGCTCCCAGCATCTGTGAAATCAATAACATTTTTGCATAAACAAATAGAGCAGCAATAAAACAATTATGCAGTATATCCATTCGACGGTTGTGTTAGGTCAGATTCATTTCGAAGGGGTGAACAGAATAACCATTTCAGGCTTTTAACAAGTCTCCAAAGAGCCTTACCTTTAACAAGTTAATGCAGGTTTTGGGAGCAGACCAAATGAATAATACATACAACACAATTTACCATCTTCATTGTCATTCCAGGTTGATAATTCAAGAGGCAACGATTTGGAATTTGCAGAGTCAGTTATCATATTCAACAAAATATCGAGGAAAACCATTCTCCTCTATATCCACCCCATGGAAGAAGATGTAAACAAAACAGTAAAATGGAAAATGAGATGAAGAGGAAATTGGTAGGCATAACTTCACCACTTCCTTCCATTGAACTTGCATCTGGAAGCTCACTACACACAATGGTTGTTAGTAACTTACAAATGTTAGTCCAACTTACTCTATTTTTGTTGTTGTTCTTGCAAAAAGTGAAATTCTTTCCTGACCTTGTTAAGTTACCAAAATTCTAGTAGTACTCACGTTTCACCTGCTTCAATCCATGGCCATTGCCATTAAATTGCTATAGAGGAGGGCTATAGCAACTAAAAGGTTACTCCAATAGGGAGGATGTAGCGCAGTGCCATTTACAGAACTTCCACTATCTCTACCTCGAGGGGGACTCAAGGCGGTTTACAATCGCATCTACAATATCATCTTAAAACATAAGTTAAAAATTAAGACATTGTACACATAATTAAAATACATTTCAATGAATCACACCATCCAGAGTTAAGAGTCTAAGGTCAAATTGCACATTTTCCATAATAACATTCCTGCACTGCTCTATTTTTCAAATTTCTACTCCCAGAGCCAGGCTTTGACTCTCTTTCTACACACTAGGAGGGAGGGGCTGCTCTGATATCACTAGGGAGGGAGTTCCACAACCGAGGAGCCACCACTGAGAAGACCCTGTCTCTCATCCCCACCAGTCACGCTTACATGGATGATGGGACCAAGAGCACACCCCCCCCCCCCCAGAAGATCTTAATCTCTGAGATGGTTCATAGGGGGAGATACATTTGGACAGTTAGGCCATAAAACCATAAAAAGAGTTGAGACAAGGAAACCAAAGTCATTATATAGCTTTGGGGTGGGGGGGATGAGAGAACACGGAATACATAAATAATTTGTTGTTGCTCTGTGCCTTCAAATTGTTTCCAAAGTGTCCAATATATCTAGGCATTTTTCTTTTTTTGCAAGATTTGTTCAGAAGTTTGATTTTGCCTTCCTCTGCGATTGAGAGAATATAATTTTCCCAGCTGGGTTTTCATGGCCATGCAGGCATTCAATTGCTATTTCCAGAGTCATGGTCCAATGCTGAAACCACTGCACCACACAGGACAAGGCTAAACCATACCATGCCTTAAATATTGTATTCATCATTCTACAAGAAATTGTTCTATAGTACATTTTTTTCAGGGTTTTTCGTGGAAAAGAAATATTTTACCTTCCCCTTCCCTGGATTTTACATCTCTAGGTGTGCTGAATCTTCAGAAGCTAGGTAATGCAAAAATAACCCTAAGAAAACTGAGGCCCATTCCTCCAGATAGGTTTTAGGAGCTATGTGCCGTCACACCTGGGGGCTATAACTCTTAGTGAAAGAGGCATGGACGTGACATATTTCCCCCAGGGGATTGCTTCTTGCCCTCCTTTGGGAAACTAGAACTCTCAAAGACCCAAACACTGTAGATAACTCAAAATAAGATTTATTGTTCACAAAGAGTTATCTCTTTAGGGCAATCAGCTGGAAGTTTCAAAGGGGTGAAGGAAAATATACATCATATATATGTATACATCAGTCTCTGTTTGTCTTGGGACCAAACAGTTTGCAGCTGAGAAGCCTTTCCAAGTTTCCTCTTTCCTCAATGGCTGTGAATATCAGAATAATCACAACCCCAATTCCAATGGCCTATATCTGAAGGGATAAGGCCTTCCTCTGGTGCCAAAAGAACTGGTTTGAAGGCGCTTGAGACTTCCCAATGTTGTTCAGGTTGATCTGAACATGAAGCATAAGTCTCAAAGGTAAGAACCTCAGAATTGGTGCTGAGAGGTAACATAATCAGGGGCTTTTAGAGCCAAGTCTCTTACTCACATCCATCTGGTAGAAAATCTGATGGTGGAATGAAAAAGGGAAGCACTCCCCTCCTCCAGGAAGAGGTGGAGCTAAACAACTGAGCTGAGAAAGCAATTCAACTGGTGCAAACAACATTGATTGACAGCTATAAATAACCAATCAATCTAACTATACATAGGCAGGGTAAAAAAGCAGGATTAAGCATGATACAACAGTTTAAATCTTGCAACTAACAGTTCTACACATAGGTGGCGACACTCGTGCCATCACAAGCTAAGTTATGCTGTGTAGCATGGAATCTATCGCCTACTTTGTTTAGACCAGGGCTTTTTCCACTTGTGACTCCTTTCTGCCTAAAACAATTTTTTTATCATCTAGATATGTAGGTATATAAAATCAACTCTTAAAAAGAGCATTTGCAAGTCTTGCTGAACAGACTGATTTTCCTTTTTATAAAGCATTTTATGCAGAGTCTATTGTATAAACACTGCACGTTGTTGCTAACAGATATGCATAAATGTCTAGGTGACATTCAGAAATGCTTTACCATTGCCAAATTTTCTGCAACCCACAACATTGAGCTAAGGGGTCACCATTTGGGGTCAGGGACCTCAGAGAAGTTGTGATTTAAACAACACATCATTTGACTAGGCTGCTTTGGAAGTCATAGGCCAAACAAGTAAATCCTCCAGCATTTGGTTTTTAGCTGTAACACTCAATTGTTTAATGCTCCTTCTACATAAAGATATTAAGGACCTCATCACACAACACTGATAAAACGTAAGAGTAGTGGTTTGGTCCTGCTTTTTGTCTCAGCATTGTCACATGATGTACTCTTAATGTTATGCTGTATATTCATTGGGAACATGAATCTTTTCTCATGCTAAAAATAATAAATTTTTGGCCCCCTTTCCTGCTATGATTCAGTAACCAGTTTAAATATGGATGTCTCATTCTACTTCACTGTTCTTTCCATGGGAATTTCCAAGGAAATCTTTAGATTACTTATGATGCTTAGGTGGGGAGAACAAAATGTATGAAGAGAATAGCTGTGTTTTCTTTGGTTTAAGCTTTTAAAACTCATTTTGAAGGAGGCATAAACCTAATAAATATTTTAAAAAATTAAAAGCTTTAACCAAAATGTTAGTATAGAGGTCATACAAAGTTCAAGGTTTTGGCTTTTTGAAAAGTCGCTATATTAACGAGCTTACATAGGAAGTTGGTTTGTGGTTAAGCGCAAAGTCTGCAGGTGCGAAAAGGTACTTTCCATCAAGAGGCTGATGGGACAGGAAGAGTAAAGGTCAAAGTACTTTCCATGACAAAAATATTCTTGTTTACCTGAGGGTATATAAAAGTTTGCAAAAACAAAGAAGGGCACGGCAATCTCTGGGAGCACTTGCAGAAGTGCTGTCTGTTTGCCTCATGCTGATCAGCTTGAATAAACGGTGTCTTACCTGAACCTATTGGACTCTGTGGACTTCTTCGAAAAGGGACCCCACACCCTAAACCTGTGTTCCCTTACAATTTCAAAAGGTTTTCCTATTTATAATATAAATGTGTTGTCAAAGGCTTTAATGGCCGGAATCACTGGGTTGCTGTGAGTTTTCCGGCCTGTATGGCCATGTTCCAGAATATAAATGTTTTTTCTGTGACACTGCAATGAGACTTATTAAGCATTTAAAGGCACTATTCAGGTATTTAACTGCATCGGAAGTTTTCTGTACACCTTTCCTAGAGTACTACACACCATGGTGTTACCAGCAGTGTTGCATTCTTTTAAAAAAAATTATAAGCCAATGTTGTAATAACACTCTAATGTTATGTTGTATTAATTTTATTATGGCTTAATGATTATAAATGGTTTTTGAAAGGAAAACCTGAAACAACAGAGTAATTATTATAAATGGTTTTTTCACAGGAGAAAGATTCAAAATGTTGGTAATTCATGTGGTATGACAGTGAATTATAATAAGGATCTGAGGCACGTGCCATTTCTTTGTTCAGGGCCTATTTTGGTTTGCACAGCACAGTTCTTCTTTTATTTCTGAATAGGAAAGAACTTTTTTCCAACTTTTAAAATCTTTTTAGGACAAAAACAGATCAATAAACAAATGGCAGTCAAAACTAGATGGCTTGATGCTGTGTATAGAAAAAGAGTTGTTTTTGTTGTTCTTGCTGACACTGTGGGAGGATCTGGAAATTTTACAGGATCAATTTCACAATGAAAGGCAGACTTTCTCCAAGTGCCCAGTGGTGTGGAAAAGCAACAACCTCCAGGGAAAGCTGGATTCAGGTTCAATCCCATAAAGTGTCTGTTAGAAAAGCCTGGATGAACAGACTAATTTAAAGCATGACTGTGTGCTTTTGCTTCTTTTAGGGCTTGGGCAATTATTTGAAGCATTTCTATCTCAATCATGAAGAATCCCAACCTGAGATGAGCATGCCCTTTTTAGTTTGCTACTAATAAAACTGTGGCTTGCACCCACTTCCCTACTCATTTGTAACTGAACATTGCAGAATTGAGTTAATAATAATAATAATAATAATAATAATAATAATAATAATAATTTTTGTTGTATCAGGAGCGACCTGAGAAACTGCAAGTCACTTCTGGTGTGAGAGAATTGGCCGTCTGCAAGGACGTTGCCCAGGGGACGCCCGGATGATTTTTGATGTTTTATCATCCTTGTGGGAGGCTTCTCTCATGTCCCCGCATAATAATAATGAGCCAAATTGACAAAGAAAAAACATGGCTGTGGCTCACAAATGGAACTTTGAAAAAGGAGATGGAGGGCCTGATTCTGGCAGCCCAAGAACAAGCCATTAGAACAAATGCCATCAAAGCCAGAATTGAAAAGTCGACAACAGATCCCAAATGTAGACTCTGCGAAGAAGCAGATAGATCACATTTTCAGCTGCTGCAAGAAGATTGTGCAGACAGACTACAAGCAGAGGCATAACACCGTTGCTCAGATGATTCATTGTACCACAAATACCATCTGCCTGCAACAAAGAACTGGTGGGATCATAAGCTGAAAAGGGTTACAGAAAAATGGACATGTCACCCTCCTTTGGGACTTCTGGATTCAGACAGACAGACAGAATTTTGGAGTACAATACTACTGACCTCACGAGCATGTTAAAAAAACAAAGTATGGATCGTCGGTGTTGCAATCCCAGGCGACAGCAGGATTGAAGAGAAACAACTGGAAAAACTGACACCATATAAGGATTTAAAGATCAAACTGCAAAGACTCTGGCACAAGCCAGTAAAAGTGTTCCCAATGGTGATCAGTACACTGGATGCAGTGCCTAAAGACCTTGGCCTGCACTTAAACACAATTGGCAAAGACAAAATTACCATCTGCCAGCTGCAGAAGGCCACCTTACTGGGATCTGCACACATTATTTGCCGATACATCACACAGTCCTTAGAAAGTGTCCGACATGTGATCCAATACAACAGCCAGCAGAGTGATCTTGTCTGCTGTGGACTCATCTTGTTGTGTTTCAAATAATAATAATAATAATAAATAAATAAATAAATAAATAAATAATAATAATAATAATATTATAATAATTTATTTTTATGCCCACCTCCATCTCCCCGAAGGGACTTGGGGTAGCTTACATGGGGCCAAGCCCAATCAACACAGTTAAAACATAACACATTAAAATGCATAGCATGAATCTAAAACAAAATAAAAACAACAACATTATAACAATATATAAAACAAGCATCACAACCAACAACCAAGAGCATAATTCAAGTCTCATCATAGGTGGGCAGACTGGTGCAACAACAATGAGTAAAGTGCATATGTCATATAGCCACAGTAAGGATAAGAGCAATATAAAATAGGTCATTGTAGCTTTGGATAAAACAATAGTAAAGTGCAAGGACAAGATTTTGGGTCCTAGCTGGGTCCAGCTATCCAGGGAATCATCAACTCAAACACACAACGATACATCCACGTCTTTAGGTCTTTGTGGAAAGTGGACAGGGAGGGTGCTAGCCTAATCTGCCTGGGGAGGGAGTTCCAGAGCCAGGGGGTCACAACCCTTTCTCTTGTCCTCACCAGCTGTGCCTTAGATGGAGGTGGGAGAGAAGAGCTTCCCCAGAAGATTTTAGAGGTTGTGTGGGTTCGAAAGGAAGATACTGTCATGAAGATAGGCAGGTTAGAGCTTTATAGGTGATAACCTGCACCTTGAATTGAGACCGTAAACTTATTGGTAGCCAGTGGAGCTAAACAAGCGGGTTGACCACTCCCTGAAATTTGCTCCAGTAAACAACCTGGTCGCCGACCTTTGCACCAATTGTAGTTTCCAGGCCGCCTTCAGGGGCAGCTCCACGTTGAGTGCATTACAGTAATCCAACCTTGAGGTAACAAAGGCGTGGGCGACAATGGTCAAGTCAGACTTCTTGAGGTACGGTTGCAGCTGGCACATTTGGATTGGATGGCCCTTGTGATCTTTTGTGATTAATGATATCATGCTTTGCAGGCATATAGCTGGGGGGGGGGCTTGAGGGGCTTCCCCCCCCCCCCCGAAATTCTCATGGTGTTTCGCGAAAAGGCCGTACTGGTACATTATTTAAACTGTTATGTTTATTCATATCATGATCTGATCACCATACTCAATATATCCCATATGCATGGGGGTATTGGGGTAATGATACAAAAGGTTTGCTAGGCTAGACCCTCTTTCACTCAGACTCAGCCCCCCCCCCCCCGAAAAAAACCCCTGGAAAAAACTCACACACACCCCCCCTCCAAAATCGAAATCCTGGCTACGGGCCTGTCCCTATGTCTTAGAGTTTGGTCCTGAAATCTCAGGACCTGGGATGTTTCAGACCTGGCCACCCTACACATGCCCTATGAGGTTATTGAGGCAAACATCATGCTTTTTAGTTATACTGGGGTTTGCTTTTTCATACAGTGAAAAGCACACAAAATCATCTGCACCCTTCAATCGCTGTTTTCAGTGCAAATCAAAAGTCTGAAACACTTTCCCTTCCCATCCCCACCAAGTGACATTCAGTTTAAACCTCAGCAATTATTATACTAATGGGAGAGGGTGACTGCAAGGAACTCCTTCACCCTACCAAAGCGAGGCATAGGAACATGTCACATTACATACAGTAGTCAGTAATTAATTGGTGCTATTCACTGGAGCTGATACCACACACTTATAAAACAAAGTTGTCTCATTAAGCTCTGCTTGAGGTTATGGTTTGGTACCATGGCCTTTCTTTATGATGCACTCTTAGGTCAGAGTAATTGGGAGAACTATGATTATTCTCAAAAGAGAAACCTGTTCATTACATGTTCCTTCAAATAGTTCCCCTTCTCCATGGTGGCTCACATGTTTACAAGAATAGAAGGACAAGATACTATTATGCAAGGGAAACAATGGCAGATAAAGGACATTACTAAGCATCTGCAGAACGGCAATCATAAGATGTTTCCTTGCCAGGATTAAATCAAAATATTTTACTGCCTGCAATGAGATAACAGGATGGTAGCTGTTTTCATTTCATGTACAAAACTCAACTAGACTGGTAGTTTTTTCAACACTGGCAACTGGGGATATCTTCTATTGCCACCTATGGCAGCAGTCTACCTGGGGGATGTATGTGTAAAGGAGATTGCATGGCACACAATTCTCTTTCCTAATATTTAGCTCTCACACCCAAATTTCTGCCCCTTAAAGTGACTGTTTCACTTTGCTTAAGGCTAGGATTTGTCTTGTTTCCAGCTGTCTGCTGTACCCACTGTAACAACATGTAGCTTTGCTGGCTTTTAGACAAGATTTATTTCATTTAGTCTTTGGAACGAGCATCTTGGAGTCTTCGTGGACAACAAGTTAAACATGAGCTAACAATGTGATGTGGCGGCAAAAAAAGTCAATAGAGTGTTGGCCTGCATAAATAGGAATATAGTGTCTAGATCCAGGAAAGTCATGCTACCCCTCTATTCCGCTTTGGTTAGACCCCACCTGGAATATTGTGTCCAATTCTGGGCACCACAATTGAAGAGAGATGTTGACAAGCTGGAATGTGTCCAGAGGAGGGTGACTAAAATGATCAAGGCTCTGGAGAACAAGCCCTATGAGGAGCAGCTTAAAGAGCTGGGCATGTTTAGCCTGAAGAAGAGAAGGCTGAGAGGAGACATGATAGCCATGTATAAATTCGTGAGAGGAAGTCATAGGGAGGAGGGAGCAAGCTTGTTTTCTGCTTCCCTGGAGACTAGGACGCGGAACAATGGTGTCAAAGTGCAAGAAAGGAGATTCCATCTGAACATTAAGAAGAACTGTCGAAGGCTTTCATGGCTGGAATAACTAAGTTGTTGTAGGTTTTTCCGGGCTATATGGCCATGTTCTGGAGGCAATTTTTCTCCTGACATTTCGCCTGCATCTATGGCAAGCATCCTCAGAGGTAGTGAGACTTCACTACCTCTGAGGATGCTTGCCATAGATGCAGGCAAAACGTCAGGAGAAAAATTGCCTCCAGAACATGGCCATATAGCCCGGAAAAACCTACAACAACCCATTAAGAAGAACTTCCTAACTGTGAGAGCCGTTTAGCAGTGGAACTCTCTGCCCCAGAGTGTGGTGGAGGCTCCTTCTTTGGATGCTTTTAAACAGAGGCTGGATGGCCATCTGTCGGGGGTGCTTTGAATGCAATTTTCCTGCTTCTTGGCAGGGGGTTGGACTGGATGGCCCATGAGGTCTCTTCCAACTCTTTGATTCTATGATTCCTCTGATTTCATAGAATCACAGAATCATAGAATCAAAGAGTTGGAAGAGACCTCATGATTGAATAGCCTGTCGTACAGTATACCTATATGTTTAAACTTTTTAATGAATAATAAGATGTTTAATGTACAGATGTTCTTTAACAAGAACTTCTTGCCTGATCTCCTTGCAAAAAAAAAAAAATCCCCAAATTTAAACACCCAAGAGAAGAATCCTGGAACTAAAGGAAGATGATCTCCATAATCTATCACATCTTTCTCTTGTTGGGATGGGAGTAGGCAAACAATATATGTTCTGAATATTTGAAAATACTACTCAATTTAGTTTTGGTGGATTCTAAACTGTTCCCACTGTATACTAATATAATGTCTACATCTACAACATTGTTTTGATCCTTTTTAAATAAATACAGAACTAATGACAAGGCCATTCGCATCTTCCAATTAGTGCTAGAAACAAATCTGAATAAAGGGTGGCTTTGAAAATATCAAAGCCACCTCTTATTCAGATTTCTTCCTTTGGGCAATGTGAGATGTCTTTTCTGCACAAGGCAGTCTAAGCTAATTATCTGTGCATAACATCACTAAATTATGCTAATATGAATGCATAACAGCATATTCCATCACTCCACCATTCTAACAAATCTTCTTTTGACAAGTTTTGCTTTAATTGAGAATGAATTGTGTGGCCTTTGCTCCCTAAAGCCCATAGTAGGGTAACTATTGCCATCTTCCCTGTGTGGGTCAAGGCTAGCCAGTTGCAGACTGTGCCCAAAGATTGAAAGGATTACATAGGAGGAGATAACATGGATTAAAGTTTAAGTGCCCCAACACTGCAGTCTGAAACCATCAACTGAGCCCCAATCTAATATATATGAATGAAATGCTGAATATTTTCCTAGAAAAAAAGATGTATCTATATAAGAAATTATTTTAAATGGAAATTTCTTATGTCTTTCTTCTCCGTTTCGCATGTCCAGCAAAGGGGCTGTTTTCTTTCATAACTGGGAGAAAGGACTCAAAAAAGCACAAGCCAGTTATTTCCCTTTTCCTTACAGTCTAATAGTCTTTTCAATGTGATGACAGAGAGTATCACATATGGGTCAACCTTTCAATGCACGAAGGAAACCTGTGAACAGCCTCCTGACAGTGCTTTGTTCCAGTGCTGTGACAAGGTCTCAACACTTCTACAGCAAGATTGGATGAAGCCACATGGTGTTGTAGGCAATCATGTTGTGGGTACGACTCCTCTTTGTTCCACTTTTCGGTTCCCAAACTG
Organism: Anolis sagrei; assembly: GCF_037176765.1. NCBI lineage: Eukaryota > Metazoa > Chordata > Lepidosauria > Squamata > Anolidae > Anolis > Anolis sagrei. The sequence continues at coordinate 169,515,789 of NC_090021.1, read as the reverse complement.
CGGCCACTCAGGGCCCATCCAGACAGGCTCATATCCTGGGAACTGTCTCAATTTTTACTAGACACATCTGGTAAAACAACACCTCCGGTAAAAACGCATTGATTTAGAATAAACCAGGTTTTCCCTGTTTTGTCCTGAATTAATTAAAAACTTGGTAAGATTAGGATCTTAAGGTAAGATCCGAGTCTTACTAGGTGTGGGCCCTGAAGGGATTAGACCCGGGGACTGTGTCACACAATTCCTGCGGCTAATCCACACAGCCATCTTGATTTTTCAGTTTCTTGGACCCAGAAAGACTGCCAGGGGACCCAAACTCCCCCCCCCCCTCAGCTCCCCATTTATCCCTACATGTAAAAAGTACCTGGCCACCATAAGTTAACTCCTCATGCCCACCTGGCATGAGGAAATGACACACCACAAGACTGGGGGGCCGAGGAGGAATTTTCCTCTTTGCCCCCCAGCGCGTCATTTCCTTGCGAGGAGGCAACTTATGACAATCAGATACTTTTTACTTTACTTTTAGGAGTGAATTTGAGTGGTTGCATGCCATCCTGATTTTAAAGCCCAGGTTTATTTGGGGGGGGGGGGTGAACGTCCGTGCCAAAGCAGGTTACTTAAACCCACTTCAGAGCAGATTTTGATGCTGTGTGTAAGCATCCTCACTTTCTGATGAATAGATGTAGAGGACCTCTAGATATAAATACCTTTCTCCTTGTCTTGGGCCTGCTAGTGTATTTTTATATTTATTTATTTTTTCATTGAACTGCACAATTTTACAGTTCTGCTCTGTTGCTATCCTACTTTTCTGTTTTTGCAGTGTTACCTTGACAGAACAATGGAAGGGATTATTTTTAACAATATAGAGCTTTGTGTGTTGATGTGCATGAATGTACCTGGCAGTTTCATCACTGATTTTGATCTGAACACCTGTAAAATACCGAGACACTATTTAAATGTGATGCTCCATGCTCGGTCCCACATCAGTAATGGTGTTGCCCAGTTGACATTCAGGAGACTCCTGGCTAAGAAAGGATGTACACAGCAGAATTAAATAGCAAAACAATCCATAAGAGTGATAACTAATAATTTTATCTGGAGTAGAGAGTTAAGTGTTAAGTTTGTCATGTGCCTGGTTGTAATTTATTCTGTTCTCTTTTGAGAGGAAAAAAGGAAGAAGTGATTTAAACTTTGATCCTGTTTCAGAATGAGGAAAAAACTACCCCCCTCTAAGGGCCCTTCCACACAGCCCTATATCCCAGAATATCAAGGCAGAAAATCCCACATTATCTGAGTGTGGACTCAGATACCCATCTCAAAGCAGATATTGTGGGATTTTCTGCCTTGATATTCTGGGATATAGGGCTGTGTGGAAGGGCCCTTAGATTTGCTGGGGCAAGAAAGGAAATGTTGTCTTGTGAGAGAAGAGCAACACCTTTTTGTCATCTGTTATATTTTGGCTGGGCTCTGTGTTTTTTTAACAGCTGTATGACCAACTGCAGTTTGGCACACATTGCTGGTCTTAAAAAGACTTCAACAAAGACTTCAGCTACTAAATTTGAGTTAGTGGCACAGCCATTAAAGAAACAACAGTCACAAGAGAGATGCAGACAAAGAACAGCATTTCCAACCAAGGCGGAAAAATGCAGAAAGCTGTCAGGGGCTCTCCCATAATAGTTGGCTCCCTTCTCTATGGCATGAAAGGGGGAGATTATGTGAGAAGTTCAGCTCCAGGCCTTATGGAGATTGGCAGGATGAGCTTTTTGCTATCCAATTGGGAAACAGGAAGCAAGCAGAACAGGTGAGTTTGTTTCAGGAACTTCTGCAGCTTATAGATAAGGAAGGCTGCATATATGCTGAAGCCCCCAGGGAAAGCTGTACAAGCCACAAGTCATGCCATAATAAAAAATTCATCGTCTTCAGGATTTTGGTTATCATTTTAAAAGAGAGAAATATAATTTACATTCCTTCCCTAAACCCCAAGGAAATCTGGTCTTCTAGTTGACCATTTGTTTTACATATATTTATCAGATTTATGGTAAATTCTACATTTCATGTCTGATCCTTGGGCCATTCTATCATTCTCTGCTGACATTTCATAATCTGGATATTACTTCATTGGCTGCATGAGACAAATCCAAGAGAGAGAGAGAGAGAGAGAGAAGAAATTGCGGCACAAGTCTGCTGAAACAAAGCTCTTCAGGTTTAACTTAGTGCTTAATTATTGTTTTGAAACCAATGGTCCATGAAAACAGTCTGCCAGATCACAGTGCAGGAACCTTTACACAGCTCTGGGCCTGATCCATGCCTAGATGACATGAGAGGAGGCCTAGGAACCTATGGGGCAAGCTGCCTTGAATTATATAATGGTGACAAAATCAGCTTCCACAGTACTTGCTTTTGGCTAACTTGTACTTCAAGTCTCTCTCTCTCCCCCCCCCCCCCCAAAAAAAATATCATGGCAAACCAACAACTTCCTACTTGGCATTACTGCTACAGTTCTAGCAGCAGATTCTCTCTAGAACACTTTATATTGTGATTCAGGAGCCTACTTTGGTGGATGTGGGCTTAAGATGTAGACAAGGTACTTGGAGGAAATAAGCCTACCATCTGCTTATCTTAGATACTGATGTCACAGTATGGAGGGGAAAGGGGTTGTCTTTAAAGACTGTTTGGAAGCTTCAATTGGTCCAATGGACGGCAGCCAGATTACTAACAGGAGCGATGCTCAGGGAGCATACAACTCCTCTGTTGCACCAGCTCCATTGGCTGCCAGTTTGCTACAATTCAAAGTGCTGGCTTTAGCCTATAAAGCCCTAAACCAGTGTTTCTCAATCTTCCTAATGCCGCGACCCCTTAATACATTTCCTCATGTTGTGGTGACCCCCAACCATAACTTCATAACTGTAGTTTTAATCCTGTTATTAACTGTAATGAAATTATCTGATAAGCAGAATGTATTTCCTTTCACTGGACCAAATTTGGCACAAATACCTGAAATACCCAAATTTGAATAGTGGTGGGGTTGGGGAGGATTGATTGTCATTTGGGAGTTGTAGTTGCTGGGATGTATAGTTCACCTACAATCAAAGAGCATTCTGGACTCCAGCAACAATGGAATTGAACCAAACTTGGCACAGCAAACTACCATGGCCAACGGAAGGAAACTGGAAGGGTTTGGTGGACACTGACCTTGAGTTTGGAGTTCTAGTTCACCTCCATCCAGAGGGCACTGTGGACTCAAACAATGATGGATCTGGACCAAACTTGACATGAATACTCAATATGTCCAAATGTGAACACTGGTAGAGTTTGGGGGAAATAGACCTTGACATTTGTGAGTTGTAGTTGCTGGGATTTATAGTTCACCTACACTCAAAGAGCAAACTTCTCACACAGAACACCCATGACCAACAGAAAATACTGTGTTTCCTGATGGTCTTTGGCGATCCCTCTGACATTCTCTGGCGACCCCTGGAGGGGTCCCGACCCCCAGGTTGAGAACCACTGCCCTAAACTGTTCTGGCCCAACTTACCTCTCCAAACGCATCTCCCCTTATGAACCATCTAGGATGTTAAGATCGTCTCGGGAGGCCCTGCTCTCGACTCCATCTGTGTCACAAATACGTTTGGTGGGGACGAGAGACAGGGCCTTCTCAGTGGTGGCTATGGAACGCCCTTCCTAGGGACATTAGATTGGCTCCCTTCCTTTTGACTTTTTGAAAGAAAGTCAAAACCTGGCTGTTCGAGCAGGCGTTTGAAAAGGCAGTGTAACAGACATAGGATTATGGAACAACTGGACTATGAGATTGGATTATGTTTTTATCTAGGAGATGAAATGATTTGTTTTTACTAATTGTTATGCTTTTAAATGTTTTAAATGTTTTATGATGTTGTGGCATTGAATTGTTGTCTTGTGAACCACCTCGAGTTGCCTGCGGGCTGAGAGGGGCGGTATACAAATGTAGCAAATAAATAAATAAAGATAAAAATGCTTCTTTGCTAGAGAAAATGAAGAGCTATGAACATCTTACAAGAGGTTGTAAGATGCTCAAAAAGATGAAATGTTACAATTCTAGCCACTCCTAAGTGGAACAGATTATCGAGATATATTTCCAACCACGCCTTAGCTTTCGTTTCCCTGATGTGCCCTCTCTAAGGACAAAAAACAATGGTATTACGACTGTGCAGTATTATCCATCTTCATTGCTATGATACTGCACTTTGTTAATGGGAAGCTTCCCAGCAGTGTGGAAATCATCTATCAGACGGATGGCAAGCTATTTATTTGAGTAGCCTAAGGGCTGAGAAAAGCGGTAAATAAATAAATAAATTTAACCTTAGCAGACTGAAAGCCAAAGCCAAATTCACAACAACATCTGTTACAGAACCCAAATATGCTGATGATAATGCCATCTGTGCTCATTCAGAAAAAAGACCTACAAGCCACTCTAAGCACCTTTGCAGAAGCATACTAAAAATTTGGTCTCATACTGAACATCGAGAAAACCAAAGTGCTGTTTCTACAGGCACCAGCTAATCCCTCTCCAATGCCAGAAATACAGCTTAATGGTGTAACATTAGAAAATGTTGACCATTTCCGCTACCTTGGCAGCCACTTCTCCACAAAAGTCAAAATTGACACCCAAATACAACACCGCCTGAGCTCTGTGAGTGCAGCATTTTTCCGAATAATGCAGAGAGTGTTTGAGGATCGGGACATTCGTAGGGAGACCAAGATGCTTGTTAATAAAGCTATTGTCCTTCCAACCCTATTATATGCCTGCAAAACATGAACCTTCTACAAACGTCACACTCAACTTCTGCAACAATTCCATCAGTATTGCCTCCGAAAAATCCTGCAAATCTCTTGGGAAGACAGGTGGGCAAATGTCAGTGTTCTGGAAGAAGCAAAGACCACCAGCATTGAAACAATGATCCTCCACCATCAACTTCATTGGACTGGCTACGTTGTCTGAATGCCCAATCAGCTAAGGCAGTGGTTCTCAACCTGTGAGTCCCCAGGTGTTTTGGCCTACAACTCCCAGAAATCCCAGCCAGTTTACCAGCTGTTAGGATTTCTGGGAGTTGAAGGCCAAAACATCTGGGGACCCACAGGTTGAGAACCACTGAGCTAAGGGAATGTGATTTGTTCAAGGCCATCCAATGGGTGTCCATGGCCAAATGGGGATGCAAACACTGGACTCCAGAGTAAAAATTAAGTGCTCAAACTAGGGCTGTCCAACCACGGAAAAATTTGTTTCTAAACTCGATGCGTTTTTAGGGGGTTTTTGCGTTTCGTTATTTAAAAGAATTCCGAAATTTTTCTTTTACAAAGTTCGATATTTACGAAATTTCGGAAATTACGAAACAATTTCGAAACAATAACGAATCGATTCATTAATGGCGGACGCGATTGCGCAATACACTAAAAAACCCTCCAAATGGGACAGGGGGAACTCCTGAAGCTTCCCTCTCCCTCTGTTGTTGACTGTTTTTTTTTATCACTGATAAAACAAACAACGACTATAAAACTTGCACCAGACATACGGAAATAATAACGAAATAATAACGAAACAATTACGAAACAATTACGAAACGAATTGAAAAAATTCGTTTTGTTTTTTAGTTGCTCCTGAATGGTTCAATATCGCTTCATTATAAAAAAAATAACAAATTAATAACGAATTACGAAATTAACGAACGAAACCACCCAGCCCTAGCTCAAACCACTCTACCCCACTCACTCTCCTATCCTCTGGTCTCCCCCAAGTTCTTTCCCTTCCCATCTGTTTTTCTGCAAGTTTGTGTCATCACCTGTTTTGAATCACCTGCCACTCTCCAGCTCCTTCTACATTGCCATTTAATCTGGATTATCAAAGCAGATAATCCACATTATCTGCTTTGAACTGGATTTTATGAGTACATTGTCATATAATCCAGTTCAAAGCAGATAATCTGGATTTTATATGACAGTTCAGAAAAGGCCTCCATCACTCTGCTATCCACCATTATTTCACCGATCTTCCCTGTCCAAAGATGCACCAATATCAAACTGAAAAGCAGCAGTGGGTACTCCAAGACTACCATCACTTCGCCACAAAGAAAAAATCAACAGAAAAAAATGCACAACAGTTAAAAAGCACTCAGTGGAAACCACATTACGTAAAAATGCTGCAAAACTGTCTCCTTCTGCCATTAATTATTATCCAGAGCTTCTTAATTAGAAGAATTAGGTTGCAAAGGGACTTTGCTTCCACAACAAGCTGTAGCAATTATAAAGAAATGGCTGTTTGTTCTACATTTTACTATTTTATACGTCATGGAAAAGTTCCTGGAATATAGCAGCTCAATATAACCTCTCCCCTGGGCAGCTAAATATTGAGATCTGTAAACCTAATTAAGTATAAGAGAGTGAAGTAAGTACTGATTGATATACTCTTGAGATATGTAATTGTTTTAAATGTGTACCAAACAATCACGTTTCTGCAACAGGATCTGAAATATTCCATCTGCTTGAATTACTCCCCTGGAAGTATTGAACTGAAGGATTTAAATATCCTTTACAAAAATGATTTAAGTGAACAAACAGGTTCTTATACCTTTGAAACTTGTCCGATATTAATAAATAATTCATTGATTGATTAGACATTAATTCAACATAATAGCAGATAATAGGAAGATTCTGTTACATTAAGTCGTAGCAGGATAAAGTGTGTGTTAAAGAAAAACCTTATGATGTTAATTATTATGTACAACTGGTAATGTAGGTCAGCCAGCATGTTTGGGCCACACCCGGTGGGGTATAACTGTATGCAGGCATGTAGCCGGGGGGGGGGGGTTGAGGGTCTTCAGCTCCCCCCCCCCCCGAAATTCTCATGGTGGTCGCGAAAAGGCCTTACTGGTGCATTATTTAAACTGTTATGTTTATTCATATCATGATCTGATCACCATACTCAATATATCTCATATGCATGGGGGTATTGGGGTAATGATACAAAAGGTTTGCTAGGGTAGACCCTCTTTCACTCAGACTCAGCCCCCCCCCCCGAAACCCCCCTGAAATAAATTCAGCCCCCCCCCCCCCCCCGAAACGAAATCCTGGCTACGGGCCTGACTGTATGGATTTTAGAATACAGTTTGGAGAAGCAATATGCTGTAATGCTGTTATGCTCTAACAGCAATGCTTTTTGCTATGGTGGAATAGCTATTTACTCAAGGTTTATGTTTTGCTCTCTCATTTGAATGAAGATGAAGAAGCCTTATTCTGTGTTACTTATAAGGACTATGTAAGTTTGTTGCACTGTTTGATTTTGTATGCAACATTGCAAGTTTATGCCTCTGCTGATAAGAGTAAAGTTTTTCTGTTCCTTTTTCCTCTTGTTTGTGTGTCTTTTGCATGGAACTTGGCTAAAACACGCTTTGTGCAACAGATTCTTCCACTGAAACTGATTCTCGTGAGCATATATAAAAACCAATATTGAACATATGAATGTCTTTCCATGTAAACTTAAAAAGAACTATGCTGCAAAGATGAATGTACTTTGCCAGTTTTTCTCCAAACTACCTATTTCATTAATGACACTGGGCCATCTATATAAATAAAAATGTAATGTTCATTTGTGGTATTCACAGAACTCAAAAACCCCTGGACGAATTGACACCAAATTTGGACAGCATACATCTAACAACCCAATGTATGTCCTTCACTCAAAATTTTTTGATTTTGTCATTTGGGAGTTGTAGTTGCTGGGATTTATAGTTCACCTACAATCAAAGAGCATCCAATTATGGCATTGAATCAAACGTGGCACACAGGACTCCCATGACCAACAGAAAACACTAGAAGGGTTTGGTGGGCATTGACCTTGAGTTTGGGAGTTGTAGTTCACCTACATTCAGAGAGCACTGTGGACTCAAACAATGATGGATCCGGACCAAACTTGGCACAAATATTCCATATGTCCAAATCACAGATGGAGTTTGGGGGAAATAGACCTTTACATTTGGGATTTGTAGTTACTGGGATTTATAGTTCACCTACGATCAAAGAGCATTCTGAATCGCTCAAATGACATAATTGGGGCAAATTTCTCACACAGAACCCCCATGACCAACAAAAAATACTTAAGGCCATCCAGTCCAACTCTCTTCACCTGGGCAAGAAAATGTAATCAGAGCCCTCCTGACATAGAGCCATCCAGTCATAAATATAGATAGATATGATTCACACAGAGAGAGAGATAGTATCATAGATTTGAAAGGGACCTCTAAAGAAGGACTATGACATGTTGCATATTCCAGAGTAGGCAAACCAGACACTCTCCACATCAACACTGGCAAAGAAACAGCAAGAAATACTATTTACCCAACAAGCATAAAGAAATTACATAGATTAGAAACCAATACTTTCTCATTATTTTATTTTCCAGATCACCAGACTGGGCCACAGCAACGCGTGGCAGGGTATGGCTAGTATGTATATATGCATTCATTCATTCATTCATTCTTTTCAGATTGCAACATATGGTTCACAGAATTATAGAAAATAATAGAGTTAGAAGAGTCATGCCCCTTGCCATGCAGGAAAAGCACAATCATAAATATGGGGGAAAATAAGTTTTGAATTATAACTCCCAGTATCCTCTAATTAGCATGACCAATGATGATGCTGTTTGGAGAAACTGGGGAGTTAGAGCCTCTGAAATAATGGTTTCCACATTATGACTGAGAAAAATCAAGGAAGGTCCTTTACCGTATGTACATACCTTGCATCTGCTACTGTTGCTCTAACCACTGCCCAGGCCACTACAAAGATAGCTGGGAAGCCTACGGGTATGAAAAAAAAATATTGCCATCTGTTAGATCACATATACCCCAAGGAAGGAAGTGGTAATTTGAATGCCTTTTCTTCTCATGTGGATAAAAAGTAACACAACAATTTTGAAAGAACATGAGCAGATGAAGAAAACCAGATTGTTTAGATATACTAGCATCTGTGTGCCCAAGCTACAGGTTGTTCTTAATCTCATTGCCTGCATATCTTGAGGCTGAAACACACCAGCACTTCTTGTAGCTTTTTACCCATGTTTTTAGCCAACATGTATTTTAAGCAGCTTTTAATGTTTGCAAATTTTATCCATAGGATGTTCCTAATTTCATTACCTGTATAACTTGTAATAAGGGTCTCTGGACCATAATAAAATTTACCTACCTACCACTCTACAGATATATATATATATATATATATATATACACACACACACACGCACACGCACATGTGTGTGTGTGTGTGTGTGATTGCAGTGTGCGCGCACTCCATATATATATATATATATATATATGCACACACGCGCGTGAGCAGACACACACACACACACACACACACACACACACACACATATATATATATATATATATATATATATATATATATATATTTGGTAGTCACCCTTTTCCCCCATGCTCATTCATTCCTGAAACCCTTTTGTGAGTAAGATAGGGTGAAGCTTCATTATACTATATGTGTTGCAAAAACTACACAGAACATGAAGGAAATATGTTGGGACGAAACCTTAACAAGGTACTAGGTTAGTTTGTCCCGCTTTTTCTCTTTCATTTTCAATTCTTCACTTTCCACTTTGTCTGCTGGCAATCAAAACCTTTGGCTAGACAGCAGTTTCTTGTTTGGCCACCCACTTTCGCAAACACACTTGATCTACTGGAAATCCATACTCTGGGTAGAGATAACTGTGGCTCCTTCAGAGTTTGAGTTTTTCTGCAAAAATAACAAATTGCTTTCTATCCAAGTAAAGTGCTACACTCAAGAAGTACATCAAATAATGTACATTAGAACTTCAATGGGTGTGATGCACATTGACGTGCTCCTTGATCTTAGCACTTTATGTAGAAAGTAAGTCCTGCTGACTTCAAGGAATTGTGTTTGTTTTCGAGTAGACTGAAGACAATAGATAGAGGATGTGGCTCACCTATAAAATGGAACAGAAAACAGCATTTTCTTTCTTTTCTTTGTTTCTTGGATTAGCATTCTGTATAAATTTAATAGCTTCAAACTCAAAGAAAAAAGCATTGAACATTTATTTTCAATGGTATTTGAATATACAAAATAAAATTAACGTGCTGCCTCTTGTTTGAAAGGATTATCAAGTTTTGCAGTACTTCAAAAGCTTTCACAGCAATTTAAACAGCCACTATAATGAGAATATGCAAGAAACACAGACTTCTTGTATGATCTCTTAAAAACTATTTGTCCCTACCCAAAATGCACTAAGGGCCCTTCCCTGAATAGCAAGGCATAAAATCCCACAATATCTGCTTTGACATGGGGTTATCTGTGTCCAGGCCTGTAGCGAGGGGGTGGTTTTAGGGGTTCAACTCCCTCCCCCCCGAAATGTTTCAGATTTTTTTTTAAAACCTGGTTTACTCATGAATTTTAACTGGTTAACCAAATTCCCCTGCTAAGTCTATGAGATGCAAAAAATTAAGAGTCCCTCCAGAACTGTAAGCACTATCTCAAGCAAATATTGACAATTTATTCACACTGTCATTACTTGCAGCAATAGCCAATGTAGTGAAGCAACCAAATTGTGGGTGTGTGTGTTGAATGCTCTCATTAAGGAGGCCAGACTTGGTGGAGGTGGTTGACAGTGGTGGAGCTGCAGGCTATTGAAGGTTGCTCTGCCCCCTGCTGTGCTCTTTGCTTCAGCGTGAGCTAGGAGGCAGGTTTCAACACCCCTGCCCCCTTGAAATTTTCAACCCTCCCCAAAATTTTCAAACTCCCCCCAAAAAAATTTCAACCCCCCCCCCCCCCCCCCGCCGAAATTGTCAACCCTCCCCGAATTTTTTTTCTGGCTATGGCCCTGTCTGTGTCCACACTGCCATATATTCCAGTTCAAAGCAGAAAATGTGGGATTTTACTCAGCTGTGTGGAAGGGGCCTAAAAGTGACCATGCATGAAATGACTAGAAACAGAGTGTGATCCAGCGAGAAATCTTTGCTCTTGTTTTGAACATAAAGCAAAGCAAAGCAAAACAAACCCCAACTTCGTGTACAGTGTAATGATGACTAGGAAAAGGATCTTGAGATTATAATAGATAGCTCGGTAAAAAAAATCAAGCCAGTAAATAGCTATTGTGCAAAAGGCAAATTGTAGACTGGGAAAATATAATACTGCACTCACTCCAATTTATTGGACAGCTACACTTGAAATAGTGTGTTTGGTCTCTGTTATATTTCTAAATAATGACACACTAGAAAAGGAAAAGGTGCAGAAAGAGGCAATCAATGCATTCACAGGGCTGCGGTTGTTCTCTTCCAATGAAAATGTACAATTAGAAAGGCATCAAACAACGGGAAAGATAAATAAGTAAAATTATCCGTGGTCTAGATTAGGTAAAAATTGTTTGGGAGATGGCTTTCCTTCTCCCTCTCTCTCTCAGGACTCATCTATACTGCCATATAATTCAGTGTCCATTCCCAAATTATCTGCTTTGAACTGGAATATATGGCAGTGTGGAATTGAAGGAGGTAATAAGTGATTTTTTCAATGGCTAAGCTTTAGTAAAGAAACGTAAGAAATGTACCCCTCCCTGTAGAAAGGAGCAGCACGTCAACAAGGAGGAAAATGTTTTAAAAACAAGAGGTCATGCTATATGTCAGAATATTAAGTTGCTAACTGCTCGATTTACATAGGAAATGGTTTTATGTGGTGAGGCGTAAAGTAGAAATTGTGGTTTTGACAGTCTAATGTTTGGATGCAGGTGCGAGAAGGGGCTTTCTATCAAAAGGTCAAGGGAGGAGGGCTGGAAAGAGGGTACTTTCCATGACCAAAAAATACCCCCATGTTTACCTGACTATAAAGGTTTGCAAAAAGCCAAGGAGGAGCGTGGCAGCCTGTGGGAGCACTTGTAGAAGTGCTGTCTCTTCGCCTCTTGCTGATCAGCTTGAATAAACGGTGTTTTACCTGAACCTATTGGACTCTGTGGACTTCTTCGAAAGGGACCCTGCACCCTAAACCCGTGTTCCCTTACAGAATCAGATAACCCAGTTCCAAGCAGATACTGTGGGATTTTCAGCCTTTATTTTCTGGATTATATGGTTATGTGGAAGTGCCCTAAGATTATCTGCTTTGAACTGGATTATATGGCAGTGTAGACTCATATAATCCAGTTCAAGGCAGACAATGTGAGATCAAATACTGAATGATATGGCAATGTTAATCCATCCTCATAGTAGTTTACTAAAATTCACATCCATCATTGAAGCTCAATGATAGGAGACTCAGTGATAGGAGACTTACTTACTTACTTAGGTCATCCCTTGTTATCCGAGTAGGATTGCCTTCCAAGATTAGTGTCCTGGCGGCTGGTCCGTAGGTGACTGTAGATCCCTATTCTTGATCTATGTGTTCTCCCACAGTGAGGGCATTGGTTTCCAGGCGGTCCCGGCTGGGGTTGGCTTGACGCACCTTCCTCTTGGCACCTACATCCATTTGTGCCTCTTCAAATTCTGCAGCACTGCTGGTCACAGCTGACCTCCAGCTGGAGTGCTCAAGGGCCAATGCTTCCCAGTTCTCAGTGTCTATGCCAGAGTTTTTAAGGTTGGCTTTGAGCCCATCTTTAAATCTCCTTTCCTGTCCTCCAACATTCCATTTTCCATTCTTGAGTTCGGAGTAGAGCAACTGCTTTGGGAGACGGTGATTGGGCATCCGGACAACATGGCCGGTCCAGTGAGTTGATGGCGGAGGACCATCTCTTCAAAGCTGGTGGTCTTTGCTTCTTCCAGGTAAGGGATATACCCCTTTCCACAGCACACAGCAAACTATAGGATTTCTTTCCACAAGATGCAGTGATAGCCATAAGCTTGAATGACTTTAAAGAGGATTACACTTATTCATTGAAGCAAAGGATGTCAATAGCTACAAGTTATGAAGACTCTAGTATTACTAGAGTATAAGCCTAGTTTTTCATCCCTTTTTGTAGGCTGAAAAAGTCCGCCTCGGCTTATACTCGAGTCAAGATTATTATTTTTTTCTGTTGTTGTTATTATTATTATTATTATTATTATTATTAAACTTTATTTGTACCCCGATAGCATCTCCCGAAGGACTCGATGCAGCTTACAAAGGCCAAGGCCTCAACACATAATATAACAATACAAAACCTAAAGCAAATTAAAAACAATTAAAGCAATATAAACAACAAGCAATAAACAATACACTAAGACACAATAAAACTGGGCCGGGCCAGAGTAATGGGTACAGGATTAAAAGTGCTGATGTGGCAGGAGGTATGTAGGATTGTAGGGCAAGTGGAGTGTGAGATGTGCACCAATCTTAGTTCTAGTAAAGTGCTTATGGGACTTGGTATTGAAGATTTCCTAATCTGGGATGGCACATCGGAACAGCCAGGTCTTCAAGTTCTTTCTGAAGATTGCCAATGTAGGGGACTGTCTAAGATCTTTGGGGAGGGTGTTCCAGAGTCGGGGGGCCACCACAGAAAAGGCCCTGTCTCGTGTCCCCACCAAGCGTGCTTGCGACGCAGGCGGGATCACGAGCAGGGCCTCTCCAGATGACCGAAGTGAATGCGTGGGTTCATAGATGGAGATGTGGTCACGCAGGTAGGATGGTCCCAAACCGTTCAGGGCTTTGTAGGTAAGCACCTGCACCTTAAATTGGGCTCGGAAAATAAACGGCAGCCAGTGGAGCTCCTTGAACAGGAGGGTTGACCTCTCTCTGTAATGGGCCCCAGTTAACGTCCTGGCCGCTGGCCGTTGGACCAGTTGGAATTTCCGAGCCGTTTTCAAGGGCAGCCCCACGTAGAGCGCATTGCAGTAGTCCAATCTGGAGGTGACCAAGGCATGGACCACCCCGGCCAGATCAGCCTGTTGTTGTTGTTGTTATACATTTATTATTTTACTCTATTTATTATTATTATTATTATTATTATTATTATTACATTTATTATTTTACTTTATTATTGTTGTTATTACATTTGTTATTTTACTGTATTATTACTGTTATTATTATATTTCCATTATTTTACTGTATTATTATTATCACATTTTAATTTTCCTCTTTTTATTATTATTGGAAGGATACGTAAGCACATTTACATTGAAGAAGGTTAGAATCATGGTTTAATCAGATTTGGGGAGTCTTATCTTATTTTATTTTGAAATTTGCCCATAGCTGCTGCATTTCCCACCCTCGGCTTATACTCAAGTCAATTGGTTTTCCCAGTGTTCTGTGGTAAAATTGGGTACCTCGGCTTATATTTGGGTCGGCTTATACTCGAGTATATACGGTACCTCCAATATTTGTCTGGGGAAGTTGAGAAGGTACAAGTTAAGTATTTGTCCAGTTTATGGGTTTCCCATGGATCTTTGGTGGACTTTTTCATGAGGCAGGATTCTGCCTCCATGGTCTGATCTTACACAATCTAAAATAAATAAAATCTTCAAAAAGCAAAAAAGCTCAATGATAGAGCAGAAGAATCAGATGTATACTCAGTGTCTTCCTTCTAAGAAAATGTTGCAGACTGCAGTTAGAACAGACAATTGTGAATCCAGAAAAGTTACATTCTTGGACTATAACTCTTAGAATCCCATTCCTGTCAGTGGTCATACTATGTGGAGGTATCTGGGAACTGCAGTTACAAAAAAAGTAACTTTCCCAAGCTCTCTGTGGAAATTAACTACTGCTCAGTGGTCTGCTTCAGTATGTCCTCTTCATATTGTTAAGCATTTCTTGCTTCTCTGAGAACCTGAAGTGGATTCCTTTAAAAATGAATTAAACTTACATTTATCCACCCACTCTTTGGGATGAAAATAAAGCAAGGTTTTGATGGGGCTTGTCAACCAGCAGTACCTGTGATTTCAGGTGTGCCTTGAAACTTCCCCCACATCATGTCTAAGTAACCGCAAAGCACAGACTGTGAGTAGGTGTGTCCTGACAAAAGAATCCCATTAGCTATAGTCTTCAAATACAATAAAAAAAATACTGTATAGATATATCATTGAGTGAGCAGTTGCCAAGCTGCTGAATTGTGTCCAATTCTGGGCGCCACAATTCAAGAGAGATATTGACAAGCTGGAATGTGTCCAGAGGAGGGCGACTAAAATGATCAAGGGTCTGGAGAACAAGCCCTATGAGGAGCGGCTTAGGGAACTGGGCATGTTTAGCCTGAAGAAGAGAAGGCTGAGAGGAGATATGATAGCCATGTATAAATATGTGAGAGGAAGCCACAGGGAGGAGGGAGCAAGCTTGTTTTCTGCTTCCTTGGAGACTAGGACGCGGAACAATGGCTTCAAACTACAAGAGAGGAGATTCCATCTGAACATTAGGAAGAACTTCCTGACTGTGAGAGCCGTTCAGCAGTGGAACTCTCTGCCCCGGAGTGTGGTGGAGGCTCCTTCTTTGGAAGCTTTTAAGCAGAGGCTGGATGGCCATTTGTCAGGGGTGATTTGAATGCAATATTCCTGCTTCTTGGCAGGGGGTTGGACTGGATGGCCCATGAGGTCTCTTCCAACTCTTTGATTCTATGATTCTATGATTCTATAAGCAAGCAGTACTTTCAAACACAACCACAAAAATTCTTCTCAATCGGTGCATAATATAAAAAAGTTTCATTTACAAAACTGGACGTATAAACAACAGGGTGATGAGGAGAATAATTTCTTACGTGAGAAACAAAATCAGGGTCTGGGTGGTACCATTTTAGAGGACTCCCTTTCATATCATTTTTTTACATAGAGACATTTCTGAAAAACAAAATGCCAGAAGAGCTCTAACCTAGATTTCTACCAAAAAATGCTTCCAAAAGGTTTTTCAGTAGGAAGCACACAATCAACCAACACTAGTAGATTCCAAACACAACTTCAGTGAGAGGCCAAAGAATTGCTGCTACAACAGAGATTATTGGTCTTTTCCCACAGCCAGCTCCTACTGCTCAATCTATACAAATAAAAATGTAATGTCCGTTTGTGGGATTAACATAACTAAAAAACCACTGGGTGAATTGACACCAAATTTGGACACAAGACACCTATCAGGCCAACGAGTGACCATCTCTCATAAAAACACTGAAAAATAGCAGAAGAGACTTAAAAAGCCACCAAAATTACATTACAACGCATGCGCAAAACCACATATATACTCAAACACATATATACACATATACACAAATATACACACACACATATATGCCTATTTACACACACAAAACACATACACAGAAAGGGGGAAAGAAGGAAGGGGAGAAAGAAGGGTAGAGGAGAAAGGAAGGAGAGAAGGAAATAAAAAAGTGAAAGAAGGAAGGGAAGAGAGAGGGCAAGAAAGAGAGAAAGAGGGGGGGAGGGAAAGAGGGAGGGAAGGAAGGAATGATGGAGCCAAAGAGCAAAGGAAGGGAGGAAAGAAACAGGTAGAGAAGGAAGAAAGAAGAAGAGAAAGATAAAGAAGGGAAGGAAGGAAAAAGGAAGGGAAGGAAGGAGAGAAAGAGGGCGGGAAGGCTGGCCACAGCAACGCATGGCGGGTTCAGCTAGTTGTACATATATTCTTCATTCACCAATTCTTTTTTATAACTGTTTCAATCCTATATTCCCATCAGTGTTTTGCAGATGGTAAATAATATTTTTGCATAGAATCTAATGTATCATTGCTGTTACTTTGTCATTTCGATACTGTTCCATTATCCGGATGGAGGGCACAAGGGGACGCTAGAGATTGAAGGATAGTCCATTTGGGGAAGGGAGGAGTTGAAGGAGGAAAACAATTTCCCCCATTTTTGCTGGTTATTCCCTCTCCTCCCATTCCCATATCAGAAATGTGGGTTGCTTTCATGACGGGGACATAGGTGGGGGCAATAACAGGAAAACAGGGGGAAATGGTTTTCCTCCTTCAACCCACCCTCCACCCCATAAAATTGACTATTCTTCTCTCTCTAGTGCCCCCTAATGGCCTCCACCCAGATGATGGAACAGTACAGTCGTTTCTTATATTCAATCTGTATTTTTTTTTTTTTTTGGTCGTGTCAGGAGTGACTTGAGAAACCGCAAGTCGCTTCTGGTGTGAGAGAATTGGCTGTCTGCAAGGACGTTGCCCAGGGGACTCCTGGATGATTTTGATGTTTTTATCATCCTTGTGGGAGGTTTCTCTCATGTCCCCGCATGAGGAGCTGGAGCTGATAGAGGGAGCTCATTGTGTCACATAACTGTTAAGGCCCAAGAATTTAGTTATACAGGGTTTTTCAAAAGAATGGACACAGTGCCAAAGTACTGTGTTTTTCTCCTTACATAAACAGCCTGTTTCCTCAAATTTTCAGCACCAATGATGAATACTTTGGCATTGGCCATGGTAGTCCACGCTTTGGTTACATCCCGTATAGACTATTGCAATGCGCTCTGCGTGGGGTTGCCTTTGAAGACTGTGGGACTGTGGGACCATTTGAAGACTGAAGCTTCAAATGGTCCCACAGATGGCAACCAGATTGTTAACAGGAGCGGTGCCCAGGGAGCATACAACTCCCCTGCTGTGCCAGTTCCACTGGCTACCAGTCTGCTACTGGGCACAATTCAAAGTGCTGGCTTTAGCCTATAAAGTCCTAAACGGTTCTGGTCCAATTTACCTGTCTGAATGCATCTCCCCTTATGAATCATCTAGGACTTTAAGATCGTCTGGGGAGGCCCTGCTCTCAATCCAGCCTTCATCACAAGTGCGTTTGGTGGGGACGAGAAACAGGGCCTGCTCAGTGGTGGCCCCTCGGCTATGGAACGCCCTCCCTAGGGATCGGCTCCCTCTCTTTTTAACATTTCGGAGAAAAGTTAAGACATGGTTGTTCGAGCAAGCATTTACAAATGCAGAGTAACCAACATAGGAAATGAAATGACTAGACAATGGAATTGGACAATGCTTCAACAATGAGATGCTACTGATGTTGGTTTTATTGTGTTGTTGTGGTTTTATATTGTTTTATGTTTTAATCTGTATTTTGATATTATGTGAACTGATTTATTGTAAACCACTTTGAGTCCCCGATAGGCTGAGAAGGGCGGTATACAAATAAAGTAAGTAAGTAAATAAATAAATGTCAAAACTTTAATGAAAAGCATGTTACACTATAGTTATGGATTCAATCTTGCTGAACTACAGAACACAAAATGCCTTATGTTACAAATGATTGGGGTCAGGGGTTGTTTCTGTGCTCAAAGGAGGCATCTAGTGGGAATCCTTTGAAAATCTATGCCCCACTCTTTCAAGTGGTAAGAGTTTCATTCGTGGGTGGTTGGCTGGTGGTTGCAGAAATATAGCCATTTCAAATCAGGGCCTCATTGGCCAAGGAAAGGGATAGGTAGCACCACCTGCAGCAACAGCAACAGCTGAGGGATGTGGTGACATGAGCAAATGGAAGGAATGGTGATTGTTTTCCATTTGCTTATTCACAAGTAAACCCTCCTACCCTGCTTTCAGTAGTCCAGAAGAGAAGGAGAAAAATAGCAGCAAAAACACAGGTAAAATGACACAGCAATAAATATCTAGCATTATGTCGAGCCTTTTTGAGTGGTGGCAGCAGCTGCAAAGGATGAGTAGAAGACAGCCTGAGTAACTATGCCTCCCTGCTCTGAGCATCCCAGAAGGGAAGGAACTAGAGGACATCCTTATCAAGTTTGCCTGTTACACCAAAAAAATCTGATTAACCTGAACAAATGAGAGAACTGGTTCAAAATTAGCAATATGAATCCCAGCAGGGGAAAATTAAATGCATGAGTATAGGATGGTAACACCTGACTTGACAACAGAACATATGAAATGGATGAAAGGGCCCTTCCAGACAGGCCCTATATCCCAGGATCTGATCCCAGGTATTCTGCTTTAAAGTGGATTATATGAGTCCACACTGCCAGATAATCTGGGATAAAAAGAAAACCAGGTACCAAATCCTGGGATATAAAGTCTGTCTGGAAGGGCCCTAAGAGTCTTGGTAGACCACAAGCTAAACATGAACCAACAGTGTGATTCTTCTAATTGGATTAATTACCCATATTTGCACCTTTCCCAGATGTACAGTATTTTCTTTCGAAGTGCAATTTCCAAAAATACGTACTATATTATTTATTTATTTACTGTATTTATATTCTGCCCTTCTCACCCCACAGGGGACTCAGGGTGGATTATAATGTACATATACAGGCAAACATTCAATGCCATAGACACACAACACATATAGACAGTCAGTCAGAGGCTATTTAACATTCCAACTTTTTTTGGCCACCAGGGGAGCTGTCACTTCACCATCCATCTGCGACACTGATGAAGTACTTCCTCATTCCCCGCATGCTTGCTGGAGATTTTTATGGCCTCATAAATTAGTTAAATTAGCCTCCCCATGTAAGTGGTACCTAATTTTCCTACTTGACAGATACAACTGTCTTTTGGGCTGCAAAGGTCAACAACATGCTACACAAATTGGCCGGAAGCTCACTCCAACCCGGGCGGCTTCGAACTCATGACCTTTCGGTCAGTAGTGATCTTAATGCAGCTGACTCCCAGCCAGCTGCACCACAATCCTGGTGCATATTCCAGTAATGGTTGCAACATACAGACATGATACTGGATATTTTTTTTTCAGTCTTCTCTCTAATGCTTTCTAATTCTCCCATGTGCTTTTCATTAGGCTTCATGTTGCCTGGATCAAATGCCATCCCATAATTATTATTAAATTATTATTAAACTTTATTTATACCCCGCAACCATCTCCCCTCAGGGACTTGAGGTGGCTAACATGAGACCAAGCCTGATAAATACAATAAACAAAATAAAATACATACAGCAGATAATAATTCAAAGAAAATACAACAATAAAAGAAAAATCATACAATGGGATAAAACACAGGGTATGAGGTAAGATGAAAAGTTAAAACAAGGGTTGAACAAAGTGGGCTGGGCCAAATGCAAGGATAAAAACAGGGGAAACTGGGTGAGATAGAGGGAGATATGAATGGGGGATATAGATGGGACAAGCTACGGGGTTTAATTTTCCACTAGAGGAGGAGATAAAGTGCACCAAGAGGGCAAGTTTATGCTGGAACAGTCATGATATGGGGATTTGTTGTTCATTCATCAAAAGTCAAGTTTTCAAGCTTTTCCTAAAGGCTGACAAGGTAGGTGCTTGCCTAATCTCCCCAGATAGTGAGTTCCAAAGCCAGGGGGCCACCACCGAGAAGGCTCTCTCCCTCGCTCCCACAAGCCGCACTTGTGACAGGGGTGGGAGCGAGAGGAGGGCCTCCCTGGAAGATCAAAGTGGTCATGCAGGTTCGTAGAAGGAAATGCGGTTGCGAAAGTAGGCGGGTCCCAAACCGTTCAGGGTTTTGTAGGTGATAACCTGCACCTTGCATTGGGACCGGAAGATGAACAGCAGCCCAGTTTTACATGTGGTGTGTATTTGTGTACTTAGCAACCCAAAAAATATTTCATGCATTGGACTATGTTCATTAAACTACATGAAGACCTATGCCACTGAGATATCACAAGACACTTTCCTCTTTCGTTAGGGTGCATCTTTGTTGGTTTGTTGTTTGGCTGTCCCTGGTATCATTTTAAAGTACTTCCATCCAGTTTGGAGAGGTCCTCCTTGAGGTCTCTGCATTTCTTCTTCTCATCTTTATTTCTTTTAAAAGCACATTAACTGGATATTACCAGCAAACCTTCCACTTCGCCTCCCAGCCTTCTTTTCAAACCCTTTATGAATATTTTTAAAGCATTAGTCCTAAGAAAAAAGATCTCTGCTTCTATCCATCGGTGATAACCATTCACTTAGTCATGCCCACTGCTTCCTGTTTTTAACTAGTTATTGATCCATATTTATTCTCAACAACATCTGAGGTTTCGTGTCAGGCAAACCTATAAAGTGCTTTCAAGAAAAAGAAAGAAAAACGTTTCAGAGGAAGAAAGGGCCTCTACGCCGACATGCAGACTTCTGATTTCATTAGATACAGCCAACTCAGATCACAAATTAAATAAGCTTAAAAGCATGTCAGTGGAGTGCTGCGCCAATCCAAGAAAACACAATAATTGGTAGGGAATGGTTATAGAATATAGTGAATAGTCACAGGTATAGCCATATAAAAAGACCTATCTTGGTTTTTATCTTAATTTGATTTTGATTATTTCCCCTCTGGGACACCACTGGGAATTGTAGAGTTCGGAATTTTATTAGGAACGTGTACACACATCCATCTTGTCTTAGGCCCTTTCTACACTGCCATATAAAATCCAGATTATCTGATATGAACTGGATTATATGGCAATGTAGACTCATATAATCCAGTTCAAAGCAGATAATGTGGATTATTTGCTTTGATAATCTATATTATATAGCCGTGTAAAATGGGTCTTAGAGAACCGTATTTTTCCCCTGAATTCCCTGTGGAGAAAGGCATGCTTTACAGTTATATTTATAATAAAAATATGTCCTAAAACTCACTTTTGAGTAAACTTATACAGCACATAACTGTAAGTCGAATCTTTATCTGAAGTGCTTGGGATCATAGGTTTTGGGGATTTTTTTTTTCTTCAGCTTTTGGAACCGCTGTGTTTGCTTATACATAATGAATGAGGGATGTGGGAAAGGAGGCTAGCTACACCTCCAGGACCTGCTGAGGTTTTGTTAAGGAGCTCTTTCCCAACCAGTGTCAAACATTTGACAGGAGAAAGGTAAAAGGGAGGATTCTGGGTCCTGTGGCTTGGCTTACACAAAGCCTATGCAAAAAGCAGATGTCAGGAAAGAGAAGAATCAAAATGCATATTGCTGTAGAAAGGCAATTACAGTGCACAGCGAGACAGGCATCCTAGAAATGAAGCACAAAGGGGGAGTGTGGCAAAATCTTTCCAACATTTCCTGAGTTGCAGCAAATGCATTCATTGGACTTCTCCCTCCCCAAGGTAAAGGTTTCCCCTTGACATTAAATCTAGTTGAGTCCAGCTCGGGGGGTTTTTGCTCATCTCAATTTCTAAGCCAAAAAGCTGGCATTGTGCTGTCGCGCGCTGGGCCTGTGACAATGTCTGTTTATAGGACGTGCTTTCTGCACCAGGGTGCCTCAGCTAAAGGGTCCCACAGGTTTCCCAAAACAAAGTTCTGTAGAGGCTCTAAGTCCAACCAAGTTTTTATTAAGGCTTAAATCTTCTAACAAATGAATAAAATGCCATATAATCTTGAAAAACTGGTAGCTTTCTCGATCTGCTGACAAGGGACAGGCAACTGCTTGAAAAAACTGTTCCTTTCCTCTTTAGGGAAACGTTCCAAACCCTCCTTGGGCAAACTTTCTTAACCCTGCTGGCGTGAGGCCCCAACTCCCGGCTCCAAGCTGTGTTATGGATTGCCCGAGTGGTCCCTTACCAGGCAATGGTTGCTGCAGATCTGCCAAGCTGGTGTCCTTTTAGTTTCTTCACAAAGGCTGTAGGAACTATTTCTTTGCCCAGCAAAGACTGGCTGTATTCCTCTAGCAAAGCTGTGGAACTGTAAATTTAATCTTCAGCAAAGCTGTAGAGGTTTTCCCTTTTTCCCCAGCAAAAGCTGGCTGTAGATCTATATCTTTGGCCCCGACAGAGCTGTAAGAAGCGAAGCTTTTTACAGGTGGGGTAGAGAAAAGCCCACACCTCTTACTGCAGGGCTCCAAACTGTGAGACTGAACTGAAAGTCCCCTTTTCCCTCCAAAACCTGGGGAAAGGGGCAGATCTAAAGGCTCTAATGATGATTGATAGGTTGTCGGCGCTATGGTTGCAACCTGGGGAAAGCTACCCAACTGCAAAAAAGCATAGCTTGAATAGATTCATGCAAACTAACAATGCAAGAAAAAGAATCAAATTTCCTGGCACAGCCGTGCCAGCACAGGCAAAGTCCATAGACATTTCCTAGGTCATGGGGTCAGCATGACTGCATGGAGTGTCGTTACCTCCCCGTGAAAACATATTTATTAGTTATTTGCAGCATTTATATTCCGTCCTTCTCACCCCGCAGGGGACTCAGGGCGGATTACAGTGTACACATATATGGCAAACATTCAATGCCAATTTTTGACTTACAACATATACAGACATACACAGAGGCTATTTAACTTTTTCTGGCCGCCAGGGGAGCTGTCGCTTTCATCGTCCATTTGCGACACTGATGAAGTACTTCTGCATTCCCCGCGTGCTTTTTTTGCTGGAGTGCTTTGCTGGAGTCTTTTTTATGGCCTCATAAATTAGTTAATTTAGCCTCCCCACACTTTAAGATGGTACCTAATTTTCCTACTTGACAGATGCAACTGTCTTTCAGGTTGCAAAGGTCGACAACAGGCTACACAATTGGTTGGAAACCCACTCCAACCCAGGCTGGCTTTGAACTCATGACCTTTTGGTCAGAGTGATCTTAATGCAGCTGACACTCAGCCAGCTGCGCCACAATCCCTTACCTATTGATCTACTCACATTTGCATGTTTTCGAACTGCTAGGTTGGCAGAACCTGGGGCTTATGACAGGAGCTCACCCTGCTCCTAAGATCTGAACTGCCAACCTTTCGGTCAGCAAATTCTGCAGCTTAGCAGTTTGACCCACTGCACCACTGCAGCACCCTGTTAAATGCCTGTTAAATCAGGCCACGGGACTCAGAGTCCTTCCCCGTACCTTCCCTTTCCATCATCAAATGCTTGTCTGTGGTGGAATAAGAGATCCTTTAGCATATATATATATATATATATATATATATATATATATATATATATATATATCAGTAGGTGATAAATGTGTGATTAGCCCCCTTTCCTGAAAGGTGGAAATGGTGCCATCAGCAAAAAAAGGTTTAAATTTTTGGAGTTCTATAAAAGGGATTCCCAAGCTGTATCGATTTTAGAAAAATGACAAAATGGGAACTACATGACAGCTACAAATCTATTCACTCAATAATGAACAGCTCTAATTTAGCTTTCAGTGCAGATATATTGCTTGAATGACAGATGGTGTACCTTACCCCAGCCTGCCAAGATAAATACCCACAGGTACTTGGTATCCGAAAAGAAAGCCACAAATATTAAGCTGTGCAGATAAAGGCCTTCAACCAAGATCCAGTAGTAGTTGGTCGCCAGGAAATAAATAAACATCACCACGGTAATCTTGCACCACACCTGCCAATCAAACCACAAAGAAATCCAGTTGCTGCAGCTGAGGGTATAATCAAATCCAACAATATACTTGGAAATTGACCTTCATCTTCCATTGTGAAAGGCATCATTTATTAGATGCATAAAGGCCAGGATTACTTGTCTTTGAAAGACAAGCACTTCAACAAGTTTCACCACTCTCTCTTTTTCCTTTCTGTATTGGTTATGACTCATATTTAAGGCCTGCCAAAATAGCAGATGTCAGACACATTAAAAATGGGTTTTTTCTGCACAATTACTGCTATTGAAATGCATACTTTGTGGACCAATTCTGTACTTCTGCAGCAATTGTGCTTACAGGACAACACGTTAGTGTTATATTAGTGGGGGTTTTTTTCCAGCAGAAAATGAGCATGAATTATAAGGGTGTTTGCTTAAATAGTGCATGAAACAAGGGAATATATTTCCTTGGATTAAACTTTCTCGCTGTCTTTTCCATTATCACACCATGTCATCACACAACGTACTTGAGCATGTCTAATTTTGTAAAGGTAACATGGCTGAGTCTGTGTATTGTCGAAGGCTTTCATGGCTGGAATCACTGGGTTGTTGTAGGTTTCTTCGGGCTATATGGTCATGTTCTAGAGGCATTCTCTCCTGACGTTTCGCCTGCATCTGTGGCAAGCATCCTCAGAGGTTGTGAAGTCTGTTGGAACTAGGAAAATGGGTTTATATATCTATGTCTGCTGGAGCCAGGCGTGAATGTTTCAACTGGCCACTTTGATTAGCATTTGATGCCCTGGCAGTTGTTTGGTGTGGCTTGTGAGTACCTGGGGCAATCTTTTGTTGAGAGGTGATTCGATGTCCCTGACTGTTTCCTCTCTGCTGTTTTGCTGTCGTAATTTTAGAGTTTTTTTAATACTCGTAGCCAGATTTTGTTCATTTTCATGGTTTCTTCCTTTCTGTTGAAATTGTCCACATGCTTGTGGATTTCAAGAGTTCTTTGTCCCACCATGGGTTTATATATCATTTGACAGATATATAAACCCATTTTCCTAGTTCCAACTGACCTTACTACCTCTGAGGATGCAGGCGAAACGTCAGGAGAGAATGCCTCTAAAACATGGCCATATAGCCCGAAAAAACCTACAACAACCCATGGCTGAGTCTGTTTAACACTTGAATGAATAGTCACCAGGAAACATCAGATATTACCAAATATTGCTGGGGAAGAATTCTTCCTCAAATCTTGAAGAACCATTGCTGCTAATCAAAGAGGAGAACACTAAGTAGATGAACCAAGGGTCTGAGGTGGTATAAGACTACCTACGTTCCACAATCTGGTATTCTGCAATCAGGTATATCCAATTAGTAGATATCTTGGTTATATCTACACTGTAGAACTAATGCAAAATCCATGATTCCATAGCATTTAGTCATGGGAGTTAAAATGGTGTCAGAATGCATTAATTGTACCATGAAGATGCCTGTTAGGTTTCAAAGTTGGTCGGGATTCATGTGACAAACCTGCCTGAAATATACTATTTATTTTAAAGGAAGTATCTTTCTCATTATTTTCAGCTGATTGAACACTTTGAAAACACATTCAATTTTGTCATTTTTCACACAGTTTTGATGTAGCTAAATGGACCCAGCTCAGGACAGCAATATTGATTCAAGTGGTAAATACTACCGGAGCTATACTGAGGAAATATTTACACATAACACAGCATGCACTAACTGATTCCTATGTGAGTATAGTATAAAAAACTATTCTGAGGCCCCTTCCACCCAGCCATATAACCCAGAATATCAAGGCAGAAAAGCCCACAATGTCTGCTTTGAACCAAGTTATCTGAATCCACATTGTCATATATTCTAGTTCAAAGTAGACATTGTGGGATTTCCTGCCTTGATATTCTGGGTTATATGGCTGGGTGGAAAGGCCCTAAGTCTGCTGAAAGGCAACACTATCTAGAGTTTTACATTGATCTCTCAGAAACCTGGAACAAACTTGTACTGTGCATCGTAACCAAAATCAGACAGCCTGGATGCAGGATCAAAGGCTTGGGGAAACCATAAAGTTCTGTCACTTCGAAAGCACTCCCTCCTATTAGCCAGGCAAGAGAATATTTATAAGTAATCCCATCTGGATGATACAGAGTAGAATGAAGGGAGAAGTACTTACGTACTGAGACTTGTCTGTGATCGGAGCCACTAAAACATTTTGCAGGTCGCCCACAAATAGTGCATCAAGTTCTTTTGCTCCTATATGGGTATGAACAACTTTGTCTTTAATAAAAATGCTGGTAGCTCTGAGCATGAATGAGACAAATAAATGCAGATGTATATAATTCCGGGTGCAGTGGAGCCTTCTGTGGGAAGTGGAGGAAAAACTGTTAATAGAGCTCAAGAACTTAGGACTTTATCACATTAGGAAATACTCTGTTTCTGAGACTGTTTGAGAATTATTTCGAATGGGTCCCATCACATGATGTTTGCCTCATCCCATCAATATTCCATCAGAATCCATCTGCAAAGCATCGCAGAAACAGATTATTTGCAGATTGTTTTTGAAATATTACAGATTCTTGCATTGCTGAAGTGCTGCTTGCGTGTGTGATAGGAAAATCTGTATGCATCCCATCAGTCACAATACTCTTTAAAAGGTCATAGAGCAGTGTTTCTCAACCTGTGGGTCCCCAGGTGTTTTGGCCTACAACTCCCAGCAATCCAAGCCAGTTTACCAGTTGTTAGGATTTCTGGGAGTTGAAGGCCAAAACATCTGGGGACCTACAGGTTGAGAAACACTGTCATAGAAGGTGTTTTGAATGGATTGGGAGGAGCCAGCCTTCTGTGGTGTGATAAGTATAAGCTCAGTATTTTCAAATCATAAGAATCATAATAATCAGGTGTGATGAGGAGAGTATGCATCTCAATACAGTATGTATCCAGTCCTTTAAAAAGATGGGATGCATATTGATATAAACAGATTATATTCCAGTGTGAGAAAGTCCTTAACTGGAACCCTAATTTATTTATTTATTTATTTGCTTTATTTGTATACCGCTCTTCTCAGCCATTAGGCGACTCAGAGCGGTTAACAAGAAGCAGCAGCAAAAATGCAATGCAAACATCATACAGCCATTCAAAAACAATTAACACAATAATACACTAAGCAATTAACATCAATAACCATCAATAAACATCAATAAACAACTCACTAGCATCTCATAACTAAAATCATAATCCAAGCCGTCATCCGTTGTTCCGATTTCCTATAATTCATTGTAATTCATTGAACTGCCTATTAAAACGCCTATTCAAATAACTAGGTTTTCACTTTCTTCTGAAATGCCATTAATGAGGGAGCCGATCTGATGTCTGTGGGTAGGGCGTTCCACAGCCGAGGGGCCACCACCGAGAAGGCCCTGTCTCTCGTCCCCGCCAACCGTGCCTGAGTTGCAGGCGGGATCGAGAGCATGGCCTCCCCAGAAGATCTTAAAGTCCTAGTGGGTTCATAGGCGGAGATGCGTTCGGATAGGTAACTTGGGCCAGAACCGTTTAGGGCTTTATAGGCCAACGCCAGCACTTTGAATTGTGCCCGGTAGCAAATTGGCAGCCAGTGGAGCTGGAGCAACAGAGGAGTTGTATGCTCCCTGAGTGCCGCTCCTGTTAGTATCCTGGCTGCCGAGCGTTGAACTAGTTGAAGCTTCCGAGCAGTCTTCAAAGGCAACCCCATGTAGAGAGCGTTGCAGTAGTCTAAACGGGATGTAACCAGAGCGTGGACTACTATGGCCAAGTCAGACTAATGGCTCAGACCTAGGTCAGCATCCTTTTTCCAATGTTTACAGGAGGTGAACACAATGACCGTTCCTTACTGTTTTGCCCCATTATTCAATAGCCAGAGGTGTTTGAACATGGAGGTCTCATTTAAGTATTGTGGTTCAGAACTTTGGAAAGTTGGACTACATACCAGTCTGTCTTCTCTTCTCAAACTCCCTTTGTTGGCCTCATCCTATATTTGGGTTCTGTCTTCTGCCCAAGCCCTCCAGGAATGTGTCCAGAGGAGGGCGACTAAAATGATCAAGGGTCTGGAGAACAAGCCCTATAAGGAGCGGCTCAAAGAGCTGGGCATGTTTAGCTTGAAAAAGAGAAGGCTGAGAGGAGACATGATAGCCATGTATAAATATGTGAGAGGAAGTCACAGGGAGGAGGGAGCAAGCTTGTTTTCTGCTGCCCTGGAGTTTAGGACGTGGAATAACAGCTTCAAACTACAAGAAAGGAGATTCCATCTGAACATTAGGAAGAACTTCTTGACTGTGAGGGCTGTTCAGCAGTGGAACTCTCTGCCCCAGAGTGTGGTGGAGGCTCCCCCTTTGGAGACTTTTAAACAGAGGCTGGATAGCCATCTGTTGGGAGTGCTTTGAATGCAATTTTCCTGCTTCTTGACAGGGGGTTAGACTGGTTGGTCCTCGAGGTCTCTTCCAACTCTATGATTCTATGATTCTAGGTTCCAAGCTCTTTTGAAACCCACATAAAGTTTTCTCACCAATATCAGTGTGTCGCCTTTCACTTTAAACTAAGTGCTCCTTCATCTCAAGCCCACTGTGCTTTTGTTCCTTCCCAAGACCTTCTGCCCCTCAGAATCCAAATAATTCCCCACTCTTGGCACACAAATTGAATGGAGAATGGACCTACTTTTGAGATATGGCCCACTCACCTGAAATAACCAATGATGAAAATTGCTACAGCCAAAGACGTGAAAGAGATGGAATACCCAACTGTGTACATAATATAGAGACGTTCAAAGAATTCCCGCTGGAAGAAACAACAAAAGAACATTTTCTAGGTGAGCAATTGTAATGTATGGTAAAAGCAGAGTAATCTCTACTGGTTATACAATAAATTCCAAATCCAGATCACCAGGCAAAATGTTTCAAAAAGCAGAGGGGGCGAGGGAAGAAGGAAACAAACTTGATTTTAAAGTCACGTCTCATCACAAGCTCATTTCTATTCATTATATAGCAGGGTGGAGAAAGAGTTAAGTTTTTGTTCCCTAAATGCGCTCTCTCACCTAGTGACACTTGAGATTTGCTAAATCTTGGAAATTATAGCAAAGAGAAGCTGTTCGAGATCCAATCACCCCAGAGCAGCACATCTTCCATCAAATCGCCTGTACGCATTACCATTAAAACATTATCATCATGAATGCCTTAGCTCTTATGAAGCAATCCTCTCACAAAGATTACAACACTCTTTCCTCACTTCTGTTTTGGGATAAGATTTGAAATCAAGTGAGGGAACAGTGTGAAAGCCAGAATAATGTAGTGGCTTGAATGTTGGACTATGACTCTGGAGACCAGGGCCGTTCAGCCATGAAAGCCCACTGGGTGACCCTGGGCAAGGAACTTTCTCGATCCCAGAAAAACGCTATGTAGGGTCACCATAAGTCTGAAATGACCTGAAGGCACACAACAACAAAGAAACAGATAAGATCTTCAGCACCAGCATGACCTCGTCAAATGTAATAATAATAATAATAATAATAATAATAATAATAATAATAATACTTTATTTGTTTTCCACCCTATCTCCCCGAGGGGACTTAGGGTAGATTCCAGCATACACAACACAAGGCAAACAGCCAATGCCTAGAAATACAGATAAGTTATAGGCTTCCCCTTCTGGCTCTTGAGGGGTGCTGCTTTTATCCAGTTCTGAGGGTCGTGCTCATCTTCGTTGCTAAGCCAAAGAGCCAGCATTGTCCGTAGACACCTCCTAGGTAATGTGGCCAGCATGACTGCATGGAGCACCATTTATCTTCCCGCCGAGGCGGTACCTATTGATCTACTCACATTTTTGAACTGCTAGCTTGGTGGAAGCTGGGGCTAACAGTGGGAGCTCACCCTGTCCCACGGATCTGAACCGCCAACCTTTCAGTCAGCAAGTCAGCAACCTTTCAGTCAGCAGCTCAGCAGTTTAACCCGTTGTGCCACCATAGTCCTAGTTTTAAATGTAGCTTTATAACTCCAACCTCTCACTAGAAAAAGGAGCCCCCGGTGGCGCAGTGGGTTAAACCCCTGGTCACAGGTCCGAATCCGGGGAGAGCCGGATGAGCTCCCTCTATCAATTCCAGCTCCTCATGTGGGGATATGAGGGAAGCCTCCCACAAGGATGATTAAAAAAAAATCAAATCATCCAGGCGTCCCCTGGGCAATGTCCTTGCAGACGGCCAATTCTCACACACCAGAAGCGACTTGCAGTTTCTCAGGTCACTCCTGACATGACAAAAAAAAACTAGAAAAAGAGCCAATACCTTTCCTGGGCTGTTTTCTGCTTGCAGGAAGCGAAGGCACTCTGAATAGTTTGACCACGTTCGGTTTAAGCTCAGTACGTAAGCCCATGTTCCATTTGAGCTACAGCGCCTGAACGCCATCCCTGCAAGAAAGAAAGAAGACTTCCGTCAATAACTTTAGTGATGTTTCTCCCCTGCTCTGCGCAACCTAGATTTTGTGAAAGATTAAACCCAGTGAGGAATGCAGAGCTGGTACCTTTGTGATTGAAGTCATATACATACAAAGGGCACGGGACAGCTACTGTCTTCCCAGCTGACCCTCTGGGCCAGCAGATTAGCCCATCCCATTCTGGAAGGCAATCACTTCCTAAAGAGAGAGAAAAAAACAAGTCATAAAGAAAATAATAATAATAATAATAATAATAATAATAATATTATAATAAGGCTCTGGCATAAACCAGTACAGGAGGTCCCAGTGGTCATCGGCACCCTGGGTTCCGTGCCAAAAGATCTCAGCCGGCATTTGGAAACAATAAACATTGACAAAATCACAATCTGTCAACTGCAAAAGGCCACCTTACTTGGATCTGCATGCATCATTCGAAAATATATCACACAGTCCTAGACGCTTGGGAAGTGTTCGACTTGTGATTTTGTGATACAAAATCCAGCATATAGATCTCATTTGCTGTGAGATACTGTGTTTTTGTCAGTAAAATAATAATAACAACAACAACACTTTATTTATATTCCGCCCTTCTTCCTGAGGGGACTAAGAGTGGATTGCAGTATATAAACAGACACAGGCAAATATTCAATGCCTTGATTACAATGACATACAACGAGACAGAAACATACAGACAAAGGCAAAGGCTTCTCCTTTCATTTCTGGCTCTGGAGGCAGTGCTCATCTCCAGCTCTGCGGGAGGTGCTCTTTCTCCATTTCCAAGCCAAGGAACCTGCATCCATAGACACCTCCTGATCGTGTGTTTGGCATGACTGCTTGGAGCATCATTTTGCCTTTTATTGTGAATATTGATCTATTCACATTTGCATGTTTTCTAACTGCTAGGTTGGCAGGAGCTAGGGTTAACAGCGGGAGCTCACCCTGTCCTGCGGATTCGAACTGCCAACCTTCAGATCAGCAATTCAGCAGCACAAGGGTTTATCTCATTGCGCCACATTGTAAACATTAAAGATGCAATATAAGGCCCTTTTATAAAGTGCTTCACGCTCTCGAATTAGCCAAAGTCAGGTCAATAACAAAAGACATTTCCACCTATGAAGCAGTTTAAAATAGATTCTTGATTGCATGAGCCAACAGTGAACCAGAAACATAATTAATGACAATGAGAATATTTTTGTGTACAGCTGGTGACTTTCATCATCATCAAGTATGCAGCATTTCCTTAATTGCCCATCTATTCTTTGTGGAATTTTCCTGACCGTTCTTAGAAGACTGGGCTATTTCCACCTGATTTGTTTGCCATGAGCTTGTTTGCAAATCCCCTAATCAATAATCTGGAAGCAGAACTTTGGAGTTGTTGAAGTTACCCTATACGGTTCCGGCCCAGTGTATTTGTCCGAACGGATCTCCCTCTACATCCCATCTCGAAGTTTAAGATCTTCTGGGGAGGCCCTGCTCTCGACCCCGCCACTGTCACAAGTGAGGTTGGCGGGGACGAGGAGCAGGGCCTTCTCAGTGGTGGCCCCCCACCTGTGGAACTCACTCCCCGGGGAGATTAGATCGGCGACCTCCCTTCTGGCGTTTAGGAAAAACTGAAGACCTGGGTGTGGGACCAAGCCTTTGGTCATTCTGACAACTAAACTAAGGATCTGACGATAAACAAGGACAAATGGAATGGAATGAAATATGGACTCTGAACCCTGAGCATGAGATTGTTTTAGCGTGAGATTGTTTTATTATCTTATTATGTATTGATGTTTTAATTAATTGTTGAATTATTTTGTATTTTGTATTACTTGTCATTGATTTGGGCATCTAATTGTGCCCCCACTGTAAGCCGCCCTGAGTCCCCCCCGGGGTGAGAAGGGCGGGGTATAAGTAAGTGAAATAAATAAATAAATAAATTACCGAACTATTTTCTACAGACTTTAGAAGTTATGCATTTTGGATAGCTTTATTAAATGGATTAAATAGATTTATACCTCCCCTCCAAAATCACCAAAGTAATTGGAGAAATTATCAAGGTAATGAGACACAAGACAAGGATGTCTGTTGTCCCTACTTTAGTTTATTTTGGTGCTTAATTTTTAAATAGAGATATAAGACGAAATAGGGAAATTAGGATAAATAAAAACCCTTTGGAGGATATAGAGGTGTTAATGGAACAATTACTTACAAACCATAGAGGACGTTAAGATCATCTGGGGAGGCCCTGCTCTCGGTCCTGCCTTCGTCACAAGTACGATTGGAGAGGACGAGAGACAGGGTCTTCTCAGTGGCGGCCCCTCGGTTATGGAACGCCCTCCCTAAGGACATTAGATCAGCTTCTTTGCTCCTAACATTTTCAGAAAAAACTCAAGACATGGCTGTTTGAGCAAGCATTTGCAAATATTGAGTAATGGACATAGGAAAATGGAACAACTATACGATGGAATTGGACAATGTTTTTATTGAGGATTTGCTGGCTTATGTTTTGATTGCTGTTGTTATGATTTTATTGATGTTAATGTTTTAAATTGTGTTGTATTTTGTGGCATTGAATTTTGCCTTGTAAACCCCCTTGAGTCGCCGTAAGGCTGAGAGGGGCGGTATACAAATGAAGTTAATAAATAAATAAATAAATAAAGATTAGCATTGTGGCAGGGTTTTCAAATTAATAATCGAAAACAAAACATGTCAGAGAGAAATGTAGGTTCGGAGGATTAAGTGCAACACATTGAAATAAACTCTTTTTAAAATTGCGAATAAAGTTAACTACTTAGTGCTAACCAATACAAATACAAATGGTATGTTATTTCAGAATAAATATGTGAAAACATGAAATTCACGAGAGAGTAAATTTGTCACTGTTGAGGAGTATTTCAATGATAAAATGAACATGTTACCTAGAATGACAACGTTCTTCAGACAATATCTGTTTGGACAGTAGATATAAATAATGGAAAAATATACATCTAGATTTGTATGGCAAAGGAATAAACCAAGATAAAGTAGTAAGTATTGAAAGTAGTTTTATACACCGTATTCTAGATAAGGAATGCTCAACCTGTATTTGCTATTTGGATGAAAGGAAGAAAATAAGTGTGAAAATTATAAACCTGTGGATGACTGTGACATTTGAAGGTTCCTGACATAAAGGCCTATCTGAGAAAATGATTATGTTTGGATGAGAAACAAGGAGGGTATATTCCCCTATATTGCACTCAGTTCTAAATTTGTAAAAGCAGAAATCAAGATTGCCTTCTTGTGAGGTTTTTTTGGCGGGGGGGGGGATGTTTTTGAGTTTTTTTGTTTGTTTGTCAGGAGTGACTTGAAAAACTGCAAGTCATTTCTGGTGTGAGAGAATTGGCTGTCTGCAAGGACGTTGCCCAGGGGACACCCAGATGTTTGATGTTTTACCATCCTTGTGGGAGACTTCTCTCATGTCCCCACATGGGGAGCTGGAACTGACAGAGGGAGCTCAACCTGCTCTCCCTTGATTCAAACCACTGACCTGTCGGTCGGAATTCCTACCGGCACAAGGGTTTAACTCATTGTGCCACTGGGACTCCGTCATATTCAACCGAACCCCAAGAGACAAAAGGGCATATAAAACAGCGAGGAATGCCCAAGAATGATGGGGGAAGTGTTTTCAGGGATGGAAATATTTCTGTGACTCAGGGCTTAGGTCTTTGTTATGCTTATGCCAATGTCTATCAAATAAAAACTTTCCAAGGTTGGCTTTTATAATACGGCACTTCACGAAATTGTTTCCTGAGTCTATTTCTTGTTCTATTTCTGTCAGAATGGGATTCAAGGTGGCTTACAGTAGGATGGTCAAAATGCAAGGGTTGTGTGTGTGTGTCAGGAGCAACTTGAGAAACTGCAAGTAGCTTTTGGTGTGAGAGAATTGGCCTTTTGCAAGGACCTTGCCAAGGGGATGCCTGGATATTTTGATGTTTTACCATCCTTGTGGGAGGCTTCTCTCATGTCCCCACTTGGGGAGCTAGAGCTGTCAGGAGGGAGCTCATCTGCGCTTTCCCCGGATTTGAACCTCGGACCTGTCCATCAGCAGTCCTGCCAGCACAAGGGTTTAACCCAGGGGTCCTCAAACTACGGCCCGCAGGCCGGCCCCAGCCACCCAAGGGCATTTATCCGGTCCGCAGGGTTGAAGAAGGGTGAGAGGTGGCAGGCGAAGTGGCTCTGGGGCTGCTTCGCCTGCCGCCTCCCTGGGCCCAGCCTGGTCTTCTCCTGCCTTTGGGACGGGGCCTTGCCTCATCCCGAGGGCAGGAGAAGGGGGGAGGTGGCGGGCAAAGCAGCTTTGGGCCCGCTTTGCCCGCTGCCTCCCTGGGCCCAGCCTGGTCTTCTCCTGCCTTTGGGACGGGGCCTCGCCTCATCCCAAGGGCAGGAGAAGGGGGGGAGGTGGCGGGTGAAGCAGCTTTGGGGCTGCTTTGCCCGCTGCCTCCCTGGGCCCAGCCTGGTCTTCTCCTGCCTTTGGGACGGGGCCTCGCCTCATCCCAAGGGCAGGAGAAGGGGGGGAGGTGGCGGGCGAAGCAGCTTTGGGGCTGCTTTGCCTGCTGCCTCCCTGGGCCCAGCCTGGTCTTCTCCTGCCTTTGGGACGGGGCCTCGCCTCATCCCAAGGGCAGGAGAAGGGGGGGAGGTGGCGGGCGAAGCAGCTTTGGGGCTGCTTTGCTTGCTGCCTCCTTGGGCCCAGTCTGGTCTTCTCCTGCCTTCAGGACAGGGCCTCGCCTCATCCTGAAGGTAGTAGAAGGGGGGAGGAGGCGGGCGAAGCGGCTTTGGGGCCGCTTCACCCGCCACCTCCCCAAGTTTATATTTGTTAAAATTGCTCTGCATTTTAATTATTGTATTGTTTTAAAGTGTTTTTTGCACTACAAATAAGATAGGTGCAGTGTGCATAGGAATTCATTCATGTTTTTTTTCAAATTATAATCTGGTCCTCCAACAGTTTGAGGGACTGTGACCCGGCCCTCTGTTTAAAAAGTTTAAGGACCCCTGGTTTAACCCGTTGCACCACTGGGGACTCCTTCTAACTTTCAATAAAGGGAGTGGACGCTGACTGCTTTGAAGTCAGTGGAGTGGGACATCTGCTCCAGATTTGGTCTGAGCTATCCAGCATATTGAACCCTATTCCAGAAATAGACCAGACACCTTCAATATCTTGTTTATAAAGATCAGAGCAGGTTTGCTGCCCCTTTCACGCAGAGGCGGCAACTATGACTGAATGCATGTGACAGTGCCTGAAAACAGTCTAGAATATTGAGATACTTTACCCCCTTCTGCTTCTAGCTGAGAAGAGATATTTTGCTCACATTGCACTTTGGCCTCCAACAGAAGATGAATCTGTTCCTCCATTGTGATGGTAGAATCAAAGTCATCCTGCCAAAAAAGAGCCCACATAGAAATATTCTTAGTGATGAATATTCTTTGTTGAGAAGAATGAATAATAAATACTTGCATTTTCACCGAGACTGTGTTTTCATTCAGTGGGGGGGGGGGGGGGAATCAATACCTTTCTACATAATGAGAACCATAGTCATAGTTAAGTAACACACCAACTTCTTCCTATCACTTGTTGCATCACTAAATCGGGTTTGGTTTGTGTCACCGTGAGCTCAAGAAAGCAAAATTGTTTTTTTCCCTTGCAATTGTTCCATTTTGTGCTATTTTCTAAAGGCAGGGTGAGACACACATTGTGAAGCATCCTCAACAGAACAAAAACGAACAGTAGCCACATTAGTCATAACACAAATTCCAAATCTCCATTAGAGCAAACTCATCATAGGTTTTTCAAGATAAACTAGGAGGAGGAGGTGGATACGAGGCTGACTTGAAAACAAGAAAAGCAAAAGTTGCAAGAAGTTCACAATGTAATATAACAGCAATACTCCCTTCTGCTTGGTTGTATATATATGTTCTCCCATTGGCACCTCTCTTTCCCAGTTCTGCTGATGGAAGTAGTTCCATCACTAGAACCATCTTTTTTGCTACTCCAGCCGGCTATTCCAAGAACTGACTTTATCTCAAGAGTGGCTAATCTATATAAATAAAAATGTAATGTTCGTTTGTGCTATTCACAGAACTTAGAAACCACTGGGGCAATTGACACTAAATTTGGACACCATGTCCCTAACAACCCAATGTATGTTCTCCACTCAAAAAAAAACTAAAACAAAAAGCAGAAAGGACTTCTAAACTGCATGTCCACAAAGGGGAAACTGCATGTCTACAGAGACCCATGGCCACGCCCCCCCTCCTCCTCGCAGGGAAACAGCTGGCCGTTAAAGCCAGGCGACGTGCATGGGAGATGGCTATATAAATAAAAATCTAATGTTCGTTTGTGGGATTAACATATCTCAAAAACCACTGGATGAGTTGACATGAAATTTGGACACAACACACCTGTCAGGCCAACAAGTGACCATCACTCATAAAAACACAACAGAAGAGACTTAAAAGGCCCAAAAAGCAAAAAGACGCTGCACAAAAAGACACATGCACAAAAACAACTCCCCCTGGCAAAAAAACACACAACAGCATATCCACACTCTCTTCTGAACTACAGCTCCCAGCATCCCCTAGACCAGGCCCTTTAGGAGAGAAGAATGTTCCAAAGGCACTGCTTCCAAGCTGAAAGCTTGCTTCTCCTTGGATTTCTTTGAGAGCATCCCAATCCCTGCATATCTCCAATTTCCTATTCCTGGACTGCAACTCCCAGCAATCCTCCAGATAGATAAGATAGATAGATAGATTAGATAGAGATAGATAGGTAAGTAGGTAGTTAGATTGATCAGGAGGACTGCTGGGAGTTACAGTCCAAGAATAGGTAGAGAAGGAAAAATGGGGAGAAAGAGGAAGGGAAAGAAAAGGGAAGGAAGGGGAAAGGAAGAGAAGGAAAGAAGGAGAGAATGAAAGAAAAAAAAGAGAAAGAAGGAGAGAAAACAAGCAGGAGAGAAAGAGGGAGGGAAGGTTGTCCACAGCAATGCGTGGCGGGCACAGCTAGTAATATAATATGATATAAACACAGACAATAGTTTTCAAATTGTAAGGAGGGAAAGTACATTTTATAGGCCACATGAAGTACACAAATCCCTTTTACGCAATCTCCTTTTTTTCCAAAATCCCTTTTTACAGCCCTAGATGATGTTCCATTATCCAGGCAGAGGCCACAAGGGGGCGGTAGAGAAAGAATGATGGTCTGTTTTACAGGGGAGAGGGTGTTGAAGAAGGAAAATCATTTTCCCCCTCCCCTTCCCCATCTCATAAAGAGTGTTCTTTCCACAACGGAGATATGAGTGGAAGGAATAACAGGAAATCAGGGGGAAATTATTTAACTTCTTCAACCCAATTCTTCCCCCCCCCCCCTCCATAAACTGGACTATCATTCTCTGTCTAGCACCCTCTTGTGGCCTTCACCCAGATAACGTAACAGTACTCAGCCCTCTTTTTTAGGCCTGTTTGATCAAGAAAAAATTTGTTTCTAAAATCGATTTGTAATTGGGGTGTTTTTTTGTTTCGATATTTAAAATAATTACAAAATTTTCCCAAAAAAAAGTTCGGTATTTACGAAAATTTTGTAAATATTAACGAATTTTTAGAATATTTTTTGTATTTTTTAAGAATAATATTAAAATAATATTAAAATAATATTTTAAAATGGAAATGCCCTCTGGAAATGCTCCCAAGCCTGCTGCCGCTGAGGGCGAGGAGGAGGCTACTGGCGAAGGGGGCCTCAGCGGCGGCAGCTTCCCCCTCGCCCCTTTGCTCCTCCGTCCTCCTTCTTCCCCAAGCTGGGCGCCAGGCTTGGGAGCCCAGCCCGGGGAGGAAGGAAACTTTTAGCCACGGAGCAGCAGAAGGGCAAGGGGGAAGCTGCCGCCGCTGAGGCCCTCTTCGCCAGCAGCCTCCTCGTCGCCCTTCTGCTGCTCCGTGGCTAAAAATTCCCTTCCTTCCCGGGGCTGGGCTCCCAAGCCTGGCGCCCAACCTGGGGAAGAAGGAGCACGGAGCACCAAAGGGGTGAGGGGGAAGCTGCTGCCGCTGAGGGGGAAGCTCCTGCCAAAGAGGGCCTCAGCCTAAGGGCGAGCGTGCGCGGGCCGGCCAATCGGGAGCCGCGCTCGCGCCCAACAGGCAGGCGCGGGGCTTGGCTCACTGGGTGCGCGCTCGCGCCGCCCCTTCGCCCCTGCCCGCCCCATTTACGAAACGAGCAAAAGCTCGTTAAAACTGTGGGGGTTGCCGTTTCGATATTTAAAAACCCTTCCGGGTTTGGAAATATGTTTTGTTATCGTTTCGTATATGCAAAAATTAACGAATGTTTAACGAATTAACGAATTAACGAACGAAACCGCACAGGCCTACTCTTTTTCTTCCAGACAACCCCAAAATTGTCTAGGATGTCTCTTTTGGGTCTAAAATGAATAAAAGTAATCATAGCACTATGGTTTCGGACCCTAAAACACAATGCTTAACCTCATACCTAATTCAGGGTCACCTTTGGATTATATATGCAGGAATAGTGGAATCCTGATTCAGTCAATGACATTGTCGGTTTGAATTATCACACTTCCAAAATGCACATTCTTTTCTGCATCTATCTAAATTTAACTGTACATTTGAAAGCGTGTGGGTAAAAAAGAGGTGGGCAGATAATAGGCAAAATGTAGATTTATACTATAATACAAAATAGAAACCACTCCAGAATATACAGACAAGACATCTGTATATAGAATCACAATGTACAGACAACCTCAGAAAAACTTAAAAACCCTTTTCTCCTGTAAGGCTGGGGTGGAGGTAGTACTTGTCTTTCCGACCTGAAAAGATTCAGATTCTGGCTGCTTGAGGATTAAATAAATGAATGAATTCCACACTTCCATTTTATCCCAAGATTCACTTTCTAATTTTCTATATTATTTCTTCTTTTGTACAAACCCAGCACTTCTTCGTTCAAGCAGGAGGGAAAGGTACTCACTTTTCCTCCTTGCTGCCTTCCCAATGAAACCATACAGGCCCCTTCTACACTGCCCTATATCCCATGATCTAACCCCAGATTATCTGCTTTAAACTGGATTATATGAGTCTACACTGCCCAATAATCAAGGATAAGCAGATAACCTAGCTCAGCCCAGACACTGTCTGGACACGACCTAGCCCCCTATATATTACCCTGGTCATTCTCCTAATAAAAGGTAAAGGTAGTCCCCTGACATTAAGTCCAGTCATGTCTGACTCTGGGGTGTGGTGCTCATCTCCATTTCTAAGCCGAAGAGCCAGTGTTGTCCGTAGACACCTCCAAGGTCATGTGGCCGGCATGATTGCATGGAGCGCCGTTACCTTCCCGCCGGAGCAGTACCTATTGATCTACTCACATTTGCATGTTTTCGAACTGCTAGGTTGGCAGAAGCTAGGGCTGACAGCGGAAGCTCACGCCGCTCCCTGGAATCGAACCTGCGACCTTTCGATCAACAAGCTCTGGAAATAGCTTTTGTCCCCGCTTTTGTCATTTTACCTATTACAGTCCTGTACCCAAATGCTGGTCCCATCTTTGATTAAATTTTCTTGATCTGGTGAAGGGAGTTGAACTGAACGGCCTTAAGTATTTTCTGTTGGTCATGGGGGTTCTGTGTGGGAAGTTTGCCCCAATTCTGCCGTTTGTGGGGTTCAGAACGCTCTTTGATTGTAGGTGACCTATAAATCCCAGTAACTACAACTTCCAAATGTCAAGGTCTATTTTCCCCAAACTCCATCTGTGTTCCTATTTGGGCATATGGAATATTCGTGGCAAGTTTGGTCCAGATCCATCATTGTTTGAGCCCAAAGTGCGCTCTGGATATAGGTGAACTACAACTCCCAAACACAAGGTCAATGCTCACCAAACCTTTTTAGTGTTTTTTGTTGGTCATGGGAGTCTTGTTATACCACATTTGGTTCAATTCCATTGTTGGTGGGGTTCAGAATGCTCTTTGGTTGTAGGTGAACTATAAATCCCAGCAACTACAACTCCCAAATGACAAAGTCAATTTTTTGAGTGAAAGACATACATTGGGTTGTTAGGTGTCTTGTGTCCAAATCTGGTGTCAATTTGTCCAGTGGTTTTTGAGTTCTGTTAATCCCACAAACGAACATTACATTTTTATTTATATAGATAGAGGAACCTTTCCAAGCTCTGCCTTGAAATGTCCATTAACACTCACAAGCACACTCATTTCATTTCTAGCTTTGCCACAGCATGAGCTGTCAAATGATGTGGAAATTTATACTTGCAAAGGGGTGCCCACATGAGTTGACTGATTACAACCACATTAGTGCAATTATATGAAAAAAATTAAAATTCCCACTAGCATGATCCAAATCACCCTATCTCATGCAAGAGACAGCTCCTGCAGTGAAATGGAAAACAAGAAGTGAGACGAGGCAACCACACTCCTTGGCACCTCATGTTTATCCATGCCAGGGGTCCTCAAACTTTTTAAACCAGGGGCCAGTTCACTGTCCCTCAGACCATTGGAGGGCCGGACTATAGTTTTTTTAAAAAAATCAATAAAAAACCTCCTATGCACATTGCACATATCTTATTTTGCTGTTGGAAAGGGCCCTTAGAGGGAGTTCTTTCTAGCCCTCTTTAGGCAGTAATTCCAGGAGCAGAGAATGGGAAATCTTCCTATTTCTAGTCTGAACAAAATCTGGCTACCAGTATTTAAAAAACTCTAAAATTATAACTGTAAATAAAGAACAACACTCAAACACAGGGGAACTCCAGACAAGAAACAATCAGGGCCAGCTAATCACCTCTAAACAAAGGATTCTCTCTAAAAACTGTCAGGCCATGAAATGGTAATCAAGGTGGCCAATTGAAACATTCATACCTACCTCCAAAAGACAAGAGTTCTTTCTCCCACCCTGGATCTTCCACAATTATCCTAGTTAAAGGTTTTCCTCTAACATGAAGTCTAGTCATGTCCGACTCTGGGGTGTGGTGCTCATCAGCATTTCTAAGTCAAAGAGCCGGCGTTGTCCATAGACACCTCCAAGGTCATGTGGTCGGCATGACTGCATGGAGTGCCGGGGCAGCCTGACAGATAGCGTGAGCCAGCCAAGGGAGGAGCAGCACCGCGTGGCCTACTCTCGTGTAAAGCACCTCGTGAGGTGCTTTACGCAAGAGTAGACCGTGCAGAGCAGCTGCCCTTGGCTGGCTCACGCTGCTCATCGGGCCTGACGGATAGCGTGAGCCAGCCAAGGGAGGGGCAGTGTGTGTGGGGGGGGTGCTTCTCCTCCGCGGGCCGGATAAGTGCCCTTGGCAGGCCGGAAGTGGCCCGCGGGCCTTAGTTTAGGGACCCCTGATCCATGCCTCCCCTTGATCAAGCATGGGCAATGAAACCACCTTTGCAATGATGATATGGGAATATTTTAACTCATGTGTTCCCAAGTGAAGGACTGGCACTAAACTTCTCATGAATTGAAAGTGAACTCCTACCTCGTTCTAAGCCATGTTCACAGTCTCATTGAGAAAGGAATATCTTATACATATAGAGCAGCTCACCACTGTGATTATGTGCAAATGCAATGGCTGTCTCTTATCTCAAACATGCCCCTTGAATACTAAATAATCACCAGACGAAGAGCAAGTCAATGCCTTATATTTGAAATGAATCTGATGTTCATGAAATCATTGTGAAATCTGCAAGGCAAAGTAGTAGATATGAAATGCACATTGGTCTGCTGCATATTTTCGCAAAGGCAAAAAACGGAAGACAGGAAAAAAGCAATTGATATTTCGGTTCCTCGCTTTAAGTACTGCATATATCTGCCCTAAATTGTTCAAAGCTAGCATATGCTGTCTCAGTGGACATAGAAATTGTCTTTCTATTAACACTATTGAAGTGCTCAAGTGAATCTACATTGTGCGGTTAACTTTAGCCCTGCTGAAATATTATCACTATGCTCTGCTAGCCAGCTCTTGCCTTCTAAATAAATAAGTATTTATTTATTTATTTATTTATTATATACCACCTTTCTCAGGTAGTATATAAATACAGCAAATAAATAAAGCATAGTGATAATATTTCAGCAGGGGGGACTCAAAGTGGTTTACAACATACTAAGGGCAAAAATTTAATGCCAACCTACAGTAC
Source organism: Anolis sagrei (assembly GCF_037176765.1). NCBI lineage: Eukaryota > Metazoa > Chordata > Lepidosauria > Squamata > Anolidae > Anolis > Anolis sagrei. The sequence continues at coordinate 169,473,034 of NC_090021.1, read as the reverse complement.
ACAAAGAAATCATAATAATTAATTACAACATTCAACTATGAACCGAAAATCAATTAAAACCATTAAACATAAGACATACATAAACTTTAAACATTAGACCAGTGGTTTCTGGGGGACCATGTCAGCCTTCCCTCCCTCCAAAGTCCATTAAAAGTTCATAAAGATTGGTGGTATCATAAAGATACATAGGGTTGTTGTTTTTTACAAGAGAGCTCCTAAGAGCTCTAAAGTCCTTCAAAGGTTGATAAAAGTTCATGAGGGTTGGGGAAAGTGTGTAAAAGTCCTAGAGAAGTCCGTAAGAGTCCATGGGGAGTCAATGAGAGCACTGAGAACTTGGAGTCCATTCATAAAACAGGAGTTTCATTCATGAAAAAAGGAATCCAATACATTAAATAAATAAATAGCCAAATTGGTCAGATGTTAGATTGGGTCACAGGGGCATTGCCATGTGGGGCCATGGAAAAAAGCATTAGGTTCCCACATGGGGGAGAGATAGGGGATTATAGAATAATTCCAGCCTGGTGTCCTTGGAAAAACTCTAAATTCCTGATCTTGAACTATCTTTTACAGAATCCGGGGGGGGGGGGGGTCATCTTCGACCTCACTACTGGCACAAGGGTTTAACCCACTGTGACCAAAATAAGAAGGGTTTTAATGTGAGAAGTAATCAGGAGGCCAGTGATAATTCAGGCCCCTTCTACACTGACATAAAATCAAGTTCAAATCAGATAAATTGGATTTTTATATGGCAGTGTAGAAGGGGGCAGAGAATTCCCATCCACCCTGAAAGAATTAGAACAATTTGGCTGGGAGAATTTAGTAAAAAAACTGGATCTGCAGTGATGATAGAGACTTCCCTGACAAGGCTCACTGCTACAATTGGTGCCAAAGGTGCGTGCCTCAAGTAATAATTACTCAGGGGGTGAATGTTTAATGTAACAGAAAATGCCAGTTGGTTTTTGTTAGCTTGCTTCTGTGCCGCAGGAAAAAAGACATTTGCAGTGTCTTGTGTGCATCAAGAAGTAACAGTGCCAATTAAATTCATTCCAGGTCTACAACAAAATGTCAGAAATGGTGAATACTTCTGCAAGGCACCGTTTACCATTTGAAGTGGAAACCTTCCTCTCAACTGCTACAACCAATTTAAAGCTGGAAAGAAGCAGAACTGATTGTAATCTAGTATTTGATTCAATTCTCCCTCTTCACATCAAATTATTACTTAGATCATTTGGAGCCAGTGGCATGTTTCTTTGAGTGATTTCTTCTGCTCTTTGTACTGAATAGGTACAAGTCGTTCTGCTCCTCATTGTGATGACTGGTAGAGAGATGAAGTGGTCAGACTGTTTGACTGAATCTTGGGAAGTCTAGATTCTAACCCAAACATAACCATGAAACTCAACTGGCTCAGGTCCTTTCTACACTGCAAAAAAAAAAAACCCAGATTATCTGCTTTGACCTGGATTATAATCAAGGTGAAAGAAGAAAGTGCAAAAGCTGGGTTGCAGCTAATCATCAAAAAAACCAAGATCATGGCAACAAGAATGATTGACAACTGGGAAATAGAGGGAGAAAATGTGGAGGCCGTGACAGACTTTGTATTTCTAGGTGCAAAGATTACTGCAGATGCAGACTGTGGCCAGGAAATCAGAAAACACTTACTTCTTGGGAGGAGAGCAATGTCCAATCTCGATAAAATAGTGAAAAGTAGAGACATCAGACTGGCAACAAAGATCCGCCTAGTCAAAGCCATGGTATTCCCTGTAGTAACCTACGGATGTGAGAGCTGGACCTTAGGGAAGGCTGAGCGAAGGAAGATGGATGCTTTTGAGCTGTGGTGTTGGAGGAAAGTGCTGAGAGTGCCTTGGACTGCGAGAAGATCCAACCAGTCCATCCTCCAGGAAATAAAGCCCGACTGCTCACTGGAAGGAAGGATACTAGAGACAAAGTTGAAGTACTTTGGCCACATCATGATGAGACAGCAAAGCCTAGAGAAGACAATTATGCTGGGGAAAGTGGAAGGTAAAAGGAAGAGGGGCCGACCAAGGGCAAGATGGATGGATGGCATCCTTGAAGTGACTGGACTGACCTTGAAGGAGCTGGGGGTGGTGACGGCCGATAGGGAGCTCTGGTGTGGGCTGGTCCATGAGGTCACGAAGAGTCGGAGATGACTGAACGAATAAACAACAACAACATATGGCAGCATAGACGGGGTGGCACAGCTACCTATGGAGGGGAAAATCTGATAAGGAAAAAAAATTAAGAACCATTTTATAAGATCTGCCTTAATTCGAACCTGGAATAAATACAAAGAAAGAATTCACACGAAAACACCACTTTGGTTCTTGCCAAACGAGGCAACCCACTTGAGAGAGTTACCAAGAGAAAAGTGGTTGACCTACAGTCAGCTACTCAAAACAGACAGACAAGAGCCTATCTTGAAGTCACAAGAGGAATTAAAAGTGATTGACCCGACACTATCCTGGTGTCGATATTGGCAGATAAAGGAATATTTTATGATAGACAGGAAAGTAGATTTTGAAATCAAGGAGACGTTCTGGGATAAAATATTAAAAATAGATACAAAACTAACTAAAAAGATTTACCAACAATTGGTCAACAGAAAAAGAACAGGGAAAGGAGGTAATGACAAACTGGCCAGAGACATAGGTAGAATGATAAGCATAACAGAATGGGAAGAGATTTGGACTAAATTTAAAACTAACATACTCCACAGAATTTAAAGACAATTGGTATACACTTTTCTACAGATGGTACTTAACACCAGAAAAACTATCAAAGATTAATAAAGGTAGAATAAGTGCAAAATATTGGAAATGCGGGGGGAAAGTAGGCACCTTTATACATTTATGGTGGAAGTGCAAGAAAATCTAATCCTTCTGGCGGTTGATACACAAAATGACAGAATCAATTTTGCAAGTTAGCTTTGAGTTCAAACCAGAATATTTTTTATTAGGACTAATGGATTTTGAAATGGACAATAACACAAATAGACCTTTCATTTATTTAATAATGGCAGCCAGGATCAAACTAGCTCAACTATGGAAAACAGAAGAAATACCAACAACTGAAAACTGGCTATTGAAAGTTTGGGACATAATGAATATGGACTTACTTACGTAAAAATTAACAGATAATAATATATGAGGGGTATTTTTTAAGTAAGGTCCGTTTTGTTGTAGACACTAGTAGTTCGTGCGCATACCGCAACGAGCGCATGCGTCGTGTACTGGCATGCCTCGGGAACAACTGTGCTCAGTTTCCGCTCTGTAGCTAACCTGTACGGTTCTGTTCTGTGCTTTAAAAATGTTTTAAGACTATCAACTCACCCTCCGCATGTGAGGTTCACTCAGTGATACGGTTTTTGTCAGCAAGAAACCTGCCTGCTGCAGAAATTCATTGACAGATTTGTGAAGTGTACGGTGATACTGTTATGAGTGAAAGCAAAGTGCGTAAGTGGGTACGACAATTCAAAGATGGCCGTGACAACGTCCATGATGAGGACCGCTCCGGTCGGCCTTCTTTGATTACAGACGATTTGGTGGCTTCAGCAGGCGGCAAGTTTTTATAAAGAGGGTATTTTAAAATTGGTTCGGAGGTATGATAAGTGTTCGAACAAACTTGGCAACTATGTCGAAAAATAGAGTGAAGTATGTACTTTCTGAAAATAAATTTACTTTTTTGAAATAAACTTTCGTTGTGTACTTATGTTTCAACGGACCTTACTTAAAAAATACCCCTCGTACCAAGACAGAAAACAAACTGGGAAAATTTATCAAATTTATTAGAAAAGACAGTGTAGAAATTCATATTCAGGAGATATAACAAAGTATCAAAGGCTAATGTCTAGAGAGAAACCAGACAGCACTCTGACAGAATATACAACAAAAAAAGAGTTGTTAACATAATCTGAAGTAACCCGGAAGTAACTTACAACTTCTACACTCTTGGTTTTTTGTTTTTCCTTTTTTGATTTTTGATCCTCACCCCTTCCTACTTTTCTTTCACTGTAAATCTATCGTGATTTTATTAGTTCTCTCACTCTCCAATCTTCTGGAGACAAATTACTTTCAATAAATTAATGATTTTTTTTTAAAAAAGAAAGATTTATTCCATTATGGCCATAAGGAAACGGATCAGGCATACTACACTCGAAGGTCACAGTACTTGAAAAAGGCTGCCATGCCCCATATCCTTTGACTGCACATTATATAGGTTTTTCTTATCTATCAAGATTCTACTGCACATATTTTCTGGGGCAAATTTCAGCCAAATATCCGTTGACACTCAAGGCTCTAGCCCATTTCTGGCAAGCCCTGCCTTCATGATCAGCTTATCTATTGTAGAACACACAATTTATTCATCCTGCTCTTGACGTGTTGCTCCTTTTCTGCAGGGAGGGGTACCTTCTGTGACGGCACGTCTGGCGCCACTTGTATGTAAATATATAGTTGAATTGTTTGGTTATTTACAGCTGTCAAACAATGTTGTTTTGCATCAGTTGAATTGCTCTCCCAGCTCAATTGTTTGGCTCCACCCCTTCCTAGGGAGGAGGGCAGTGCTTTCTTTTTCATTCCACCATCAAATAGCAACAGATGGAAGATGGACATGCGAAAGGCTTGGCTCAAAGCCCTTAGTCAAGTCATTTCTTACCACCAATTCTCAGGTTTATACCCTTAAGATTCATACTTCATGCCCAGCTCATCTGGATGACGTTGAAGAATCTTAAGCGCCTTCAAACCAGTCCTTTGGCATCAAGAGGAAGACTTTGTGCCTTCAACATAGGCAATTGGACTGGAGCTGTGAATGTTCCAACCTCATAGCCATTGAGATAGAGGGAACTTGGAAGCTACTCAGCTGCAAAACTCCTTGGACTCAAGACAACCAGAGACTGTAATGTATATTTTCTTTACCTCTTTTGGAACATCAAGTTTAATGCCTTAGAAAGATAACTCTTTGTGAACAATAAAGCCTATTTCGAGTTATCTATAGTGTTTTGTTGGTCCTTGAGAGTTCCAGTTCTCTAAAGGAAGGCAAGAAGCAATCCCCTGGGGAAAAGTTGCCACGTCCTTGTTTTTTCACTAAGAATTATAGCCCCCAGGCAGCGACGGCACACCTTCTTTCCATTTGTTACCAAAGCAAATCTACTACAGGCTTCAGCCTCCTTCAATCCCATCTACCCTCTTCAGTGAAAGTAGTTCACATGTTCAGGTGCTAAACATCAAGTGACAATTACGTTGCAAGAACCTGAGCAAGGAAACAGGTGATTACATCTGAGTGATTCCAGTCCTCAGTGTGTAACAAGGAAAGGGATTTCTCTGGCTTCTCAATTTCGAAGGAGTTGGTTGACTGTGGAGCTTCAGAAGCATTGCTTTTGGAACCTAGAACTCCCTGGCTGGGGTATTCTGAGAGTCAAGACTCTTCAAAAGTCAGTTTCCCAAGTTCTTTTTTTTAATAATAAGTCTTTATTAAATTTTCAAGTTTTTAAAATAAGTTTCCCAAGTTCTGATTGATTATTGTCCTTCTTACATTTGTCATGACTAAACTGACCAAACTTTTTGCTAAGACCTCTTGATACAAGCAATAGCTTGAAAATATATTTTTGAGAAATATGACTAACATGCCCGCAGCCATGTTTTAACAGTATAAATAAACTACTTGACCTGCTGTTTAGCTCTTGTTGAGCGTCTTGCTGAAAAGCACAATTAGTGCTGCAGATCTCCCCAGTCAACCAAGCCTCATCTGACCCTTATGTGGGCTCAATCAGTAGGAAATGTATACTGCCATTGCTGTTCTTAAATACCTGCAGCGACAAGGCAGGGGAGATAATATTGTCTAATAATGATTTTCATTTAGCTATTCTCTTGTATTATTACCTACCACAAGCTACAATGACCTACCATAGAATCACAGCACTGGGAGGTATTGCCAGGGTCATCCAGTCCAACTGCGACTAGGCAAGAGAACACAACAAAGAGATGGCTCTGTTTCAAAAATCAAACCTTGTTTTTAAAATTCCAGAGCCCATTGTATTCAAAGAAAGTTCATTTCGATGTAAGGAATTATTTCTTTCTTTTTCTTGTATTTTGAATCCATTGCTTATGACCTTATCACACTACTTTGCCCAGGGTACCATACTGCTGTTTTAATAGCCTTGCTCTTTCACCTGCCCAACTTCTCTTAAAATACTTTTGAATGGCTATCATATCACTGCTCAGTCTTTCCTTCTCCAGTCTAAACATTCCAAGCTCCATAAGCCCTTCCTCATAAGTTTTGTTTCTAAACATTTAATCATCTATGTTTTGTGAATCTTTTGCCTCAGACACTTTCTCTCACTATAGCAAGTATGACGTCCATGGAAAATCCATGGAATTATGAGGGTTGAATGAAAAATAATGCCTCCATCTCCGTAATTCCTCAACAGATGGCAGAACTGGTATGCGGCAGGTACTGGCTTGTCCAGTAGACTCTCCTCTACATTTCCATTTTGGCAGGAAGCCTTAGCATTGAAGGGTTGTGTTGTTAAAGTGGGAAGTATGGAACCCTGCGCAGACGATGGGTCAATGCAACTTAAGCAACGTGCAGTCATTGAATCCTTGGCAGCAGAAGGTGTCACCCCAAAGGAGATTCATCAGAGAATGCAAGCTGTTTATGGTTTTGATTTGTTTTTTTTATTTAATTTTTTTTACAATACAAAAAAATACATACCGTGCACACACAAAACATTTTCAATTCCCACCACCAACATGAGGATTATTTTCTTTCACATATTCATTTCTTTTTGAGACAATCATTATTTCTTTATCTTTATACATTTCCATCCTGTATGCTATATAACATTTGTATCTTATTTCTTATGGCTTGATCTCCGGAATGATTCATAAAGATAGCCATCTATCTTCCATTTCTCTCATTCGATTTTCATTGATTTTTAAATCATTTAATTTCACATTCATAATTTCAAATTCCATTTGCTCCACCATTTATTTATTGTCCATTTTGATTTATCCACCCTAATACTATTACTGCTTGTGCACATTCAATTATTGCTTCTTTTATTTCCCTTTTATTTCCCATTTTCTCTCTTTTTCCTAATACCGCTGATTCCTTTGTTATGACCTACTCATTTCCTAGTATTTGATTTGACACATTTTGTATAAAATCAAATACTAGGAAATGAGTGGGTCATAACAAAGGAATCAGCGGTATTAGGAAAAAGAGAGGAAATGGGAAATAAAAGCTGTTTATGGTGATTGTGTTGATGTGAGTACTGTACGTCATTGGGCAAGTAAGTTTAAAGATGTTGAGGTGGGAACATCTGACTTGCGTGACAAAGAGTTGGACGTCCTCTGATAGCAACCACAGAGTTTCACAAGCAAAAGGTTCACAGATTAATTCAAGACTATTGTCGTATCACTAAAAGGGAAATTGTAAGCATAATTGGCATTTCACAAGAATGTGTTGGTCACATTATTGCTTTGCTTGGCTATTGGAAGATCTGTGCACTATGGGTACCCAGGATGCTGAAATGAAAGCGCACAGACTTCTTCCATAACGGCTTCAGAAAATTTGTTCATCGTTGGCAGAAATGTATCCAATTGTCTGGTGCTTATGTGGAAAAGTGAATAGTGGTAGTTAAAGAGCACATTCTAAATATTATTTCTGTGTTTGATTTATTAAAATATTCCCATCCAAACCCAAGTAACAAAGCTGGAGGCATTACTTTTCATTCAACCCCCGTAAGCATTTTGCTCCCAGCAAAGCTTCATGTAAAACACAAACAATGAGCCTCATAACCCTTGCTTTATTAAAACAAAAAAAAAATAGATGTATGTATACTGCCATTGCACAAGGTCCAAAAAGTTCAGTAGAACATTAGGAATTAATGACTAATGAAACTAAAGGTACAGCTGTATCTTTCAAAAAGATGGAGAACTATTTGAAACATCTGCACACATACACAGGCAGATTCATAGGCATATCAAAGAAGTGCCTTGGGAAGCTTCTTGCTTTTCTAGTTATCTTGGTATCTTGGATTGACTGTGTACCAAATTTTCTAGTTAGAAATAAAGTACCTTTAAAATATTGGTGTTCCCTTGAGCAAACAGATGTATATATGCACAGAAGTACGGCTCAATCACTTCTTCCTTGAACTTCCTACAAGGAGACATTGACATGAGCTAGAAAAATATCATTAAGTGCAAAGACAAATATTTGCCCGATCCAGGCACACACACATGTATGCATGCCCACATAACTACAGAACCAAAATATGTGGTTTCAATGGAGCATTTTATTTTAAAAAAACATATTGTCTCTAAGCATTTCCAGGTTAAATTAGTGTGATTCTATGCTTAGTTTGGACTTCATTTCAATAGGATTTGCTATGTATGATTTAGTGTATCAGCACGAAGTCTAGAAAGGCACCCCCAAAGATTTATTTATGTACCCTATTTATACCCCACCTTTCTCTACTCCAAAGGGGACTCAAGGCAGCTTACATACCGGCAATTATTCAATGCCTTAAAACACATACAACACATTAAGCTTAAAATAAATTAAATTCAAACGAATACATATTAAGCCTTTTAAAAGCATTACATTCAATATTAAAATCACGCCATCCAGAAATCATAGTCCAAAGCCGTTCCATGGTCAAACATATGGTGTTCAATTGTATATGAAAAGCTTTCTCTTGTTTCCTTGTTTTTTATATTTTTCTTTTTTTCCCTTTTTTTCTTTTCTTTTCCTTCTCCTTTTCTCTCATATAGATAGATAGATAGATAGATAGATAGATAGATAGATAGATAGATAGATAGATAGATATCTCATACACACACTTTACTATTAATCAAGTTCTTTTCCATTACTTATCTTATTTTATTGTACTTATCTGAAAGACTTAATAAAATTTATTGAAACAAGAAAAGCTTAGAATGAATGTGATGTCTGGTCCTCCATGCCCTCGCATGTATCATTGAAATGTCTGAGCAAGAAGGTATGAAACATGCCCCAAAAGAACAATAAAAAAATAAATAAATACATTTTATTTATAGACCACCCTATTTCCCTGAAAGGACTCAGGGCAGTTTCCAGGTAGTTTTTTTTATTTATTTATTTAGAGCTTTTATAACCCGGTCTTCTCGACCTCCGAAGAGGGACTCAGGCCGGCTAACAGCAGAAAATTCATACACACATAGAATAAACATAATAGCATCATAATACATTAATACAAAAATACATTAAAATTCAGATCATACCATTACAAAAGCCAGGTCGTCAGAGTAAAATCACAAATTCATCACCATCCGCCGGTGTGGTCAGCCGTTATTGACTCAATCATCATTCTGCAAATGCTATATTCCAAAGCCAAGATTTTACCAGCTTTCTGAAAGTCAGGAAAGAAGGGACAGATCTAATCTCCAACGGGAGAGAGTTCCAGAGCCGAGGGGCCACCACCGAGTAGGCCCTGTCCCTTGTCCCCACCAGACGCGATTGCAAAGTATGCCAAACATTCAATGCCAAAAAGAAAACCATACAATTTACATGAAGACAAAGCACATTATACAATATAGAACAACCTAACTGTAACTTAATAAACAAAATAGCAGAAAAATAATGAACGCAAGAGAGTCGAGCACACCCAAGAAAACAGATAGAAATGACAATCGCAAAGGATTTATTGGACCAGGATGATGCTTGACGACAGCAAAAGGCTCGACGACTGTGATCAACAGTATGGATGATCACACAACATACTGTTACACTGGAAAACAAAGATTAAATTTACAAAATGTTGTAGACTACAAAAAAAATTCTACAGGATGAGATAGTACATGATCCCAGAAAGATTAGCAAATATGGAACCATTTTTTTAAGTTTGTTAAAAATGTCATTAAAAAGAAGGAATCTTTTACCATATGTGGTGGACATGTCCTAACGCCATATATATGTGTGTGTGTGTGTGTGTGCTGGCACGGCTGTGCCAGATTTGAATTTCTTTTTCTTGCAGTTAGTTTGCATGAATCCATTTTGGGCCATGCATTTTGCAGTTGGGTAGCTTTCCCCAGGTTGCAGTCATAGGGCCAACAACCTATCAATCATCGTTGGAGCCTTTAGATCCGCCCCTTTCCCCAGTTTTGGAGGGAAAGGGGGGCTTTTAGTTCAGTCTCACAGTTTGGAGCCTTACAGCAGGATGTGTGGGCTTTCTCTGTCCCACCTGCAAAAAGCTTCACTTCTTACAGCTTTTGCTGGGGAATAAATTTACAGTTCCACAGCTTTGCTGTGGGAATACAGCCAGCTTTTGCTGGAAAATGAAGGAATGGTTCCATGGCCTTTGTGGGGCAAATCTACAGGACACCAGCTTGGCAGATCTACAGTAACCATTGCCTGGTAAGAGACCACTCGGGCTATCCATAACACAGCTTGGAGCTGGTAATTGGGGCCTCACGCCAGCAGGGTAAAGAAAGATTTCCCAAGGAGGGGTCGGAAGGTTTCCCTAAAGAAGATAGGACGGTTTATCATCAGTTGCCTGTCCCTTGTTGACAGATCAAGAAAGCTACTAGTTTTTCAAGATTATAAAGCATTTAATTCGTTTGTTTGAAGATTTAAGCCTTAATAAAGCTTTGTTGAACCTATTTTGAGCCTCTACAGAACTTTGTGTTGGGAAACCTATGGGACCCTTTAGCTGAGGCACCCCGGCATCCCGTTGGGCATACAGAAAGCACGTCCTGTAAACAGACATTGTTATAGGCCCAGCGCGCGTACCACTAGAGCCAGAAGTCTTTCTGTTGAGGCTTACAAATTCAACATTACCAAATAAAATCGGATACTCTTTTTAGACCTGGTGACTGCAGCAAGGATTGTTTATGTTTACTATTGGAAACAAGAAAAAAATCCCACCCAAGATTTATGGATTACAACAATGTTAGATGTGGCAGATAGGAACAAATGGACTAGGCTTATAAAACCACCAGATCCTTCCAAATTTGAAGAATTGCAGCTCTTTACTGCCTATTTAAGAGAAGAAATGGAAATGAAAATATTGGGTTCAAGAGAAAATTATTCATAGAGGGATGTAGGAATAACAAGTATAGAAAAATAGAAAAAAATAGTGAAAAGAACAACAGGATCCTCACTGATATCCAAGGGATCCTGGAAAGTTAATCTACCAGAGACAAGAAGTTCTATAACAAAGAGAAAAGATGTTTGATTATGAAGAAGACAGCAGAGACAGAAAGTGTAGAGGCTTTCTATTTTCTATTTTCCATTTCTCAACTCTTCTATCTCCTTTGTTTCAAAACACTGCACACACCCGCTTTTCTATCCTTCTGTTTTAGATTAGAAAAGAAATGCTCTTTTTTTTCTCTTTCTCTTTGAACATCATATAATTTTTTTTGTATTAGATAACAGTGGAAGAAGACAAAGATGTAAGATATTAAAAATGCCCCTGTTCTATATCCACTCTTGTGCTCTTCCCCATTCCTCATATATTTGCAATACATATTTTATGGGGTGGAAAGAAGGTACGAGGTGACACTTCTGAGTCATGGGGAACTCCAATTTATTAGGATTTCCATACCAACACAGGAGTCACATTCACACCAGTAAGCACCAGAAATAGCTGCCTGAAGACCTTTCCATTCAACATGAGGAGGGCAAGGAATGAAGAGGGCAAAGCCAACATTGGTGAAATAGATCCAAGGCTAGTATGTGCTTCCTTGAACCTTTTCCAGATGTTATTCTCCTTATTATTGTATGCAGTTTTGGTTACCGCAGATTAGGAAAGGTGCAGATTGAATATCCCTGATCCAAAATGCTTGGGACCAGAAGGTTCTTTAGTTTTTGAGGGTTTAAAAAAATTATTCTGGAATACCTGCATTTGCATACATTTGTTTGTTTATTTATTTATTTGCTCCATTTATATACTGCTTTTCTCAGCCCTTGGGCGACTCAAAGCGGTTTGCAATAGCAAAATTCAATGCTTGAACATCATAAAACAGATTAAAACAATTAAAAAGCATAGCATCAATATACAAACATCACAAAGTCAATACTGCATAACTCATGGCGTCTCAAGATCCAATCTCATCATCCAGTCATTTCATGTTCCAATGTTTTTTACACTGCCTTTTCGAATGCCTGCTCGAATAACCAGGTCTTAACCTTCCTACGAAATGCTAACAGAGAAGGGGCCGATCTAATATCTCTGGGAAGGGCATTCCATAGCCGAGGGGCCACCACTGAGAAGGCCCTGTTGCTCGTCCCCGCCCAACGTATTTGTGACACAGGCGGGATCAAGAGCAGGGCCTTCCCAGACAATCTTAACGTCCTAGCTGGTTCATAGGAGGAGATACGTTCGGACAGGTAAGTTGGGCCAAAACCGTACATGTACATCGTGAGACATCTAAGCGATGAGACTCAAATCTAAATACAAAATTCTTTCTTGGGTGATCACGCATCAGGGATGCTTTAGCATGTGTTATCAGAGAGTTGGATTAGGGATCCCTTCCATTGTCATAGTTCTAGAGCCCAATTCAGGCAAGAATATGTCACAGTGTTTGAATTGTCTTGTTACATCACCTATGCTCAGGACAAAAGGCCACTGTCAGGACACAATATGAAAAAGTATGGTTTCAGGGGTTGCAGTGGTGCAATGGGTTAAACCCTCGTGCTGCTGAACTGCTGACCCAAAGGCTGGTAGTTCAGATTCGAGGGATGAGGTGAGCTCCTGATGTTAGCCCTAGCTCCTGCCAACATAGCAGTTCGAAAACATGCAAATGTGAGTAGATAAACAGGTACCGCTTCAGTGGGGAAGGCATAAGATGCTCCAAGCAGTCATGCTGGCCACACAACCAGGAGGTGTCTATGGACACAGGCTCCTCGGCTTTGAAATGGAGAACAGCACCTCCCCCAGAGCCAGAGATGAGTACTGCGTCCAAAGCCGGAAATGAAAGGAGAAATCTTTGCATTTGTTTGTGTTTGTGTGAGATATCTAGGATATGGGACTAGGAAGACATTGTATTGTAACAAGGCATTGAATGTTTGCCAGTATCTGATAATACTGTAATCTGCTCTGAGTCACCACAAGGAGAAGGGTGCAATATAAATCAAGTATATTATTATTATTGTTATTGTTGTTGGTATTATTATTATTATTATTATTATTATTATTATTATTATTATGGTTTCCCATTAACAGGAGGGTCAGACAAGGTTGTATTTTATCAGTTTAATTTATACACAGAAAATGGGATTAGAATCAGCGGAAGGAGGTATAAAAATAGGAGGAAGGAACATCTACAATTTCCGATATTCAGATGATACAATACTACTAGCAGGAAGTGAAACCTCTACTGAAGAGTGTAGCAGGAAAATTGCATTCAAAGCACCCCCGACAGATGGCCACCCAGCCTCTGTTTAAAATCTTCCAAAGAAGGAGCCTCCACCACACTCTGGGGCAGAGAGTTCCACTGCTGAACAGCTCTCACAGTCAGGAAGTTCTTCCTAATGTAGTAGGGCTCAGACTGCATTGTAGTAAGTGGATGAACTCTTGATGAACCAACCTGGACACAGCATATTATTTGAGAACACAGAAATGCTGTACCCCTCTAACAACCACCATGTCAGAAGCCACTGAAATCCACAAACATGTGAACAATTTCAACAGAAAGGGGGGGGGGGACATGAAAATGAACAAAATCTGGCTACCAGAATTTTAAAAAACTCTAAAACCAGGACTGAAAATAAAGAATGTCACTCAGAAACAGGGGAATTCAAGACAGCAAACAACAAAGTGCCAGTTAATGCCTCCCAAACAAAGGATGCCCCCAGGCAACAACAGCCAGACTTTGCAGCTGAAAGGCTACCCAATGCTAATCAAGCTGGTTAATTGCAACATTCACACTTGTTTCAAACAGATGAGGGTTTTTTTCTCCCACTCTGGACATTCCTCAGATATATATGTGTGTGTGTGTGTGTGTACACACACCCCCACTTACCTCATTTCCAACAGACCTCTGAATAATAATATAATAACTTTATTTGTATACCCCCTCCAACCATCTCCCCTAAGGGACTCGGGGCAGCTTACAAAGGACAAACCCAAAATTACAAGTAAAACACACAAAACAGTTTAACTGATTAAAAACATCAGATAAAAATAAAGTACAAACAATTGTAAACAGCATAAAAACAATATGGCTGAGAAAAGAACATAGCTGAGGTACAGACTCAATGAGTGCAATTCATCTCTGAGGATGCCTGCCATAGATGCAGGCAAAATGTCAGGAGAGAATGCTACTGGAACATGACCATACAGCCTGAAAAACTCACAGCAACCCAAGTTAATCAGGATTGTTGTTGTGTGTCTTCAAGTCATTTTGGACTGAGGGAAACCCTAAGTCTAAAGTGTGTGTGGGGGGGGGGGTCAATTATCTTTAGGGCGGATGCTGGGTAAATAGGCCTTAGTTTGGGGACCCTTGCCAAAGAGCACCTGACGCTGGAATAAATCTATTATTATTGACAGACTGGAGAGATGGGTCAGGTTTGGGCTGGGAGAAGGGATGCCCCTTAAAATCCTCCAGAATGCAAGCCGGGCATTCCTTACTGAAGCAAACTCTTCCTCAGAATTCCATGCAGCCGTGAGCACCGCCTAGTGTGGACACCAACTAGTGCACTCCAAATTAAGTTCCCAAACTTTTCTTCAAACCGGGTTGTTGTGAGTTTTCTGGGCTGTATTGCCATATTCTCTCCTGACATTCTCTCCTGACATTTCACCTGCATCTATGGCAGGCATCCTCAGAGGAGCATAGTGTCTAGATCTAGGGAAGTAATGCTACCCCTCTATTCTGCTTTGGTTAGACCACACCTGGAATATTGTGTCCAATTCTGGGCACCACAGTTCAAGAGAGATATTGACAAGCTGGAATGTGTCCAGAGGAGGGCGACTAAAATGATCAAGGGAGAACAAGCCCTATGAGGAGTGGCTTAAGGAGCTGGGCATGTTTAGCCTGAAGAAGAGAAGGCTGAGAAGAGATATGATAGCCATGTATAAATATGTGAGAGGACGCCACAGGGAGGATGGAGCAAGCTTGTTTTCTGCTTCCCTGGAGACTAGGAAGCAGAACAATGGCTTCAAACTACAAGAAAGGAGATTCCATCTGAACATGAGGAAGAACTTCCTGACTGTGAGAGCCGTTCAGCAGTGGAACTCTCTGCCCCGGAGTGTGGTGGAGGCTCCTTCTTTGGAAGCTTTTAAGCAGAGGCTGGATGGCCATCTGTCAGGGGTGATTTGAATGCAATATTCCTGCTTCTTGGCAGGGGGTTGGACTGGATGGCCCATGAGGTCTCTTCCAACTTTTTGATTCTATGATTCTATGATTTGTGAGGTCTGTTCGAAACTGTCCTGAGTGTGTTTTAAAAAATCCTAATAAAAATTAATTTTGAAAAAAGAAACTGTCCTCACAACCTCTGAGGATGTCTGCCATAAATGCAGTTGAAGCGTCAGGAGAGAATGATTCAGGCACATGGCCATACAGCCTGGAAAACTCACAACAACCCAGTGGTTTTGGCCATGAAAGTCTTCAATAATATCTTTTGTTTAAACCATTTCTGGGGCCCCTTCCACACAGCTGAATAAAATCCCACATTTTCTGCTTTGAGCTAGAGTGTGGACTCAAATATCTCAGTTCAAAGCAGATATTGTGGGATATTCTGCCTTGATATTTTCGGTTATAAGGTGGTGTGGAAGGGCCCTAGGAGACAGGTGTTGAGTGTAAAATATGGCATCCTACACCCCAAAAGGGGAATGAAGAATTCTGTCACACAGCGAAATGTGGTCCATATGAAACAGATGAATACTTAAAAGAATTCACTTGAGCTGGCCTTGCCCCAAGCCCTCTTCTTGGGAAGACAGAAAGAGTTCTATGTATTGTTGAAGGCTTTCAGGGCCAGAATCACTGGAGTGTTGTGTAGTTTCCAGGCTACACAGCTGTGTTCTAGTAGCATTTTCTCCTGACTTTTCACCTGCATCTGAGGCTGGTGATCCTCTGAAGATGCGAACCACAGATGTAGGCAAAAGGTTAGGAGAAAATGCTGCTAGAACAGGACCATGCAGCACACAACACCCCAATGATTCCAGCTCTGAAAACTTTCTGACCCTATATCTCAGGATTATCTGATTTTGTTGCACTCCAGGACAAGAAAAGCTCACTGACTTTAAACACCACACTGTTGGATGGAAAACAATCATTTCATTGAAGATAATTGAAAAACAATAAGGTAAAAGCACTTTAAAGAAATAGGTTAATCCAATTAGGTAGGAAGATAAGCAGGAACAAAGTAATCCGGGGTAATAGTCCATAAAAACCAAGGCAAAACTTTCCAAATAAAATGCCAAGAATCAGTGGAACTCTCTGCCCTGGAGTGTGGTGGAGTGTGGTGGAGGCTCCTTCTTTGGAGGCTTTTAAACAGAGGCCGGATGGCCATCTGTCAGGGGTGCTTTGAATGCAATATTCCTGCTTCTTGGCAGGGGGTTGGACTGGATGGCCCATGAGGTCTCTTCCAACTCTATGATTCTACTGTGAGATCCGTTCAGCAGTGGAACTCTCTGCCCCGGAGTGTGAAGGGGGCTCCTTCTTTGGAAGCTTTTAAACAGAGGCTGGATGGCCATCTGTCAGGGGTGCTTTGAATGCAATATTCCTGCTTCTTGGCAGGGGGTTGGACTGGATGGCCCATAAGGTCTCTTCCAACTCTATGATTCTATGATTCAGGAAAAATGAACCCAAGGCATGAATATAGAGCATAAAATCTGAGAATCAAAACCATGAAACAAAGGCACTTAAAACATTAATTTCCCAATCAAAACTTCCATGAACAAGCATGAGATCTTGATTTGATTCCAAATGATGCTTCATCTGACTACATATCCTGTACTTGGGACTTTTATCTCCTTGTTAGCTAGTCTCTAGCATTCAGAAATTAGAATTTCTTATCTTTTTCTCTCGGAGTCTGGCAGACCGCTGAAGCCACTGTTCGGCTTTCCTATTTTGACTAATCTCCTCATGTCTATCTATTTGCTCATTATCTATTTGCTTATTAACGTCTCCAGCCGAGCTGTTTTCATGTTCCCAATCATGGGAACTCTCTGGTAACAATTCAGAGAGTACACCATCATCCCCACAGCCCTCAGGGACATTCTTATGGGGAACTACATTCGAACAGGGATTTCCTGGTCAGTCTCTGCATGAGAATCACTGACCAAACTATTGCCATCTTGAAACTCATTGACATCACTCCCCACATCCAAAGCACCCTGATCCTGGAACACAATCACAGGCTGAGCTTCAACAGATTTGAACTGGATTCTATGAGTCTACACTGCCAGATAATCTGGAATAATCAGGTCCTGGGCAGTGTAGTTCCAGCCATAGTGTAAATAGGATTTCTCCATCCTTTCCGAGCTGTTTCCTGGCCCAGGTTTGTTTGAGTTTGCTTTTGCCTCCCTCTGTGGCTGAGAGAGAGTGACCCAGGTCTTTAACGTGGCGTCTGCCGGCTTGATTCGGCTTCACTCCAAGTTGCTAGCCGCAAGAAGCGTCGCTGTTTGCATCAAGGGAGTTGGATTGAAACGCAAGGCACACAGAAAGGATCCCCAGACTCTGGAGCAGCAGCAGACCCAACAGGCAAGCATAGAGGAGAAGGCAAGGGAGATGCTTACCTGCGCCCTGGCCAAGAGGCATCCGCTCAGCACCAGGAAAGCCAAGGCTGGCTCCATCGGGGAAGGAGACCAAGGACAAGGATGGAGGAGGAGGAGGAGGAGGAGGAGGAGGAGGAAGAGCGATCCCTTTCCCAGAGCCGAAGCCGCTCCTCCAAAGTCGGAAGACAACTTCCCTCCTGCTCCCTCCAGCAGCCGCTCCGCCTTGAATGAGGCGCAACGAAGAAGAGGAGGTGGCTGGAGGGTGGGGGCTCTCGCCGTGGAAGCGCATTCTGGGGAGCCAAGGCTGGGTGTCACTGCCCTCATCTCCAGCATACAAAGAAGGCAGGTCCTGAGCACGTTTCCCCAAAGTTTTTCCCTCCCTCCCTTTTCCTTCCTTCTCCTTCTCCTTCTCCATTTCCTTCCTTCCTTCCTTCCTTCTTCTTCTCCTTCCTTCCTTCTCCTTCTCCTTCCTTCCTTCTCCTTCCTTCCTTCCATCCTTCTTTCTCCTTCCTTCCGTCCTTCTTTCCTTCTTTCCTTCCTTCCTTCCTTCCTAACTTCTACTTCTTTCCCCTTCCTTTCTTCCTTCTTTCCTTCCTTCTTTCCTTCTCCTTCCTTCTCCTCCTTTCTTCTCCTTCCTCCCATCTTTCCTTCCTTCTCCTTCCTTCCTTCTCCTTCCTCCCATCCTTCCTTCCTCTTCCTTCTCCTTCCTTCCTTCCTTCCTCTTCTTTCCTTCTCCTTCCTTCCTTCCTTCCTTCCTTCCTTCCTTCTTTCCTTCTCCTTCTCCTTCTTTCCTTCCTCTTCCTTCCTTCCTTCCTTCTCCTTCTCCTTCCCTCCTTCTCCTTCCTTCCTTATCCTTCCTCCCATCCTTCCTTCCTTCCTCCTCCTCCTTCCTTCCTTCCTTCCTTCCTTATCCTTCTCCTTCCTTCCTTCCTTCCTTCTCCTTTCTTCCCCTTCTTTCCTTCCTTCTCCTTCTTTTCTTCCCCTTCCTTCCTTCCTTCCTTCCTTCCTTCCCCTTCTCCTTCTCCTCTTTCTCCTTCTCCTTCCTTCCTTCCTTCCTTCCTTCCTTCCTTCTCCTTCCTTCCTTCTCCTTCCTTCTACTTCCTTCCTTCCTGATAGTATAGAAGCAGGCTTCAGCACCTTCCTTCTTCTTCATTCCTTCTCCTTCTCCTTCCTTCCTTCTCCTTCCTTCCCCTTCTCCTTCTCCTCTTTCTCCTTCTCCTTCCTTCCTTCCTTCCTTCCTTCCTTCCTTCCTTCCTTCCTTCCTTCCTTCCTTCTCCTTCCTTCCTTCTCCTTCCTTCTACTTCCTTCCTTCCTGATAGTATAGAAGCAGGCTTCAGCACCTTCCTTCTTCTTCATTCCTTCTCCTTCTCCTTCCTTCCTTCTCCTTCCTTCCCCTTCCTTCCTTCCTTCCTTCCCCTTCTCCTTCTCCTCTTTCTCCTTCTCCTTCCTTCCTTCCTTCTCCTTCCTTCCTTCTCCTTCCTTCTACTTCCTTCCTTCCTGATAGTATAGAAGCAGGCTTCAGCACCTTCCTTCTTCTTCATTCCTTCTCCTTCTCCTTCCTTCCTTCTCCTTCCTTCCCCTTCCTTCCTTCCTTCCTTCCCCTTCTCCTTCTCCTCTTTCTCCTTCTCCTTCCTTCCTTCCTTCCTTCTCCTTCCTTCCTTCTCCTTCCTTCCTTCTACTTCCTTCCTTCCTGATAGTATAGAAGCAGGCTTCAGCACCTTCCTTCTTCTTCATTCCTTCTCCTTCTCCTTCCTTCCTTCTCCTTTCTTCCCCTTCCTTCCTTCCTTCCTTCCCCTTCTCCTTCTCCTCTTTCTCCTTCTCCTTCCTTCCTTCCTTACTTCCTTCCTTCCTTCCTTCCTTCCTTCCTTCTTTCCTTCCTTCTCCTTCCTTCCTTCCTTCCTTCCTTCCTTCTCCTTCCTTCCTTCTCCTTCCTTCTCCTTCCTTCCTTCCTGATAGTATAGAAGCAGGCTTCAGCACCCCCACCCCGAAATTCTCAGGGTGGTCTGAGAGAAGGCCTTACTGGTACATTATTGAAACTGTTATGTTTATTCATATCATGATCTGATCACCATGCTCAATATATTTCATATGCATGGGGGTTTTTGGGTAATGATACGAAAGGTTTGCTAGGGTAGACCCTCTTTCAGACTCAGCCCCCCCCCCCCCAATCAAAATCCTGGCTATGGCCTATAGATGCTTTGTTTCTTAAACAGTGGGTCTCGACTCTAAATGCAAAGTCCCTTTACTCAACACTGAAGTCACAAAATATTTGACACCAGTCAAAGGTTTCTGAATGCTCCTTATTTACACAAAACTGTTAGCAAAGACCTACATCAGGGGTCCTCAAACTTTTTAAACAGATTAAAATGAAGAACAGTTTTAACAAATATAAACTTATTAGTATTGGGAAGTGTGGGCCTGCCTTTGTCTGATGAGATAAGATTGTTGTTGTGGTGTGCTTTCAAGTCATTTAAGACTTAAGTTGACCCTTAGCGAGGGCCGGGCAAATTACCTTGGAGGGCCGTATCTGGCCCTCGGGCCTTAGTTTGAGGACCCCTGACCAACAGGGTATATAGTAGACTCTGCAGAACATGTTTGTATTATAAGGGAAAGATTTCCCCTTAGCATTTATTCTAGTCGAGTCTGACTCTGGTGGTTGGTGCTCATCTCTGGCTGAAGAGCCAGCGTTGTCCATAGACAACTCCAAGGTCATGTGTCTAGCATGACTGCATGGAGTGCTATTGCCTTCCCACTGGAGCAGAACCTATAGATCTCATATTTGCATGTTTTCAAACTGCTAGGTTTGCAGGAACTGGGCGGGAGCTCAACCTGCTCCCTGGAGCCATCAGAGGCTATATATATATATATATATATATATATATATATATATATATAATCAATAAATTCCTTATAGAAACCTGATTATCTAAGACTGTCAGTGACAAAACTCCATTTATAAATGTAACATACATATTTCAAACATTTAACAAAAAGGAAATCAGCCCATTGAGCAAGCCTTGTAGATGCTGATTTATTATACAGCCCAACAACAACATTTATTGGGAGTATTGTGTGGTTTCCAGGCTGTATGGCTGTGTTTGAGCAGCATTTTCTCCTAATTTTTCGCCTGAATCTGTGGCTGACATCTTCATTCCTTCATTTTTAGGCCTGTATCTCAAAAACTAGAGCCTATAAAGGGAAACTGCACATTTGGGTGCTTCTTGTGTTTTAAATATGTTGTACTTGGATTTGAGCCTTGAAAGGAGGCAGGTAACAAATATATAATAATAATAATAATAATAATAATAATAATAATAATAATGATGACAACAACAACAACAACAATAACTGGAAAAGCTGACACGATATGAGGATTTAAAGATCGAACTGCAAAGACTCTGGCACAAGCCAGTAAAGGTGGTCCCAGTGGTGATCAGCACACTGGGTGAAGTGCCTAAAGACCTTGACTTGCACTTAAACACAATCGGCGCTGACAAGATTACCATCTGCCAGCTGCAGAAGGCCACCTTGCTGGGATCTGCATGCATTATTCGCCGATACATCACACATCCTAGACACTTGGGAAGTGTCCAATGTGTGATCCAATACAACAGCCAGCAGAGTGTCTGCTGTGGACTCATCTTGTTGTGTTTCTAATAATAATAATAATAATAATAATAATAATAATAATAACTGCAAAGACTCTGGCATAAACCAGTAAATTGGCGCACTGGGTGTCGTGCCAAAAGATCTCAGCATTTGGAAACAATAAACATTGACAAAATCACGATCTGTCAACTGCAAAAGGCCACCTTGCTTGGATCTGTGCGCATCATTCGAAAATACATCACACAGTCCTAGACGCTTGGGAAGTGTTTGACTTGTGATTTTGTGACATGAAATCCAGCATATAGATCTCGTTTACTGTGACATATTGCACTTTTGTGTCAGTAAAATAATAATAATAATAATAATAATAATAATAATAATAATAAATCAATCTGTTTATTGATTAGTCCACTGACCATATCAACAATAAAAGACAAGAATAAAAATACACAATTATAGATATTAATTAGACATTAAAACTCCTGTAATAGTAAACTACAATGAACTAAAAACAATAAAACTTGATTAAATAATAAGTTTGCTAAAATGGGATTAAATTACAAGATGAATGTGGGGGAGTAGAGTGACAAGTGTAAAAGTCAGTTGGAGAATTTCGATAAGTTCATTGCCATGACTTCACCAAACTAGAATCCCATAACATTGAACCATTGGACTAAAAAGGTATTAATTCTGTATTCATTCCTTAATTCAACAATGTATATGTCCCCTTTGACAGATGAAGCTGAGTTTAAAGGCTCCTGACAAAGGAGAGCACATCACACACTCCCACGCAGTCCTTTTCCCCTGGAGAACAGCTCCTGGAAGCCCTTTAAGATACAAGGCAGTGTATTCCTCGCTCAAACAGCTCTTACCGTCAATCAAGAAGCTCTTCCTAATATTTAGGGGAATCTCTTGATGCAGCAGAGAGTGAGTTTGCTCCATGACATCTTTTCAGATATGTCAACACTCCTGAATACGTCTCTTCATTACTTTCTCAGGCAAAATATTGTGGTCCCTCATAATCGGTTTCCAGTCTTTTGTCTTGGACACATTTCTGCCTGTCGATATCCTTCTCCCAAGTGAGCCCGATCAAGGCAGAAGAGTGTGCCCTTGTTACTTCTCCCTATGCCAGAGCTGGGCACTTATGCTTTTGAGAAACAGGTATGTCTAATATATATAGAAATATAATAATAATAATAATATAGAATAATACAATAATAAATATATAATAATATAAATAATACAATAATAAAATAATAATAATACAATAATAATACAATCTTCTATCTATATAAATAAAAATGTAATGTTAGTTTGTGGGATTAACATAACTCACAAACCACTGGACGAATTGACACCAAATTTGGACACAAGACACCTCTCAGGCCAATGTCTGCATGGAGCACTGTTACCTTCCCACTGGAGCAGTACCTATTGATCTACTCACATTTGCATGTTTTTGAACTGCTAGGTTGGCAGAAGCCGGGGCTGACAGCGGAAGCTCACGTCGCTCCCCAGAATCGAACCTGCAACCTTTCGGTCAACAAGCTCAGCAGCTCAGCACTTTAACCCACTGCTCCACCGGGTCCTTCCACATACATCAACTCAAATCAATATATACACTCCTATGTTGCAACTGTTTAAAATTGCAAACAAAAATTCACATGTGGTGGAAATGCAAAACAGTCAAAACCTTCTAGCATAAGATTTATAAAAAAACAGAATCAATTTTACAAATCAAATTCGATTTCAAGCCGGAGTATTTTCTACTGGGCATAACTGATTTTGACATGGACAGTAATACAAGTAAAATATTTTTATATATATATAGCAACAGCAGCAAGAATAAAACTAGTGCAATTCTGGAAAGACAAAGAAACACCCACGATAGAGCAGTGGATAGTCAAAATTCTAGAGATCATGAATATGGACTTACTAACAGAATTTGATTAAAACAAAAAATAGGAATTGGGACAAATTTCTAAATTTCCTTGAACAGGAGAATAAGGAGATAAATATTCTGAGAATGTAACAGAGCAAATAAGAACTAAACAACAATAAAAATAAATTATAATAATAAAAATAACAAATAAAGATATACATAGATATATGCATACAGCACAACAAGAATATAAAAAAAGACAAGAGAAAAACAAAAATAATAACTATTAAAAAGAAGAAGAAGAAGAAGAAGAAAGAAGAGGACCGTCGTTCCCACAATAGAGAAGATAGAGAGACATTCAGTCTTGGATAAGAAGAGAAATTTTGGACCTGGAGATCCTGGAAGCACACTATCTCAGTAGAGACCAGCTCTTGGGTCATCTACATGTTCTTTCCTACCTCCCACCCACCTACCCCGCCCCCGTCCCCCACTTTTTTTTCTTTGCTCCTTTTCTCCCCCTCCTTTCTCCTCTCTCCTCTCCTTATTTCCCGTCTGTCTTTTGATACTCTATCTACCTCACATTGTTCCCCCACTTTCAATGTATGTGGACTCGTTTTATCTTAAAATGTAATCTTAGCATTTTCACCTCTTTTCTATCCCGCTCTGTTCTTGGGAGCACATTATTCTAAATAAAAACAATTTTTAAAATTTGCAAACAAAATAAGGGATGCAAAGTGAAGTTACATGTTAGTAAACAGTGAAACAAATGTCAGCAGAGAATACATTGAGCAAGCATTTAGGACTGTGAGCCAAAGGGAGGAGAAACAGATTGCAGCAAAGCTGGACGAATTCTTTACATCTAACTTTTCTGCAAAAATGTTTTGTTTTTTTTCAGGAAAGGAGTCTGAAGAAATAAGGCAAATAATGGTAGCCAGAGACAGACTTGAAGGCCTTATTAATAACTTAAAATATTAGCAAATTACTGGGTCCTGAGAGTATCCACCTGAGAAGGAACTTTCAGAAAAATTGCTGTGTTTTTCAAAACAACTGGTACACCGAGGTCTAAAAATGTTCAGTGTATAAGATGATTTTTCAAAAGGGGATCACAGGGAGAGCTGGGGAATTATTAGATGTTTAGCTTAGCATCTGCTCCAGATAAATTAGAGGAAAACATTATACGTTCCCAAACACCCAGAAGAATAGATCTTGCTGGCAAAAAAAAAAAATCAATACAGCTTCTGCGTGTAGTGAATTCCTACCTAGTTTACCCAGTCAGTTTTAAGTATGACTTTTAAATCACAATCTAGGCTGATTGTGTTTCAACTTTTGTCTCAGGTATTTTAAAATGCCTACGTTTTACTCTATGCTTTGATTATTGAATTTTAACTATGTTTTAATGTGGGATTTTATAGATGTATTTGACTATGTTGTGCCCTGCCTCAAGCAAAGTGGAGGGCTAGCTAGTTGTTGTTATTATTATTATTATTATTATTATTATTATTATTATTATTATTATTATTTGAAACACAAGATGAGTCCACAGCAGACAAGATCACTGGCTGTTGTATTGGATCACACGTCAGACACTTCCCAAGTGTCTAGGAGTGTCTAGGACTGTGTGATGTATCTGTGAATAATCCCAGGAAGGTGGCCTTCTGCAGCTGGCAGATGGCAATTTTGTCAGCGCCAATTGTGTTTAAGTGCAGGCCAAGGTCTTTAGGCACTGTACCCAGTGTGCTGATCACCACTGGAACCACCTTGACTGGCTTGTGCCAGAGTCTTTGTAATTCGATCTTTAAATCCTCATATCTTGTCAGCTTTTCCAGTTGTTTCTCTTCAATCCATCTGTCACCTGGGATTGCAACAGTGACGATCCATACTTTGTTTTTTAACATTATTATTATTATTATTATTATTATTATTATTATTATTATTTACACATGGGTTGCCTGTAAAAGTGACAGCTTAACCAGAGAGAAAAGACTAAAAATTTTACATCCTTGCACCCCCAGTGTCTCAAACAGGATCTTGTCCACCATTGTTGCCATTGGATCAAAAGCCAGCTTATAAAATCCAATGAAAAAATTGTGAATTAATAATAATACTTTATTTATATTCCGCTCTATCTCCCTAAGGGGACTCAGGGTGGATTACACAGATAGGCAAACATTCAATGCCTTTAATACAGTGAAATAACAATGATACACAAATATACAGAACAAAGGTAAAGGCTATGCTCAACTCCGGCAGTGCTCAACTCCGGCAGTGCTCAAAGACTGTGGGACATTGCCGTCTATGAGCTGCATTCCCACTTGGATGTTTCTTGTTCCCCAAGTGCCCTGAGGATACATTATGCTGGGACTTTTCCATGAAGCAAATAATCTTAAGAACTTGACTGTGGCCATGGGGAGGTGCTCTTTTTCTCTTTTCCAAGCCAAGGATATGTTCTCAGTAGGTACCTCCTGGTCATGTTGCCGGCATGGTTGCATGGGCGCCTTTATTACCTTCCCGTTGAAGCAGTACCTATTGATTTATTCAAATACGAATGTTTTCAAACTGCTGGGTTGGCAGGAGCTAGGGCTAACAATGGGAGCTTACCCCGACCCATGGCTTTGAACTGCCAACCTTTAAGTCAGCAAATTCAACACTTCAGTAGTTTAACCCGTTGCACCACCACGGCCCTATTGTAGCAGGGCCTTAAATTTTTAATTTAGCCTGTTCCCCTATATTTAGGCTTCCTTGTTGAAGACAAAAAATTATTTTTCTACATAAACATTGTGGAAGTCCATTCATTTTTATGCAGCACTGGTATATCAAGATTTTTTTGAAATATAGAGAACACCTTATTCAAAAAGGACTTTCAGAACAAAGGAGTAAACTGTTCCTGGACTCTTAATGCATGTCCTCAACGCATTTGTGAATGGAAATGCTGTTAGATGAGAATAATCAATGATGATTGTTGAAGTGAGATTTCATTCCGTTACTACTTCAGTGCTGGAAGGCAGTCTGTACATTCTGTACAAACTTGCAATTTTGTGTCTGTGAACCAACCAGGGGGGAGATCTGAAAAGTTTGTTTTGGACTTTGGGTCTTTTCAGATTTTGGATACAGGCAGCCCTTAAGTTACGAACAAGGTAGGTTCTGTAGATTTGTTCTTAAGTTGAATTTGTATGTAAGCCAGAACAGGTATATTTCTTAAGTGTAACTCCAGCCATGTGTGTGTGTGTCTGTGTGTAATATCCAATCCGATCTGATTTCTCGTCAGTCCACTTCTTTGGGCTTCACACAAATCAAAGGTGTAACTGGGTGACACCTGTTTGACTCCACAACCATTGTCTTGTGGAGTCCCTCAGGGTTCAGTACTGTCCCCGATGTTATTTAACATCTACATGAAGCCGCTGGGGGAGATCATCTGGAGTTTCGGAGTAAGGTGTTATCTGTACACAGATAATGTCCAAATCAGTCACTCCTTCCCACCTGTTACTAAGGAGGCTGTTCAGACCTTGAACCGGTGCTTGACTGCTGTGTCGGACTGGATGAAGGCTAACAAATTGAAATTGAATCCAGACGACAGAGGTTCTCCTGGTCAGTCGAAAGGCTGAACAGGGCATAGGGTTACAACCTGTTTTGGATGGGGTTACACTCCCCATGAAGACATAGGTTCACAGCTTGGGAGTGATCCTGGACTCATCGCTGAGCCTGGAACCCCAGGTTTCGGTGGTGGCCAGGGGAGCTTTTGCACAGTTAAAACCCGTGCACCAGCTGCACCCGTACCTTGCGAAGTCTGGTTTAGCCACACTCTGGTTACATCCCAAATAGATTACTGCAATGCGCTCTACGTGGGGCTGCCTTTGAAGACGGTTCGGAAACTTCAGCTAGTTCAACGGGTGGCAGCCAGATTACTAACTGGGGCGACATACAGGGAGCATGCCATCCCCCACTATGCCAGCTCCACTGGTTGCCAGTCCATCTCCCAGCCCAATTCAAAGTGCTGGTTTTGACCTATAAAGCTCTATACAGTTCTGGCCCAACTTACTTGTCCGAACGCATCCACCTCTACATCCCACCTCGTAATCTAAGATCATCCGGGGAGGCCCTGCTCTCACTCCTATCAACAGCACAAATGCGTCTGGTGGGGATGAGAGACAGGTCCTTCTCGGTTGTGGCCCCCCACCTATGGATCACACTCCCAAATGAGGTAAGATCCGCTCCCTCCCTCCTGGCTTTAAAAAAAATTCTGGGACCAGGCCTTCGGACAGTAGATATGTGTAGCATTTTAGAGAGACATTGACTGGAACGTCGATTCAACTGACGAGATGCTTGTTGACCTAGTTTTTAAATTATGGTTTATGTTTAATTGTGGTTTTACTATTGTAATTGTTTGTATCGGCATCATATCAGTGCCCAACGTAAGGCACTGAATCTTGCCATTATTTATGTGTAAATCGCTTTGAGTCCCCCCAGGGGTGAGAAAGGCGGTATTTAAATGCTCTAAATATATAAATAATAATAAAAGACAATATTTATTTATGTTCCTTTTCCAAGTTATACACATTCTAAAATATTTTTGCATGTGAAGCAAGTTTCTGTACATGGAAATAACAGAAGGCATAGGTGTCACCCATCCTATGGACAATTTCAGATTTTGGAGTATTTTGGAGCATTTTGGAATTCTCAATAAGGGATGCTCAAGGTGTATTTGTTTGACTGTCCTCTCTAAGGCTGAAGAGCAGTTTGTTGAATAGTTCATTTGATTCTCTTCTAACAATTCTCTTCTATCAATCAATTCTCTTCTATCAATTCTGAACTCTGTTCAGATCAAAATTTACTTGAAGTTCCCAATTTTAGGACCTTTAACCTGATGTCTACTGGGCGTAGAGCATTTACAGTGGTGGCTCCTTACCTGTGGAATGCCTTGCCAGCGGGGACACGAGCTCTCAGAGATTTACTATCCTTTCGTGAAGCTTGTAAAACTTATTTATTTAGGCTGTCATTTGAACCTTGCTGATCGAATTTTTCCTTGATTTTAATGTTATGTTGTGTATATTGTGAACCGCTCCGAGCCTTCGGGGAGTGGCGGTATATAAAATTGATTATCATAGAATCAAAGAATCAAAGAATTGGAAGAGACTTCATGGGCCATCCAGTCCAACCCCCTGCCAAGAAGCAGGAATATTGCATTCAAATCACCCCTGACAGATGGCCATCCAGCCTCTGTTTAAAAGCTTCCAAAGAAGGAGCCTCCACCACACTCCGGGGCAAAGAGTTCCACTGCTGAATGGCTCTCACAGTCAGGAAGTTCTTCCTCATGTTCAGATGGAATCACCTCTCTTGTAGTTTGAAGCCATTGTTCCGCGCCCTAGTCTCCAGGGAAGCAGAAAACAAGCTTGCTCCCTCCTTCCTGTGGCTTCCTCTCACATATTTATACATGGCTATCATATCTCCTCTCAGCCTTCTCTTCTTCAGGCTAAACATGCCCAGCTCTTTAAGCCACTCCTCATAGGGCTTGTTCTCCAGACTCTTGATCATTTTAGTTGCCCTCGTCTGGACACATTCCAGCTTGTCAATATCTCTCTTGAATTGTGGTGCCCAGAATTGGGCACAATATTCCAGGTGTGGTCTAATCAAAGCAGAATAGAGGGGTAGCATGACTTCCCTGGATCTAGACACTATGCTCCGATTGATGCAGGCCAAAATCCCATTGGCTTTTTTTGCCGCCATGTCACATGGTTGGCTCATGTTTAACTTGCTGTCCACAAGGACGCCAAGATCCTTTTCACACGTACTGCTCTCGAGCCAGGCATTGTCCCCCATTCTGTATCTTTGCATTTCATTTTTTCTGCCTAAGTGGAGTATCTTGCTTTTGTCCCTGTTGAACTTCATTTTGTTAGTTTTGGCCCATCTCTCTAATCTGTCAAGATCGTTTTGAATCCTGCTCCTGTCCTCTGGAGTATTGGCTATCCCTCCCAATTTGGTGTCATCTGCAAACTTGATAAATAAATATTCAGAAATTAGCTTCTGTAGCTTTTCATTGACCAAAGCCCAATTGAGAATTTACATTGTAAGCCTAGCCAAATGTATGTTTAAGCTGGTAAATATATTTTTGGCCCATGGCCAGGACACATTGAAGCTGTCTGTAGCAATGAAGATATGACCTTGGGTCTCTTGTAAGAGTACACAGACGCTTTTGATGTGCACGTTGTAACCTTGACATGAGCGAGCACTAACCTTAGAATCCTCATGTGATGTTGTATTACTAGTTCATTGGTTGGACTTATTAGTTGGATTTCTGACCCAAATGACCGCGTCATTAGCAGACTGGGTAGGCTCTCAACCCCTTTTCAAACTTGAGAACTTTTCCAGTTATTTTAGCCTTTTAACTTTTCCCTGCCCTTATGACTTGGAAATATTTTAGTTCCTTTTAAATCAGGATAGGAAAGAGATACCTAAAGTCAATGCCTGAAGCTGCAACATTTCAAAACCTATCAAAGGAAGTGGGCCACTCTCCTGCCTCGAGGTCTAATTGTGGTGAGACTTTGGCTTCCAAGAGCTCTGAGGATCCAAGATGACCATGTCCAGTGCTATTTCTGGAGTTTTCAGATAGTGATGAAATAAAGGGACGGAAGCATCAGTACACAGTAAGTACACTTCAATTACTTTATTTTCTATCTATCAATATATACAATTTAGTAAACCGAATAGCCAATGTAATTAAATAGTTCAGCATGTCAAGTTCATAAAAAATATACCCAGATCCAACGTATGATAAAATATACACATTATGATACATTAAATTAGTACTCTGAACATAGTTTGTTGATTAATCTGATTTTTGGGTGCTTCACTGGCCACAAAATTAGATTCTCGGATTGAGACCTGTATTGGGAGACATATATGTATCATGTAGCTATGCCCAGAGGCCCATTGTAGGGTTTCCAATGACAAAGGGGGTTCCAGCCTTTGTATTAAGGACAACGCTACTTTTGGGTCATGTAGTATATGATTTAAGAGCTACAGTAGGCATACCCACTCTTCAAAGGGCCCTCAAAAACACTCAGTTTCATATGGGCCTTTCTTCGGTCCTAAAAGAAAAGCAATGAAGCATGATTGTTTCACAGGTTGTTGTTTATATATACAGACATGTAGAAGTCACACAGCAAAATAGAAGCAATTACATTGCACTGACCAAAACTTCAATACTATATGAAGAATGTGCTTCTTAAAATACTCCATTAGCACCCGATTTCTGCATAAGGAGGTTCGGAACTTCATCCCAAACCATCAGGCTTTGCATATATCTGGTACAAATTGTTTCAGATAATATCGCAATCTGGTAACCGGTCCTTATTGCTTTTTTGAAGCCACTACTGGAGAACTGGAATGAAAGGAGACAACCTTAAGTATCAAACCACTAAAAAGTGAGAAATCCTGCAAACCTTGCCAGCCCTGGCACACTACTTTTTTGCCATGAAAAGCTGTCTGTTCATCATAGTTTTTAGTGGAAGTTGCAACACGTGAGCATGTTTAGCGGAGAGGAGAAAACATAAATACCTCACTGACATCTAGTCTTAAAATATATAAAGATAGTTATTAAATATGTTTAGGTGGAGGGGAGAAAATCCCTGATAGTTTTTATGGTAAAGCTCATACTAATGAAACTCCCTTTAGTCTCCAACCTAGTTTTGTTAATGTCTGGATATATTGAATACACAAACAGAATGAGCAGGACTACTTAATTTTTGTGTGTGTCAGGAGTGACGAGAAACTGCAAGTTGCTTCTGGTTGAGAAAATTGGCTGTATGCAAGGACGTTGCCCAGGGGATGCCCAGATGTTTTATCATTCTGTGGGAGGCTTCTGGAGCTGACAGACAGGAGCTCACCCTACTTATTGGATTCGAACTGCTGACCTTTCAGCAGTCCTGGATTTAACTGTGCCACTGGGGGGCTAATACTTTTAGCTAATTATTGGGGGATTGCTGCCATTTTTGGAATGTAGTGCTTCTGGTTGAAGCACCGGGACTGTGGCGCAGCTGGCTGGGAGTCAGCTGCATTAAGATCACTACTGACCAAAAGGTCATGAGTTCAAAGCCAGCCTGGGTCGGAGTGAGCTTCCGACCAATTTGTGTAGCTTGCTGTCGACCTTTGCAGCCCGAAAGACAGTCACATCTGTCAAGTAGGAAATTTAGGTACCACTTATGCAGGGAGGCTAATTCACACCATAAAAATCTCCAGCAAGCATGCAAAGAATGAGGAAGTACTTCATCAGTGTCACAAATGGACGGTGAAGCGACAGCTCCCCTGGTGGCCAGAATACCCTCATGAAAAAGCTGGAATGTTAAATAGCCTCTGTGTGTCTGTCTATATATGTTGTGTGTCTATGGCATTGAATGTTTGCCACGTATATGTACATTGTAATCCGCCCTGAATCCCCTGCGGTGTGAGAAGGTCAGAATATAAATACTGTAAATAAATATAAATACTGCAAATAATAGTGTGTAGAGAAATTCCCTGCAAGAACAAAATTTGAGATGGATATGCAGAATTCCATCAAATTTTATTGCTTGTGTATTCTGGACTTTTTTGCTTCTGTATCCTGCTTTGCATTTCAAGTAGAGCTTGAAGATCCGCAAGTGAATCATAGGAGTAGATTACCTGCCAACTGAGAAAAAACCTTTGAAACAACAACAGAACCACATTCTTATCTCAGAGCAAGCTGCAAATATTTATAGACACAAAAGGAAATGCAATTCTGGCTTCAGCTCATCCTTCTCCAAGGTAATGTCCTCAAGACTTTGGAATACACTACTTTACTGGCCATGCTAGATAAGGTGATGAGAAATGTAGTCTGAGACACCCAGAAGGTGGATGACGTTTTGCATCTTTAAAATGGATTGCTACTGCACCTTTTCAGCCAATGGAGGCCGGTGTTACTCTCTTGCCCTCACATTATGAGTTGTTTGGTTCTCTAGTATAGCACCCTAAGCTGTTGAGAGGTGCATACCTGCTCCATGATGTCTGCTTTGTCCACTATGAACAAACTTGGCCATAAGCATTTGACTAATAAAACACATCTATATCTATATCTATATAATAAAAGTCAGTGTTTGTATGTATGTGTGCGGTGGAAGGTGTATGTGGCAGCTTTCTGATTGGCTCCCACTTCCACAGGCCATTGCAACCTGCATGGGCGACGGACCTGGAGCAAACTTGGCACACATAACCCCCATGACCCCCTTTACGTCCTGTTGAGGTTTGGGGGAGGATGGACAAATGATGATGGGATTTGTAGTACTTTCAACCCCTTCAGTTCCCACAGACCACTGTGGCCCCCAACAAAGACCGATAAAGACCAAACTTGGCACACAGAGCCCCCATGACCCATTCTACATCCTACTGCAGTTTGTAGGAGGGCGGACCACGGATGATGGGACTTGCAGTAATTACACTTGCTTCCTGTGACCACAGCAACACTCAACCAATTACCAATAAAGACCAAACTTAGCACAGAGAGCCCCCATGGCCAACTCAACATGCTGGTACAGTTTGGGGGAGGACGAACCACAGATGATGGGCCTTGAAGTACCTTCACTCACTTCTCAAGACTGTTGTGAACCTCATCCAATGACTGATCAAGACCAAACTTCGCACACAGAGCCCCCATGACCCACTCTACATCCTGGTGCAGTTTGGAGGGGGATGGGCCACAGATGATGGGACTTGCAGTACCTTTACTCACTTTCTGTGACCACAGCAACACTCATCCAATTACCAATAAAGACCAAACTTGCTACAGACAGCCCCCATGACCAACTCAACACTCTGGTGCGGTTTGGAGGAGGACGGACCATGGATGATGGGACTTGAAGTACCTCCACTCACTTCCCGAGACCGCTGCGACCTTCATGCAATGACTGATCAAGACCAAACTTGGCACAAAGAGTCCCCATGACCCACTCTACACCCTGGTACTGTTTGGAGGAGGATGGATCATGGACAATGGGACTCGCAGTACCTTTACTAACTTCCTGAGACCACTGTGAGCCACATAAATAACTGATAAAGACCAACCTTGGCACACAATGCCTTTCTCAAATAACCCAGGCACCACCAGGTTCCCAAGCTAGTAATTAAATAAAACAGGATTTATTCTTACATCATAAAGACAAATGGGATCTGAACCTTTCCAGCGGTTGCTGGCGTCTCATTTGAAAGAGACCAACAATTTATATCCTTGCCCATTCTGCATAATCAATGCTTTATACGTGTAACACTTTCTTCTCAAGCCAGTTAATGAAGAAAGGTCTTTGAGGAGCTGTACGAGGAAAACCACTTCCTAATGCACCTTGTTCTTTGAAATTCATACAGCAAAGCTTCTCCAAAGCTTTAATACGACACAAATTGAATACTGCTATTCAAACCATCAAATTCTACAGGTAATTATAGAATTTTATACAGTTGAAAATTGAGGATTAGCAGATCTATATAAATTAAAGGAATATAAATGGTCAAACCTCAGCTATAAATACCCATTTATTGAAGCTGGTTATTTGGTTTCTCATTTGCAGGCTTGGACAAATTAAACTATAAGTGAAAAGCAAATTAAGAGTTGGAACTAACCATGGAGAAAGGGAGTCGACTTGCAACTGAATAGGATATGTCCATGCATGTTTTATTCAAAATCTAAATTTGGAGGTAAAGCTCTCATTAGAGTGTTGTGAGGTTTCCGGGCTGTACGGCTGTGTTCTAGCAACAATTTTTCCTGACATTTCACCTGCATCATGATCCCCTGAAGATGCCAGCTACAAACACAGGTGAAATTCATGAGAAAATCATAATAGAGCACGATCATACAGCCCGGAAACCACACAACACTCTAGTGATAAGCCTTTGACAATACAAAACCCTCATTATTGCAGTCTTATAATATACTACATCTGGTTTAAGATTGTTTCTCAGATTTTAAGCACAAAACCCCACATCAACATTTATAGTGGGAAACTTCTGCAGGGAGACAGTAGCACAGGAGTGTTGGGTTTAGCCAGGACTGCACAACCTGTGATCCTCCGAGTGTCTGGGACTCCAATTCCCAGAAGCCTTGGCCAGCTTGTCCAATGGCCAGGAATTCTGGAAGCTGAAGTATAAAACATCTAGAGGGCTGCAGGTGATGCAGGCCTAGTTTTGCTAACTGCTTACATTGAACTAGGGGCTGCGGTAGTTAAAGCACTAAGCTGTAGAATTTGCTGACCATAAGGTCAGCGGTTCGAATCTACGGCAGGCGTACGATTAGAGGCCAGCAACAACAGGAAAAGGAAATTTGGATTTTGCGATATGGATTCTCCCGGCTCGGCTTGGTTTTACTGGCACGTTAATCTATTAATTTATTATTAAATTTCAATGATGATAATGTACAATGTTTTAAAATGATTTTATTGTGAATTGTAATTTTTATGGTATTTATGCTGTTAGCGTCCTCTGATGCTCACGTGAGGCCGCGCTGAGTCCCCTTGTGGGGAGAAGGGCGGGATATAAATATACGAAATAAATAAATAAATATGGGACAGAGTGAGCTCCCACTGTTAGCCCCAGCTTCTGCCAACCTAGTAGTTTGAAAACATGCAAATTTGAGTAGATCAATGAGTACTGCGTTGGCGGGAAGGTAACAGCACTCCATACAATCTTGCCGGCCACATGATCTAGGAGGCATCTATGGACAACATCGGCTCTTCGGCTTAGAAATTGAGATGAGCTCCATCACCCCCCTCCCCAGAGTCGAACTCGACTAGACTTAATGTCAAGGGGAAACCTTGACTTTTTATACAGCAAACTTCTCGCCTTATTGCCTTGTTTTTTTTACTCATGTTGTATTTTGAAATGGTCATATGACTGGTCAAATAGATAAATAATTATTATTATACAGTGAACAACAGGTTTTCCATCCCAATAGAATGGTTCTTGGTCCTCTTCCATGGTCCTCAAGCCATGCAAAATGGTTCATGTAGTTTTAGAGGACTGGTTCTCAACCTGGGGTCCCCAGATGTTTTTGGCCTATAACTCTCAGAAATCTTAACAGCTGGTAAACTGGGAGTTCTAGGCCAAAAACATCTGGGGACCCCAGGTTGAGAACCACTGTTTTAGAGCTTCCCTGCCTCAAGGAGAAGGCTGCCCATACATTAAGACTGACCCCAGCTCTTGTACGTCATCTGGAAACTACACTCAGAGCAATATTCAAAAAAATTGTTAAGGAATGAAGACAATTTTAATCTTGCCTTAATTAGACACATGCTTCTTTTTACTGGCCTTTATTATGTACAAAGTAAACATTTCGTCATGAAGACATACACATATATATATATACACATATGTATATGTTCATTTAAAAGTGCTTTTTTTCTCAGGTTGTGAAGATAGCCAAATCTCCACCTATCTGGTCTATTATGCCCAACACAACATCCTAGTTTGATTCAGAGCACCTACAACTGCAACCAAGTTACATAGTGCACAAGAACTACTATTTAAGTATCTTAATCTGTTAGCACAACCAAAATGGATTCTATAGAGATACTTGAATACTACATTCCTCAAAATGGTGCTGAAATGAAAAGAAACCCCAACAATCCCCATTGTAGGATGCCTCCTTAAGGCAGCTAGTAGTTATTCCTTTAAAAATACTCATTGCCTCATGTAAGGTGGAGATGAGGAGAGGAAGGCAATGCAGCTACATATAGACTTTATGATAATGTGGAGACTGAGTAATCAGCTTAGTAGATATACAAGGGTCTTCCTTTTCATAAATTTTGGTTGGTGAGTACATCCGCAATGGAATTATTCTATTTCTTGGTCCAAAGCTGAAATCAAAGCTGGGGTAAACATGGAAAAGGGACCTTAAATTAATAATAATAATAACAACAAAAAGCTGAGCACATGTAGGTTCTCTACCACTGAAATTAAGGTTCCAGATGACAAAGTAGGATGTTGAGAAATGGCTAAAAATCACCAAATACTGCTCAGAGATATCTCAGTGCATCACAGACCCAATTTCACACCATACTGCTTACAGAACTCATTCTTAACACAGCAGTGATGCTGTTAACAGCTTCACTTAGCTCCTCATGATCGACTAGCTCTTTTTAAGCACTGCAATGCAGGCTGGTGTTTTGCAAATGCACCAACTACTACTGCATCTTAAAACTGTTTATACCACGTTCAAGGCCCACAAGGCCTGGTCTCTTCAAAAATTACACGCAGGATTCAGTGCTCCAGTACGATTCACAGTAACCTGTGGAAGATACTGCCTTGGTGCAAGGCTCACATATTTGATGGCTCCCCTGGTGTCCTTCTGAAGATGCAGTCCAGTTCTGATTGTGAAGGAATGGTCTTCTCCAGTCTGTCTTCAGCAAATATTCTGACATCACAACGTAAAGTGCAGACATTATACTTAAGACACAGAAGACAGTGGCTGAAGACCTTTTCGCAGGTGTAGAAGAGACTTTAGATGGAGAGGGCTGAATGGAAAGACAGCATTCCCTTTGTGTTCTCTTTCAATTTGAAGAAGTCATCCATCCCATCATGTAAGAACCGCTTCTCCTTAGCAATTCACACCCAACCCAGTCCAGTGGTCTGGCACCATCAAAAAATACTTGTCCATTGCTTCACAAAACCTGGTACGGTACAGTTCCGGAGATACTACCGTTGGCATTTTACCTAATAGTTTAAGGAAAGCAGAGAGAGAAGTGTGTTAAATGCCAGAATAACACAGTAATAATTTAATAAATTTACGAAGCTATAAAAAATCTCCAGCAAAGCATGCGGGGAATGCGGAAAGTACTTCATCAGTGTCGCAGATGGATGGTGAAGCGAGAGCTCCCCTGGTGGCCAGAAAATTGGAATGTTAAATAGCCTCTGACTGTCTGTCTATATGTGTTGTGTGTCTATGGCATTGAATGTTTGCCATATATGTGTACATTGTAATCCGCCCTGAGTCCCCTGCAGGGTGAGAAGGGCGGAATATAAATACTGTAAATAAATAAATAAAATAAAAAATAAGTGACAGCTCCCCTGGATGCCAGAATACCCTCATGAAAAAGCTGGAATGTTAAATAGCTTCTGTGTGTCTGTCTATATATGTTATGTGTCTATGGCATTGAATGTCTGCCATGTATGTGTAAATTGTAATCCGCCCTGAGTCCCCTGCGGGGTGAGAAGGGTGGAATATAAATACTGTATATAAAATAATAAGGAAACATGGGTCAAGATTTTTTTACTAAGTACAGCATTAGAAGAAAGTCAGCAAACTACAAGAGATTATGTTCTGTAGATCTACTAAATCCACATAAGCAGGGCAAAACCCTTTCAAGATTAGTAATCCTAATGTTTACAAAAGGAAGCATGATGCATTGTTACAAATCTATTTGGTAAAGATGAGAACTGATGCCCAGCTGAAATCTTCTATTACGTGATGTTTACTTTGAGAGACAAGTGGTCTTCATTGTAAATCGTGCTCTTTAAGCATTACATGCAAATCTCATTTGAAAATATTCTCCTGAAGATTTAGTAATCCAATATTAAGTTTGTGTATTTCGATGCATAAAATTAACAGTTAATAGTGGGAGCTGCGGTGATGCAAAGGGTTAAACCAGGGGTCCTCAAACTACGGCCTGGGGGCCGAATACAGCCCTCCAAAGTCATTTACTCGGCCCCCTCGCTCAGGGTCAACCTAAGTCTGAAATGACTTGAAAACACAACAACAACAACAACAACAACAACAACAACAACAACAACAATCCTATCTCATGAGCCAAAAGCAGCCTCACACTTCCCATTGAAATACTAATAAGTTTATATTTGTTAACATTGTTCTTCATTTTAATTATTGTATTGTTTTTAAGTGTTTTTCTGCAGTGTGCATAGAAATTCATTCTTGGTTTGTTTGTTTTTTCAAATTATAATCCAGCCCTCCAACAGTTTGAGGGACTGTGACCTGGCCCTCTGTTTAAAAGGTTTGAGGACTCCTGGGTTAAACCCTTGTTCCAGCTGCACTGCAGACCTGAAGGTTGGTGGTTCGAATCCACGAAACAGGGTGAGCTCCCGTCTGTGAGATCCAGCTTCTCATGTGGGGACATGAGAGAAGCCTCCCACAGGATGGTAAAACATCTAAGTGTCTCCTGGGCAACGTCTCTAAAGATGGCCAGTTCTCTCACACCAGAAATGACTTGAGGTTTTTCAAGCCACTTCTGGCACAAAAAAGCAGTTGATAGCGAATGCATGTAAAAGAAGGCAACCAAAAGAAGAAAAGCAGTATCAGATCCATTTCAAAGAGACATCTCACCTTGTCCTCCCAAGATACCTGTTGATTTCACCACCATTTCAAGTTTTTTGTCCCAAGTAAATGTACGAATATAATCTGTAATTAAGATAAATAACATGGATTAAATATAGCACTCTACTACAAGGCCAATCTCTGATGCTATGAAGAATGTGTCTTATAAATATGTTAATAAATTTAAACGTTTTCTTACCGAAAGGCAGAATAACCCTCACATGATTTTGTAATGGTGTACTCTCCCAGTTTGTATTGCTAAATTACTTTTATGTTTTATTTATATTTATTTATTTATGTTTTTAAAAGTTACTGAAGATTAGTAAGTGCTGTAGCTGTCTAGCTGTATACAGCAATACTATTGCACTTCTTCATTTTCAGTCATGTTGCTTGTCTCAGATCTTGCACAATGGGAAGCAATGCATTTCAACAGGTTTCGAATAAATAGCCAAAATGACTTTTAAAGCGTAATTACACACAAAATCACTGATAACAACTTGATAGAGTGAATGGTTCATTATAAACAGTTGAAAACAGTAACTTAAAATTAGAAGGCATTCAGACAAATTATTGTTCCCAGGGCACTGTGCTGAATTACAGTCAGGTAAAGGAGACATTTCATATATAACAAAACACAGGAATACTTCAGTTAACAAAGTCTGTGACAAAGAAGCTCCTTTTTACAAAGTGTTTTAGCCCACCTAGCTTTGTTTTTTTCTCTTCATCGTCTGTTTAGCTGAAAGGCTTTTTAAAAAGCAATATTTGCATTAAAATGTTAATCCTCTAGGCCTTCTGTAGAAGAGCTAAAGAAACACAGGCTTTTAGTGTCATTGCCTGAACAGGGAAGGAGCGGGATTCTACTCTATCTGATCCATAAACAGCAGCTTGACTCCAGAATCCTTCGCTAAATATGCATGAACAGCAAAACTGTGAGAAGACTGTGTCAAATTTGATTGTTTTAGTTGACTTTTATCTTTTAAAACTGCATTTTACATAGGTTTAAATTGCTTTAATATTGTGAATATCTTGATTCCATTTTAACATTCACTTTCTATACATCTTTAGCTGTATTGCACCGGGATTGTGGCACAGCTGGCTGAGTGTCAGCTGCATTAAGATCACTCTGACCAAAAGGTCATGAGTTCGAAGCCAGCCCGGGTTGGAGTGGGCTTCCAACCAATTGTGTAGCCTGTTGTCGACCTTTGCAACCCGAAAGACAGTTGCATCTGTCAAGTAGAAAAATTAGGTACCACCTTAAAGTGTGGGGAGGCTAAATTAATTAATTTATGAGGCCAAAAAAAAGACTCCAGCAAAGTACTCCAGCAAAAGCATGCAGGGAATGCGGAAGAATACAGAAGTACTTCATCAGTGTCGCAGATGGACGATGAAAGCGACAGCTCCCCTGGCGGCCAGAAAAAGTTAAATAGCCTCGGTGTATGCCTGTATATGTTGTATGTCAAATCGGCATTGAATGTTTGCCATATATGTGTACACTGTAATCCGCCCTGAGAAGGGCAGAATATAAATACTGTAAATGAATAAATAAATGTTGCTCTTTTAAAAATTGTAAGCCACCTTTTGGAAAGGGTGTTAAGATGACAACTGCTGCAGAAACACACCATATTTGATGCATCAACTGTTCTGGCCCAACCTACCAGTCCGAACGCATCTCCCCTTATGGACCATCTAGGACATTAAGATCATCTGGGGAGGCCCTGCTCTCGATCCTGCCTGCATCACAAATACATTTGGCGGGGATGAGAGACAGGGACTTCTCAGTGGTGGCCCTTCAGCTATGGAACACCCTTCCTAGAGACATTAAATCGGCCCCCTCCCTTTGACTCGGCTTTTTGAGCAAGCCTTTAAAAATGCAGTGTAACAGACATAAGAATATAGAACAAATGGATGATGAAATTGTCAACGTTTTAACTAGGAGATGCAAATGATTTATATCTTATTGATCTTGCTATGGTTTTATATTATATGTTAATGTTTGAAAATATTTTAAATGTTTTTATGATCTTGTTATGGTTTTATATTATATGTTGTATGCTATATGTTATGTTATATGCTATATTTTATGGTTATATGCTATATGTTATGGTTTTGTATTATATGTTATATGTTATATGGTTTTATATTATATGCTGATGACATTATAAATAAATATTATATGTTAATGTTTGAAAATGTTTTAAATGTTTTTATGGTGTTGGGCATTGAATTGTTGCCTCTGTGAACCACCTTGAGTCGCCTGAGGGCTGAGAAGGGCGGTATACAAATATATAAAATTAATTAATTAATTAATTGGTATTGGCACAAAACACAGATAATCAAGCAGACCACCTTTCCCTCCACAAAATACTTTGAGCATCGGTTTACAATGCCTGCACACAAATAACCAGGTAGCAGTCCTGAGTAGGTTCGGAGTAGTGGCTACTAAACCTGCAGTCATAAAGGAAAAGCCGCCCTCTTTGTTGTTCTCAATGAATGGTTACATACCAATAATCCCAACCACTAGTTCATCGGTGGTATCATCCCGGCCCACCAGAAGAGAGTAGTCAATGATGAGATGGCTGGAAAGGAAATAGGAGTCGCTGTGGATGGAAGCCTTCAGCACAGCCTTGGAATGAGATCGGATGTACAAAGGATTGTCCCGCACCAGCTTCAAGAGGTTTTCATCCAGCAGGACTACATCGCAGCTCTCCTTCCCTGTGTCTGTTTTCACATTTCTATTTCGCAAGGAGCCTTTCAAATCAAAGACCTAGGAGCAAAAAAAGAAGAAAGTTGCAATAAGGAGGATAGTGAAGGGCAATTTCTTCAAATTCCTGGAGTACCTATGACTATTTAATAAGATAATTCCTGCAGCACCCCCTCACTTAAATCTGTAATATACATTACATGTGTTCTTCAAACAGTAAAAAATGTTTTTTTTTCACACAAAAAATCCTTATACAATAGATACTTTGCTTATCTATATTTATTTATTTTGTTTGCATTATTTCTACCCCGCTCATATCAGTCCAGAGGCGACTCAGAGTGGCGTGACCAGGAATATAGATATCAGGGCAAGTAAGAATCCTGTTACCATGAAAATGCATTCAGTTGTAGAGTTTAGGCATCCAAACAAGCAGGCAAAGAAACCAAGGGCATTTGAACACAGCCAATAGAAGAGTGTCTTAGATGTGAATAATTTTAAATTGTGAGCTGTTTGAATCCCAATGTTTGTTTGTTTGTTTTTTGGGGGGTGAATATAACTGAATATAATAATCATCATCACCAAGACAGAATCATAGAATTGTAAGAGGCTTGTGAGCCATCCAGTCCAACCCCCTGCCAAGAAGCAGGAAAATTGCATTCA
Source organism: Anolis sagrei (assembly GCF_037176765.1). Classification (NCBI taxonomy): domain Eukaryota; kingdom Metazoa; phylum Chordata; class Lepidosauria; order Squamata; family Anolidae; genus Anolis; species Anolis sagrei. Next base: position 169,431,153 of record NC_090021.1, on the reverse strand, counting down.
AAGCAACAATAATAAAAATATTATTAATAAATTATTATTATTATTATTATTATTAATAATAATAATAATAATATATTATTATTATTATTAGCAATGACAACAACTTTATGTTCATAATTGAGGTCTGACAGCACTGAATCTTGTGATTACCTACTTGGGGTGCCTCTTTCTGAGCAAAGAAGATTAGGTAATAGTATTAATTTAAAAACAAAGTAAGATAAGGAAATATTAATATTTTTAAGTACAGTTGGCATTCCATATCCACAGGTTCATTTATCCACAGCTTGAAAAAATTCCAAAAATAAATATTCCAAAACATAAACCTTGATCTTGCCATTTTATATAAATTACAGTGAACTTATTCTGCAAGCACCTCCTTCAAAAAAAGAAGTTTAAATCAATTTCACAAGCTAGTATTGGGGGCATGGGCATGTATTATTCATGAACGTTTCAAGCAAGGAGGCAGGTGGTACATCCATAACACCAAAAATGAATCAATGAATATGTAAAAATGGTGGAGGCATCTGATCATAACATATAAAAGGCTTCTTTGTATTTAGGGCTATTTTACTAAAAAATGAAAGCCACTTCCAATTTTAATTTTTTAAAACGCATATAACACAAGGTCTATTTTTGATCATAAACCAGCTGGATCCAAGAAATAATAATAATAATAATAATAATAATAATAATAATACTTTATTTATACCCCGCTCCATCTCCCCCAGGGGGACTCGGGGCGAGTCCCCAAATAAAGTTTAAAGACATGAGAACATGCACTTCTAAATAAGTAGTAAGGAAACTGTTTTGTTTTGTTTCAATGTCTGCAGGGTAAAACAAATCCATAAAACCAGGTGGAGAAGGCTGTCAACTCAATCCACAAAAGACAGCAGAATTACTCTTTGGGTCACTCATTCACCTGAGCCATCTTTCTGCCATAGAAGAGGTTTTCCATGACCAGCAGATCCAGTTTCTTCTCTGTGTTGTTCTGAGAATTCTTATATCCAATCCGATAAACCCCAAGAATCTTGGCCAAAGCTGTTGGTTTCTGAAATACAGTAGACTTGATCGGTCAAAAGATGCTCAAGCACCACATTTGAAGTAAAGACATCTGAAATACTCAGCTGCAAGGCTCAAAAGTAATGTTGACAGACTTGGAAGACCGGTGGGTCCCAACCTGTGGTTCGTGGACCACTAGTGATCCGCAAGAACTAAAATATGGTCCGCAGCCTCACCATTACTACATTGTTGCAACAAGAGTGACTGGTCTCGTGAAACCCTCGTATAGTGCCAAAGTTATTAAACAGAGGGTTGTTGTCATTTTTTCAGGCTATATGGCCATGTTCTAGAGGCATTCTCCCCTGACGTTTCACCTGCACCTATGGCAAGGATCCTCAGAGGTAGTGAGGTCTGTTGGAACTAGGAAAAAGGGGTTTATATATCTGTGGAATGACCAGGGTGGGACAAAGGACTTTTGTCTGCTGGAGCTAGGTGTGAATGTTTCAACTGACCACCTTGATTAGCATATAATGGCCTGACAGTGCCTCAAGCAAACTTTTGTTGAGAAGTGATTAGATGTCCTTGTTTGTTATTAAATAGAGTTTTCTGTTGGCGAGCAGATAGCAACTACTGGATGGCACTTGTTTTGTATTAGAAACTAGAGCTGATGTGGTCTATACAATGCAGTTTTCTGATAGCACCCCAAATAACAAAAACAAATCTAAAGTTGACCAAAAACTGATTCATAACCCTTTTGGTACTAATGTTGGAGAGCAGTCCCTGGTCAAAGTGATCCCTGGTCAAAAAAAGGTTGGGAACCACTGAGGTAGACAAAAATGCTTCTTTGGTAATTCTGATTATCTATATCAATGGCTGGGAGATAATTCTTCACTACTTTTGTTTTTTCAGGAAGCGGCAAGTAATTTTAAATATTTTTCCACCTGCAAGAAAGTCTTCACTATTTGCAGTCCAGAACTGATTCTGTGCAAAATTTGTACATAGAAAAAAAGCCTTTTTAGAATGGAAGCATTATTTTATATGCAGAAAATGCCAGTTTCTATGTGGAAAAAAACCAGCATAGATATGTTTGAAACATATAAAATATAAAATTTACACTATATACTATTTGCAACATTTTTGCACAGGAAACAATATTTTCTGTGCAGAAAATTATTTCTGTATAGGATTTTCTGCACAAATATTGCTGCTTTTCATGAAAAACTGCAAATCATGTGCAGAATAAGTCCTGAACTGTGAAAATTTCAGTTAGCCGAGGACCTTCGGAGTTTTTCCATATCCAAAACCTTTTTTCTGATCACTTTTCAAATACTTTAAAATATTTCTTCTACTAGCATGTACTGCTGCTTAAAACAGGAGGAACGTATCAAAACAAAATAGTTAATAAATCCTACCTTCTGCTGGACTGCATTAGTAATGTATGTGAAGTAATGTGGCGCAAAGTCCAAAAATGACTGGACCTCCAAGCGGGGCATTTGCTTCAATATGAAACGGTCATCTAAAGAAAAATTTCAAGGTTAGAGCACATAATTTAAACCTCAAGTGTGTATATAAAAGATATCAAACTTTTCCGTCAGGGTCTCTAAAATGTCATAACAATTGGAAACCAGAGTTCTGGCCCAATTTTCAAGGTGTAGGTTTTGTTTAATGGACAGTTGGTCCAAGATGTCCTTAAATGGCATAATCTATTTTTATGGAACAAAAACGGTGAACATTAATCAAGAAGCTTTAAACATCAGTCAATTACCTTCCGTAACATAAAATGCAGCTCCTGACTTCCCTCCTCGTGCCTGCCAAGGCAGTGAGTGAGAGAGAGAACGGATAAAATCTTCCTCGCTGCTTCCAAGTATCACTTCACGCATTTTATGGAACTCTCCTGCATAGTAAATCCGGCAATAGAATTTGGCATTTGCGTCAGAAAATTCTGCAGAAAAAAGTGATGGGGGAAGTTGTTACTAATGTTTTTATTTATTTATTTACTATATTTATATACCACCCCTCTCAGCCTGCAGGGGACTCGGAGCGGTGGACAGGTTGCTTCTAGTTTGGTATTGACTACTCTAAACTGACTGACAATGACTCTTCGGGTCTTCTAACAGAAGCCTTTTCCAAACTCTCTTGAAGATGTGAGAAACTGAACCCAGTCTCAGCATACAGATCATGGGCTTCATCAAGAAACTAAAGTTTTCTCCAACAGAGCCCTTGAGGGGGCTCAAAGTTGATGTGGCTCCTGTCTGTTAATAATAAAACAAATCTATGACAATGACAGGAAAAGTTAAAGAGGTATTAGCTATTAATATCACTGAAATGGGCATGCTGACCCGCATCAGGAATGTAAAGGAAGTTGAAATATGGTAGACAGTTCTCTTTTATGAGGTCCAATGCAAATTATTTGAACAAGCTGATGAATATTTATACAGAATTTTTCACTTCCATCATTCCATTTTTCTCTGTTCCTGCTGGCCTTTAAGAGGAGATTCTGATTGTAAGAATAACCATTCCAGCATTTATAAAGCACTTCTGAATAGCGACAGCCTGTCACATACATTACCTCAACAAGCAACTATAAATAGTTCTGACTGTCCCTCAATGGCAAAAGGATACTGATTAGAAGAAAAAGTGGCCAGCTCCTGAATCTGAAGTTGTAAATGTGATTATGCTTTAACCAAGGACTTCCCACTTCACAGTTTTAAAACACTAGCAGACTTCCTTACTAAGTCCCAATCTGGTACGATACAGAAGGCAGGAAAGGCACTGTCACCCTACTGCCACCAGTCAGGCATATCTCTCACTGTGATACTGGATGGTTCCAATAGACTCAAAGAAAGATAGCAAGCCTTGAACAAAATCTGTTACTAAAGTTTGTTGACAATAAGCCTAAGTGTTCTGATTCCTGAAGGGTACAAGAATAAATAGCACTGATACAAGGAGCAAAGGAAACCTTGCATTGCAAGAGAAAAGTACAATCTGCATGAGCTACTCCAAGTGATGGCTTTAGATATACAGCTGGTTCTCATATCCACAGATTCTACCTCTAAAGCTCGTACCACTAATGACTTGAATATATCCCCACTGCCAAAAAATAAATGTTTTGCCATCTATATAAATAAAAATGTAATGTTTGTTTGTGGGATTGACAGAACTCAAAAACCACTGGACGAATTGACACCAAATTTGGACACAAGACACCTAACAACCCAATGTATGTCCTTCACTCAAAAAATTGCTTTTGTCATTTGGGAGTTGTCGTTGCTGGGATTTATAGTTCACCTACAATCAAAGAGCATTCTGAACCCCACCAACGATGGAATTGAACCAAACTTGGCACTCAGAACTCCCATGACCAACAGAAAATACTGGAAGGATTTGGTGGGCAGTGTCCTTTGGTTTTGGAGTTGTAGTTCACCTACATCCAGAGATCACTGTGGACTCAAACAATGATGGATCTGGACCAAACTCTACATGAATACTCAATATGCCTAAATTTGAACACTGGTGGAGTTTGGGGAAAATAGAATATAGAATCCTGACATTTGGGAGTTGTAGTTGCTGGGATTTATAGTTCACCTACAATCACAGAGCATTCTGAAGCCAAACCTCCCACACAGAACCCCCATGTGGGTCACAGCAATGCATGGCAGGGGACGGCTAGTTCTATATAAAAGAGATCATTTTATTACACAATTACATAAAATGGACCAGAGCTTCCACAGATTTTGGTATCCACCAAGGGTCCTAGAACCAAGCCCTAATGAATGCCAAGGGCCCACTGTAACCCTATTGACTTCCACGTGATGTTTTTCAAAATCAGAATGGAGCCTGTGACTTCTATTTAATAAAATACAAAACCTTTTTTTTATACCCCACCACCATCTCCCCAAAGTGATTCGAGGCAGCTCACAAAAGCACTCCGGAGTGCCACACATAAAATAAACAATACATGAGCAAATAAACGGTGACAACATAAGTTTACAAAAATGAACCCACATAAAACATCACATAATAAAAATTTAAAATTCATAAAACACAGCAGTTCCCGTGGATAAAACTAGCTGTCTTCAATTAATAATACAAAGTAGCAGAGTGAAACAATCACTAAGTCATCAAATCTAAGATTAAAATCTACTCATGGTCAAAGGCCTGTTTAAAAAGACCGAAAAACTTGGAGAGTTGGGGCTAACCTAATCTCTCTAGGAAGGGCATTCCAGAGCTGGAGGGCCACCACTGAGAAGGTCCTCTCTCTCATTCCACCAACCATACTTGGGATGGTGGTAGGACTGAGAGAAGGGCCTCCCCAGCAGAGTCCATGCCGGTTCATAGAAGGAGATGAGGTCTCGATGATAGGTTGGACCTGAAGCATAGTTGTTATTGGGTGCTTTTCAAGAATTCCTTCACCCCAGCAATATCTGACACCCAAATTACTTACGGAGCTCAACATGCGGATTTCCTAGCTGTTTCTTTTGCGCATCACTTCCATCTGCATCATCTGAATTAGGAAAGAGAAAACTTGGTCAGAGGTTTAACCTTTTATGTCAGGGCCCAAGAAAACCCTCTTTCATTATTTATGAAACCTAGTTAAGTGCCAAACAGAAATAAGAATTAAACACAACTCAAGTAATTGGGACCCTAAACTATGATTGCAATTCACCAATTTCCAGAAGAAGGCAGGGAGAGATGATATGTGAATACTAAATCTGAATGCTAAAATGTTGGGCAGGGGGGTGTTCTGATGGGTTAGGAGTAACTCCCTGGAATCTCTATAGAAGGGCCTCAAGCAGGATCTCCAGTAGGGAGATCCTAAGACATTCAGAACAAGATTGTTCTCGGTTAAATGGATTTGTGATCTTCCTATGTGACCTTTTAGAAGCCAAAGTGCCATTTCACAGAGCTACATTTAGCAGAAAAGTATTCCTTGAAAAGAAACTTTTTCACAAACACAAGACTGCCTGGGTGTTCTGTTTACTTTCTTAGATTAAACAGTTCTGCACATTTTACAGGCTGTGTCTTATTGCTGCTGCTACTTATCCACCAAAAGGTCAAGCACAGACCTACACCAATAAAGGCCAAGTTTACATAGGGTAAATCCCCAAAGAAAACAAAGGCAATTTAAAAATAGAATATGATCCATAGCAAAACTCAAGCACATAATCCAAAGCACTTCAAGGGACTGCTTGGCAAAAATGTAGAAAAGCAGGACCTTACATATATGTTTGGTGGAATGTCCTCCTGCAAGAAACATTTGGAGGCAGGAGATAGTCTCAGACATGGAGAAAATTGACACCAAGTCACAGAAGGATGAGCAAGAACAGCTTTGTTGTTGTCAAAGTCAAAAGAGACTGTCAAATCATCAAGACTCACGTCACATGGATTGTGCTGCTAAAACAGTGGCACTTCATAAAATTGATGGCTTTTTCAAATTCTACCCATTTAATTATCACCTACATATTTGACAAGATGCCAACAAATATTTAACTCTTTTATTGTTAATGGAAAGAAATCAGTGAGGAAGACTGGAAAGAAAAGAGTAAACCCTTGTACCTTGAGCCTCTGCCCCTTGGTTTTCTGCCCCTTCTTTGCCCGTCTGTCCAACCTGGTAGTAGGCACTGTCCGCTCCACGTAAGGTCTCTTTTTTCTGAGAAGAGAGATCGGGGCTCTTCCCTCCTGTGCCTCGAAAGAAGGCCAAAACTCCATATTGTTTCTTTGCTATAATCAAAACAATGAGGAGAAGGTGGTTGATCATTCATACCGACCTATCTTCATCAAAGTCTGCCAGCTCTTCTCAGGATTGCCTCCACCATTAGCTAGAATGAGATGTCTGGGTTGGAGAAGCAAGTTGTTCAACACTCCCCACTCCCTCCGCTTTCCAAACAATCCGACTGCCTACGCTGGGGCAGAAGACATTTCTAGTTCTAGTATCTAGACTTTTCATGACTTTTCAATAACTTTAAAGCATAGGTTCTTTTCATTGCAATTTCCAGTGTGAGAGGGTATATCAGATTACAGAAAAACATTTAGACAAAGAATGACAATAGACATACGGACATATAGATTCTATGCAACTACACTGGATTTACAACAACTTGCAGTTACATTGGACTAACAAACAGGCAAAGGGGAATTACATTTTCACTTAACATTCACACACATGTACATGCATTCATCCTCATGCACCCAAATATTCTCCCCTCTTGGAGAAGCACCTGTTAGGCCAGGCCCTGCTTTCCTGCAGTCTGTCAATGCATAGTTCCGTAACACCAAAATTTCAAAATGCCAAAACTTCGTTCCCTAAGAACAATGTCAAGGACCAGATCTCTGTTTTCCATACAGCACAACCTGACTTCCTGCACAAAATCCAAGACTCCAAAAGTGCACTTCTTCCTCTTCCCTTGAAAAAGAAGCCCCAAAGTAACCAGACTGCTCCCTTGCAAATCTACCACTCTCCATAGGTACACTATCTCTCTCCTTCCCATGGAGCAAAGCATAGCGGGTGGAACAGACTCCTCAGGTCTGCCACACTTTGCGCATTATTAGATTGAGTCTGTTATAGGAATATTCTGTTGACGTAGTCCCAAAGTTGTAAATTAATGATAGACATCTTCCATCCTGGCTCCATCTGAGTTTCCTGGCCAGATATTGATCTTCTTGATTGTTGTTGATCTTATGCTGAGTTCCTTCTTAACATTGTCAACATTTCTGTTATCACTGTCCCAATTCTTATTACAGTTTACTCTTCAGTCGTTATTAGCAACTTTTAATTATAGTCCAGCAAGCAGTTAGTCATTGCAGACCTTAATATTATACTGGTGTCTCCAATATTATTGGCTCCATCCATACTTTCATCTTCCATTCTTCCATTCATTCCCACACATCATATTAAATCCACATTTATAAAATCTGTACATTAAATTTTTGTGGCATAGCTGCTAGTCTGACTGATTTATGTAAATTCAATGGACTGGGCAGCACCTTATACTTTCCCTTGGGACTAAAAAAAATGTCTTGAGGCTGTCCTGGCTGTCCCAAGTTTAGGGACACAGTTGTCAGGGGCGATTATTCTTTGAAGGCAGCCTGACCCTCAGGGCTAAAGTAAGAGAACTGGGTATGTTTTAGCTTGGGAGAAAAGAAAACTGGGAGTGTGCTTGTGTCTCTTTGTGTGTGTGAAACACAGCAGTCGTCACAAACCTGCAGGATTGTCATACAGAAAAGATGTATTATTTTTTACTCAGATGGCAGGACTATACCAAGGTCACGGGAGAAGGAATTTCAGATCAACATTAGAAAAAATGTCTTGATGGAGCAGTTTGACAATGGAACTGATTAAAGATCACTATGTCAACATCAGTGATCATTTTTCAAGTAGCAATGAAGAATCCCATGGCAACTATTCAGAATACTGAAATCAATTCTGCAAAAGTGAATACCATGGAATGTAGATGAAAATAATGGCAGGGGGAGGCAAACCTAAACACAATTTATTGACATTAGTTTCAACTTTCCTTGCTTAAGGCAATTGTTATCAAGTCTTGTTGCAACCAATGCTACATCTCAGATTAAGAATACAACCGCAGGAGGAAACAAAGCACACAATGAAAATTCTTACGCTGTTCCACCTCTGCCACCTGATTTGATTGCCCTGTATTTGTTTCAGGTATTCGGACAGGACTGTTGTTCTTTGCTCGGATCTCAGCCAGGCTAGAAATAAAACAGTAGGTTTTTAGTATTTGAGGTGTCAAAACAACTGTACCAAAGTATTTTTGATAACAATAGACAGCAAGTCTCCCTTGGACCTAACTATGAAGCCCACACAAATGGCAACATTTGGAAACAGGATACTAAACTAGATTAGAGGTATTCCAGCTTAGACCATGCGCTCACTTAGTTTAGCATCCTATTTCTTATAGTGACAACCTATGCACCTTAGCAAAGCCAATAGGAGGGCTGTCTTTCATTTCCATACAGTCTAGTACAGACATGGGTAAACTACAGCTCTCCGGGTGCTTTGGACTTCAATTCCCACAATTCCTAACAGCTGATAGGAGGGCCAAAGTTTGCCCATGCCTGATCTAGTAAGTTTTATTCAGATGTGTAGTGCCTCTGAAACTGAAGTTTCAATCAGTGAGCAAATGAACAGTGGTTGATAAACCTATAAAGAAGCTGTTAGGATCTGAGATCAAGCTTTATGCAAAAAGTTATCATGGACAGCATCAGAAACCACACAGTAAATCACAGTGAACAGATAAACTGAACACTAGGCTTTGCAAAATAATATAGTAGTATCACACAATCTACATAAATAAAAATGTAATGTTCGTTTGTGGGATTAACAGAACTCAAAAACCACTGGACAAATTGACACCAAATTTGGACACAAGACATCTAACAACCCAATGTATGTCCTTCACTAAAAAAAAATGATTTTGTCATTTGGGAGTTGTAGTTGCTGGGATGTATAGTTCACCTACAATCAAAGAGCATTCTGAACCCCACCAACGATGGAATTGAACCAAATTTGGCACACAGTTCTCCCATGACCAACAGAAAATACTGGAAGGGTTTGGTGGGCAGTGCACCTTGGTTTTAGAGTTGTAGTCCACCTTCATCCAGAGATCACTGTGGACACAAACAATGATGGATCTAAACCAAACTCTACACGAATACTCAATATGCCCAAATGTGAACACTGGTGGAGTTTGGGGAAAATAGAATCTTGACATTTGGCAGTTGTAGTTGCTGGGATTTATAGTTCACCTACAATCACAGAGCATTCTGAACCCCACCAACGATAGAATTGGGCCAAACCTCCCACACAGAACCCCTATGTGGGCCACAGCAATGCATGGCAGGGGACAGCTAATACATAATAAAATATCAAGGTAAGAGGGAAAAATTAAAAGGAATCTAAGCTTAAAAGTACACAGCGAAACCTTTTAAGAGTATTCATTTTAGGGCCAAGTTCTTGGGAGGCGGTTCATTTACTGCTAAAATATACTGGAAGGCATCTAGTTACAATGAAAGCGAATACACAATGTGTGGTAGACCCACCGCACTACCCAAAAGGCTAATGATAATTCTGAAAGGAGCACAGAGAGAGAGTTAATTTGTCCGCCAGCATTATTCCAATGTGCTATTGACAGACAGGTATCAGATAGTCACCTGTTAATCTGAAGTCCTTCTTCAGCATTGATCTTTGGAGATACTTTGGATAATTCATCTAAGGCATTTCTATATTCTTTACAACTGAGGAATGAAGCAAACAGATGTTCTTTACAACACTTAACAGTTCAGAGTGTTATGCTACATTAAAAGTACTACATAAAGAGAAAGAAGGTGCCGGGCTACTTCTTCCTGAGAATGCCTGCCTGGGCTGTACCATTTCAGACTGAAGGTTGAGATTCTTATGACAACATGTTCCTTATTTAAAAACCAAACCTCCACAGAGGGGAAATGTCATATCAAGCACTACTTCCTAAGGAGAAGTACTGTAGTAATTTGAGTATAATGTATCATCAGTTCTAATATGCATCCCAATTTTGAGAGTGTGCATTACCAAAAAATAAAAAAAGATTTGCTATTGAATGTAATGTGCCCTCGGAATGGCTAATAGGTAAGGAAGAGGATCCCAGTTGGGTAGCTGCAGCCCCTCCATCAGGCAGCCTGACAGAGGGATATGGCTTCTCAACTGCCCCCCTTCATGAAGGCTTCAAAACCTCCCCCTCAGTTTTGAAGGCCTCGTTGATGAGTCCAGCTGAGGACTATTTGGGTTGAGCAGCCTTGGCCTGATGGAAGGTCACAAGCAGTCTTACCTGGACAATTTGAATGTGCCATCAAATCTAATGGAAGGAAAAGGTTTCCCCTGACATTAAGTCTAGTCGTGTCTGACTCTGGAGGTTGCTGCTCATCTCCATTTCCTATGCCAAAGGGGCAGTGTTGTCAATAGACACCTCCAAGGTCATGTGGCCAGCATGAATGCATGAACCTTCCCACAGAAGTGGTACCTATTGATCTACTCACACTTGCATGTTTTCAAACTACTAGGTTGGCTGAAACTGGGCCTAACAACGGGAGCTCATCCCGCTCCCTGGATTCAAACCGCCAACCTTTTGGTCAGCAAGTTCAGCAGCTCAGCGGTTTAACCCACTGCACCACCAGGGGGCTCTTATCAAATCTAATACACACCTCAATTTTGGCTATGCTATTTTTAAAAGGTGCACATTAAATTTGAGTAAATATGATATTTAATTACATTAACTCCCAGCTGAAATGGTATAGTACAGATATGAGCTTACCAGCTCAGAGCTTGGGAGGTGAGAGTCAAGCTCAAAAGGACAAGAACAAAACATAAAACACAAAATCTTATGCCAATATCATCACCCTAAATCAAAATTCTTTATAATATCCAATCATATTTGCCCCAACTACGAAACTACTGAGAGTAGTTCACTACTTCTAGGATGTAAGATCTAAAAGTAAAAAGTAGGGTGTAGCAACAGTGGTGTAAAAGTTATAAATGTTCAAGCATTCTCTGCTATTTTTCAACAATACTTAATGATGCTTTATAAAACTTGTTTTTTAAAGATATTCTTTAATTTGGTGTTATCTCCTTTGGCCATTCTCACTGGAAAGGCAGAATAACCTTTTCGACAAAATGTTTCCTGTATTTCCATGAGTACAATTTAAACAGGCCTTGGTTTACTGTCAAGCCACTGACAGAATTAAGTTCAATACAAATGGCTTCCATCAAGAACTGTCAAAACAAACTCTATTCGTTTTCTAAAGAAAATCCTTTCAGCAAGCAATGACTCTGGCACTGCCTCAGAGCAGCTGGTTTGCTGGTTACACTGATCTGACAAGTACATTTTACAGTATTTTAGACAAACTACCCAAGTGAAGTGGCTACTATTATGGTACTGGGAATATTCAGTGGAAGGGCACAACAGAATGGCATAAAAAAGCCTGTTTTCAGCCATCTATGTTGGATGCTTTATATCCCCTTAGAACTGTAGGTTTTACAGAGAAAGACATGCCATGTTTCTCTGCCTCATTAAGCTCCTTTTTCTTCTGCACACAAAAGAGTTACCAGACTATATTTACATTAGAATATCTACTATATGAAGCATGATAAATCACCAGGGTGTAAAGCCAATTGCCAAAAGTTCAGGCTTGCTTACGTGTCCAAGGAAAGAGCTCCATTAACAGTCAATTACCCACTGTATACCACCTGCTGTTATAGTCAACAGTCACATCAAACTGTGAATAAAAGTCTCCAGGAAGAGTTAGCACTCCCCTTCCTAAATATGGAAGTTGCAAGAATAAATAAAAAAGCTCTAACTAACCAACATACCTGAGAGCAAAGGCGATGATGGAGCTGGGTTCTTTTTCACAGACTGCAATAGGAACACGTTCATGCTCATACATTAAGTAATGCTTGTCAGGCTCACTGCATGAAGAACATGAAAAAGAAAAGACAAACTATAAATTATGGCCAAAAGAAGAAACAGGGCCTGATTTCCCAGAGGAAGGGAAGTGTGTACAAGAATAAGGCAAAACCAGGCAGAGTGAGACAGAGTTTTGCTTAAGGTAGACCCACTGGCTAAGAGTATATAGGTAAGGATCCAGAATTCTTAGACTCAACCAATTCTTGTTGTTGATAACTATTTAAAGCTGGACATCCCAGACTGATGTACTGCCTTTTAAGCAGAAAGACTACAGAAAATATTCAGGCAGGACAACCTGTTAGCCATTTTCACCTTCCCTGTCTTGAACTCATTACAAAGATGTGATTCTAGACTGCATCAATGGGAGTACGGTGTCTGCTAGTCATGGGCCCAGTATCTGTATCATTCAATTAATTTGTGTTTCCATTTCGTTCCGTCCTTTCAGATGGCATTAAACGATACATCCCTTTCCAATACAGAAAAAACAGTGAAATGAAAAGGAAAGTAGGAACAGAAACCATTTGGTCGCCTGCTTTTCAGACAATTGAGCCCTGCCTGGATAACAGATGGCGTTCTCAGCTGAGGAGAACGCCATCCGTTATCCACCGCGCCTGATCCCTGCCTTGCCTTGCCTCACCCACCACCGCTCTGCAAACTGAGGCAAAAGCATCACATGTGGTATCTTAAGCCCTGCCTTTACACTCACTTCTCTTCTGCAAATGGAGTGTTAAACTTCTCAGAATTAATGGAATCTTACATAACGCTGATGTTTTTAATTGAGGTCATAATGAAGGATATAAGTACAAACCATGCCATGTTTTCTAGGAGATTTTATTTATGGAAAGAAAAAAAATCCTTAAAAATCGGGGGATGACCCAAATATTATAAAACTTTATAGGCAAAGAGTGGTAGATGTGCCCTCCATGTGTAGCAATTTTCTCCTCTAGCCATAAAACTGAGGGGAAGGGGAAGCCCTCCCATTTCCACCAATGGTCTGAAAATTTTCATTCTTTCGTATGCGGAACAAAATGCCCATTTGGATAGGCATCCCATTTTTTGGAAGCGATAAACAGAAACAAAAACAGGGCCGAAGAAATGAAACAAAATGAAATGGATAGTGATTCCATATAGATGCAAAGGTGTCACTATTTTAGCCATCCATATGGACGGTCAATAAATGCAAGAAATAAATAAATAAATAAATAAATTTCAGATTTTGATGTATTTTAGATTTTGGAATTCCATATAAAGGATGCTCACGCCGTAGTAGAAGCTAATAAATAGGCAGTCATCTATAGTGCTGGTGGTAGTCAAGGGTCTCCTTTTACTGAGAATACATTTCTCCCCTTTTTTCTCAAATAAAGCAGCTTATACAATATTAAACAAAATAATAATAATAACAACCACAACTTTATTTTTATACCACGCCACCATCTCCCAGAAGGGACTCAGGGCGGCTTACAAGGGGACAAGCTCGAAAACACAAAGTAAAAACATGATTTTAAAATATTGTTTAACATTAAAATGCATAAATAATAAGCAAACCCTCAAAACCCTGGAGATGTGAAAAGGCTGAACCTGCACACAAAGCACTGCTTATCCACTGATCTGTCCCTGCTTCCTGGATCAAGAAGAGGGACAGATAGGATGACATGGGAGGAGATGTACCTTCAAGTAGCCAGGTAAAAAACCATTTAGGGTTGAAAGGTGATAATTAGCAATCTGAATTGCAGTGAGAAACTAACCTGCAGACAGAGTAGCTGAAACAATAAAAGAGACATACTGGTCCCACACTTTGCCCCAGTTAAAGTTCTAGCAGCAATTACTCCCCATTAAAAGCTCCTGAGTGCTTCTGTTATATTTGTTCCCTGCACATCTCTTTTATTTCTCTTGCTGAAGGGCATCTTACAACTATTGAAAATAATAAAGTATACGAATCTCATTTGGACCATTGTGATGGCTCTGCATGCGTCTGTCCTTGAACGGCACTCAGAAACTTCACTTGAGTGAAGTAACGAAAATAATAAATTCCTACATCATTCTATGTGTGATTCTATCATTCTAAGGGATTGTAAAAAAAGAACTTCTGTGCAGTGTATTGAGACATGGGCAGGCATGTGTATGGAGAGAGGTGTTAGTGTAGGCATTTGGATCCCAAACTACTCAGGGTTTGTAGGCACGTGCCAGCACTTTGAATTGGAACTAGAAGCAACCAGAGTACCTTGCTTAGAATCAGTTGAGATGTCTGCATCTATAAACCTGACCAGCTTAATTTTCTGAGCAAGGGAAGCCCCTAGACCAGGTTCATTTACCCCTAAACTTTGGACTTGGGGTCGCCTTAAGACACAACAACAACAATCCTCATGAACTTGACTATCTCATCAGCCAAAAGCAGGCTCACACTTCCCACTGAAACTCTGGTAAGTATGTGTTAGTTAAAACTGTTCTTCATTTTAAATATTGTATTGCGCTTTCATATTTTTTGCACTACAAATAAGATACAATATGCAGCGTGCATTTGAATTTGTTCATGTTTCTTTCAAACTATAGTCAGCCCACTGCCCACCAATAGGGACCATGAACCGTCCCTCTGCTTTAAAAGTTTTAGGACTCCTATTCTAGACATTTGCGAAGGTTAGTCCTGCAAACAATGTGCTACAGTAGTCTTGACAAGAAGTCAGCAGGAACTATCTCAACCACTACCTTTATTCATCTACACCAGAGGTCCTCAAACTTTTTAAACAGAGGGCCTGGTCACAGTCTCTCAAACTGTTGGAGGGCCAGATTATAATTTGAAAAAAAAAAACATGACTGAATTGCTATGCACGCTGCACATATCTTATTTGTAGTGCAAAACATTTTAAAGCAATACAATAATTAAAATGAAGAACAATTTTAACAAATATAAACTTATTATTATTTCAATGGGAAGTGTGGGCCTGCTTTTGGCTGATGAGATAGGATTGTTGTTGCTGTTGTTGTGTGCTTTCAATTCATTTCAGACTAAAGCTGACCCTGAGTGAGGGCCGGGTAAATGACCTTGAAAGGCCATATCCAGGCCCCGGGCCTTAGTTTGAGGACCCCTGATCTACACTGTAGAATTAATACAATTTGGTCCCGCTTTAAATGTGATGGCTCAGTGCGATAGAATCCTGGAATTTGTAGTTGGATGAGGCCCTAGCACTTTTGGCAGAGAAGGGTAAGAGTTTGCAAAACTACAGTTCCCATAATTCCACAGCATTAAACTACGGCAGCTTAATTGATACCAAGCCACATTAATTCAATAGTCTAAATGAACCCCAAATGAAGGTTTTAAATGGGTATTCATAGATAACATTTACTTTATTTACTATACTTCAATACCACCCTTGCCTGACTCAAACCTTCAGTGATAAAGCTATATCCAGAATTGCATGCAAGTTACACACCTGCTATTTCACAGGGAACATGGCAGTATTAGAACAGTTTGCATACCCAACTCCTGAATAAGGTGATCTGCTCCATACAGAACCTCCATAATGTCAAGAATTCAAATTCAGCATGCTGGTCTTTATCCAGCTCATTCCTGAATCCAGATACCAATTCAGATACGACTAATAGACAGAATCATGGTGAAATCTGACTATACGAGGAGTGGGTACAAATGGCAAACCACCTAAATCTCAGCAATACAGCCATTTCAACCCCCATATAATTACAGAAGTATAACTTTCGTTAACCTTCCACTTGACCACAGGTCGGTTAAGACACAATAATAATAATAATAATAATAATAATAATAATAATATTTATTTATACCCGCCACCATCTCCCCAAGGGGACTCGGAGCAGCTTACATGAGGCCAAGCCCGACAACACATCAATAAAACAAAAAACAAAAAGCAAATAAAACAATACAATTAATATACTCAAATATAAACAATAACACGCAAAGATTTTAAAAACCTATGGCCAGGCCAAATGTAATAGTTTAAAAATTTTAAAAATAAATGCTAGGAATGATGTATCTGGAAGGAGGGTTTTAAAAGAAATGAAGGGAGAGCAACCCAACAAGTAGTTAAAGTGCTTATGAGGACATTTTGCTGGGAATTATTTCCCAGCAAAATGACACAACATTTGTCTGTATCAAAATAATACATTGTACACACACTACAGTGTCCCCAAAGTCCTCACACATCGGAAAAAATAAACTCTATTTATATATATTTAATATTTTTATTAAAAGAGGTGATCAACATGTAGAGAATATTTTGTAAAAAATGTTAAATTATGCAATGATAATATATTGTCGAAGGCTTTCATGGCCGGAATTACTGGGTTGTTGTAGGTTTTTCCGGGCTATATGGCCATGTTCTGGAGGCAATTTTTCTCCTGACGTTTCGCCTGCATCTATTTCAAGCATCCTCAGAGGTAGTGAGGTCTGTTGGAAGTAGGAAAAATGGGTTTATATATCTGTGGAATGACCAGGGTGAGACAAAGGACTTTTGTCTTCTGGGGCTAGCTGTGAATGTTTCAGCTGATCACCTTGATTTGCATTCAATGGCTTGGAAGCGCCTGGGGGGAATCTTTTGTTGAGAGTGATTTTATGTGTCTGGTTGTTTCCCCTCTGTTGTTTTGCTGTTGTAATTTTTGAGTTTTTTAATACTGGTAGCCAGATTTTGTTCATTTTCATGGTTTCTTCCTTTCTGTTGAAATTGTCCACATGTTTGTGGATTTCAATGGCTTCTCTGTGTAGTCTGACATGGTGGTTGTGAGAGTGGTCCAGCACTTCAGTGTTCTCAAATAATATGCTGTGTCCAGGTTGGTTCATCAGGTGCTCTGCTATGGCTGATTTCTCTGGTTGGAGTAGTTTGCAGTGCCTTTCATGTTCCTTGATGCGTGTCTGGGCGCTGCGTTTTGTGGTCCCTATGTAGACTTGTCCACAGCTGAATGGTATATGGTAGACCCCTGCAGAGGTGAGAGGATCCCTCTTGTCCTTTGCTGAACGTAGCATTTGTTGGATTTTCTTGGTGGGTCTGTAAGTGGTTTGTATGTTGTGTTTCCTCATCAGTTTCCCTATGCCGTCAGTGGTTCCCTTGATGTATGGCAGGAACACTTTTCCTCTGGGTGGATCTTCATCTTTACTCTCGTGGTTTGTTCTCGGTTTTGCAGCTCTTCTGATGTCTGAGGTGGAGTATCCATTGGCCTGTAGAGCCCAGTTTAGGTGGTTCAATGATAATTTTGCAATGATATTATGATATTATGCAATGATAATTTTGTAAATATAGGTACATTTAACTACAATTTCCCATTTCCCCTATGTATGGTGACTTTTGGGACACTATGTATTTTCTTGATAGTAATACCACTAAAACTTACAAAGGAGATGGGATGGGATTGTAGCTATTTCCAGGCAACAGATTTGCAAGAATAGCCTTCATAGTGGATTTCTCTTTCACCTGGCTGTCTGTGGATCCCAGCAAGTGCCCATCAAATACATCTGGAATTTAAAAACACATTTACATATTGCTTTTAAAAAAACATTAACCGTAAGATCTGTACAATTTACTTAAAATGGTTGCTTTGGGGAAGTGAACAGAAACCCACTGAGTCTCTCTTTTATATGGACACTTCAGCTATAATGACTGATAAGTATTCTTCCCTGTCTGATCAAGTGAAGATAGTGAAATGACTATTAACTAGGTCAAGATACAAGAGTCTTTCAGATAAAACACCGTACAGACTGATGAAACATGAACATTTCAGACAGCTGAACTCTACAAGAGCTAATAAGTGACAACTAACCACAAATTATGGTTTATGGTTTAATGGGTACCTTAGTAGTAGTAGTAGTAGTAGTAGTAATAATAATAATAATAATAACTTTATTTTTATACTGCTCCATCTCCCTGAGGGGACTCAGAGCGGTTGCCAGGTAACATTACAAAACATACAAAGTAAATTATTATGCGTTTTGATTATGTGATTTAGAAATGATGTAACCCACTTCAAGCTGTGAGGAGAGATGGATAAGAAATGAAATTATTATTGTTATTATTATTATTATTATTAGTAGTAGTAGTAGTAGTAGTAGTGTTGTTAGGAAATTTCCATACACTTCTGGATTCCTTCTAGTAGTGATGATTAGAAACTTCCTCATTGGAGGCAGGGCAGAGCAAGTAAATAAATAAATAGCTTTAAATGTTCAAAGTACTTTATACAAACTGATGGTAATTCTCAAAAAAGCCATCTAAGATGCATCCATACTATTATCCCCTGTAAGGCTAATGCAGGAACCAGCACACTGTGGATTGCTCAAGGCTACATAGTGAGTTCAAAACCAAGGCGTTTTCGGTCATTGCATTAATTTAAAGAAAAACAGTAGAGGGATGGCCTACCATATTTGGAGATGTTATAGGCACCTATGTCATGCCGCAAGGACAGGATAATTGACCAATGAAATTAGGCGTGATTGCCTCATGTACAGAGCATGCAGCCAATGAAGTGCCACGTGTTACGAGAGGACAGCCAATCAGAAGTGGCTGATGCAACCCCAAGGGTATAAAGCCATTAGGGCACGGCAGCTTGGGATCAGCATTATTGTACGTATGTCATCTGTCCGTCTTTCTTACTGATCAGTCTGAAATAAATCTGTGTTTTGTCCTAACTGTTGGACTCATTGTGGTGATCTCCTTTGCCAGGAATTCGCTGAGATCCCTGGAGTTGCCTTTGGAGGCTGAGGGGCCCTTTGCCCTTCTGGGACGCGGCGACCGGGGATGGCGTTCCCTTTCAGTAAAAGACTAGTAAGTGCCAATTAAATCTGCAAAACTAACTTTTTTTGCCAGAACATTATGAAGTACTAACAATCATATAGTTTTTCTAACAGAAATAAATGCTAATCCATTTGTTAAATACATAATTAAAATAATTATAAGCAAAAGATCCAGGAACACAACATAGGCTCACGGTGCTCCACACCTTATATACAGTACTCTTTTGGATACTTATTACAATTAGTGCTAAATCCACCTTTAAAATATCTCCCTCTGCCCCATTTCTCCAAGCACTAAGTCGTTAAAAAATCAGCTTCTGTTTTTTTCTTCTTCTGTCTTCCTACAGTACAAAGTACTGCACCAAAGTACAGCACCAATCCCCAACTCTTAGGCTTCTAGGTATTTTAGGCTGCAACTTCCATAATCCCTATCTGGCCATATTAGCTGGGTGGATGGGAGTTGTAGTCCAAAACAGCCAGAAGGAACTCTGTTGTTGATAACTGTGCAAGAAAAAAACCAGCCAGTTTGATATGAAAGCAATTCAATCAATGGGTTCATTTTCCTGTGGATTTTAGCAAACACAGGAGAAGAAAACAAAAAAGGGAAGAGACCAGGGCCAATACCTTCTGAGCCGGTGGCCGTATCTTGTTCCGAGAGCGTGTGGGCAAACTGGTCAGATGTGACTTCAGGAGGGGTTGGGAGCTGGAGGAGAGAAGAGCTTGTGGAGCTCTGACTTGACAAGGTGGTCAGGAAACGATCCTCTGTTAAGTAAAAATGTACACAAGGAAATACTTCATGTATGATCAATACAACCTTGAATGATCTGCAATGACCTCCAAAGATTAATTTAAACTCATTCAGAAAAAGAGGGAGAAAGAGAGAGAATAGGAAAGAGATGTTAGCTAAACATTCCAAAGAGTGGAATCTACAGTAGTCACAAAGATGTGAGCATAACCCTATTATCCTGAAAGACATCTCATTTTCCTACAAGGCAAGTTACTTCCACACTCTTAAACAAAAGAAAATTGGCCTTTGGGACAGAATAGGGAATATAATCCAGAGAAAATTCAACTATACTAGAACAAGGAAACTGTAAACATACAAAGAGATGTTCCAATATGATATCACAGTTTGTGTGAAAGACTGAGGCTTTGTAAAATAAATAAACATACCTTTATCTCCATTTTGTAGTGCTGGAGAAACGTTCCGTGGAGATGCATCCATTGAACTGATCTGTAATATAAAATTCAGTGTTTTGTTTCTTGTTGCTATTTTATATTCACATTTCTTTTGTCTCACCTTAACGACCATGATTCTTTCTTTGTAGACAATATTCCTACCCAAATCTTCTTTCAATTCCAAAACTCAATAGTTGAGTCTCTCTACCAACATGAATGTTTATAGTACAACCCCTCTACGTGGAGGGACTAAAGTTCCTGGACTTTGCATGGATATGCGAAACAATAGCAAACTTTATTGAAATGAGTCCCAAGAGAACTACAAAATTCATAGAGAGGATATATTGATGTGAATAAATGAAACTGCAGGTTCCAGTCTCATAGATATAAGGGTTGAAATCTATTCAACCAAGCCAAAATAGTGATTTTATTCATTTGTAGTGGTATTTGGGGTTCCCTGAGAGCCAGTGTGGTGAAATGTCTTGGGTACTCAAGTGTTAAACTGGACTCTGTGAGACAAAGGTTCAGATCCCCACTTGGCCAAAGGAACTCACTGAGTGATATTGGGCAAGAGGAATGCAATGATAAGCCCCCTTTGAATGAAGCTTGCAAATTGGCACTATTATATACCTTCACTGATTAGGAAGCAAGTTTAATTGGATTCTATAAACTGATATGCTTTAAAATTAGAGCATAAGATTATTTCATTCCTTCAGTAAAATGCTAGACACAGATATTCATAGCTAGATCTTGGCTATGGAGGCTTGAATACAAGTTCCAGCTTGTCCATTCCATTGTTAGCCAGCCAACTTATTTTTATATAGAGCAGGTCAGTCAATCACTAGATGCCCACTGGGATGCAATTCAGACTACTTCCAGATTGTGCATTGTTTTAAGAGATGCTCAATCAAAACTCACTTCATGCCTCTTTTAGCTTTGTTGTTGTTCATTCGTTCAGTCGTCTCCGACTCTTCGTGACCTCATGGACCAGCCCACGCCAGAGCTCCCTGTCGGCCGTCACCACCCCCAGCTCCTTCAAGGTCAGTCCAGTCACTTCAAGGATGCCATCCATCCATCTTGCCCTTGGTTGGCCCCTCTTCCTTTTGAAGTATTGAAGAAGCACTTTCCCCAGCATAATTGTCTTCTCTAGGCTTTGCTGTCTCCTCATGATGTGGCCAAAGTACTTCAACTTTGTCTCTAGTATCCTTCCTTCCAGTGAGCAGCCAGGCTTTATTTCCTGGAGGATGGACTGGTTGGATCTTCTCGCAGTCCAAGGCACTCTCAGAACTTTCTTCCAACACCACAGCTCAAAAGCATCGATCTTCCTTTTAGCTTTAGGATGCCCAAAAAGCCTCAAAGAAGTGATGGGTGAAGAAGCATGAGTGGCACTTCATTGTTTTATTTTCAAATACACCCTCTTGGATCTTCTCCAATTGGGAAGAGGATGTGGAAGACTGGAACATTTTCCCAATGCAGTGAAAAAACATGCTGGTTCTTACATTCACTGGACTAAGACCTAAGGAAAACTCTTCCTCTTGTTTCTGAAGCACGAAGTCTTACCCTCTGCCATACACACTCAATGTTAAGAATGATGTCTAGCAGCTTCATGAAGGGCCAATGCAAGAGTATTGACCCAACAAAGTAGACAAATTAGTGTGGACTAAACTCCTTTCTTCCTTCTATTAAGAACTATGAATTCTAGCTGAATTGAAATTCACTTCTGAACTTTGAGAGCATTACCCAAGTATGTTCTAGCAAAAGAGGCAGGGTAAGCTTACAGCTCCCTGAGAAATGTCTTTGGATGCTTATAATTTCCATGACCCAGATCAACTGCAGATTAGTTTGCCATGTATGGCCAGATTTTCTTTCCCATCAGGATTCAAAGGCCCAATGTAAGGATAACTTGTTAGCAATAAGACTACCAGCCTTTTCTTTCCAGTATAGTTACACCCACCACTTTAAATTTGGCAATGCAAGCAATTGAACGCATTACCTTACTCTCTTCACCTTGCCTCAGTCTTCCAGGACTAGGTGGTACAGAAGGACGTTTCCTCCCTTTCTCTTGCTGGAAGAGATCCTGTAACCTATAATGGGATCATGTTATTATGATGACTAATCTAACAAGGTAAACAAAAATAACACTACTACTAGTAGTAGTAATAATAATAATAATCCAGCATATCGATCTCGTTTGCTGTGACATACTGTGTTTTTGTGTCAGTAAAATAATAATAATAATAATAATAATAATAATAATTATTATTATTATTAGTCAGCCACCCTATCTCCCCAAGAGGACTCAATAAAACCTTAAGCCTTCGTTTTCCAGGAAACAAGGGGTGACCTTTCCAGAGTGGTGAGGGGCCAATCGTGTTCACCCCAAAACCTCCTGTGTTGGTCAGATGATGTCAGCTAAAACTTTGACCACCTGGCCCAAGTTTTAGCTGGAGCTTCTCCATCTAGTGATTCCGTTCAGTCCCTAGGTCACTCCCCCATCATGGAGAAGAATACACTTCAGAAAGCACATTGAGAATGCTAATTTCCATGACTGGCTCTTAAAACACCAGCTAAGGGTGACTGATTTTGCTGATCCCTTGGCTACCCTGCATGTACTGTAGAAGATGAAAGCAGCAAAGACTTGGCTGATTTTGCACATTTTCTAAAATGATCCAGCTCATGATGAATCTCTACAAAGCTATTCAAGTTGGATTACAGATCCCAGGATGCAGGATTAAACTCACAGGCTAAAGATTCTCAATGTCTTCGACACATTATTTAGATGGTACCAAGTACAGTTAATCTATCCAATTTCCGCTGAATTGATATGGCCACAGTCCTTCAGGAAGGTCCCACTGAGCTAACAACATAATCACTCTGAGGCTTTGAATTTATCCACAGTACAGAAGAGGCAGAGTTGAGTGGTCCATTTCACATCACTAGTAATTACCATTCAAAACAGTCCTAGCACACAGCTTCATTTCAAGTCCACAGCCGATCCTGGGCTACATCTCTTTAAGCACTGTATTGCTAAATGTAATTAACATCCAAAACAGTCCTAGCGTAAAGATACATTTGAAGTGTTTATTTTAATAGTTCCATAGCTAATCGCTGGGCAACATCTCTAAGCACACTTGCTCCTTGTTACTTCTAATTTCAAATATGCCAAATGTCTCATTAATTCACAAGTTGTTTTCTTGCTGTTGTTGGTATTTATTTGAGACCTTTTTTGGAAATAAACCCAATAATTAGGAATTGCTTTTCTGGGACTCTGTTACCAGGCAGATGGTTTTCGAGTCCTTGTTAGAATCAAACACTCACAGCTGCCCAGTGGCATGAAATGAATAACTTGCATTAATATCCTTTCTGTATACTTTTGGATTCACACAGCTATTGGGGAGAGATTGCTCACATATATGCACTTTGATTTTGTCTGCTTCTGCACTATATAACCCTTTTTATTGACCTCACGTTGAAAAGTACATCTCAGCTCAAAGGCTTCCCATATATCCAGCAATGGGATATTTAATTGTCAACTGAATTTGTTTGGGAACCCAACTCTACCACTTGATGTGGGAGGTGCTGCACTCCATTACTGAATTATTCTCTCCTGTGAATCAATGCATCATTTAATAATAATAATAATAATAATAATAAGAAGAAGAAGAAGAAGAAGAAGAAGACTGCACTCAGAGGAAGAAGAAGTAGAAGAGGAGGAGGAGGAGAAGGAGGAGAAGGAGGAGAAGAAGGAGAAGGAGGAGGAGGAGAAGGAGAAGGAGAAGGAGGAGAAGAAGGAGAAGGAGAAGGAGGAGAAGGAGAAGGAGGAGAAGAAGAAGGAGGAGGAGAAGGAGGAGGAGGAGGAGGAGGAGGAGGAAGAGAAGAAGGAGGAGGAGGAGGAGAAGGAGAAGAAGGAGAAGAAGGAGAAGGAGAAGGAGAAGAAAACTGCATTCCAAACCAGAGCTGACAGCTGGCACAACAAAGCATTGCATGGGCAAATTTCCTTGACAAAATTGATGGAAAAGTTGACAAGGAGAAGACCTGGTTATGGCTCACGAATGGAACCCTGAAGGAGGAGACAGAAGGCCTGATTCTTGCATCCCAGGAGCAAGCCATCACAACAAATGCCATGAAGGCCAGGATTGAAAAATCAGCTGATGACCCAAAATGCAGACTGGACAAGGAAGCTGATGAAACCATTGATCATATCCTCAGCTGTTGCGGGGGACTTCCGGTGGACATGGCGACGGGACTGCCTCGCTGAGAGTGAGCTCCCAGCGAGGACCTGTGTTGTGGCGGCTGGGTTGAGCTGAATGCTCCCCCTTTGCCGGATTGAGTTTGCAAAGGTGCCGCGAATCCCAGTGTGGGCTTGAGACCCCAAAGATCTCCCCCCCCTCAAGGAGGAGAGGTCGAGTGGGTCCGAGCAACACAGGGGAAAGCGAGCCGCCCCACGAGGATCGAACCGCAAGGTCCGTTTAACCGCCGCTGATCCATTCACAAATTAGAAGAAGTTGAAACAAAGAAAGCCCAGATTGGGTGGAGAAGCAAGAAAGACCCCAGCAACAGGTAACGGGACTAGTCCCACACTTTTAAAGAAGGAGAAATAGCCAAGCCGTAAGGGCTTGGGGGAGTAAAGAGAGAGAAGGAGATAAGAAGAAAAGAAGCCGCAGGATTTAAAGAGGAAGAGATCGCATTTTCGGTCTCCGGTCTCTCGGTAGTAATATCTGACTGATTGATTAATATATATATATATATATATATATATATATATTATAATAAAATTTAATTTAAATTGGCAATCTAAATTGATGAATTTAAATCATCAAAATTAGAGGCAAAATTAGAGGAAAAGCCGCTCTGCTAAAGTAGATGAAAATGAAGACGAAGATGGAGTGATAGCCCCCTTTCGCATCCCCCCCCGAAAATCTAAAAAGAAAG
Organism: Anolis sagrei; assembly: GCF_037176765.1. Classification (NCBI taxonomy): domain Eukaryota; kingdom Metazoa; phylum Chordata; class Lepidosauria; order Squamata; family Anolidae; genus Anolis; species Anolis sagrei. The sequence goes on along the minus strand of NC_090021.1, from coordinate 169,405,839 downwards.
TGGAAAACTGATAATATCTCCGACCTTGACGCCATAATTGTTGTGTCTATCTTCAGCCTTCTTTATAAACAAGTAGGCTGAGTTGGCAGGAAGGAAGTGACGGAAGTGACGGAAACGGAAACGGAAGGCAGATTAGAGTGACGGACGAGAAGGTCGGAAGAAGCATAGAAGGGACAGAGGGGCGGAAGTGACGGGGCGGAAGGAAGGAAGACGCCATTTTGAAAACCATAGAGAAAGTCCGATACAGAGCGGCTAGAGAAAAATTGGAAATAAATTGGAAATAAATTGGAATTAAATTGGGAAAAGCCCGAAAATCCGATATAGAAGTAGAGGGCAGGAGGAGACAGATCGAGGACGAGAAGTAGACGATCCGAGGACGAGAAGCAGACGCTTGAGGTGAGGAGACGCGGACGAGGCGAGGAAGAGAAGTAGACGAAGGGCCCCAAGGACGAGGACGAGAAGCAGACGAAAACAGATAATTCGAGGACGAGAAGCAGACGAGTTGAAAGAAATGGCAACCCCAGGCAAACCAGAATCCCGGAGGGGGTCTCTGGATATAAACCCAAAAATGGATAATCTATTAAAAGAAATAAAAAAGATCTCGGAAAAACAAGATGCTTTGAAAGTGGAATTGAAAGAGGAGGTTAAGGCTAAACATGAAGAATATTATAAGAAACAAGAGGGAATTATTACAAAGATGACAGAAGAATTCAAGGTTTTGAAGTCTGAAATAAAGCAAGAATTTGGCCAGATAAAAGAAGACATATCGCAACTACATGGAGAGGTGAAAGAATTAAAAGTTTCTAAAGAGAAAATTGAGGGAACACAATTAGAAATGGCACAGAAGATAAAAGGACTGGATAAACATAGGGAAAAAATGGAATGGGAACAAGAGAAATTACTGCAAATGCAAATGGACTTCCAATTAAGATTCAGAAATATAGTGGAGGAGGATAAAGAAGACATAAGATCATTGGTTATTAAAATGCTGGCAAGTTGTATGGAATGTGAGGAGGATGAATTTGAACAAGAGGTGGATCAAGTTTATAGGATTTCTTCATTCTATGCAAGGAGGAATAAAACCGCACGGGATGTGATTGTAAAATTTACAAGGAAGAAGGTGAGGGATGACATTTTGTACAAAAGTAACAGAAACCCAATCTTTTACAAAGAAAAGAAAATCGTAGTTTTGAAAGAATTTCCCCAGATGACCTTAGTGAGGAGAAGAAAATACTTTTTCCTTACAGAAGCGTTGAAAAAGAGAGAGATAAGATTCAGGTGGGAGAGAAAAGAAGGAATAATGGTGACATATAATGAAGAAAGACACTGGCTAACATCTGAGCATAAGGCTAAAGTGTTCTATGATAAATTAATGAAAGAACAGGGAGAAGAAGAAGAAATGGGAGAGGAGGAGGAAGAAGAAGGAGACGAAGCAGAAGGAGACGAAGAAAGAAGACTATCTACCCCAAGAAAGGGTATCAAAGAGAAAAAGGCAAGATATAAGTCACCAAAGGATTATAGCTACTTATTGAAAGATCCCAAACCACAGAGAACAACACCAAGAATGACACCACGGAAAGAAGAAAAAGAAAAAGAAGATCAGAGTGTGGAACAATAGGCAACTGGAACAGCGGAAATGGCTTTTGGCGATATAGGATTGGGACTGGATGGGAACGAATAGATGATGGAACGACAAATAAAATGTTTCTCAAATAACATTAATGGTTTGAACTCCCCCCAGAAACGTAAGAAAGTATGGAATAGCTTGAAGAAATTGGATTATGACGTAATAGCGTTACAGGAAACGCATATCAGTGATAAATATATTGCACACCTCCCAAACAAAAAATTAGGAAAAGAATATCATTCCTCATATGAGAAGAAGAAAAAAGGAGTAGTAACCTACGTAAAAGAAGCAATAGAATCAGAATTAGCTTTCAGAGACTTGGAAGGAAGATGCATTGCAGTAAAGATAACAATTGGAGACTCAAAAATATTGATATGTAATATTTATGCACCAAATGGTCCAAAAACAAAATGTGTTGAATTTTTGAACTCTAAATTAAAAGAAGCAGAATTTGATGATTTGATTTTGTTAGGAGATTTCAATGGAGTGATGGACCCTCAAATAGACAAAAATGCGAAGAAAAAGAAAATAAAGGAAGGGAAACTCCCTCAAAAATTTATAGAGTTGCAAAAAGAATTTGATTTAGAAGATATATGGAGAATTAGAAATAAAGATAAAAAAGACTATACATTCTTCTCGAATAGACACCAATCCTGGTCCAGGATTGATATGGCCTGGATAACTAGAAAACTCTCCGCCAAAGTAAAGGAAATTAACATCTTACCACGAGACCTGTCAGATCACTGCCCTTTAGAAATTTTGTATTAACCATAAAAACTATTCTAGGAGATGGAGACTGAACGAGAATCTAATAAAAACAGAACAGGATAAAGAATATTATAACAAAATAATTCAAGACTATTTGCAAATAAATAAAATGGAGGAAACGGACCCACGTGTGGTGTGGGATGCTTTCAAAGCAGTTCTGAGAGGACACTTTATACAACAAGGAGCAAGGAAAAACAGGGAAAGAAATAAAAGGTTAAATGAGTTGGCGGCCGAAATAGCAATTAAGGAAGCAGAATTAAAAAAGAGACCAAGAAAAAAAATAGAGAGGCAACTTTTGGTGTTAAAACAAGAGAAAACCCATGCAGAGTTAGAATCTCAGTCAATACAACTGAAGTTCCTAAAACAACAGACTTTTGAAAATGCAAATAAACCTGGTAAATGGTTGGCGAACCAAATCCGGAAAAAAAGACAAATAAATCATATATCTAAAATAACTACATTGGATAAGGATTTGAGGACTGATAAAGAAATTATAGAGGAATTCAGGAGATTTTACATCCAATTATATACAAAAGATAAAATAAAGAAAGAGGAAGTAATGGAGTACATTGGCCAAATGAAATTAGACAAAATAATGGATGAGGATAGAGAAGAATTGAATAAAGAGATATCGGAGGAGGATATAGAAAAAGCAATCAATAAAATGAATGGAGATAAAGCCCCAGGGCCGGATGGATTTACGGCTGGATTTTATAAGTCCTTTAAACAACAGTTACTCCCAACATTTAAAACTATCGTAAATGAAGCGATGAAATATTGGAAAGTTCCAGACTCATGGAAAGAAGCGGAAATTACAGTGATTCATAAAGGAAGGCTCACCGGGAAATGATATTAAAAATTAAAGGCCGATCTCTCTCTTAAATACGGATTACAAAATATTTGCAAATATTATGGCCACAAGGCTAAAAGTGTTTCTTAATAAATGGATTGGAGAAGAACAAACGGGCTTTCTCCCAAATAGACATATGAAAGAAAATATTCGCAACGTCCTTGATATTTTGGAATATTATGAGACAAATCATCAAAAAGAATTCGCCATTTTAGCAATAGATGCCGAGAAAGCTTTTGACAATTTAAATTGGGATTTTTTCAAGATATTAATACAAGAATTGGATATGGGAGAAAAATTTAACAATGCAATTAATGCTATTTATAACTATCAAAAAGCTAAAGTGAAAATAAATGGACAATTGACACAAGAATTTGAAATCGCGAAGGGCACTAGACAAGGATGCCCATTATCCCCACTGATTTTTATAATGGCCATGGAAATCCTAATGAAGAAAATTAGAGAAGATGAAAATATAAAAGGAACGAAAATCGGCAAATTCGAATATAAAATACGGGCGTTTGCAGATGATTTATTAGGAACAATTGAAGATCCAGATAAAAACCTACAACATTGGATAATGAAATTAGAGCAATTTGGAAAAGTGGCTGGATTCAAAATGAATATGAAGAAGACAAAACTGTTATTTAAAAATGTGAAAAAGGAGAGACAAATAAAGATTCAACAACAATTGGGGATAGAGAGTGTAAAGAAAATTAAATACTTAGGAGTCTGGATTACCGCGAGAAATTGCCAACTTCTGAAGAATAACTACGAAATAGTTTGGAACAAAATTCAAAAGGACTTACAAAAATGGAACTACTTAAATCTATCACTCCTGGGCAGAATATCATTAATAAAGATGAATGTTCTTCCAAGACTCATATTCCTATTCCAAAATATACCGGTAATAAGAAATCAAACCTTATTTAAAAAATGGAAGAAAGATCTACTTAAATTCATTTGGAAAGGGAAAAGGCCAAGAATTAATTACATAAACTTAATTGATAAAAAAACGAGAGGAGGTCTGGGATTCCCAGACTTGAAAACTTATCATGAGGCATGTGCTCTATCATGGATAAGAGATTGGATGAATTTGAACAAGGAAAAGTGCTTAAATTTAGAGGGCCATGACCTGAGGGTAGGCTGGCATGCTTATGTGTGGTATAATAGAGAAACTAAGGGAAAAAAAATTGGAAATCATTTCGTGCGAGCCTCCCTATTGAGGACATGGTTAAGATACAAAGCCCTCTTTTATAAAGCTACACCTCTTTGGGTCTCGGCGATGGAGGCCCATTAAAGAAGACTCTTAGGATGGAGGATTTGGCCAAGATACAAGGATATTCTGTTGAAAGGGGAAATGAAGATCAAATCGTTTGAACAACTTAAGAATACGTTTGGAAATATAACCTGGTTACATTATCTTCAAATTAAAGAGCACTTCAAACAAGATCAAAAAATTGGATTTGACTGGGAAGAAAACACATGGGATAAAGTTTTAAAAACTGAGAAGAAAGTAGTCACAACTCTTTACAATAAATTGATCCAATGGCAAACGGAAAAGGAACAGGTTAAAAACTGTATGATTAAATGGGCCGAAAATTTAAGACGGCCCATTCAATTTAGAGAATGGGAACAAATGTGGAATAAAAAGTTGAAATATACTTATGCCATGGATTTGAAGGAAAATTGGTACAAAATGTTTTATAGATGGTATTTGACTCCGAACAAACTAAGCCATATGTACCCAAATGTCTCAGATAAGTGTTGGAAATGTGGAGAACAAACGGGCACATTCTTCCACATGTGGTGGACGTGCAAAGAAACAACTAAGTTCTGGGCATCTATACATGAAGAAATACAAAAGATATTGAAGAGAAGGTTTAAAAAGAAACCTGAATATTATTTACTAGGATTTACGGACTCTGATCTTAAAGTAGAGGAAAATGAAGATAAACTACTTACGTATTTTACTACTGCGGCAAGAATTATTTTTGCCAAATTTTGGAAAAATGAACAGATACCGACTGTTGAAGAATGGTTGGAGAAAGTCAAAGAAATTAGAGACATGGACGAATTGACATTTTTAATGAGAAGAAATACCGGGAAACCGCTAAAGAGAACAGATTGGACTTCTTTTTATGATTATGAAAAGAAATTTAGATAAATATAGAGGATAAGAATAGATAAGAGTAGAAGAAGTTGACGGAAAAGATCCTGATGTTGGAGTGGAAGTCATTTTAGAATAGTTTAGGTTAGTTTAGTCTTTTTTAGTTTAGTTTTTTTTTGTTCTTTTTTCCTTTTTCCTACTTTTCTATCTTCTTCTTATTGTTTCCCCTCTTTCGTTGTCTTGTTTTATAAAATACTTAATAAAAATCATTTAAAAAAAAATATCCTCAGCTGTTGCAAGAAAATCGCACAGACGGACTACAAACAGAGGCACAACTCTGTGGCCCAGATGATTCACTGGAACTTACGTCACAAGTATCACTACCACCAGTAAAAAATTGGTGGGATCATAAACCCGCTAAGGTCATAGAAAATAATGTGGCATCTCATGGAAAAGAAAAAAGTCTGGATTATTGATATCGCCATTCAGGCGACAGTTGCATTGAGGTAAAACAACAGGAAAAACTCAGCCGTTATCAGGACCTCAAAATCGTACTGCAAAGGCTCTGGCATAAACCAGTACAGGTGGTCCCAGTGGTCGTTGGCACACTGGGTGCCGTGCAAAAAGATCTCAGCCGGCATTTAGGAGCCAGTCCTGTAATATAACCCAACCAGGGCTCATTAGAGAAGGAAGACTGCTAGTCTCTCACCTGTTATTCCAAGCTTGCAACATCTCACAGAGACTTTGCTTTTTGGCTACCAGAGACTCGGCAACTGAGTGCAGTTGCTGGGGAGTGTCAAGTGACGAAGAAAGCATCCTTGCTTGGATTTTCTCTATCCAGTTTCGAAACTCAACTTCTTCCATCTAGTAAAGGAAAGAAACAAAATTCCAATTATGAAGTGAGAAATGGAGTACTGAATATTTCAATTTTTTTAATATTAATGGGGTCAGCATGCTTTTCCCTACTGTATGGATCAAAAAAAGTATTATTACCTCCTTTTGGGCAAAAAGATCCTCCATCTTCTCCTCTCTGGTTTTACTAAAGGTATCTGTTTTCAGAGATGTGAGGCGCTCATCAACAGCAATATATACCTGAGACACTCTGCAACAACAAAGGACAGTCCAGATCAAAGACTCAAGGGGAACCAACTACTTTTTCTAATATCTAACATTATCACTCTTTTTAATAGTGTGCAATTTTATAATGACTAGCATATCTTGCAAATGGGTTTTTACATGTAAACTGTATAATAGTAATAATTTTTAACAGTGCTATTTTTAATATGTATTCTATATGTTGTCTAATGATCTATGATTGTATTAAAGGCTATTGTTGCTGTAGTCTATTATCTTCTACTTATTACTACCCATTGCATGATAAGAGTGCCTAATATCCCTATGTACAAGTATAATTTTATTAAAATCTGTACTTCACTCCACAAATTATTTTTGCTAGTAGTAGTATTGGATTTCCCCGAAAATAAGGCTGGGGCTTATATTAATTTTTGGTCCAAAAGATGCAGTAGGGGTTATTTTTTCAGGTATAATAATCTACACTTATTCATTTACAATAATCTACATTTATTCAAATGCAGTCATGTCATCCTCCTCTGAAACAGCGTCAAAATATCTTGTTAATAATATTAGTTATTTAAACTGAATTTTATATTAAATTATATAAAAGGAGGACTAGGGCACTTTTAATTCCATTGGAATGGTGGTTAACAATCTGTATTCCATTGCTGCTATGGTACATGTGGAAAACAACCATGGCAATAACTCTGGCAGACATTTTTATGCACTTGTTATACGTTTATGGTTATTATTTTGTATTTCTTTGTACTACTCTGAGATGTTTGTACTTGCTAAAAGCATTGAATGTTTGCCTTTTTTGTGTGTAAACTGCCCTGAGTCCCCTTGGAGAGAGAGAGGGTGGTCTACAAAGTTGTAGTTGTTATTTTATTAATATAATTATTTTACAATTCAATACATCCATCATGTGTTGTAACGGATGTACTATGAGTAAATGCATCTGTCTGGCCGATTATCTTAATTGGGGCTTATTTTGGAGGAAGGGCTTATATTAAGAGCATCCTGAAAAAGCATGCTAGGGCTTATTTTCTGAGTAGCACTTATTTTGGGGTAAATAGGATAACAGCTGAAAGACATGAATGCTGATCCCTCATCATAGGCAAGAGTGATTGTCTTCCATGTATAGAGTCTTGGTGGTGGGTTTCCAAATGACTGTAGAGATCTATTCTTGATCTGCATAATCTTTCACAGTGAAGGGATACATTTCCAGATGAAAAGCAGTCGCAACAAGGGTATGCTTGATGCACCTTCCTCTTGGCACATTTATCCCCTTTGCCCTTTATTTGTGCCTCTACCTCTTTACTGGAACTTTGTAAACAGTTATAACATTTCTGACAGAAGAATTGCTCAATGTCTGCTGGGTCACTCAGCTTAGAGATGAAATAGTCTAGAAATGCTTCATTTTGTTTTCACAACCGAGGACTGGGAACGCAAGAAATGTATTCAGGAGACTTTTAGGTTGGAGAATATGGCCGACATACAAAGATATTTTAATTAAAGGCACAATGGATATCAAGACTTTTGAACAACTGAAGACAAACTACGAAAATATAACATGGCTTCATTATTTACAAATCAAAGATTACTATAAACAAGATAAAAAAACAGGATTTGACTGGGAAGAAAATATATGGGATAAAATTTTGAAGACGGAAAGGAAAATAGTTACAATGATCTATAATAAATTACTATCATGGACAACAGAAAAAGAACAGGTCAAGTCTTGTATGATTAAGTGGGCAGAAAATTTAAGGTGACCAATCCAATTCAGGGAGTGGGAACAAATGTGGAACAAAAGTTAAAATATACTTATGCTATGGATTTAAAGGAGAACTGGTTTAAAATGTTCCACAGATGGTACACCACTCCAAAAGAAAATTAAGTCATATGTATAAAAATACATTGCATAAGTGTTGGAAATGTTGTGAAGAAGTAGATACATTCTATCATATGTGGTGGACATGCAAGGAAACAACCAAATATTGGTCTTTAATCCACGAGGAAACACAAAAAAAATTAAATAAAAAGTTCAAGAAAAAACCAAAATATTATTTGTTGGGCTTTACTGACTTGGAATTACAATTGGATGAAAATGAAGATAAACTATTGACATTTATTACAACAGCGGCTAGAATTATATTTGCTAAATCTTGGAAAAAAGAAAAAATTCCCACGGTGGATGAGTGGGTGAATAAGGTTAAAGAGATAAGAGACATGGATGAGTTAACTTTTTTGCTAAAGAAAAATACCGGGAAATCTATAAAAAAAGACAGACTGGGTTCTTTTTTATGACTATGAAAAGAATAGAAAAGAGAAAGAAACAAAGAAGATGTAAATAACAATGAAATAAAAGATAAGAAGATCCTGAGATTGGAATGGAAGCGATTTTATTTTATTTTTATTTTTTATTTTTGTATTTTGGGTTTTTTTTATTGATTGTATTTCCTACTTTTCTATCTTCTCTCTGAATATTCCCCCTCTTTCCATGTATTTATGTTTCAAACTGTTTAATAAAAAAATATTTTAAAAAAAGAAATGTATTTAGGACTATAATACTGGCAAAATATGGGGAGGAAGAAAACCTGATCAATAATCAATTTCTTGATAATCTCAGTGCTAAAGAAGAGAAAAGCAAATAGTAGGAGAAAGCAGCAAGACTGCAAATATGATACACAATACGTAACAGTGTGCGGGCAGTCCCTGGGAACTTAGAAGAACTGCACAGAAATATCAGGGATTGTCCCATCACCTTTGGAAGGAAATGCAACAAAAGTCCTCACATTTTAGGCTATGCAATGGACATCACATATCCTACTAAGAAGTAGAATTACTAGCTGCGCTTGAATACAAAGCAACAGCCGAACCATAATAGAACTTCACGCTGGGAAACATAATAAAATCCTTACTTTTGAGACAAGTCCTTCAGGTCTTGAAGCATGGCAACCTTTTGAGGCACCTGGCGTTTTATGTAGATCTTGGGGTGTGGAACGCACACCTCCAGCAATCGGATAGGAGAATAGCTGGGAACAAAAGATTGAACATATTTTAAACACAAGGCCTTATTCGTGTCAGTCAAGCTTGAAACATCACACCGTCAAGGGAGTCGTGGTCCTCAAGCCCTTTTTGGAATTTAGCCTCTTCCTGGGCTGCCCTTGTAAGACAGCACTAGCAATCCCATGCAAAAGGCCTGCAATATCAAGAGCAGTTACAGCAGGGGGATTGAATGGATATGGCACACGGAACTAGTGGAGTCAGTACAGTTACCACTGAAACATTTGTGGAAAAGGACTTCTCTCCAGTAAAACAGAGCTCCCATCTTTTCTGATAAAAGCCAGGAACAAGTGACAAAATCATGAATGTTGAGGAACAGTATCTCCCTGTCGAATTGCTCAACAATGAAAAAGGACTAAGTGGCTGCTATGTGACCATAGAGAAATGCTGGGAAATCTTTGTTTTATTCAGAATATATGGGGAAAGAAGGTTGGGTTGATGTCAGTTTTCCAGGCTGTATGGCGATGTTCCAGAAGCATTCTCTCCTGACATTTCACCCACATCTATGGCAGGCATCCTCAGCGGTTGTGAGGTCTGTTGGAAACTAAGAAAATGGGGCTTATATATCTGTGGAATGTCCAGGGCGGGAGAAAGAACTCTTGTCTGCTTGAGGCAAGTGTGAATGTTGAAACTGGCCACCTGGATTAGTATTTAATGGCCTTGCAGCTTCAAAGCCTGGCTGCTTCCTGTCTAGATCCTTTGTTGGGAGGTATTGTCTGGCCCTGATTGTTTCATGTCTGAAATTCCCCTCTTTTTTTAGTGTTGCTCTTTATTTGCTGTCCTGATTTTAGAGTGTTTAAAACTGGTAGTCAGATTTTGTTCATTTTCATGGTTTCTTCCTTTCTGTTCAAATTGCCCACATGCTTGTGGATTTCAATGACTTCTCTGTGTAGTCTGACATAGTAGTTGTTAGAGTGGTCCAGCATTTCTGTGTTCTCAAATAATATGTGTTCTCAAATAATATGTGTTTTGTGGCCCCTATGTTGACTTGTCCACAGCTACAATGTAATAAAGATTTATATATATATATAAATTTAAAAATCAGTATAGAACAGAAATCAATTTTGTAAGTAAAGGGGTTTAATCTTAGGAGAAAAGGAACCCGGAGTCTTACCTAAAAGAGGCAACCATTTGATTATAGGAGAAATACTGATGGTAGTCATGATGTATGGAGTGGCCACATGGCTCGGCATTAGCCCTTCGGCTGTACTGGTGCCCATAAAAACGGAGTTCGAGGTATTTGGCAAAAGACATAGACCATGAGTCATTGGAAAGTGGAACAACTGGTGTTACCTGAAAAAAGGTAAAACAGATTAGTGAGGTTAACAAAAATATACTCAAACCAGTTACCTTGTGCTTTAACCATTTCAGGTGAGACTAGGAATCCCAAGTGTTTTGTAACTGTTTACAAAGTCTCTTTGTTTAGGAAGGTTGACTCCACACATTATGAATGAATATGGATGCCATACAAGTCCATCTTATTTAGAGGTTTAAGTTGACCCTTTATAGAATAATTACTTGCAGGAACACCATGTGATGTTCTAGAGCAGTGGCTCTTAACCTTCCTAATGCCGCGACCCCTTAATACAGTTCCTCATGTTGTGGCGACCCCCAACCATAACCCTAACATTATGAATCGCCATGTAAATAATGATCTTCAGGGTGTATTTTCATTCACTGGAGCAAATTTGGCACAAATACCCGGTATGCCCAAATTTGAATACTGATGGGGTTGGCGGGGGGATTGATTTTGTCATTTGGGAGTTGTAGTTGCTGGGATTTATAGTTAACATGTAAACAAAGAGCATTCTGAACCCCACCAACAATGGAATTGAACCAAAGCTGGCACAGAGAACTTCAATGACCAACAGAAAATACTGGAAGGGTTTGGTGGGCATTGACCTTGAGTTTTGGAGTTGTAGTTTGCCTACATCCAGAAAGCACTGTGGGCCCAAACAATGATGGATCTGGACCAAATTTGGCACGGATACCCAATATGCCCAAATGTGAACACTGATGGGGTTTGAAGAAAATAGACCTTCACATTTGGGAGTTGTACTTGCTGGGATTTATAGTTCACCAACAATCAAGGAGCGTTCTGAACCCCACCAATGATAGAATTGGGCCAAACTTCCCACACAGAACCCCCATGACCAACAGAAAATACTGTGTTTTCTGATGGTCTTTGACCCCTCCCCCCAGGGGTCCCAACCCCCAGGCTAAGAAACACTGTTCTAGAGGCATCCTTGTGCATTTCAAATGGCTTCCACACACACTGGTCTCAACCTTTTCCTCTACATTTGCCTGCATCCACACTAATACCCATTGGCCCTCAAAATCTTCCTTATGATTCAATAATTTTGAAAACTGATTTTGGGGAAACAGCAACAGAATGAGGATCTTGTTACCTGCTTGCATATTCTGCACCAGGAGTAGGTAAGAATAGTGTGCTGATAACCAGGCACTGGAGAGTCTAGTTCTTTCAATATGATCTGCACACAACCTTGGCCGTGAACAAAACGACGGATGTGGTGCACCATCGGTGTTTCACAGAACATGCTCGGGCACTGATAGGAAGGCCTTTGGACAACAAAGGAAGGGTGAAAAAAAGCATATTTTAGATTTCAGTGATCATATACAATATGATGCTATACACACCAGCATTTGTCAAATTTAAAACTACAAGTGACTCTAATACAACTTTCTACAAACCAAATAACCAATGGTGAAAGATTCTGGGAATTGTCATAAAGATGTGGAAGGCAGCAGGTTGAGAAAGTTCCTCGATAATACCCTTTCTCCTTATTTTATTTCATGCTGTCCATCATTCTAAGGTTTATCTTAATATTACAAGGGCTTGTTCTGTAAGTCTGAGTCTTTATATTTCTACTGTCCATTTTTCACCAACGTTATTAAAGTCTCCGCCTAGTACAATCACACTTTTCCTTAAAAAAAAATTTTTTAATATACATTTGTCCAACAAAATGTATAAGCATACATTCTTCTCTCTTTTTACAGTATCTTAGGCAAAAGAGTATGTCATATTATATACAATCTAACAGTAAATAAACATCAAAAACATCTTTAATCATATTTCTTATTATTTTTAAATTTGCATTACAACTTATGCTACATATAACTCTATCACACACCTTTTATCCACTTATACATATTGTATTTCTTTATCATTATAATTATACCGTTTTCCCCCTCTTCCCCTTACCCTTAGTTTGTGCCCCCTCTACCAGGACCAACCAACTGATGTTGTTTCACCATTCCAAAATATCATTGTTTCCCTTGCTGACTTATACCCCTTTCTCTCATTAAGCACATACTCGATAAGTATGTGCAATCACCCTTTTCCAAGCCTTAAAGGACAGCTGCAATAACATAGCACTATTCATCCTCCAAATGATATGATTTAAATCTGAGTCTGGGTAAAGTGTGGTTACAGCCTACATATGTCCCCTAGGCATCCCAGGTTCAGCCCCCTATAGATCCCAGACCCATTTTATTTTAAAGAGGGCAATTTTTTTTGTCCTAAAGCACCCCGAATCACTTGCAAATGTGGCATTTTGAGTCCCTGACCTCTTAAAAACTCCCCCAATCTTTTTTTAAATAATCAGACTAACTTTTCAGCCAAAAGCATTCCAAATCATTCACAAATGTATTGGTTTGCATTCCTCACACCCTCCTGATCTATATATATTTCTACACCATTACAGGGCATCTGAATCAGCTTCCAAAAATAAATAATAATAGTTCTGCAACAAAGTGTAATAAACAGTTAGTTCAAAGAAAATATGGGCATAAAAAGATAAAACCGAACAACCGTCGTGCCATAAACTCAGACAACCTCTTGTGTCCATATCACACTGACACTTACTATGCCTATTATCCTTCAAGGACATAGGTACAGAAAAGCCTCTCTAACACTGCTGACACCTTTGACCTTCTACCTATAAAGAAAGGTCTGCCACTAAAGTATGGACCTTCCTAAAGTGTGGATCTCATACTATATTGGTCCTCTAAAAAGAAAAGTGGGATAAAAAGCATTACAAATGAATAAAAATCCTTCCTGTAGAGGGGTGAAAAGCACTATTAAAACAACAAGATCGATCCTCCAATGAACTACAATACCTTCCACATTTGCAGGGGTTAAGAGTACAAGTGGAAAAAGAGACTATCTTCAGGAGTGGACAAAGGCCTCCTTAAAGGAACAGATGGGTGGGGTGGCTCACTGCTCCTTCACTCTCCCTAGGCTTCCAGGGCTGGTTGGAAAAGGGGGTCACTGCTGCTCATCACTCCCTCTTCTACCAGTTCAGGAAAGGGGGAGGAACAGTAAACCCTATCGACAAACCAGCTCTGCGAGGAAGCCCTGTGAATCCAATCTAGAAATCCCAATCCTGCAAATGTGAAGGGCCAACTGCATTGTGTTTTCAATAGAGTTTCAAAGTCTAGGTCAGATAATAATTCTCACCTGAAGCAATACCTTTCTAAAAACACACCCAAAGTGAGGTCATTCTTTCCATAAAACTCCATTACCACCATCCTAAAGTAAATGGGAATAAAGCAATTATTCTTCAAATCATTTCAGAACATTTGTAGGGCAAAGTCATCGAATACACGACAATGCCTTAAAGATTCCAAAGTGTGACTCTTTACACAGAATCTCCACTTTCACTAAAATGGGAATTATAAAGAAGTATTTATCAGCATATTGCTCAGCCAAGACTTAGCTAGGTCTTCTGCAAACTTCTGCAGTCAACCAGTATGATTCTCTTATATCTATTAAAACAAGCAGGAGAGCATGGATGCTTTAACATTTGGGGAAATTATTCTTTAGGTACAATGAGTACAAGTAGTAGAATATATCAAACTATGACATTATTCAATATAATACTGAATTATTGAACTTAGCAAGCTGTGATAACAGCAGACGTATTTGGAAAATGATGATGATAATAATAATAATAATAATAATAATAATAATACACATAGAAATTAATCAGAAAAGCAAATGAGAATTAGAAGAATAAGAATTGATTCCACACCATGGGCTAACGCAGGCACTTGGAGCATTGCTGGATTGGGCTGAAGAGCTGCTGAACAAGACACAGAGCCTCTGATGGTTTGCAGGGCTGAGGCAGTCTATCTGGTGAGAGAAACCCCACAAAAAATTATTATGCCATGTCAAGCACAGCAATCCAATATTTCAGAAAATAACATACACAGTCCCAGGGCAACTCAAACCACAACTCTTTTTACTTAATAATAATTTTGAATTAGTTTGCTCAATCATGCAGGTAGGTCATCACTAGGCCCCCCAGAGCATCAAACAAGAGAGTTTGGATGTTTCACTTCACTTACTTTATGTGACCATAGGGATTCATTCTGAATAAATCCATCTTCATCACCACTCCTGGCTCCAAACTTCACTTCAGGTGTCTCCTTACACTGGGCAAAGGGATCTGCATCCTTCTGCACAATCCTTCCTCCTCTGGCCCGGAAATCAGCCACCATTCTGGCCAGACTTTGGCTATTGTTCATATGCTCTGCAATCCTAGTGCTCACAAGTTCATGGGAAGGTAAGATCTGGATAGGTTTGGCTTGGATATTTCCATTCATTCCTTGCAAGCCAGCCAGATCCCTCAATAACTGTTTCTTCCTCCTGCCATCAAGCTCTTTGTACTCCTTGTTGAGCCGAGGTGACACATAAACTTGCTCCAGGAAATACTCCCTTGTGGGGCATCTCATGCCCCTCTCTGTCAACAGAAAAGGCTCACGAAATGTGATGACTGGAGAAATGCAGAGAATAAGATCCTTCAGCTCTTGTTTAAATGCTAGAGAGAAAGATTTGAGGCGATCTTCAGAGGAGGTCACCTCTTCTGTAACATACATCCCGGTGTCATCTTGCAGAGGGTCCCTAAACTCTCTAATCTGACCTTTTGGCTCCTGGAACTCATCCATACCAGCTAAATTATCCAGCTGCTCACTGTCCAAAGTTCCCAGCTGTTGGTCCATCAGGTCGAGGGGCAACAAAGCCTCTGGTATTAATGTGGAAGGAAAGAAAGGAGGTATGAATGAAGAATCCATCGAGAGTTGTTCTTGTCGCTTCTGGGAAGAAACATCTTGCAAGTCACTATTATCCTGCCCATTCTCTTCTTCTACCAATGTGCTTTCTTCCATAGAACTCATCTCATCCAAAGATGGCAATTCAGAGATTACAGGCATTTTTTCAGAGGCCATGTCAACATCTTTTCCTACAATAGTTTTTGACTGGTCTTGCTGTCCACTATCTTCTCCCTGGCCTTCAATCAGGGAGTGAAAGGAAATGTTTTTGGCCAACATGGGGGGCATGGCGAATTCATCCATCAGGAACGAGATCTCCAACTGGGAATGGTAAGCCACACAAATCATAAAAATGAGAATCTCCTTCACTCGAGCCAGTTCATAATCCCCTGCACCACGCAGCTTGATGGTGCAACCCAGGTGCTGTGGGCAGCCTTCAAAAAACATCAATGTTTTTGTTTGACCTGAAAAAAGAGAAAAATGCTTACACTATCACCTGTGGGGAAGATTTACCTTGCCTCATTTCTGGTCCATGTCTTGGGGTTATAAATGGGTTCAAACCCTATTCAGAAAATAACCAGTCTTCCCCAATCTAAAGATTGGACTTTAGCATTCCCTCCTGACATAGACATTGCTAGGTCCAACTGCTAGGCTCCGTTTATCATGCTTTCCCAGGGCTTTAAGAACTTATATTGTTCTGTCTTTTGTCTGAAAATATTGTATGGCATTTTGCTACTGTTGTTAAATAGCTGATATTTTTATATTTGAACTTGCTTTTTAAAAAATTGAGTTTAAGTTGATTTTATAACTTCATATTGAATTTTACTGTTTTATTTTGCAAGTCATCTCGGGAAGATCACAATCCTGAAAGGTAGATACTTAAAAAAAGATAAATAAATTTTCTTACATAAAAATAGCAATTCAATATCTTCGGTTGGCTTCCAACACAGCAGCAAAGAGACATTTAGTAGGGTGTCTCTGTGAGAATGTATATGTATGTATAAAGGAAAAAAATCCATTCTGCTAATCATATAGTGGCCAAAACCAAGCATGAAAAGGTTAAAACAGAGGAGTGGACATGACATGCCTAGACTCTGAGAAAACGTCAAAGTGTAACTTCCTCCTGTCTTGAATAATGAGATCTGATACGCACAGTGTAAATGTCTTAGATAGGGGTCCTCAAACTTTTTAAACAGAGGGCCAGGTCACAGTCCCTCAAACTGTTGGAGGGCCGGATTATAATTTGAAAAAACCATGAATGAATTCCTATGCACAGTGCACATATATTATTTGTAGTGCAAAACCACTTTAAAACAATGCAATAATTAAAATGAAGTACAATTTTAACAAATATAAACTTATCAGTATTTATTTATTTATTTATTTTACAGTACTTATATTCCGCCCTTCTCACCCCGCAGGGCACTCAGGGCAGATTACAATGTACATATACATGGCAAACATTCAATGCCATAGACACACGACATATATAGACAGACACAGAGGCAATTTAACTTTTCATGAGGGTATTCTGGCCCCAGGGGAGCTGTTGCTTCACCGTCCATTTGTGACACTGATGAAGTACTTCCTAATTCTTTGCAGGCTTGCTGGAGATTTTTATGGCATTATAAATTAGTTAAATTAGCCTCCCCACGTAGGCGGTACCTAAATTTCTTATTTGACAGATGCAACCATCTTTCAGCTGCACAAATTGGTCGGACATTCACTCCAACCCGGGCTGGCTTCGAACTCATGACCTTAATGCAGCTAACTCCCAGCTAGCTTCACCACAGTCCTGGTGGAAAGTGTGGGCCTGCTTTTGGCTGATGAGATAGGATTGTTGTTGTTGTTATGTGCTTTCCAGTCATTTCAGACTTAAGTTGACCCTGAGCGAGGGCCGGGTAAATGACCTTGGAGGGCCATATCTGGCCCCCGGGCCTTAGTTTGAGGACACCTGGTCTTAGACGTCATGACTTATTCTCTCTTTCTATGGGCCACGCTGAGGAGTGTGAATTTGTATATAGTTCGGGAAATGTAAATAAACATAAAAAGCCGCTCTAAGTGAGCAGAACATGAGGCTGCCGAGTTTGTTTGAAGTGAAAGCACCTCAGTAATAAATTACTGACAGTCACACACAGTTCCAAAGAAGGTAGAACCAAAAAAGATCTTCTTGATTCCTTATACAGACTACATGTTTTATAATAAGCCTTCCCTAGCTTGAATCCCACCAGATACCATTCCTATCAGTTCCAGAGACTATGGAAATTACTGAAGCATCAGGGGAGTTCAGAATACCAGGCTAGGAAAATCTGCTTTATATGATATCATATATGCATGATATATAAAGTAAATGACTTCCAATCACCTCCTCCTTTCATGATGTATCTGATTATACTAGTCTCATGAAAGCCAAATGGGTTCAAGCAACCGACATGCTCAGCCTTGCCAGGAGGTGGACAATAATACTGGCCTTTCTACAAAGTTGCTGTATGAATTACAAAATATAAAATATCTACCTCCCAGGGTTGTCCTGAGGACAAAAAGGGCACCCTGAGGTCTTTCTGATTAAGGATGGGCTACAGAAATGCCTTAAACATGAGCTGACTGTCATTATTCATGGCACTGTGCTTTTACTTACTATTAGGCAACTGAAAAACTTGAATGTAAAACTTGTGACAAGTCCCCAGGTGTGGCTTGGTCAGCAGCTGATCCATCGACATCAATACATCTCCCTGAGTCATCCGACTTACCCTGTCCAAGACATGCTGCAAAACATTGATAAGATAGCAAGCGTTTTACGTTTAATCTCTCACTCAGCTGAATCCAGGAAGGGATAAGTGGCTACACAGCAGGGCAGAAACCATAATAAGAATCATATAACTTTCTCAAATTTCAATGCATTTGCCAAGTACAAAAAATGACGGAGTGCTAGATCGGCCACCAGGTAACAGCAGAGGCGTGATTCAACCATTTGTACACTTTTGAACAAAATTATCTTGCTTTCTTTTTAAAGTATATGAGAATTTGTTTTGGTGAAAACTATGGAAATAGAGAGGGCAATAATAATAATAATAATAATAATAATAATAATAATAATAATAATAATAATAATCTTTATTTGTACCCCGCCACCATCTCCCCGATGGGAACTCAGTGCGACTTACATGAGGCCAAGCCCAAAACAATTACATAAAATAAAACCGAAAACGCAAATAATGAACAATAACAACACAATTACATAAAACAAATGAAAACATAGCAATATAAGATTACAACAAGATAAAGTGCTCCAGAATTTTTGGGTACCACAGCTAGCAGCAACCAGCTTGGCCTTGTTTAAAAGGAGATTAGCTAAACTAGTAGATCTGACTACTAGTCACAATGGCTAGAGATTACTCTCTAGTAACTAAATGTAACATGCGCCTGAATATTGGCTGCTGTTTGCAGGCTTCCCTCGAGGATCAAGGTGGTCGTGTGGAAACAAATATTACAATAAATGTACTTTATTTATATTCCACTCTATCTCCCCTGGAGGACTCGGAGCTGATTACAGAAACATACATAGCAAGCATTCAATGCCGTTACACAATTAACAGCAAAGACAGACAGTAAGAGGCAAGGCTTCCTGCTTGTTTACATCTCCGGCATCTGGAGGCTGTGATCGACTCAGCCATGGGGTGGTGCTTTTGTTTCAATTTCCATGCGGAAGAGGCTAAACTATTACCCTTGGATGCCTTGCTGATTGAATCTTGCCAGCATGTTTTTTCAGGGGCACCTTTTACCTTCCCCATGAAAGTGGTACCTATTTTATCTACTCACATTCGAACTGCTAGGTAAACAGAAGCTAGGGCTGATGATGGGAGCTCACCCCACCTGGGGCTCGAACTGTCAGTCTTCCGGTCAACAAGAATTACAATATCTGGTGATTAACCCGCTGTGCTAACCGCAGCCCTTGTGATCTAATCTATCTTAACTATATTTTGATATGTATTTTAATCTGTGCAATTCTGTTTTTTGATATGTTTTATTTATATGTTTTATATGATATTTATGATTAATTTATGTTTAATTGTCTAGTAATTGTCTATTACGTTTTGTAAGTTAAAGATAAAGGTTTCCCCTGAGATTAAGCCTAATCATGTCCGACTCTGGGGGGTAGTGCTCATATCCATTTCTAAGCCGAAGAGCTGGCATTGTGCGTAGACAGCTCCAAGGTCATGTGGCCAGCATGGCTGCATGGAGTGGCATTACCTTCCCACAGAAACTGTACCTATTGACCTACTCACATTTGCATGTTTTTGATCTGCTAGGTTGGTAGAAGTTGGGCCTAACAGCAGGAGCTCACCCCACTCCCCAGATTCAAACTGCCAACCTTTTGGTCAGCATGTTCAGCAACTCAGCAGTTTAATCTGCTGTGCTACCAGGGGCCTTATACAATATTTTGTACTGGCACTGAATGCTTGCCTTTTTACTTTGGGAGCCTCCCTGAGTTCTCTCGGTGAGAGAGGGTGGGTTAAAAATAAATTATTATTAATTATAAATAATAATTATTATTATTATTAGAAACACAACAAAATGAGTCCACAGCAGACAAGATCACTCTGCTGGCTGTTGTATTGGATTACACATCGGACACTTCCCAAGTGTCTAGGACTGTGTGATGTATCGGCGAATAATGCGTGCGGATCCCAGTAAGGTGGCCTTCTGCAGCTGGCAGCTGGTAATCTTGTCAGCACCAATTGTGTTTAAGTGCAGGCCAAAGTCTTTAGGCATTGCACCCAGCGTGCCAATCACCACTAGGACCACTTTTACTGGCTTGTGCCAGAGTCTTTGCAATTATTATTATTATTATTATTATTATTATTATTATTTATTGTGCTGTTCAAACTTGGAAAATGACAACTCTTTTACAACAAAGAAATACGAATCTCACTAAAGAATGAAAATTGCAATGCAATACAAACTGGTTTTACAAAGAAAAATCAAGATATATTTAGGCCCAAATCAAAAGCAAATAATATATGGTCAACAGCCCATTTATCTATGAATATTTGCAGTTTACTGGGTATCTAAGATGCAGCAGCAATTGAGGGCATAAAATTGCTGCTTAGAATCTGTGTACTTACAGGCTTAACATTGATGACCAAAGTGATGCCATGCTCCAGCAGCATGTCCTGAGCAATACGAGACACTGTTTTTTCCACCAGGACCAAAGTGGGTCTAACATCCACAATCCTCTGTACATAGTTCTTCAAGAACTCCCTTTCCTGATGTGACAAAACAGGAATGGCAGCAATCAGATGTGTATTACAAGGGAGAGGGAAGTACTTCAGGGACCACAAGCCTCAAACTGAAACATGCTGATTTGAAGGTCAGCACAGTTAAAACCAGTGCCATGATCTCACGTTAAACACATGGGGATTCAAATGGTAAATGCCATCGGAGTTTGGGTCCATCAGTATACAGTTAAATGAGAGCACTTGAGGAAATAAATCACTGGCCAAAACAAATAGAGGAATTACAGAAATGCTATTTTAAGAAACAGACTACTTTAGTATACAAAGCTGCTATGCTACGGTGGTTATTTTTTAAAGTGCTTCTCTGTCCACCCCAGATAAAATCACAATTTCAGTCTGCACGGGTTCTATGATTCTTAATAATTTTTTCAGCAGAACAGATTATTACATATCCTTCCAATAGTAATAAAGAAAAGAAAATACTCAATATAATAATAATAATAATAATAATAATAAAGTAAAATAATGGAAATGTAATAACAGTAATAATAGAGTAAAATAATGGAAATGTAATAATAACAATAAATAGACTAAATTAATAAATGTAATAATAATAGAATAGAATAATACATGTAATAATAATAATAATAACAACAGGAGTAAAATAATAAATAACATTGACTTGAGTATAAGTCAAGGGGAGCTTCTTCAACCTAAAAAAAGGGCTGAAAAACTAGGCTTATACTCAAGCATATAGGTCCAACAGATGTTGTGACCTATAGTATTTCTCCTAGGAAATAATAAGTGGTCACCTTATTAGGACTCTGATGTAATGTTATGGAACAGAAAGGACAAAGTAAAGTAAATCATTCCAACCTGTAGAACGATGGGATCTATGCATGTAAACTTTGTTTCTTCTCGATAGAGATATTCAATGGAGCACTTCAATAGAAGAATTTTGGGGTTTTTAATATAGGAGTTCATCTAAAAGAGATGAAGTTGTGAAATATATTACTACTTAGCAATACTTTAAGGAAGAGCAGGTATTTTAGCTCAATTTTCCTTTTGAAAAGACAACAGGAATAATTATAGCACAATGGTAAAGCTCAGGCATTGAATGAAAAATGTCTCAGATTGTCAACATCTCAAAGTTAGGATGGAGCAATATCCTTGCCTGAATTCCCAGAGACACTGTGAATCAGAGGAGACTGTGGCAGCCAACAATTCAACCATACCTTCCATTATCTCTCACCACTGGGAATGGTAGTTGGGGTTGAACTAAGTTAGAGCAATACTATTTGGAGGTCTGCTCAGCCATACATACCCAAACATCTTTAAAAAATAATAATGAACTGGATGGCCATTGATATAGCCCTACATTCCCTGTATAATCCCCACTGTGTAAGACTCCAAAAACAAGAAGGGAAAACAAGGAAGTTACTCGAAGACTCTGTTTGTTTTTACACCACAAATTAGTCCTGATAAAATCAATAGTTCTCTTCCAGCTGGGGTGTGCACACACAAACATACACAGAATGACTGCCAGATGTAGGGTGAAGCGAGAGTATCATGGCAGGGATTTATTTTATTTACAACATTTTTATCCCGCCCTTCTCAACCCCAAGGGGGTACTCAAGAGCGGCTAACAGTGGCAGCAATTCGATGCCACAATATCATAATATAACAATATAAAACTATAAAAACACAATAGATTAAAACAATAACATTAAATATACACTCATATCCATTTCCATTATCATAACAATCATCATATGGTCCAGTTCAATGTCCAAAGTGCCGTTGTGCCTACTAGCCAAAAGCCGGGTTCAAAAACCACGATTTCAGTTTTTTCCTAAAGGAAAGGAGGGAGGACGCCGATCTAATCATGCTGGGGAACAAATTCCATAAGCAGGGGGCCACCACCGAGAAGGCCCCGTCCCTCGTCCCCACCAGACATGCTTGCGAGGCCGGTGGGACCAAGAGCAGGGCCTCACTGGTGGATCTTTACGAGGCAGAACATAGAGTGAGATACGTTCGGAGAAGTAAGCTGTCAGGAAGACAGGTCTATAATTTCCAAGGAGACAATTTGTGGAGACTCTTCACAGGTGCTATTATTTAAATAGATGCACCAGGAGGCTCTGCACTTTTTTCATCGACTTTTTATGTTCCAATGAAGGGGAGCCCATCACGCAAAAACAAGGGAGAGAGAGAGAGAGAGAGAGAGAGAGGACACCCCCCCCCCCCCCCCATTACTCAAACTTTTGGATTTCCATCTGTTTTGAATTGCAATTCCTAGAACGCATCACCCTTTACCATGCTGCTTGGGTCCTACTGGAAGCTAAATTACCAAGCTGAAGTCGCTGCATCATACCTTTTTATGTGCTATGTTCTTGGTGCATACAAAGCCATTCACCACTATAGAGTCAAACTTCTTTCCACCTGGAATCTGGCAAAAACGAAGGATTTCATTGTACACTGAATGAAGCAAATCTCTTTCAATGCAAAACCCACCCACAGCATTAAGAACCTACCCAGAAATAAGACATGAAATGGAGGTTTTGGCATTTAGGAGGTAAATGCACATGTAGCGGCACACTCCACAGACACTCCAGTTTGCAAACACTATCTATGCTCCCATTCACAAGGGTTAAAGCCTTTCCAGAAATTCACTTTCCCTTGCACACTAGCATCCAGCAGATGTTGTGATCTATAATATTTCTCCTAGGAAATAATCCATTTCTCAAGAATACCACATTCATCTAACAATCAAACTTTTTTTTTACTGAAAATACATTTCTTTCATAACAAAGCACTGACCTGCTGTCATTACTGTGTGCAGAAACAAACAACCACTCACTCTTTCCATCTGTTCTAACACTATTAGCACCATTGTGCTTTGAGCTTCTACAAAATATTTCTTTTCAAAGATAGGCTATTCCCTTTGTAGCTGCGAATGAAGCCTCAATAATTATCACAGTAAAGGAAGAGAATAATGACAAGGCTGAGGACAGAAAAGATAATACAGTGCCACAGGTGCAATTTCCCTTTTATTCTGGCCTGCTCCAAAGTCAATGTGCTACCATTAATGCCTCATTAATATCTCAAATGAAAGTAGCTTTGGGTTGCTATGAGGTTTTTGGGCTGTATGGCCATGTTCCAGAAGCATTCTCTCCTGACATTTTGCCCATATCTATAGCAGGCATCCTCAGAGGTTGTGATGTCTGTTGGAAACTAGGCAAGTGGGGTTTATATATCTGTGGAATGAACAGGATGCTTGAGGCAAGTGTGAATGTTGCAATTGGCCATCTTGATTAGCATTTAATGGCCTTCTAGTTTCAAAGCCCGGCTGCTTCCTGCCTGGGGGAATGCTTTTTTGAGAGGTGTTAGCTGGCCCTGATATTTTCCTGATTGCTTTCCTATGTTCAGATGAAGCTAAAATATATGCAACTTTTGATACACAGATATCACTTTTGTTTTCATAATTAAGCTTAGAGTAGGACTTTGGTATGATCAGTGTTATAATGAAAGAAAGTGACACTGTTCAAGACTATATCTCGGATATAAAAAAAAGAGAGAGAAAATTGAAAAATAATTTAACACAATTATACATTGCACTTTTGATTAAAGAAAGGTAAACAAAAAACCTTACGGAGTAACAATTTGATTATTATGCCAGAGGAATAATCTGATTAAAATTTCATTTAAACATATATGTTTACTCACTACACAAATCCTACCCACCAACCACTCAGAAGTATCCTTTTTTAAAAAATTAGAAAACAAAATAAGAGAATCAAGCTACTGGTGGGCTACCATCCATATGTACACATGGACCCATCCATAATGGTTCTTTGGTGAGACATCTGGTTTCAGTCCACCAATGTGTCAGTCCCTTAAAAGCAGGTCAAGTCATGCAGAGGACATTATCGTATAATAATAATAATAATCATCATCATCATCATCATCATCATCATCCTTTATTTATACCCCGCTAACATCTCCCAAAGGACTCGGTGCGGCTTACAAGACCCAATACATCAGTAAAACAACAGCATAACAAATACAACAATAAATAAACTCATAAAACAAGCAATAAACATTAAAACAATAGCAATAAACATTAGACAATAATACCATGACACATTTAAAACTAAGGCCAGGCCAAATGTAATGATTAAAATTTTAAAATGCTGAACATGACAGGTGAGATGGAAGGTTTTTGGAGATAGGTGCGGTGTGCAGACAATCTTAATCTCTAGTGCCTTGGGCTACTTCTCTTTCCTCTCATTTCCAGCTCTCCATATTGTGGAAACTCACTTTTTTGATATGGACAAACTGGCGGATGTCCATGTCATCATCTCTGTTCTTCACATCGGGTCGAACGGTCTGAACCACCTGGCAGACCACAGGCACAATGATATCCCTCCAGGAGAGGGACAATGATTCAGTGTATAGCAGCTGCTGAAGCAGTGCCATCATATGATTGTGATTAGCAGAACTGCAGAGAAAACAAATGTAAAGAGCCCAGTTAATGTACAGAAGAAAGGAAATTACTATATGACCCCCTGCTTCTACTTCCAGATACTACTACAGATTACTGTAGATATATCACCTTTCTCTGACCCCATTTCGTCCACACGTACACTCCATCTCTTTCTTCACCAATGAAACATAGATTTCGAGTGACTGTCCTAAGCCTTCCATGAGACCCATAAAATCACGTCTAGTTTTACTACCTGGAACATGCCTCATGCAAGACATGCGTTCTTTCAGATATTTTTTTTAGAATAGGCACACTAAACTAAAGGGAGGAGGATATGGACAGATTCCTAGAGTTTGTACAGGAAATGCTACATGAGGAGTACAGCCTTCAGTCAAAGAATAACTGTTCATGCTCTTTGTTTCCACACCACAAACCCAACTTACAGCAACCTCTCCATGGCTTGTTTTTCCCCATTTTCCTCCCTCAGAAGGTCCAGATTACTGTGGTGCCAGCCCAATGGGGTGAAAAACAACTCCTTGGATTTTTCTTCAACTCGTCGATTGAATAGAGACTCTAAAGAACAATGAGGTGAAATAGAAGAAGTTTATTATCCATATATAGGTTTCTTTCAGGTAAAGGGTAAAGGTAAAGGTTTCCCCTGACATTAAGTCTAGTCGTGTCGAACTGCAGGATGGTGCTCATCTCCATCATAATGCTGCTACTTCATAAATGGCATTCTTTTCTCAAGGGCTGACATGGTCATGAGAATCAATGCCCCTTCTGAGTCTTATGCCAGACTTAAGCCATCTAAACAAGATCTTGGAAAGCTTCCTTTTCCATGCTAAAATTCCTAGAATCTCCTAGCCATCATGAAAGTCCAACACAATCTTGCCACCACCCTAAGGCATGTTGTTGAAGAGGTTTTTTTCTAAAATTCTTGGTTTTAGAAAATGCTATGCATTTTTAAGTTGGTCTCATAAAGGTAGCAGACAAAAAATAACAATACACAGCCGTTGAGATTCCCTTAAAGCAAAAGAACAGATTCAAAATGCAGAATAAAAGTTTACACAAATGGTCAACAATAGTTAGTGTAGTCACACAACCTTAAAATACTGCACCACTCAACGCTATTGTTCCTGGAGTACACTCCACCCTTGTATGAAGGCCTGTTTCTCTTTTAACCTCTCTCCTTTTGAGCTCTCCCTCGTAAATTTACTCCTCTTTTATCTCACCCTGAGTTTAAGTATTTTATCTTGTACATGCGGCCCGCTCATTGTCATTGTGTTGGTGGATATTGCATTTGTATATTGCTTATTGTATTCACATGTTTTATGTATTTTACTGTGCTATTGCTTGTGTTTTGGTTTTTTATTGTACCGCAATTTGTTGTCTGGGCGTGGCCTCATGTAAGCTGCCCTGAGTCCTCGTTGGGGAGATGGTGGTGGGGTATAAATAATAATAATAATTATTATTATTAGTGGCTTCCATCCCCAGGTTCATTTCAAATGTAACTGATGTGATGGGAAAGCTTCTTTTTTAACAGCGTCAAGTTCAAAGCTTGAAAAAGTAACTTTTCAGACAACAGATTCTAGAATTGCCCTGCAAGTATGCCCCGTGATACATTCAAACTTGGGGGGGGGGGGGGTTGGAATACACTCATCCAAATCCCCATAGTGAGTGCCATGGTACTTAGGAGGATTTTGTAAAAATATATTTTTTCCAAACACTTGCAAAGCTACTTGCTTTGGTTAAGCACCTAAAATCAGTATGTGTGGGTCTTTTAGAATGGATATTTTTAAATGCTATATTTTAATGACATAAGACATGCTAGGTTTTCCAGTTATTCTCCATAACAACTTTACTAAGTTTAAAAAGTTGAGAATAGATCTCCTAGAGGTCTATACTACGTTTGACTCCCTAGTGCCTGATGCAACTCAGAAGCAGACATTAGCTCAGCTATGCTATGCAAGAGGGAGGAGTATACACCAAGAGTGAGTCATTTCTTAGAGCGCCTTATTTTTTGTGTGTACACAAACAAGGTTCTGAAACTCAACTTGCTCAAGTGAAGGTACAGCTAACAAGAAATAATCCAAGTCTGTGGGGGAAGGTGGGTGTTGTTTTGCTTTGTTCAAAGTTTTGAGGGAGGCTACATGTGCTCTAATTTAAAATGTTCCAACTCTTTAGCAAAAACAGGGGAGCGGAGAGAAGAAATGAGAAATATTCACTCGGCATTTTCTAACTCTGGGACTGGAGTGAGGGGGGGGGGGCTTTCTCCCATTAACTCACCTTTGATAAAAGCGTCGCTTATTGAGATCATTTGCTGTCCTCCGTTGTCGGCAATCAAGTACTCTGAAAGGAGAACAAAGTATGGAGATGGGAGGGGAAAAAGAAAAATGACAGACGATGCTAGCAAGGCACGGTAATTATATTGCTTACACACCCACACAGAAAGAGAAAAAAGAGAGATGACTCAGGCCATAGATTTAGTCACTGTTGTAGAAACACTTCCAAGAAGCTCAGGCCCAGAGGATGGTCTCGTTCTTCTTTCATCTATCGCTGTGAAGGCATGGCTGCCAAATACAGTATTACACTGTTACGGAGCCAGCTTGGCATGAAAGTAAAACCAAACAGAAGCAATTTGCCAATTTATACATGTCTCCTGTGTCCAGTTTGTTTAACAGTATCCCTGATGCGGAGCTCAACTTACCAAGCAAGGATTGGCAAGCTGAACACCCTTATTTTTTAAAAATAAATTGCAACGCTACACTCTTGAACACTCTTGCTAGGGGTAAAGGTAGTCTCATTAGTGCCCACGCTCCCATTAAAAAGCAACTGACATATAGCAAGATGCAACGCCTGAGAAACAGATACACAGCTAATTGGTCTTGGTTATTATCTCAAAATATGTCTTTCAGTTTGGGGTAGTCACAATTAGTAACCAACAGATGTCTGATCAGGGAGCAGGGTGAATGTTCAACTAATGGACTGAAGGCTAACTGACTGAAGCTGCAAAAGTCCTCCCTGAGTGGCATGACTATTAGTTTACAGGCCTTCCTAAATGCGCCCAGATTTAGCACGATAGTCTCTCACCCAAATTCAGAATGTCATTTTGATCCATTTTGGAACAAGTCCACAAATGATGAAAAGCAACATGGGCTGTTCCCTACCACTAGCCCCTTCCCATATCCTCTCTGATTTCTCAGTAATAGTTGTGTCCTCTCTGTTTGATTTAGATGTATGGTTACCTTAAGGTGAACTAAAGAACCAGTGTGGTGTAGTAGTCTAAGTTTTGGAGTATGACTCTGGAAAAGAGGGTTCAAACCTTGCTCACCTATGGAAAACCATTTGTTGACCTTGCTCAGCCTCAGTGAAAGGCAAAGGTTAACTCCCTCTGGGGAAAAAAAATCTTGCCAAGAAAATCCCACAATAGATTAGCTTTAGGATACATACAAGTCAGAAATTATGTGAAAGCACACAATGAGAAACATCACCCAATACTCAAACCACTACACAGGCTATCTAGATTTACAGAGATATATAGCCCTAAACAGTCCTATAAAATTAATTAAAATCCAAAAGGCAGTCACTGTTTCCAATTTCCAATTCCAATTCCATTTTTTTTTTCTCAAGTTAGGAAAATAAAATAATGGCATGGTTCACACTTTAAATACAACTGCAAGTGGAGATTTCAGCATCCGTTCTCTAATTTTTAAATACTTATTTCAAAGATGAGCATCTAACAGCATCACTTTTAATACATTGCTCATTTCTTGCTTCAAAAAGCGATCAGGTTCAAAATGGGTGCAATTACCTCAAAATCAATGATTTCCACAGATTTCGGTCATAATGTTTTTTATTCCAAAAACTATTTCACTGAACAAAAGGCATTGACAACTCATTGCTCTATTAAGAGAAAATGGAAGTTTGTCAGTACCATTTTAGGGTCAACTAATATGCCACAAGATAGGAGTAAATTTCTGAATTCACTAAAAGTCTTTCACTTGCGGGATAGTGCTCCAACAGACTGTGTGTGGCTGATAGGGAGAAAAAGCTAAGAGTATCTGAAGGATTTTCCTTCTCGTACTGATCTGTCTCCTCAGATTGTAGGAATATTCCTCCATGATATAAAGATGCTAAATGGTGTGGTGCATGGGACTTAATGCCTCACCATCTCATGCTTGCATTATAAGGCATAGAAAGGCATAGAGAAGAGGAAGACTAATCCACAGTCTCCAGACACACCTCTCTTCAGAGAAAAATACACCAGACAGATCTCATTTAAACACCAGCAACATGAATCATTTCCTCTTTCACCACTACCAGGAGCCATAAAGCACCTCTGGTGCCCTTTTTGTGTATTGTCTGTACAACAGCCGTATCTATGAACATGATGTAGAATTGGAGAAACTAACACACACTGCTACTATAGGAGCCTCTGCCTCAGCTATGATAATTTATGTGACAGAAGTAGGGCAATAAGGAGAAATGAGAGATGAAGACAGGACACTGTGGCCTTCTATCTCTCCAACACTATGGTCTTACAGAAATATTTGCCAATCCTCTGTGACAGAGAGACATACTCCCATCACCTTGCTACAAAAACAATACACCCAATCTCCAATTTTTAGATATTTTGGAACCTCATAGAGGCATACTAGGGACAGTCTAGTGAAAAGTGGTAAAAAGTACATTTTGAAAATGTTTCTCCAACACCATGAAAAAAATGACAGAGTAAACACTACCATCATCACATGAACATCCCTGGTTCTGCTCAATCTTTATCTCCTGGGGATCAATCCTGTTCTGGCACTCAGAAAACGTGCAAGTGAAGTTGAAACATGTATGTAAAACTTTTAAAGGGCTGCAGAGATATCAGTGTTTTCTCCACTGATATAGGCAGCCCTGTGCACAATTTGAACTTCATCCCCTGCATTGTACATTGCAGATATACTAAACGCACAGGGGAGGAGAAAGCTGTGAATGATGTCCCTTGGCTAGCAAAGGACTGGCACAAAGGTTGGGCAAAGCTAGTGATTACTACTTAGTAGCTCTTAGCCTTTCTCCCTTGATGAAGGCATTTTTAATCTGAAAGCTTTCCAGGTCCGCTATATGTCAGCTAAAAGGAAAATACTGTTGGCTTGCACAGCATATTCAAATTAGAACTGCAGTATTGTAAAACAATGTGATTATAGGATCACTTTCTGAGCTACAACCTCAAAATATTGGCATAACTATTCTTTAGCTGTTGGATATTAAAAAAAAAACCTGAGTTCTTATTCTTATGCTATGGATTTCAGTTCTCCATAGAATAGCAGGGGAAGAAACCTGATAACCACTAGATATTTCAGCCCACTTGAATTGATAAACCTTCTTCTTAAAAGCCAGCCTGAATAAAACAGAAGGACAACAGGGTCCTTTCTGGCTTTCCTGAGAAGGAAGGAGCCCCAGAATTGAGGGGCAGCCACAGAGAAGGAAGGCCCTCCCTCTCGTTCTCACCAACTGAGCTTGCAATGGAGATGGGACCAAGAAAAAGACCTCTCCTGAAGACTCAGGGCCCGGGCAGCCTTGGACAAGGAGATGCGGTCAGCCAAACAACCTCAGCAAAACATCTAGAGCACGAAGATTCTCCTTCTCCTTTCCAGAAATGGGCCATTTCTGAAGCCCAGGATTGGCACATTTTTATTCAACTGTTTCTTAGGTTTTAGGTTAGTGTTGTTCTTTTAGAAAAGTAGTCCTATAATTGTTTTACTAACTAATGTGAACTGTCTCGCAAAAATAATTTAAAATCCATTAAATAAATGGATGGCCAAGAAGAAGAACATTGAACCACCCCCTTATTTATTCAGGCTATGACTATTTGGTGCTAAATTTAGATAAAACCATTTCCCTTAACTACAAAATGTCTTTGTATTTTCACAGCCTGACTCAGGGATGTCAAACTCATTTTCATCAAGGGCCACGTCAGCCTTATGGTCGCCTTCAAAGGGCCACCGAATCCATGGATTGACAGTCCGTGAAAACAGAGGACCAACTATAAATGTTTTTACATAGTGATTGGTGCTCTTTAGTTTTTACCAAATTTGTGTCTCCAGATGATGAAAGACAACTCCCACCTGCCATGCACACTAAGGTTAATAGGAATTGCAACACAACAACACATGGGGAAAGGTTAAAGGACATTTTCAAGTCAGACATCATATCCACAACCCTTCAAACCTCACTATCCTGACTAAAAAAACAAAAACAAATGCCAGCCTCCCAAATGTCACTGTATCACAATTCTCATCAGTTCTGTTCATAATGCGTAATGATGAGGAATATAGGAGTTGTAGTCCAACTGGAGGGTCACATACAGAAAATGATGGGCTGGATTCAGCCTGTGTGTCTTGAGTTTGACACATGTGGCCTATCTCATGCCACTGTATCAAGTTGTATCTGCTTTATGGCAACCCTAAGGCAAAATTACTGCAGGGTTTTCTTGGCAAGACATTTTCAGGGGGAGTTGCTTTT
The DNA here is from genome assembly GCF_037176765.1 of Anolis sagrei. Lineage (NCBI taxonomy): Eukaryota > Metazoa > Chordata > Lepidosauria > Squamata > Anolidae > Anolis > Anolis sagrei. The sequence goes on along the minus strand of NC_090021.1, from coordinate 169,374,039 downwards.
GCCTTCTTCTAGAGCTCAAAGAACGTGACTTGACCAAGGCCACTTGGTGAACTCTGGGCTTTCATGTTCCTGATCTGACATTCAAACTACTACACCATGTTGATTATTTTGCTTATACATGCATTCCCCGAGTTCCAAACATCCAACTTACAAATGGCTCTGAGATCTTCATGAGAGGCCCTTGTCTCAGTCCCATCTCCATCATAAATGGGGGTAAGGCAACAGGAAGTAAGAAAAATCTACTTTGGAAAGGAAATTAACTCCTGGAAGAGTTATCATGGGGGAAATGTGTCTCCACTGTAGCTTGGTTATCAATCCTTGTTTCCACAACAAGCCACATTTGTCAAAATCCAATTCTCACAGGGATGGAAAGTGAAGGGGAATCTTCTGAACACACAGCAAAACAAACTCTACAGGGGTGTTAACCCTTCCCTATGCTATCCAAAGCTTGTGTGTGTGTGTGTGTGTGTGTGTGTGTGTGTATTCTTGGCTGGAGGTACACTTAAAATCTTCATGCAAATTCACTTTACGAACAAACCTACAACATCTATCTTGTTTGAGACTTCCTGTATCTCACATTTTCTTGAATTTCAATTTATAATTTAAGTAAAAATTCATAAGGCAACTGCACCCTACCCTAGAATCTATATTTACTCCTTGTCGGGACTGCTCAGACTACAGCTGGAGTCCACTATCTCTCTTTATAAAAGTTCAAAAAACATTCTGGGGTAGGGTGAAGTTGAAGCAATCTCATTAGAGTGCTTTTGCAAATGGACAGACAAAGAAAAGCCTCAATATTGATATACCTTCAACCTTATTTTTTTGAAATATGCTAATTAAAATATTTATACCCCACCCTATATGTGAGACTCTCAGAGCAAAAACAATCATATCTGTTTAGAACAATTTAATGTAATAAGAATGATTTAAAAGGGCTAGAACCATTTAACACCTTGTTTCACATGGCAATCTGAAACAAGGTAAAAACTATCTTAAAGTAACATAAACCATAACATGTGCAAATTAGGATTGAAATAATTAAGAACCAAAGGCTCTAATAAAAAGGAAAAAAAGAGAAAAGGGGGGGAAATGTCAAAGCAAAACAATAAAACAACATGTTAAAGAGGCTGATGTACAAAATGCAATAGTATGTAATAAATGTGATAAATCAATAAAAAAATATTTTAAAAAAACAAAGGCTCTAATAAAAAGGCATATTTTGAATTGGTGTCAGAATGACACCAGTGTTAGTGCCAGTCTGGCTTTTAAGACGAGGACAATTTGAATGCTACACTATAGGCACCCCTGTGCCCTGTCCTCTGCCAGTTTATTGGCTCCCCCAGTGAAGCACAGCCAAGGACTTCTCTATGTTCTGCACTTCCCAAAAATATTTATACTGGGTTGCTGAGTTTTCTGGGCTGTATGTCCATGGTCCAGAAGCATTCTCTCCTGACGTTTTGTCTACATCAATGGCAAGCATCCTCAGAGATTGTGAAGTCTGTTGGAAACTAGGCAAGTTAGGGTGAAAGGCACTGCAGACAAATTCAACCTGAGAAGTCAACTATAACAGAGCACCTGATGAACCAACCTGGACACAGCATATTATTTAAGAACACAGAAATGCTGGACCACTCCAACAACCACCATGTCAGACTACACAGAGAAGCCATTGAAATACACAAGCATATGGACAATTTCAACAGAAAGGAGGAAACCATGAAAATAAACAAAATATGGCTACCAGTATTTTAAAAACACTCTAAAATCAGGTCAGTAAATAAAGAGGAATACTCAAAAAACGGGAATTTCAGACAAGAATCCATCAGGGCCAGCAAGCACCTCCCAACAAAGAATCCCCAGGCAGTAAACCAGCCAGGCTTTGAAGCTACAAGAGTATCACATACTAATCAAGCTGGTCAATTGCAACATTCAGACCTGCCTTAAACCAGTGGTTCTCAACCTTTGGGTCCCCAGGTGTTTTGGCCTACAACTCCCAGAAATCCCAGCCAGTTTACCAGCTGTTAAGATGTCTGGGAGTTGAAGACCAAAACATCTGGGAACCCACAGGTTGAGAACCACTGCCTTAAACAGACAAGAGTTCTTTCTCCCACCCTAGACATTCCACAGATATAGAAACCTCACTTGCCCAGTTTCCAATAGACCTCCCAATCTCTGAGAATGCCTGCCATAAATGTGGACAAAACATCAGGAGAGAATGCTTCTGGAACATGGCCATACAGCCCAGAAAACTCACAGCAACCCAGTGATTCCATCCATAAAAGCCTTCAACAACACAATATTTGTAGTTCTTATTATGAAAGAGAAAGTGCCAAACTCTGGGTAGATTTTCAATAAACTATTATACTATTATCACATTTTTCACACCTGTGGGGAAAATAATTAATGGCACTCAACTGAGATGTATCTAAAAAAAGAAGCTCCACAGGAAGTGGGTGGGTGGAAGGGACATCACAGGCTAACTTATTACTATCTCATGGCAAAGCAAAGAATAGCCAAAACTGTTCTTGATTACCATGTACGATGAATGAAAGAAGCCGCACCCTTCACACTTTGTGACCTACATGTCAGGAAATGTGTCTGAATCAATGAGTAAAGGCCAGGCAGAGGTAGAAATGGATGTACCATTTCCAAAAACAAACAATGGTGAACTGACCTGCCAACATTTTGGAAAGGTGTACAGTACTAAATGCTTATGTTCCTTCCCCTCTTGTTGACCACCAAGGGGCCTTTTCAGGTGTACACATAACTGGCATGCAATATTAGCAGAAATACAAGAGACTGTTAATTCATAAGCAAAAGAAGAGCTTCTAGTACTATGGTTATTTCATATTAGTCCCAACCCACAGCAACTTTTTATTTTATTTTAGTAAGCAGAGCTGTTGCATGTTATTATGCACTGATAGTTCAAGCCATACACTGAAATAGTAACTTTAAAAGCTGCACTTGTTAGGTTTTTTTTTCTTTTTATAATGGCATTTATGAACAACCGTAGCCGCAGGCAAATTTACCTTCTTTTACATACTTCCGTTTAGAAAGAGAAAATCCCCTAAACTCCTTTGTGGCTTTTATCAGGAAGTAATGTCAAAGGAAACAAGGAAGATGAAAAGGTCAGACTTCGCTGCAATATCACTATGAGGTTTGGTGCTTGGGTAGAGGGGGAAGGGGGGGGGAGCAGGAATTGGTATATTTTTAAAATTAGTCGTCTATATGCTTTTATACCATTACACAAACCAGAATAAACTGTGCCGACTGTAAACCGCCTTGAGTCGCCTTCAGGCTGAGAAGAGCGGTATATAAATACGGTATATAAATAAATAAATAACAGATGTAGTTCTAAACAGGCACTGCTATATATAGAACTGTTGCATTAAGAAACTCACTAGGTGGTATTAAATGCATAATTTCATTACTGTATAAGGCCACCCTCCCCAATTTACTATCTTAAAACTGTTCATATTAGACCAAGTCCCATCACACCAACTGACACTGGTCAACTGACATGGCATGAAGAGCGGTGAAGGGCAGACAGGCCCTACATCCTAGGATCTGATCCCAGGTTTTCCGCTTTAAACTGGATTATATGAGTCCCCACTGCCAGATAATCTGGGATAAACATCGGATCCTGGGATGTAGGGCCTGTTTGGAAGGACCCATAGTCCAACATATCAGGAGGACACTGAACGTGCATCTACACTGCAGAATGAGTGCAGTTTGACACCTCTTTAACCACTATGCCTCAAGGCTATGCAATCATGTGAATTGTAGTTTGATGAGGCACCAGCACTATTTGGCAGAGAAGGCTCAAGACCTTGGAAAACTACAGCTACCATAATTCCATAGCATTGAGCTGTGGCATTTGTAGTGGAGTCAAACTGCATTAGTTCTACAGTGTAGATGCACCTAAGCGTGGGGAACTCAAAATTACCTGACAGATAATTGGATGTGGCACAGTACTGAATGGCAATGACCTGGAATGCTTCATGCCAGTATTTTACCCACATTATGGCTCTTTCACCTCAAGGGGCCCTCCTCATCTTACAGTTGTGTCCAGTATTAATGGAAGAATAGTGTAGATGTTCTGAAAACATATCTACATAGCCCAAGGAAATTTGTCAGAGGAGCTGAGAAATTAATTTGTAACATACTATCCTGATGAGCTCACAGTTTATAGCAATCCCAGTTGGGGCAAGAAGACAGGAGAGCAAAAAGGACCAAGCAGGGGACTGACAGCAGGAGCTAGAGTTCAGACAAATAGTTCTCCGAGCCCTGCTTTCTACCGTGTGCGACTCCAAGTGGTAACGGCCTCATACCTTTCTGGTCGGCAGGGTGAGGGGGCACATGTGGGTACTTGGAGTGCTTCTTGATATGGAAGTTGACGTTGTCCAGCTCCACGTTCAGGCTGATGGAAGCGGCTGAGTCGCTGTCCATGGCAGACTGGAAGCTGCTGACTGAGGTGCGCTTGCTAGGGCTGGCAGAATCTTTTAGATTTGAGTGAGAGGGGAAGAGATACAGGGAGGAAAGGGCAGGTTCAAATAACAAGTATTCATGAGGGTTTCAAGAAAAGGAGAGAAATGATCTTAATTTTTAAAAAGCCCAGTGTGCAATGCTGAAGAGAAGAGAAGAAACAGTATTTTCATCTGCTTGTGTCACGTGGCTTTTAAAGGATTCCGAAGAAGGCCATTTGAAGCCATTTGCTTTGCCTTTCCCCCATTTCCTTTCTTTTTGAAGTGGAATGGCTTTTAAAAGTCATGCCAATAACTACATTTTTGGAAGGGGGGGGAGTATCTATCAAATAAGTCACTCAGAAAATACTGCATCTATTTAGAAGGATTAGAAAAAAGGCTTTCACTTCTACACCACAGCAAGCAGAGCGAAGCCAAACGTTTACATGCCATTAAGACTGGTATCCTCAGGAGAGGATACAGAAACTCACTGGTCAAGTTGTCATCGCCTTCTTCTGCAATCTGTTCTGTGTCGCTGTCATCAAACTTGATGTCCTTGAACCAGGACGGCTCAGAATGGCCCTCCACAGAGTTGACAGAGTCACTGTCTGGAGAAGGAGTTTCAGAAAATTCTGTACTCTGTACGGTTATATGGGAAAGAAAATAGACATTTTCCTTCATTAGTCTCACTTAGCATGTTACCATCCTTGGAGAAAGAACAGTTTTCTCAAAGAGGTATATCTGATTTTATCATTCTGTCTTCCAGATTGTGGGTTTGACTTTGATTATTCATGGACTTGATTACACCCTGTAACACCATTTTTGTTCCTGGGTTATAAATATCATTTCCTAATTTGTTCTACCATAAAAACATGAAAATAAGTTTATTAAACTGTGAAAACTTCGTTTTTGCAGGACATTTTGCAGCACACAGTTCTTGTGGGTTTTTTTCGGGCTATATGGCCATGTTCTAGAGGCATTTCTCCTGACGTTTCGCCTGCATCTATGGCAGGCATCCTCAGAGGGTGAGGTCTGGAGCTGGGAAAAAGGGGGGTTTATATATCTGTGGAAAGACCAGGGTGAGACAAAAGGCTACTGTAAGATGGGCTAGGTGTGAATCTTTTCAATTGACCACCTTGATTAGCATACAATGGGCTGACTGTGCCTGGAGCAAACTCTTAATGAAAGGTGATTAGATGTCCCTGCCTGTTTTTCTCTCTGTTGTTTTAATTTTAGAATTTTTTAAAACTGGTAGCCAAATTTTGTTCATTTTCATGGTTTCTTCCTTTCTGTTGAAATTGTCCACATGTTTGTGGATTTCAATGGCTTCTCTGTGTAGCCTGACATGGTGGTTGTGAGAGTGGTCCAGCATTTTTGTGTTCTCAAATAATATGCTGTGTCCAGGTTGGTTCATCAGGTGCTCTGCTATGGCTGATTTCTCTGGTTGGAGTAGTCTGCAGTGCCTTTCATGTTCCTGCAGGCACTGCAGACTACTCCAACCAGAGAAATCAGCCATAGCAGAGCACCTGATGAACCAACCTGGACACAGCATTCTATTTGAGAACACAAAAATGCTGGACCACTCTCACAACCACCATGTCAGGCTACACAGAGAAGCCATTGAAATCCACAAACATGTGGACAATTTCAACAGAAAGGAAGAAACCATGAAAATGAACAAAATTTGGCTACCAGTTTTAAAAAATTCTAAAATTAAAACAACAGAGAGAAAAACAGGCAGGGACATCTAATCACCTTTCATTAAGAGTTTGCTCCAGGCACAGTCAGCCCATTGTATGCTAATCAAGGTGGTCAATTGAAAAGATTCACACCTAGCCCATCTTACAGTAGCCTTTTGTCTCACCCTGGTCTTTCCACAGATATATAAACCCCCCTTTTTCCCAGCTCCAGACCTCACCCTCTGAGGATGCCTGCCATAGATGCAGGCGAAACGTCAGGAGAAATGCCTCTAGAACATGGCCATATAGCCCGAAAAAACCCACAAGAACTGAGTGATTCCGGCCATGAAAGCCTTCGACAATACATTTTGCAGCACATTTTGCTATAGTTTTTCAATGAATTATCTCGAGTCTCAACCAATCCAAAATAGTTTGTGGCAACCACAAAAACCAAGTTTCTGGAGTTCATCAACTATTTTCAAAGTAAGTACCACACAATTAAACAGGAACAACACTTTCAAACAATTTTTAAAATTTTGTTACATAGTGTTTTATATATATATTATCTCTAGAAATCTCTAGGTCAGTGGTTCTCAACCTGGGGTCCCCAGATGTTTTTGGCCTAAAACTCCTAGAAATCCCAGCCAGTTTACCAGCTGTTAGGATTTCTGGGAGTTGAAGGCCAAAAACATCTGGGGACCCCAGGTTGAGAACCACTGATCTAGGTCCTTCAGTGCAACTCTTTATGTTCAATTTGTGCTGGAAGTTGGAAGTTGACCATAAGAGTTGTGCTGGAGGACCTAGAGATTTCTAGACAGATGTTCCCAAATTAAAAAAAAACACACACACAGGATAAAGTTAGGGGAAAAAGGGACAGATTGCATTTTGTATTTTTAGAGGGGAAATCTAAAAATCTATAGACATAAAAATGAAAGAGAAAAAAACCTGAAAGTGTTTTAAAACAGGCTATTTTAAAATATAGATGATATAAAATGTTGCTATAAATAAGATTATAATGTGCACATTAAAAATGTAAGTAAACAAAGTTTAAAAATGTCACACAGAAATCTATCCCCCTCCCTATATATACATTATATATATCTATATCTCTATATCTCTATCTATCTATCTATCTATCTATCTATCTATCTATCTATCTTTATTTACAGTCAGCGACCAGAATAGAATCCCACCTTACAATAATCTGTCCACATCAATAACATGTTTACATTAGATTAGGATATAAATTAAAATTTATATTCATATATTATAAGTCTATGAACCGATGAGTAATAAGCAGGATGATCATAACATGATTAGCTCATGCAAAAAGGTTTATTTTCGACCTCTAAATGCATCTCAGATTTGTCTACATCAGCGCTTTGAAGTGTTTTCCTGCCATTCCATATAAAGAGCAGATCTCCGTAATAACACTATAATGTATTGTCGAAGGCTTTCATGGCTGGAATCACTGGGCTATATGGCCATGTTCTAGAGGCATTCTCTCCTGACGTTTCGCCTGCATCTATGGCAAGCATCCTCAGAGGTAGTGAGGTCTGTTGGAACTAGGAAAATGGGTTTATATATCTGTGGAAAGACCAGGGTGGGACAAGGAACTCTTGTCTGCTGGAGCTAGGTGTGAATGCTTCAACTGACCACCTTGATTAGCATTTGATAGCCTGGCAGTGCCTGGAGCAATCTTTTGATGAGAGGTGATTAGATGTCCCTGATTGTTTTCCCTCTGCTGTTTTGCTGTTTTAGAGTTTTTTTTAATACTGGTAGCCAGATTTTGTTCATTTTCATGGTTTTCCCCTTTCTGTTGAAATTTTCCTATTCGCTGGTTTTCGGGGTAGTTGTGGAAACACAAAAGCACTGATTAAAGTGACTGTGAGCAGCAAGGATGTTACACTGCCAACAGCTAAATTGATTATTCTATGTCCAGGTTGTGCTTGACTAAACATGACCAAATAATCTTGAAAACTATATGTTCAGATTTATTTATTTATTTATTTGCAATTTTTATATACCGCCCTTCTCAACCCCAAAGGGGACTCAGGGCAGTTCACATATTTGTATGTAAGCCAGCATATCATAATTGCCAATGAGATCCACTATAGTTCTATTTTGAAATGAAACGAAATGATTTTTATTGAACAGCCAATTGACCTTATCAAAACAGACAATATAAATACAACATATAACATACATCTAGCCTGAGTAAGAATATAAATATGTAAGTACAGAGATAAAAAGTGGGGATGGCCAACCTGTAACCAAATGTACCTTAATCTTAGGTATATACATCAAATGTCCTTTTCCCCCAATACTGTATATCTTTCTATTTCATTCTTCCATAACATGCTTTACATTCCTTCATTAGTTATGAAGAATGAATAACATCAATAATTCATAGGTCCCACAGCCATTACAGCCCCACCCCCTTGATGATTCCCCTTCTTTTCACATGCACAGTGTTCATAATATTTCAGGAAAAATCACTGTAGCACAAGTTTTTAACACAAGGTGTATGGCTAGAAGAAAAAGAACCTTTTTAACAGTTACAACCTTCAAAAGTTTCATTTTGAACCTACACTGTGATCTTTTCAGCATTTTAAGCTTCTGTCTATTAACACTTTCATCGTCCTGCTTCTTTTAGTTTTGTTTTACATGATGAAATGCTTTATTCTCTTCTGTTGATTTTAGCTAATTTTAGCTTTTTGCCTTTTATAATTTTTGCAAATATACGCAATCCAGACAAGGAATATTTTTATGTCCTTAACTAGCTGAATACTACCTTCTATAGCAGTGGTTCTCAACCTGTGGATCCCCATATGTTTTGGCCTTTAACTCCCAGAAATCCTAACACCTGGTAAACTGGCTGAGATTTCTGGGAGATGTAGAATAAAACATCTGGGGACCCACAGTTGAGAACCACTTTTCTATAGCTTCTATATTAAATTCTGCCACCTTATTTTTTTCATGCAAATTGAGTAAATTGACTTTCTTTTGGTTGACATGATTTACAACCTGCATAATTCCAGAAATGAATACCATTTTCTTAAATGAAAAAACACATACAAGATTGGGGCTTTCTTCCATTTCTAATAGACAGGCAGAAATGAAAAGAAAAACATATACATAATACTAAAACCTCATCCTTGCCCACCTGAAATCAGCAATCCTCAAGCATGTCTATTCACATGCTTTCCTCTCAGAAAAGCTAAACCCGTTATTTATAGTATTTTTCCCATTCTTCTATATAAAAATGTTACCAAAGCAACCAATAAAAATATTGCCCAAGTCAACATGGTTTAATTCAGTCCTTGAAGTCAGAAAGAAAGGCAACTCTGTTGACGCAAAGCTCATTATCATTTCTAAGCCACCCTTTAAAAGACCTCAAGTAAAACAGCCTGACATTTTTAATAATACTACACCTAGGTAACTATGTACACCAAGGAAAAGAACAAAAAGGAACCCTTTTTAAATCCACTCTACTGCATTAGTTTAGTACCTACCTATGGTGGCCATCCAGAACTAGTGAGGTTGAACTACATTTGTTCACTTCAGGTCTAACAAATGCGGTCTCTAAATAGTACAAACTGCTAACTACCTAAGCCAGAGCCTTAGCCAAGGCCATACATGATTATAAAGATCATGATTGTAAAGATTTCCCTTGCAAACAGTTCTGCCCCTTTATCTCACCCTGAGTTTTTAAATCATTTTATGTACATGTTTGGGTTCTATGTTTTGTGTATATTGTTTATATGCTTTGATGTTTTATACTTTATTGTTATGTTGTTTATTTTACTGCAATTTGTATTTTTGTATTGTAACTTGTTGTTCGGGCTTGGCCCCATGTAAGCCGCTCAGAGTCCCCATTGGGGGAGATGGTAGCGGGGCATAAATAAAATTTATTATTATTATTATTATTATTATTATTATTATTATTATTATTAAATTAACGCATGAAATATTTTTAATTTAATCATATTACAACCATTTCTTTTAAAAAATATCAGAGAAATTCTATTATTATTATTATTATTATTATTTTACTGACACAAAAGCACAGTATGTCACAGCAAACAAGATCTATATGCTGGATTTCGTATCAAAAATCACAAGTCGAACACTTCCCAAGCATCTAAGACTGTGTGATGTATTATATTATTATCATTATTATTATTATGCTCATCATTATGTTTATTTATACCCCACTTTTTTCTCCACAAAGAGAGTATTATGGACCTTGATTTTCATTCTACTTCCCCCAGCCCTTTATATAGTCTGAAGCATCAACCCACCAAATCTTAAATTAAAACATTTCTCCAGGAGTAAATACAAATAAAGTTTTCTATAAGCAAATGGCTAAGATCATACGGAACAAAATTATGTTATCATATACTTCTGTCTATAGAAAGGTACTTGTTACACATTCACTGCTCCAATTCCTCCTAGCAGTAAAGAGGCCATTATTGCTAAAAAAAGACTGACTCATTAAGAAACAGCCAAATCACTAAGACTGTTCATTTGAATTTGGGTAAATTGAGTAATTATATTCTGAGAGGCATATCATTTCTTTAAAACCATTACAAGCTTCTAATAAGAGAATGTTTTTTTGTGGCCAAATGATCTTACACTAACTATCTATTGCCTAACTGTTTTAAGAAACTCTGAAGTGAGATATGCCTGATGCCACCACTTAAAATCTAATTTCTTAAAACTTCCTAAAAACTTCCTTGTGGGTCCCTCCCGCACCCCACCAATTGTTACCTGGGAGGTGCCTACCTTTCTTTTCACTGAAGGTTTCACAGCTCTCTTGCTACATCTCTTGACCTTAAGTAAATTAGTTTCCATTAGTGACTTATCAGAAACTGGAATTTATTTTGCACACCTTCTCAAACAAGCGCACACACATACTCCGTGAAGTAGTGGGACTCAGGAAATCTACCAGGGTCATTTGGTTTTTAAGACATCTAGACGGACACAAACCAATGCTACTAGACTACAAAAAAGCAAGTCTGAAAGCTTGTGCCAAAGGACCGCAAATGAAGCCAATACCTGCAGGGGTCTGTAGAGTGCATACTCATCTCTAAAGATCTGATCATGGTGACTCACACAATCCAGCCAACGGCCATCTACCAATGCCTGTCCTATGGCAATAGCTTGAGCTCTGGAAATAAGAGATATTTGAATCGCAAGTTAGTCACAGAAAGTTTATTTGTCTAAAGACGGTGTGTTCCAATGCTCTTCACTCTCTCACCTCAAATCAAAAATAAATTGAAGTATGGATATGGAGATTTTATTCTTTTCCGTAGTGTTACTATCAACTCTTTAAAAAGCATGGCGGAGTGTTGGAAAAAGACTACCAGAAAACAATCCCTTTCCTAGATATTATCTAATTCAGATAAATAACCCAACCTGTAAAAAAATGAGTGAACACATGGATCTCTGCTACCTGGTGGTGATGTGGCCATTCCTCATGAGCCAATTGACGAGATCCTTTCCCACAATGCAGTTGGGATGTGTACGCAACCAATAACGATGATCCTGGAACTCCATCCCGCTGTTGTGGTGGCAGATTTTCTTCCAGAGGTCCTTTAGCTGGACTGAGTCCTACAAGGCAAAGTGATGACATTCTGAGATAGCACAGATCTTAAGCACCGGGCTTAAGTGTTCTCCCTTGTCTTAAGAAGACAGAGTTATCTCTGTCGCAAGGGATTCACAGCACCCGCTCTAACCTCTGGATATAATAAAACCATTAAGACTTTTACGGAAGTGCAAATACTCATACTTCATTTTGAAAATTATTCTAATGACGTTTTTCATTAAGATTGCAACTGCTTATGACAAATAGCAAAATTACAGCAGATGTCACACTTCCCTCCACCACCAGTGAACTTTCTTTCCTGAGGAAGAGAGGTTCTCAAAATGTTGTGTTCATAGCATTTAGCACTGGAGAAAATATTTTCCAGCTCCAGAGTTATAGTGTATAGTGCATGAACATGGCATGCACCTCCTTAGCTGTCTGTCAAGTACCCTCTACCCTTCAATGTTTCCAAGTTTTCTTTTGACATTTAAGGAATATTAGATGCACTTAACACTGGCTTCTACCTGTTCTCTATTTGTCCCACCTTCTTCACTTCACAGCATGTGCCCAAGAAGGGGAAGCACATTCAGTAGACAAGAAAAAGCCCCAGCTGAAGGCCCATGTGCAGATTTACAGAATGTCCAGTCAACAACCTACAGCCACCTGTATTTGAAGGGCCTTATTGTATTGTGTTTTGACTATGATTGATTGTGCCTTACTTAAAGAAAAATTAAAAAGACAAATATTAATCTTCTGTATTCAAGACAAGCAAGTTATATTTCCTCAGAATATAACTTGCTTGTTATATGCATCTACTTAGAAATAGCTTTTTTTCAAAGTTATACAATGAATGACCAAAAAGATAAATCATCCAGAGCAACTCAAGACAGGAGGAACAGATCCAAACCTAAAAAATTGAGTACCACAAAAGGAAGTAAGGTACCACTTTTTTTTTTCAGAAATAGAAAAGATACAACAAAGGCCTGATGTATACCAGAAGAATTTTGCGCTCGTCCTCATTGGCCTCCTTCACATAGGTGCGATTTGCCTGCGGACTGACAGATGTTTCATAGGAAGGCACCATCGGAGATCCCGATCGATCCAAGGACAGGTTAGTAATGCTGGCTGATCTGGAGGAAGAAAGACAACAATGCTTACCTTCTTAAGCTCACTCCTCTTTGAAATTAAATTTTAACAGGACATGTCTGAGTTTACAACACTGAGAAACTTGGTGTCCTTCTCACCAAACCAATAATAACCAGTATTCAAAATCAGCAACTGGAAACAAGGAGCATTACAAAAGGCAAGGTAATGTTATTAAGCTGCTTTTTCCTTATGTGAATGTTTATCTTCTTCATTCAGGATTAAAACCTGAAAATATTCTAGGACGCAAAGGACCAAATGTACATCGATGAGGAGAAGCCATTTAATTCCTCCTTTGGTTACAAGTACAAATAGTAACTTGGACAGTTATTACTCTATGTAACACAATTTTTGTTCCTGAGTTATAAATGTCATTTCCTAATTGGGTCTATCATAAAAACGTTGAAAAAATATTGAACTGCAAAACTTGGTTTTTGCAGGACATCCTTCAGCACATTTTGCTATAGTTTTTCAACGAATATCTCATAGAGTATCAATCAATTCAGCATTGTGGTAGCCACAAAAGCAAAGTTCCTGGAGTGTAACAACTACTTTCAAAGTAAGTAGTGCACAATTAAACAAAAAACAACACTTTCAAACCAGGAACAGATTTTTTTTCCAAATTTTGTTACATAGTGTTATTTAAAAGGATAGTATAAATGTGTTCTGTTTTATTTTGCAAAAATCCAAGAATTTTGTTATGGTCAATGTTTGCTTGGTTTTGATAGTAACTCATTATAAACAGCATAATTGAAAAATTCTTAAAGTGCCCTCTTAAAGTAACTTTAAGGGATAACTACCGGATATTAGTCATCCCCTGCAATTTCCGAATGTTATATTCCTTCCATTCACATTACTTTTAAGATTTAACTTCACTGTGTCCTCCTTATAAAACAAAGAAGTAATGAGTTCCAAAAAACAAATACTTGTGACTCTTCTGAGAGCTGCTATACATATGAATACCATAATTAGAGAACATGACCTCATTCAGATTTATATGCTAAGCCAAATCAAACAGAGTCAAAACTAGAGTCTAATATTAATACATTCTAAACTACTCTTTTCAAAATGTTTAAAGCCTAGGACTTAAACTGTAATGTCTATTTAACACATATGCTGGCGCCACTTATTTCTAGGATACTTTCTATTTCTATTTATGATACTTTATGCACTGAAAGTTTATTTTTAACTATAATTACATCTGCATGGCAATTTTTTTTTTAAGAACACCAAATGGCCAAAATATTTTTGATTACAGGATTGTCTAGGTTTTTTGAGAAAATGTCATCTCTTCTTGCAATAATCAAGGCAAATATAAGGTTAAAGCAATAATTTATGCAAAAAAGGTGCAAAAAAGATCCTTCATCTGAATTATTCAGAAATAGTTCATTCACTTTATAACATTCACTTCACAGGGAATTTATAAGTGAAGTATTGAAGGACTTTCTGTTATAGTTATGTGGATAATGATTTGATCTATGACATATCTGGCTTGGCTGTGCAAATATTAAGGCCTTCTAGACTCATGCTGTTAATATCCTATCCCAAATGACTATGAATCATCTTATCTAGAATATGGAATATGTATAAATTCAGATGGTACCCAAAACTATTGTTACAGGTTGAAGCACAAGAAGCTCATTATAGAAGGGAAAGATCAGGCAAAGAAAAATGTTTAATGTAAAAGGATTTTTGGAGCATTACCAAGGAGAATATAAAATTAAACTAAGCAAGCAGCTACTTGCAGAGGAATATAATTTCCAAGTTTTTTCCGGTTTACACATGAGCAAAAAAAAGTCTAGTTTTGAGAGGAAAAAATCAGGGTATGAAGTAAAATTGTGTACAACCTTTGTGAATCAACTTTTATTAAAATCTGACCTGGAGGAAGACCAAGTAAAAGGCTGTATGATAAAATGGGCTAAAACAGACATGGGCAAGCCTCAATACTCCAGGTGTTTTGGACTCCAACCCTACAATTCCCAACAGCCTACCAGCTGTTAGCAATTGTGGGAGTTGAAGTCCAAAACATCTGGAGGGCTGAAACTTGCCCATGCTTGGGCTAAAACTTTGGCTATAATAAACAGATAGAACAATGATAAAAGATGGGATCAAAGGGGTTGACATTTACACTATCTTAGACAGAACTTAAATCATTGGTACATGACTTCAGAGAAATTGACAAGAATGTACAAGAAAGTTTTGAACGATGTTGGAAAGTGAACAACATGGTGGTCATGTGAAATAGCAAATAACATTCTGAGTTCAAATACAGATTTTGATGCTAAGGATCTTAAAGGTTAATTTGCAGTTAGAAGCAGAACATTCTCATGGATGAACAACTGGAAAAGGGTTTTAGAAAGAGAGGTATGAATATATTAGATACAAGCTGTCCCCTACCACACGTTGCTGTATCCCAGTCTGTGTATATGTGTTTTGTGTGTGTGTATGTGTATATGTGTGTTTGCTTGTATATATGTGGTTTTTTTGCATGCGTTGTAATGCATTTTTTATTTTATTTTTTGCCTTTTACTGTGTTTTATGAGTGATAATAATAATAATAATAATAATCTTAGTTTATACCCCACCACCATCTCCCCAGTGGGGACTCGGAGCGGCTTACATCAGGCCAAGCCCAGACAACATATTACAGCAATAAAATCAAAGCATCAACAGAAACAACAACAATATGATCAAAATACATTCTTTTAAAAACGCAGTCATAGGATAACATTCTAAACACAATCACAATAATGATAACAATGGGCGGGCCACATATACAGGATAAAACCATTAAAAGGCTGTAATGAGATAAAATTAGGAGCAGGACATTTAGTGATGGTCACTGGTTGACCTGATAGGTGTATTGTGTCCAAACTTGGTGTCAATCGTCCGGTGGTTTTTGAGTTATGTTAATCCCACAAATGAACATTACATTTTTATTTATATAGATGGACAATTGCTTAAAAGAAAGTCAGAAGTCACTACTGCTTTATGTATATGTCTTATCTCTTACTTTTCTTTCTCTCCATCATTTTTCTTCTTTTTATTTCTAGATATTTGTTAGTTTTGTATTTTGAAAAAATCTCAATAAAAATATGGCAAAAACAGTCTTCCTAGCCCAGAACCTAGTTTCTCAAACCTATCACATCTTTTTCCAAAGCCTAAAAGAAGCAACTGAAAGCTTCTATCCTTCCCTCAGCAACTGGCATTGCATGGCCTCCTGTCTTTGAAAGACACAGGATCCATTGAGCTGTCAATGAGCCATTGATCAAGCCTCTTCTCTATGCATTCATTCATATACTTCCCTCCCTCTATCTTTCTTCCTAACATGACTTTCTGACCAATTTCAGTGTCAAGTCATGATTATTATTTTTAAAAGTATATATGTGGCTGACAAAACACTCATCACTAAAAACAAGACCTTCCAGAAGCATTTTCCATCACACAATAACTGACAAATATGACAACAAACAACTGCTTTAAGTATTTTTCATATTGCCATGCTTGCCTTCCCTGGATTGCTATTGGAAAAGTATCAAACTACTTAAATCTGTGCAAGGACTATCATTAAAATTGCTAAATAGCCAAGTATTTTTGAATTAATAAAATAAAACAATGTACTGAAAAGTTGTCAGTGAAATTCATCGCATATATGTATACACACACACACACACTTACACTTGGAGCTCAGCTGATGAAGTATTTTTACTATGAACTCCATTCTCATTATATGCACTACCTACTAGGAATTAGCTCAAGTCTGCTCTTCTCAGACTTTCTCACCAAGTTACCAGTGATTTTGAAAATCAATCTTATAATTTGTAATATTATTCAGTGCAACTCCTTCTATCTTCAACATAAGAAATTTCACATCAACAATACCTCGAAAATCATCCTACTCAGCAATGAATCTGAATCCTGCACCTCATGCTGTGTTTGCTCTCGATCTGATGACCTACAAGAGGTTTGCAATCTCTTTGGTGATCACACACAAATATCAACCTGATTTAACAACATTATCAAGGGGAATTATGTTTCAACAGAAAATCCATGCCATTCGAAGACCTGGTCAGATTTACATTCTCAATTCAGCAAGGGCCAGGAGCATACCACAATTGTTACAGGCACCACTTCAAGCAAAGATGTGTCTGAATCACTCACCTATTCCGTGCAGGCGATTTTCCTGCTTCCTCTTGAACTGAGCCAAGACGTGTTGACAAAGTGGAGGATGAAGAGTCTGGATGAATCAAACTGCAAAGAAATGATGGTATATTTGAACAGCAGTTAGAAAAAATTACAATGTTAATGCAGACCAGTGTTGTCGTCTAAAAAGTAGAGGGGGTTGATCTTCAAAGACATGAATGTTTTTAAGTTATTCCTAAAGATTACTGCAAAAGACAAGTGGTAACATGTTCAAAAAAATGTTTTCTTCATCCTGAGATGTCTTTGAAACATGAAAGTCCAAAATGCCAGTATCTGAAAGAGATACTCTTTGCCCCACACCCCAACAATTGATATTATTTGAATACAATGATCAGGAATATTGTTTTTATAAATATTATCCAATTTCTGTCAGAACAGAACCAGGAATATAAATGTCAGATTTGCCATAACAGTGACCAGACTTTCTCCTATTTGTGGGAATAAGACTGGGAGATGCTCTATCAAAATATCTCCAAGAAATCGGTTGCTCATTGTGCTTGTGAAGAGTAACACTGTCTGGTTTGGTAAGGCATCTGTACCACTCCCTTCTACTTCACAGAATCATAGAATCACTTGTTTTGGCTAAGCAATGCACAATGCTAGGTATATCTAGAAAACACAGTGTGTGTGCGCACACACCATTAAGCTACCTTTTGACTTATAGTGATCTCATGAATTTCATAGAGTTTTCTTAGGCTAGGAATCCTCAGATATGATTTTGCTTTTTTTTGAGATGTAACTTCCAATATTTGGTATTCATGGGTCGTCTCCCATCTAAATACTAACTAGGGCTGAGTCTCCTTATCTCTAGAATTTTGACTAATTTATGTTGGACTGAATCAATTAATTTTCAATTTCGAACCATCAGAGGGAGCTGTATTATTTAGAAATTCAAAAAATGAGGAAGGATTAATCTCTCTGGAGACAGATAAAATCTCTACCACTGTGTATCACAGATGACTGACTTCAATGTTTGCTTCAAGAGTGATTATAGGAGGACAGTCCGCTCCAGCATTTTCACATCGCAGCCTGACCAATCACACACAAAGACTTTATTCAGGAGCCCACACATCAATATCTTGGTGAACCTTTCATTACATACCTGCCCTATCCATTAAAGCTGAAGGGACAGAGGAGGAGAGGAGGTAATGCAGCACATCCATCCATGTATGTCTTTAGTATGTATTACAACTCTTATTTTTGCAGTCCTCGACACCTCCAGAATCCCTAGTGACTATTTTATGGCCTGTTGTAATTCAGCCCATGATTAGGCCTGCTCCTAATGTCAATGAGGAACTGGATCATGGGATTTCTTGGCCTGCGAGCCAGAAGTAGTCTAGCAGAGTCCAGAGCATACAAATGGTCACTCGTTCTGCCACAGTGGCCCATCCCTGAGCTAAATGTTAGTAGCAGAGTGTTCTGCAGAGTATTTGGAGGGAGAAAGGCAGAGCATGAGGAAGAAGCTTGTGGGGGTGGATGAGGAATCTCTGGAGGCTGGATCTTGTCCACAAACCCAAGATTCCCCATCTTTATTGGCAAAAACCATGGCACATACACAGCTGATAGGCATATGCTGAATCAACAAGTGACATTTTTCTCACTGGTTGTGAAACAGCTGCAAGGCTAGTTGAACAACACATTTTGCAAACACTTAATAACATTAAGCCAGTGGTTGAAAGGTAAAATATAAATCTTAATGTATACCTTTGCCAGGCAAGGTCTTCTTCCAGGAAGATATTACGACTAGCTTTTCTGCTGCCAACAGGTGTCCGTGGTTCCCCAGGATCCAGCACCGATACACAACTAGCAGAATCGGACAGAGCATTCAAATCTTCCCCAATGGAGTTACCATCTGTGGAGTGAGCATAGCTTAAGGCTATTTTGCGACAGTATGTACAAGCTCTGAGGTCACCTGCAAGTGCAAAAAAAAGATGTGCTCAAACCTGCCTACTTCAAGCAAAGTAAATTTGCCCCTCTTTTCCTTAACAGGGTTGAATGTTCAAACAAAGTGTACTTTACCTGTGTACCCCATGAATTTTCCTGGGATTTCCTGGTTGCAGCATCGGCTGCAGAAGATCTGCCCACATAACCGGCAGTGGTGCCTGCGCCTAAAGGTGGTAAACTTCTCACTGCAGTCATAACACTCCTTACACTGGCTGTCTGGCATCCAATACTGCTTCAGGTCACTGTCCTATGGAAGAAGTGAAGTACAATCAAGTCATAACACGAGAGAGGATTTCACAGGATATTCCTATCTCTGGAGCTAAACAATAATATGAGATGTGACACGGTCATAATTAGATTACATTTGCTCATTCACAGTCTAAATTGGATTTCCTGGACCAAGTCCTTCTTGATCCAATTGCCCAGAGGAACACTCGTAGGTGGCAAATTAAAAGTTTAATCCCGCAGACAACAAGCCATCCATCCAATAGGATTTGATAACACCTGTGAAAGTTACCTGAGATTCTAGTATAAACATTTTTGATAATAGTATAATCAAAGGACTCCTTAGCTCAATGGAAGCTCCTTCCTGAAACGTGCAAACATATTTTCCCACACACACAGACATAATATATTTATTTACCTATTGCCAACAAGAGAATACAAATGTGAATCACAAGTTATTCCTCCATCAGTCTCCTTTAACTATGAAGGTTCCTTCCTTCCCATTAGAGAGAGAGAGAAAAACTATACTATCAAATTATGCAGAAGCAGAATGAGATAATTCTCACACAACTGGAAAACATTGAAAAATTACTTTGTTCGCCACTAACTACGCTTCCTAGGTGTTTATGTTGGGAGGGAAATTTTTGAAACTAATAGCAATTATTCTTGCTTAAGACAGGGCTGGAGAACTAGGAGCTCTCCTTCCCACATCTGATGTTAACTCCAAATCGCATCACTTTTAGTCCACCTGACCTATTTTAAGCACTGTACAGATTCTCATGGAAAATGGTACTTCAAAGATAGGCATTCCAGAATAATTATTTGAAAAGAAACACACAAGAAATACCTGGCTTTTGCCTTCCATGATTTCTTTGAGGCGCTTTAAGACCGTACTGAGGCTCCTAAGTTGAACAGCTGTTCGAGGATCATGCCCACTGAGAAGGGGTTCTTTTCTTCTATTCTCTGAAGTCAAAATGCAGTAGTCACCATTTGAAACAAATATATTTTTGTGCCATCTATGAAAAATTATTTAGAACACAGCATATACAACTTGAGTGTTTAGTACTTCTAAAATGCACCAAGTCTATAGAATATAAATCACTGGATCCTTTCAATGATATTCAAACATTTATTTTCCAAAACAAGGTTTGGTTCCAAGTAATTTATTTGGATAAAACCATAAATTATTCCAAGATTCAGAAGCCTTTCAATTCAGTTGAAAACATTATTCTGTTAACAGTGTGGCCCACTACAATATGACTACAGTAGACTCTCAGTTAACCAGTACATATTTATTAATACCAAATAAATATAGGTTTTGGTTGTTTGACGGTTAGGAAACAGGCCTAAAAAAAATTATAACCTACCCTATAATATAAATTCTGTATTGACTTGATATTAAAATACATTAATTAAAAGTAATTAAAAGTAAATTAAGACAAATACAAACAAACTTAACTTAATGCAACATGGTGTTACTGTATTATAAAACCAGCTTTGTAAATACAGTATGCAGTTTTAGTTACTGTAAATATTTTTACAGATTGCTTGAAAGTTCCGGTTGCTTGAGTTTCAATTAACTGAGAGTCTACTGTATGCAAAGCCGTTGGTTCAAAAACGCAGCCCTTGTTGTATTCAGTAATGCCAAATCAGTGCTTTCCAGTTTAACTTTTAGGGGCTAATGCTAATAACTGGAAAGAAATGCATATCAATTAGACAGTTATGTTAAGTGGACACAGAATGCTTAATATTTCTCAACATCCAAATCAGAAAATTCAATATTCAAATATACCTTGGCCACTAAAGCCAAGTCCAAAATACCTTCAAGTAGCCAACTGGTGGGGGGGGGGGGGAAGCAAATGATCTTTTGGCAGAGGACAATTAAGTCAGCAAACATGGTGCAGCCATGTAAAAGGACACAGAAAATTGCTTTTCTTTTGTCTCTTGGGTAATATGAAGCAGATTATTTAAAAGTATTAATGGGGAAAACATAGGTCTGGAACCTGTTGGTGCCAACAGATCAGCAAGGATTCTGACTCCTAATTGCTTACCAGCAGCAACAACAAAATGGCACACATCCCACCCTCAATTATACTATTGAATAGGACAAAAGCTGGCTTTTGTGCAGGAGTACTGTATAGGCAATTTATTCAAAATCCGATGTATGTAAGTGTGAATCTATTCCATCAACCTCTGGTTGATGGATCCTGATGTTCTAGTAATGACAACAAGAACAAATAAATCAAAAGAGGCTCACTGCTACCCTGAAGTTTGCTCAACCCTGCTCCAAACACAGTACAACCAATAAGAAAGAGAAAAATAAAAAGTAAGGGTATGCACAGAAGAAAGACATAATATGTTTGCAGAGACAGGTTCATCAGGTTGGGTACAAATCATAGAAATTCCAAAGATGTATTGTCGAAGGCTTTCATGGTTGGAATCACTGGGTTGTTGTACGTCAGGAGAGGCATTCTCTCCTGACGTTTCGCCTGCATCTATGGCAGGCATCCTCAGATGTTCAATGTATTGTCGAAGGCTTTCATGGCCGGAATCACTGGGTTGTTGTAGGTTTTGTGGGCTATATGGCCATGTTCTAGAAGCATTCTCTCCTGACGTTTCACCTGCCTCTATGGAAAGCATCCTCAGAGGTAGTGAGGTCTCACTGCCTCACTACCTCTAAGGATGCTTGCCATAAATGCAGGCGAAACGTCAGGAGAGAATGCCTCTAGAACATGGCCATATAACCCAAAAAACCCCTACAACAACCCAATTCCAAAGATATCAGACTACCACAGCAACCGGAAAGATCACCAAATGTTCCTACAATAGCATTCAAGAAATGGTAAAAATTCAGAATTTATAAAACCTGTAGGAAAACTGCTAAATGATTGGGGGGTAGGGGTGATTATCAAGCCAGAGCTTTAAAACACCAGAAGGTAGTGCTTGGAGGAATCAGATATTTGGAAATCTATGCTAGGACAAGAATATAAACACACATATCAAACCAAAGTCATCTGAGAAAACTGTAATCATTCGCAACAACATTCAGCGTCAGTCTGAAGTTTCTATGAACTTTACAAGCATTTTCACAATTGGTTATAGTCGTAAGAAGAAAACATTAACTTTTTTGAAGTCGGTCCAGATTCCAGAGCCAGTTGTTCAATTTCTGCAACTAGTGAACTTCCAGAAGATTTGCACACAACAGATTCAGTAAGCAGTTCAATAAAGAATGCATAAGTATTGCATAAAAATTCATTATATTAAACCAAGCAGACATGCTACAAATACAATAGTATAAAAAGACCATAATTCACCACAATTCACCTAAAGAAATATTTAGGTTTGTATGGAGAAAAAGAGCTTGTAAGTGTTACGAAATTACTTGCCTGGGCTTTCTATTCAAATGCTCCTGAAACAGAACCTCAAAGTTCCCCATCTCACTCTCCTTCCAGCATCCTTTTTCAAAGGGATGCTTGTCTATAGTATTTTTGAAAAAGTGAGCGTGTTTCTTACCCACTTCCTCGCTCTCCATCGGCCACGTATTTTATTTTGCTCTTTTTTGTAGATGAGAAACAAACATGGCCCCTGTGTATGTTCTGTTTCGAACAGAGCTGATGTCAGCAGGAATGCTGGCTGCCTGAACAAGAGGCGAGCGAGCAAACAGCCAGGCTCCCAGATTGGCAGGGATGAGAAACAGAGTTTGCCTTTGTAAGCTTGGGGCTTCTGGGCCAAGCTCTGTTTTCCTGTAGGGATTGACTGATTGAGCCACATGACCCTTTTCATAAGCCCAAGGAAGATGTACTATTAAAATGAGATATTATAAAACATAAAATTTCGCCATGTCACTCTTTCCTAACAAAGATTTTGGGGGCACTCTAAACAGGTATACTCACGCTATGAAGTAATGTTCCATTTAGGATTGTTTCAAATTGTGTGTATGTGTGTGTCAGGAGCAACTTGAGAAACTGCAAGTCGCTTCTAGTGTGAGATAATTGGCCATCTGCAAGGATGTTGCCACCCAGATGTTTAGCCTCCTATGGAAAGCTTCTCTAATGTCCCTGCATGAGAAGCTGGAGCTGACAGACAGGAGCTTACTCTGCTTCTCGGATTCAAACTGCCAACTTTTCTGTCAGCAGTCCTGCCAGCACAAGGGCCTAACCCATTGCGCCACTGGGGGCTCAAATAACAAACCCGGTTATTTATTTTATTTTAGATTTTTTAAACCACCTTTCATTCCAGAGTAGTTTACAACATACTTACTTACACTTACATTTAAATGTAGTTAAAGCGTAAGTGCTAACCAAAGATCATCAATAAAAAGCTGGATAAAATAGAAAAGTTAAAACTTTTATATAGAACAAACTGTAAAAACAAAGAAGTTTTTCCAAATGCTGAAATTACCATATGTTAGGAGACAAATATTTATTAGAAGAACATCTTACAAATGAAATGCCACCATCATGAACCATCTGATGGATAGGTACCTTTGAAGGTTCTCCATCAGAAAGTTGAATTTATGAATAACAGTATATTAAAGACAAATAGTTGGTGATTACGGAGATGTCCCAACAAGTGATTACGGAGCTGTCCCAACAAGTGTATCTGGCTGTATCTATGCACATTTGGCAGAGTAGGCTGTGCAAATGGATTGTTATTTTGACAGAAGCAACATGATTTTGTTAAGGAATATAACCTTATCCGCCTTTCTTTAAATTTTTGTCAATTGCTTCTACATCCTGAATTTTTGTCTTTTATAGGCACAGGTTTCGGGAGAAAGGCAGAGTATAAATTATTTATTTATTTATTTATTTATTTATTTATTATTTGCACTTGTTAACCGCCACTCTCAGCCCGAGGGCGACTCGTGGCGGTGTACAGAACATAGAAAAGACAACAATTTACAATAGATCAAGACCATAACACAACATCTTACTAATACAACAACTAATTAAACTAAAAATCCGCTTCGTCTAGTTTGGGGTCATATCAATCTCATAGTCATAGTCCATTCCGGTGGTCATTCCAAAAACATAGCACTTAGTTGAAGGCCTTTTCGAAGAGCCAGGTTTTCAGGCCCTTGCAAAAGGCCATGAGGGAAGGCGCCTGTCTGATTTCAGCAGGGAGGGAGTTCCATAGCCGGGGGGCCACCACCGAGAAGGCCCGCTCTCTCGTCCCCGCCAGGCGTGCCTGTGAGGCAGGCGGGACCGAGAGAAGGGCCTCCCCAGATGATCTCAAGGTCCTCGTGGGCTCGTAGGCCGAGATGCGGTTCGCAAGGTATTTTGGGCCGGAACCGTTTAGGGCTTTGTAGGATAACACCAGCACCTTAAATTGGGCCCGGTAGCAAATCGGCAGCCAGTGGAGCTGGGACAGCAAGGGCGTTGTGTGCTCCCTGCGTCCCGCTCCGGTTAACAACATGGCTGCCGCGCGCTGGACCAGCTGGAGCTTCCGGGCCGTCTTCAAGGGCAGCCCCACGTACAGAGCGTTACAGTAGTCGAGGCGGGATGTGACCAAAGCGTGTACCACCGTGGCCAAGTCAGACCTCACAAGATACGGGCGCAGCTGGCGCACAAGCCGAAGCTGTGCAAATGCTCCCCTGGTCACCGCTGAAACCTGGGGATCCAGGTTCAACGATGAGTCCAGGGTCACACCCAAGCTGCGAACCTGCGCCTTCAAGGGGAGTGCGACCCCGTCCAGCACAGGCTGTAACCCTATACCCTGCTCGGCCTTGCGACTGACCAGGAGTACCTCTGTCTTGTCTGGATTTAATTTCAGTTTGTTCGCCCTCATCCAGACCGTTACAGCGGCCAGGCACCGGTTCAGGACTTCGACAGCCTCCTTAGTAGCAGGTGGGAAGGAGTGACAGAGTTGGACGTCATCTGCGTACAGGTGACACCGCACCCCGAAACTCCGGATGATCTCACCCAGCGGCTTCATGTAGATGTTAAACAGCATGGGGGACAGTATGGAGCCCTGAGGAACACCACAGGTCAAAGGCTGTGGCGTTGAACAGGAGTCCCCCAATAACACCTTCTGGGTACGACCCTCCAGAAATGACTGGAGCCACCGCAAAGCGGTGCCCCCAAGACCCATCTCTGCAAGGCGTCCCAGAAGAATACCGTGGTCGACGGTATCGAAGGCCGCTGAGAGGTCCAGGAGCACCAACAGGGACACACTCCCCCTGTCTAGCTCCCGGCGGAGATCATCCACTAAGGCGACCAAGACCGTCTCAGTACCATGTCCCGGTCTGAAACCAGACTGTGCCGGATCCAGATAATCCGTGTCTCTCAAGAATACCTGGAGTTGTGAGGCCACCACGCTTTCCATGACTTTGCCCAAGAAGGGAAGATTGGAAACAGGCCGAAAGTTGTCAAATTTAGTGGGGTCCAATGATGGTTTCTTCAACAGCGGCTTTATAATAGCCTGTTTTAGGCTCGCTGGAATCTTGCCTTCCCGAAGGGAGGCATTAACCACCACCGTTACCCACTCAGCCAATCCCCCTCTGGCCTCTTTCAGAAGCCAGGATGGGCAGGGGTCTAGGATGGACGTGGTAGGCCTCATTCCTCCAAGTATCTTGTCCACATCCTCGGGCTTCACAAGCTGAAAAGAATCCATCAAAATAGGACAAGCGGTGCTTGTGTCACATCCACAGAGACTGCATTTAATGTGGCGTCCAGTCCAGAACGGATCAAAGCGACTTTGTCTGCAAAGAACCGAGCAAATGCTTCACAGCGCGTGGCCGAGTTGTCAGGGCTCCCACCTGAGGTAGGGGGAGTTAAAAGACCTCTGACAATCCGAAACAACTCCGCCGGACGGTTTTTTGCAGACGCAATAGTGGCCGCAAAGAAAGTTTTCTTTGCGGCTTTTATTGCCGCGGCATATGCCCTTAGAAAGGACACAAACCGTGCTCGATTTGGCTCGCTTGGGTCCGAGCGCCACACGCTCTCTAGTTCCCTCTTCCTTCGCTTCATCGCTGCCAGCTCCTCAGTGAACCAAGGAGCTGGTTTAGCTCGGTTACTTGAGAGGGGACGTTCCGGAGCGATCCTGTCAATTGCCCTGGTCATCTCCCCATTCCAGAGAGCGACCAAGGCCTCGACATGGTCACCTACCGAGGTAGCGGGGAAATCCCCAAGAGCCGTCAGGAAGTGAAATGAGTGAACCACCCTCATCAACATTTCCAAAATGGGAACTTAAATGTGTTAGTATATTTACATATGATATTAATGAGATACTTTTAAGAACAATAGGTATATTTCACTAGAAATTTAATGCTGAACCTAAAATTGCCAGTCTAAACCAGATCTGTCAGTTGTGTAGATTCTCAAACTTCCCCAATCCCCTAATTTTTAAAAACATTTGTCTTTTACATCATACTCAATGTCCCTGAATAAATGAAAACATGCAGAAATACCACATCCAACCCCCACTAGTATCATCATACCATGTTGTTGTTCATTCGTTCAGTCATCTCCGACTCTTCGTGACCTCATGGACCAGCCCACGCCAGAGCTCCCTGTTGGCCGTCACCATCCCCAGCTCCTTCAAGGTCAGTCCAGTCACTTCAAGGATGCCATCCATCCATCTTGCCCGTGGTCGGCCCCTCTTCCTTTTGCCTTCCACTTTCCCCAGCATAATTGTCTTCTCTAGGCTTTGTTGTCTCCTCATGATGTGGCCAAAGTACTTCAGCTTTGTCTCTAGTATCCTTCCCTCCAATGAGCAGTCGGGCTTTAATTCCTGGAGGATGGACTGGTTGGATCTTCTCGCAGTCCAAGGCACTCTCAGCACTTTCCTCCAACACCACAGTTCAAAAGCATCTATCTTCCTTCGCTCAGCCTTCCCTAAGGTCCAGCTCTCACATCCGTAGGTTACTACAGGGAATACCATGGCTTTGACTAGGCGGATCTTTGTTGCCAGTCTGATGTCTCTACTCTTTACTATTTTATCGAAACTGGACATTGCTCTCCTCCCAAGAAGTAAGCGTCTTCTGATTTCCTGGCTACAGTCTGCATCTGCAGTAATCTTTGTGCCTAGAAATACAAAGTCTGTCACGGCCTCCACATTTTCTCCCTCTATTTTCCAGTTGTCAATCATTCTTGTTGCCATGGAGCATCATACCATACTATTCCCAAATAACTGCTTTCTTACACACACCTTGTCAAAATGACATCTGCCAGTAGCATCACATGATTACCACTGGTCATTTCGAAAAGGACTGCAGAGGAAAACAGAAGTACAGCTAGCACTGTTGCTCTGGATTCCACTTTTGCGTAAGATGTTGTACACTCGCATGGTGTATCACAGATTCTACAACCACTTGCACATCCTATTGCATAGTTAGAAGTGTTCTAGTCACCATCTTCATCCTAATTTTGAAAACATATAGCCGCTACTGCAATAAGCCTTGTTGCAGCACAGTGACATAATTAGATATAGACATTTAAATCTCATCATTGCTTTTAAGTAAAGTCACTTAACCACATTTGAACATTAATTGTGAAAAATCAGCATCTCTTTGATTCTCAGGGAGCAAGAGGAGGAGTAAACAAGAAACAAAAACAGATAACATTTATGTTTCCCATGCTTCCCAGCCTGCATGAAGTACAGAAGATCCTCCATAAGCATCTGTAGCTACTATTCGCCATAATGAGACTCCTTTACAGATTTGTAAAGGAATAGCAATCCAATTTATACTTCAAATTTTAAGATTAATTTGGACTATACAGCCAGAACACTAGCCATGGAGACACTGAGCAGCAAAAAGTACAAACCCGCCTACCAATAAAAACAATGCTCTCATTATGAACGCAACAGCATGAAAGAATGTGCACTCGTCCCAAAATCAACAGGACAGAGGCAGTAAGCCCCATACCTTATGTAACCTTTCATGAATCTGCTAAAATTATGATATGCATGAGAGAGCTTGTCCTTCAGTGCCTCCATCTGACCCCACCCCATGCAGAAACCCATTTTTTTCAACCAAATCCAATGTACACCTCAATTTTCAAAACCTTGAAACCAAAACCAGTATCTGCTGGTAAATGTAATAATAATAATAACAACAACAATAACAACAACAACAACAGCAACAACAACAACAACAGTTCCTGGGGAAAACTGAGAGCCAAATTGACAAAGAAAAAGCATGGCTGTGGCTCACAAATGGAACTCTGAAAAAGGAGATGGAGGGCCTGATTTTGGCAGCCCAAGAACAAGCCATTAGAACCAATGCCATCAAAGCCAGAATTGAAAAGTCGATAACAGATCCCTAATGTAAACTCTGCAAGGAAGCAGATGAAACAATAGATCACATCCTCAGCTGCTGCAAGAAGATCGCGCAGACAGACTACAAGCAAAGGCACAACACCATTGCTCAGATGATTCATTGGAACTTCTGCCACAAATACCATCTTCCTGCGACAAAGAACTGGTGGGATCACAAGCCAGAAAAAGTTACAGAGAATGAACACGTCAAGCTCCTCTGGGACTTCCAGATTCAGACAGAGTTTTGAAGCATAATACTCCTGACCTCACAATCATGTTAAAAAACAAAGTATGGATCGTCGATGTTGCAATCCCAGGTGACAGCAGGATTGCAGAGAAACAACTGGAAAAGCTGACACGATATGAGGATTTAAAGATCGAACTGCAAAGACTCTGGCATAAGCCAGTAAAGGTGGTCCAAGTGGTGATCGGCACACTGGGTGCAGTGCCTAAAGACCTTGGCCTGCACTTAAA
This sequence comes from Anolis sagrei, assembly GCF_037176765.1. Taxonomy (NCBI): domain Eukaryota; kingdom Metazoa; phylum Chordata; class Lepidosauria; order Squamata; family Anolidae; genus Anolis; species Anolis sagrei. The sequence continues at coordinate 169,345,060 of NC_090021.1, read as the reverse complement.
CACAATCGGCGCTGACAAAATTACCATCTGCCAGCTGCTGAAGGCCACCTTACTGGGATTTGCACACATTTTCCCCCAATACATCACACAGTCCTAGACACTTGGGAAGTGTCCAACGTGTGATCCAATTCAACAGCCAGCAGAGTGTCTGCTGTGGACTCACGTTGTTGTGATTCAAATAAATAAATAAATAAATAATACTTTATTTATATTCTGCTCTATCTCCCCAAAGGGACTCAGGGTGGATTCCAAACATAAAAGGTAAACATTCAATGCTCAAATACAACAATATATCCATAATAACAAAATGTAAACAACCCAACATATAAACGTGAATTATAACTTAACTAAAATCAAATTAAAAACACAGTCTGTTATAACAGACATAAGACAAAACATCAAACATTGAATAGAAACAACAATTTTAATGTGCAGCAGCAACAAAATACACCCTTTGTAATTTAGTAAAAACTGGAATGCATTATACTTGCTGGACCATAGGGAAAGTATGGTATGGTATAGTATGGAAGCAATGGTATTCCCCGTAGTCACCTACGGATGTGAGAGCTGGACCATAGGGAAGGCTGAGCGAAGGAAGATAGACACTTTTGAACTGTGGTCTTGGAGGAAAGTCCTGAGGGTGCCTTGGACCGCAAGAAGATCCAACCAGTCCATACTTCAGGAAATAAATCCCAGCTGCTCACTGGAGGGAAGGATATTAGAGGCAAAGATGAAGTACTTTGGCCACATCATGAGAAGAAAGGAAAGCTTAGAGAAGACAATGATGCTGGGGAAAATGGAAAGGAAAAGGAAGAGGGGCCAACCAAGGTCAAGATGGATTGATGGCATCCTTGAAGTGACTGGACTGACCTTGAAGGAGCTGGGGGTGGTGACGGCCGACAGGGAGCTCTGGCGTGGACTGGTCCATAAGGTCATGAGTCGGAAACGACGGAATGAATGAACAACAAATACTTGCTGCTCACTTAGAATTAGTTCTTTAAAAACTAAAGTGTTAGAACATCAAAATTTCCAGTGATGGAACAGAAAATCAGCGAAATAGGTAACCCTTTCCTCAAGGTGCCTCAGATTCTTGGGATGCATCTACACTGTAGAATGAATGCAGCTTGACACCACTTTAAATGCCATGGCTCATTAATATGGAATATTGGGGGGGGGGGGGGTTGAAATGATCCAAATGATGCCTGAGGCGGAGGCAGATCAAAGATATGTATCTGTCCCTGTGAGACTGGGCTCAGTACCTGCTGCCACTCCTCTCAAGCTCACCACCCCAGGGCCGGGCTTCTTCCCTATCTCCAAATTCCTCTCCTCAGCTTTGCCCGTGCTTTTATGTCCCTCATATAAGAAATCAATCCAAGTGATTCCTCTGAGGAGGCTGGCGCTAGTGGCTAGGTAGTAGTGAGTAATACCTACTCCAGGAGCACCTTCCCTTTTGCTTTGACTCAGTGGGTTAGCATTGGAGCACAGGATGTCAGTCAGGCTTCCAAACAGCACGGCACCTGCTGCCCTTGGGCTCACAAGGCACTACTTGGCCCTTCCTCCTCCTCCTCCTTCCTCATATCTGACCGTTGCGCTTTCCAAGCTGAACATTCCCAAAGTGTTGCTGTCCTTCACACAGAGCACTACAATTACCATATGATGAGCACTAGGCTTGTACAATTTGGCCAAATGCTATGTCATTTTGGGATCCATTTTCAGCCAATAATCATCATCATCATCATCATCATCATCATCATCATCTTTATTTATACCCTGCCACCAACTCCCCAAGGGGACTCGGAGCGGCTTACATGAGGCCAAGCCCAACAACACAACAATAAAAACAACAAGCAATAACCTCTTATTCTGTTTACCGGGAAGTTACTTGAATTAGAAGGAGAGTTGCCATTTTCATTTGGCAGAGATTCTGCCCATTGGCTGCAATGCGAAACTTTAAAGGCTGAATCCTCAGTCATTTTAAAGCCTATCTGCATGAAACCCATTTCAGTTTTAGACCCCATGTACTGCATGCCTGCCAAGTTTCAAAAAAAAAAATCACCAATCTACTGATTTTTTAAAGCATTGTCTTTAATTTTTACCATATTTTATTTAAAAAATAAGATAAACCAAAAGAGATATTTCTGGGAACTGTAGTTGCCAGTTGTGTCCATTCTCAGACATTCAGAGCATGAACACAACTAGGCCTTTTACTGGCTGCGAAATAGAAAGAGAGAAACTCTCATCAATGCCCGCCCCATGCAAGTGCTGCTGGGAAAGAGAGTTCCCAGCAGGGCCCTCTCTGGAGGAAGAGCATAGGGAACTTTTCCAATTCCAAAAGAAATGGACACTTCGCTCCCAGGGAGGGAGAAAATACGCGACAGGATCTTCTCCAGAAGCCCCGCAGCAGACCCCTGTTTCAGGTATAATGCAGTTCCATCCTCTCCAGTAGCCAATAAATCCGGCTCTCTTGATCTGTTTTGTCCAGCTGTTCAGTTCTCTCCTCCTCATTCTGTTTTCAGGGGATTACACAAAAGGGACCACTGAATATTATAAATCACTTTCGGTCAAACTGATCTGGGCCTAAGCCTAATGAGTACGCACCCTGATATTTGTATTGTAATTTGGTCAAAAAAGGTGTGTATTACATTCAAGTAAATCTGGCACAGGCATTTTGACACTCAAGCTCAAAACCACGCAAATTTCACTTGGCCACAAAAGCAAACAAGACAGAACTCTAAAAAGTTTTTTTCCCATACCATCCTATGTGTCTTGGTTTTTAAAAAACCAATCCAACTCCATACATTTAAACGTAGCATTAATTTTTAACTCTTACTGAATGCATCTGTCTATAATGCATACATATGCATCTACGCAAAGCAGGGTCATAAGGCCTGTAAAAGGAAAATACATCAACAACTAGTTTTTATATTCATCGTTTTTAGCATCTATATAAATAAAACAAAGTTTATGTCTCTTTGATATGACATCACACAAAAACAGCAGGATGAATTTTTCACAAATCTGAAAGGTGTATTTAACAAGATCTATCTTAACATATAGTTTACACAATATATATAAAATTAACTTGACGAACGAGGGGGAAATACATTTTTTCATGAACTATTGTCAAGAAAGTCACACCACTGTATATCATGGGACTTAACCATCCATGGATTTTAGTATCTCATTGGTGTTCCTAGAAACAAAACCTAGTAGAATCACTGTAACTATTTCCCTTATTTAGATACCTATTCCCATTTTGTAAATTCAGTCTAGGACTATGCACATAAAAGAAACTAATTCATTGAATATATCTGTACTGAAAGTTTATCTTCATTAGACAGGGAACAGAAGCACATGTTTCTAAGAGACAGGAGTGCCCTCCAGTGGTCTACTATTTGTTATTAGAGAACCATTTGCTGTGCTCCCCCCCCCCCCCCCCCCCAAGTATTTTCACCTATGTGCCTCAGGTGAATCATGGAATGCATGGAAAAGCTAATTACTTCAGCATGATAGCATTCCAAGGCTAATATCAATAAAATTATTTCCTGGCCTCATTCACATTAGATTGAAGAGGCTTCCCATCTCTATTTCAGAAAAGGGAAGCAAATAAATAAAGACAAATAAATGGGTCTGAAAGAAAACCAAGCCTGGAAGCCAAGGCAACAACACTGAGTTTATCATATTTTGGACTCATTAGGAAAGAGGATAATATTTGTCAAAATCTAAGATAGCAGAAAAAGAGGAAGACCTCACCACAGGTGTTGGATTTTAATAGGCTAATATCTTGTGTGGGCCCATGCAATGACAGCTGAATCCCGCATATTAATATATATATTCAGTTGCAACTGAAGCAGCATCAGGGATCTAGGTCTTTGTGTGGTCACATTAAAAGCACAAACACAAGTGACTTAGGTCAGCTATGTAATCCTTTGTAGCTTTAGATTGAAACCACAGGTTTTCCCAGTGGTTACATTATAGACTAGTGCAGGGGTCCTCAAACTAAGGCCCGAGGGCCTGATACAGCCCTCCAAGGTCATTTACCCAGCCCTCGCTCAGGGTCAACCTAAGTCTGAAAAGACTTGAAAGCATACAACAACAACAACAACAACAACAACAACAACAACAACAATGACAACAGCAATCCTTTCTCATCAGCTAAAAGCAGGCCCACACTTCCCATTACTAATAAGTTTATATTTGTTAAAATTGTTCTTCGTTTAATTATTGTATTATTTTAAGTGTTTTTTGCACTACAAATAAGATATGTGCAGTGTGCATAGAAATTCTTCTTTTTTTTTTCAAATTCCAATCCGGCCCTCCAACAGTTTGAGGGACTGTGACCTGGCCCTCTGTTTAAAAGGTTTGAGGATCCCTGGACTAGGGTATGAGCTGACCTGATGTCTAACTCAAGGAAGATTTAGAGGCCGAAATTACAGATTTTATGTGACCTGTGGATAAGTCAAGGATCATGCCATGAAAACAGGGAAAGCACCATTGCCAGATAAGGCAGCAAGTTACTTCTGGCCACTGTTTTTCCACCCAGCCATTCAAAAAGGCCAGAAGTGGGAACACGGTGCAGAAAGTAAGGGGATCAGTGCTTCTTTTCGGCCAGTCTTAATTCTCACCTTTCGCCATTCTACTCAAAGAAGGGAATGGACATATATTGTTAGAAAATCTAGCTTGGGTAACAAAATTAAACATGAGGAAACATGCCAGAGTTCCTGTTTGCTCAGAAATCAATAATAATAAAAGCCCTATTTTCTTAAGAGTCAAAAACAGGATGGCAATTTTACATTCCAAGCAAGAATTCCAGGCCTCCCTAACAGTATCTCCTGGTCTATGTGATTGGAGGAAGTTTGCACAATCCACCAGGTAGAAGAAAAAGGCTACCATTTCTCAAACAGAGTCTCTTACCTAAAGATGCAGAAGACCTTCTCTGCAAGTCTCCAGATGTCTGAGACTTTTTGTAAGCCACAGGTGATGACCTTAGCGACTGCGACCTCAAACTATGTTGCGGACTTGACCAATTCGAATTCAGTGACTGCTGGTCCCCTTGTCCGGCTTCTGCTCTCTCCGCCGCAGACGATGCAATTCGACCATCATCTAGAAAAAATGAACATGAATCTGATGGGGATTCACCAGTGCAAGCTGAAAAACAACCATATTTTTCTACTGATTTCAGGTATCTAATTTGGCTTTGTGCTTGGAAAGAGAGTTCTTAGGCTCTCGAACTCTCTTCCAAGAGAGGACAAGAGGCCTCTCCCATCCCTTTGAAGCCTGTTTTTATCTCAATAGGCTTTGCAGAACTTTAAAAACATCCTTTAGAATTTAAAGAAAGGGTCTGAGGTAATTCTAGATCCTTAGTAAACAATTCAAATAGTTTTTGAAAAAACATCTTAGCTGTAGATTTTCAGTTGTCTCAAGATTGCAATTCATTTAATCCTATTTTAGCATTGACATTTGTATATTTTAGCTACATTGTTTTTGTTTTCAACTGTAAGTATTCTTGAGTCTCACTTCTGGGAAAATGCAAAATATAAACAAAAATTATGGTGATTGATACAAAGATCTTTCCCATTATCTACGATAAAGCAACAAAAACAACATCACAGCCACAAATATTGAGGAAAAACACAGAGGACAGATCTAGAGAGTTCCGCTTGACCTCCCTAAGGATATCCCAGCTGTGCTAACATGTGCATTGATTCTGATGATCATCTATCTCAATCTTAGTCTTTTGTCCTCCTCACAATGTTATAAAGATTGAATATTTATTTAAATCATGTTACTTCACATCTATGCCATTACTGATCACAACTTTAGATACAGATTCTAGCAGTACCTAAATGACTCAACAATACATTTTGTAGAATTGTAATCACCTTTCAACAATGCAAACAGAAATTTTATCTGTTTTAAGGGGATGCTTAATATGGACAATGGCTGTTCTTAATATAATGGCAACTGAGTATTAGAACATGATCTACTGCACCTTCAGGAGAGCACATCAACCCACTATAGGATTCGGAGGACGGCTGTGTAGTTAAACTCCGCTGTCTGTTTTTACGTTTTATCTAATGTTTTAAATATATGTATTATTGCATACTAGCATTTTATCAGCTATTATTTCAAACTATTTTAAACTATATCTGTGGAAGCCGGGGAGGAAAGAGAAACTAATTAAGCTGCTGATAATCCTTCAAACAAAACAAGGAGATGCGAGGCACAGCTAAAATGCCTAAAAGGAAGAAAAGACTTGCCTCACCAACTGCCCAGGGCTCGCAAAATAACAAGAAGGATTGTAAAAGAAAGAAAAGATCTCCAAAGCCAATGAGTGAATCCACTATAGCAGAGGTTCTTAACCTGGGGTCTCCAGACATTTTTGGCCTTCAACTCCCAGAGATCCTAAGAACTGGTAAACTGGCTGGGATTTCTGGGAGTCGCAGGCCAAAAACATCTGGGGACCCCAGGGTGAGAACCACTGTACTATAGGATTCACAATGCAATCTTATGACTGCTCCATTAGCTGCCAGTCTGCTACAGAGCACTATTCCAAGTGCTGGCTTTGGACTATAAAGTCCTAAACAGTTCTGGCCCAGCTTACCTGTCTGAACGTATCTCCCTCTATGAACCACCTCTGAGGTTAAGATCTTCTGGGGAGGCCCTACTCTCAGCCCCGCTTCTTTCGTAAGTGCGATGGGTGGGGACGAGAGACAGGGCCTTCTCAGTGGTGGCCCCTCACCTGTGGAACTCCTTTCCCAGTGAAATTAGATCAGCTCCCTCCCTCCTGACCTTCAGAAAGAACTAAAAACTTGGCTATGGGACTAAGCCTTTGGAGAACACTCAGTGAAATAAGCAGCAAAGAAGTAAGTGTAATATGATTGGAATGGCTCCTGGACTATGATTTTGGATTTGTGTGGTTTCAATAGCTGATTTTAATGTATTACTGGAATGTAATAATTATGCTATGATTTTTTTTAAAGTTTTAATGTTTTTAATGTTTGTGTATATTGTATCTGTTTGTTGTTTGTATGGCATTGAATATTGCCAACTTGGAAGCTGCTCTTAATCCCCTTCGGGGTGAGAAAGAGGAGGGTAAAAATACAGTAAATCAATAGTAAATACATACTCTGAAATAAGTCTCACTGGATTCAATAAGACATAGTTCAATTAAGAGTTACAGCAGGAGTGGCCAAATGTAGGAGGCTAGGTTATGTGGGATCATGTTAGATATGACTAAGGGCTACAATCTTGATTGGCCATAACCCCCCAATTAAAGTACTCTGCAAAAGAAAGAAAAAAGAAAGAACTGATTTTTGTCTCAAATGACCCCAAATTGTGACATTTCCTCATGTTTCTGAGTAACCCCGGATTGTCTCAGGACCAAGAAAAGTTTTCTTAACAAAAAGGGAGAGATTGGAAGTCCCTTCCTGTTTTAGAAAATGGTCTCTCCTGGGCTTAGAACAGCTCCAAGAAGGTCAAATCATGGTAAAACTGTCACCTGTACCCCAAGTGACAGCCTATAAACCATATTTTGTCCACTCCAAGTGTTACACACCTGACAAGAGATACATAGTTATTTTAAACCCGGTTCTTTAGCACAATATTCATACACAGTTGCAATGGTTACCAAAAGGCCCTCTGGCACCTTTTGCATTCCTGATGTTTCGGACATCATCTCATGAAATCCATTAACACTGCCTCAAGTTAACTTACATTTCTAAAAGTCCCAAGAGGTCCAAATATTCCAATGCTCTGCCCTAGAACCAGCATCTCGACATTCTGTCGTACCAGAAAAAGATCTAAGGGAAACTCTTTGGCTGCCCAATCTTCTGATTATTTTCCTCAGAAGTAAATCTTAACTAATTCAACAGGCTTCCTTCCAAGAATCTATCTTACCTTTTCAGTCTTGCAAACAGAACTCTGGTTAGTACTAGTTAGTAATCCACAACTCTAATCAGAAAAAGACATCTAAAGAAAGGATGAGATCACAACAATAAACTATTCAGGGTTCTTATTTATTTATTTAGGGCTTTTATATTCCGTCCTTTCTCAACCTCCACAGAGGGACTCGGGACGGCTAACAAAGTGGCACCCCATGGCGCCCACATCAAAAAGTAAATATAAAATTAACAGCAATGTAATAATAACAATATAAAACAATATAAACAGTATAAAACCATATAAACAATATAAAAACAAACAAATAGTCATTGGTCACCGATCTAAATCATTATCCAAGGGCAGTCCATCAGTTCTTAATAAGTCAACACATCAGTAGGTCAGCCTATTCTTCAAAGGCCTGATCCCATAGCCAGGATTTTACTTGTTTCCAGAAGGTCAAGAGGGATGCAGCAGATCTAATTTCACAGCCAGGGGGCCACCACAGAAAAGGTCCTGTCCCTTGTCCCTGCCAGACGCGATTGTGACAATGGGGAGACAATGAGCAGGGTCTTCTCAGATGATCTTAGGGCCTGAGGTAGATCGTAGCGGGAGATTACTTGCATTACTTCACCACAGAACTAGTATATGACATTACTACAACAAAGAACAAACACCTTTGCCAAGCAGCCTAGTTAATGCCCTTCAGCAATCTACGACAATGCTACACAGTCCACAGCTACAAAGCCTACAACTCAAGGATTGGTAACACTGCAACCTACCAGTTAACCAGTGGGGCATACGTTCTTTGCCTTGGTATCTCTGACTTCTAATTTCTCTCCTAATTATCTTGAAAAGAAAGTGTTCAAATAATGGATTATGAGCTGTTAATTACCTGGCATGTGGGGAAAATAAATACAATCACATCCATGATCTCTCTCAGTCTAGGATCATATTTCTGTAGGCATTTCATTACACAGACTAATCACAGTCAATGCAAGGTAGAGTGATCCTTGGTTTTGTCTGATGCCAAAGATAGGCCAGAACTCCTTGGTTATATTTTGTTCTTCCAAAGTCCCCCTACAAAAGGCTTTAAAGTTATGGTTCTCAACTTGTAGGTCCCCAAGTGTTTTGGCCTACAACTCTCAGAAATCCCAGCCAGTTTATCTGGAGACCCACAGGTTAAGAACCACTGCTTTAAAGCATGCTACAAACCCAAGATGCCCTACTACTATATTTTCTCTTCTGCTCATTGTATAAATGCAACAATGGTTATATGTGTACTCAAAACTAAACCAGTTTACTGCTCTGGGTACATATTTATTTATTTTATTTATTTGCTGCATTTGGCTCTCCTCTGGCTCTCTAACAAGTAGGAGATTAGAAACTTTCATTACTTCGCAACTAACCTCTACTTTTCATTACATTGCGACCATGAAATGCAGTCAGTACGAATATTGCCTTACTCAAACAAGCTAGGATTATAAACCAGAGTTTGAATCAACTTTAATTCAGTAAACCAAAGTGAACACTAACTACTGATACTCCAAATTCCAGTCTAATGAGAAAAAGAAAAAAATGGAGTGCACATTTCTGATCTTCTGCTTATAAATACAAAAGTCCAAGATGCATTTCCACAATGCTTTGCCTTAGCATTATTGGCAAATGCAGCCCAAATAATGAGTACTACTGACATATTTGCTGGTTGAAGGAGATTGCCTTCATTTCTGACATGAGAAAAATAATACAAAGGATAGTTAATACTTACCTTTACTGAAACGAAAGAGATTTACAAAAGAACTATAGGCTGATTTAAACGGAGGTTCATCCTGGTCAGGAGTCAAAGGCTTGAAGTGGGTAAGGTGAGAGGGACTCCCAGGGCAGTAGGGGAGATCACTCATAGAGTCCAATGTTGGGGATGCCTTGTCATCTGTGGCCATTTCATGGGTCCTTAAAAAAAGAATATGCACACTTGATCACTTGACCTAAAAGACATATATTTCTACCACCCATATTTTAGAAATACCTCCAAACCAATAACAAAAGCCCAGAGATATTTGATCTTTGTAATCTCTGTTGTGTATGACATGAATCCAAACAGTGTCTTCTGTATTTCCATAAAAAAATACTAGATGTTGGCATACTGCTCTAGAACTTTCCAAATATGTTATATTGTTTAGATTGGTTTTAAATCGATGGTTTCAATATTTTGCTGTTTTAAGGTTGGGATGGAGGTACTCTTCATTGCAATACATGATAAGTCACCCTAGTGATAAATTGAATTCTACAATAAATAAAATTACATATATGCCTGTACAACAGATCTGCCTCCAGGTCAGCTAAAACAAGTTATTTTGGCCTGTAGTTCCCATCAGGAGCACCCAATAAGACCAACGGCAAGGGGATGTGGGAGTTGTAGTCCAGAACATCTGAAAAAGCCACTTCTGTAGGATTGAACTCAATGAAAGTCTACATTATAACTGTCATAAGTGAATTCAGAAATGAAGCTTTGTGGGCTGAAGGGACACAGACATCTTCTGGGAAAAACAACACCACAACTTCAAAGCAAAAAGGAAGTATGTAAGAGCTGACTGGTATAAGAAAGTCAGCCTTCTTTGGGGCAAGGAGGAAATGAAGCCTGTCGGGCAAGCTGAGCATTTCAACAAAGTACAAAACTATACTGAGAAGCCTATCTAGTAATTTTAATGACAAAGATTAAATACGATGGCTGGAAGCCCATTTATTGAAACTCAAGATCCTTCCATCCCAGGAATAGCTGGATTTTTGGAGAAAGGAAAACAACAAGGGAGGAATGTAGATATTTTTAAACTTTATTTTTACCTGCTGGATGATTTTTTTTTCTCTCAAGTAAGCTCACTTCTGTTACCAAAGATCAGCTGAAAATAAAAACAAGAGGGAAGGAGGAGGAATGTGAGGAATAAAACTGCAAATGAAATGGCTCGTCTTACTCACACAACTCTTTTGGCACACACATACCCCCACTGCCTTGCTCTATAAGCAGTGTATATAGTTTTTACAACTGGGAAGGCTCTCAAGAACAGCTTATGCATGAATAAAAACAAGGGAACCAAATATCTCCCCCCCCCCTCCCCTCAAGATCTATTTTACAATCTCTAAAGCTGGTGGCCTCTCCCTGTGGTTGGAAAAAGAACCAAATAAAATAAGAAGTAAAATCAAGCACAAGCTCGTGTTACTCTGTCCCTATAGTGATCAGACTTAAGGCAATTGGAACATTATCAATCACATCATGACTAACAGTTCAGCCAGAAAAATTGCTAATCTCTCAGCTGAGCCAATGAAGTGGCTCTGCTTCCCATTGCTCCCTCCCGCATAATTTGTGAGAATAAAGCACTGAATTACTACTGGGGAGCAAAAGAGCCCAATGGAGTGCTCCAAAATGACTAAAAGTACCATGGGAAGAAGAAGTAGTGTGAAGTCCGGTCCTGGAAAAGTCACCAACTATTCAGGAACATGAAAGCATAATTCTCTTTAAGGAGCCTATCTGTATTCATGCATTTTTAGTTTTCTATTTTTGAATAAAGCACAATACTCTAAACAAATACAGGATGGTGTAGCCCAGGCCTGCACATCCTGTTTGAAACTTCAGCTCCCAGAATTCCTGTCCACTGGACAAGTTGGCTAGGGCTTCTGGGAGTTGAAATCCCAAAAAACTGGGACACCAGAGACCAGGGTTTGGATCTCTGCTTCATGACAGTAATCCACGGGATGATCCTGAGCAAATCCCACTTTATCAGCCTAAAAGAAGGCAATAGTAAGCTGCCTCTGAACAATCTTGCCAAGAAAAAATATGTGACAGGTTCATACCTTAGAGAAGAGATGTCACACTTGCAGCCCTCCAGATGTTTGGGCATTCAATTCTAAGAATTCTAGTCAGCTTGTCCAATGGCCAGGAATTCTGGGAGCTGAAGTCCAAAACATCTGGAGAACCACATGTTTGACACCACTCCCTTAGGGTCACCAAGAATCAGAAACTAGTTGAAGACACGCAGTGACAGCAATATTGTAGCTTGGCATTGCATTTTTCCTATTGCACTCTTCATCTGATGAACTGACACTATTATGCTAAATACCCTTCATCATTGGTTACAGCTGACAGGAATGGCAAAACAGGAATTATAAAGATTTCAGGATGTATGCATGTTGTACTGCAGAAACATTTAACACAAGGCTGCCATCTTTAGCAGCCGCCTCCCTTTCAGACATTAAAAGTGCAATCCCATTATGTAAAATCTCAGTCTTATCTATTCGCAGTCCACAATCACTTTGAAAAGTCAAATCAACAAAGCTTTCAAACAAGTCCAGAAAAGTGAATAAGCCACCCAACATCAATCCACTTTCTCATACATTCTAATTATATCAATGGCTTGCAAGAAGAAAAGGCTTTTCAAAATATATCCTGCCTTGTTTCATATAAGCAGTTTTGAATCACCATAGAATATATTATTGATTCAATGGTAATTTACAAACTAAGCTAAGAAGGAAAAGGAAGACATAGGCTGCTGTTGGACTATAAAATATCTTTGTAAAATGAACTCTGTTGTCAGAGGCTTATACAGCCAGCTTTCCAAATCCACAGATTCTGCATCCACAGCTTGAAAATGTTTAAAAATCCAAAAGTCTATTTCTTCCTTTACTTTTTTCTATAATAATAATAATCATAATTATAATGACTTTAATTTTGTATCCCACCTCCATCTCCCCGAAGAGACTCGGGGCCACTTACACATGATACAAGATGCCAAAAGTCAGAACATAAAATAAAAAGCAATATAAAGTACAACTGAATATACAAATAGGCTTTAAAACAAACAACTTAAGACTCAAAACAGCACTCATCAACCAATGGGAGGAAGCTACTGTAAATGTGGACAGGCTATAAACAATAGGACAAGGGAATAGGATAAGTGCAGGGCTGTAATCATGGAAACACTATTTATTACGCCATTGTATATAACAGGACTTGAACATCCATAGATTTTGGAAAACACAAGCGGTCCTGGAACAAAACCCCAGCAGATCTCAAAGGTCTACTGTACTTAGCACTGTAAATTCAATTTAAAGACAACAAACATTCCAAAAATCCTTCTTTTTCTGCCTTTAGGGAAAGCTCCCAATTACTTCCATGAGTGAGGTAGCACATGATACTCATCAACAGAAAGGCCTCTGAAATAGTCTTCAGTTTTTCCAGCTCCTTCTTTCACATCTAAGTAACCTGTACAGAACTCTCCCAGCAACCAAGACAAAACTACACTGAGCCAGTAATCCCAGCCAGTAATCCGCTACATGGGCAAAACAAATGCAGATTTATTACATTCTGTTTAGATGCTGTTCTGCAAACATCAATTGCACCAGAACAGGACTAATGAAAGCGATCTCTTCCCATATATTTTATGTCAAAAGGGAATATAAACCATGTGGATGGACATTGATGCCATATTTCCACACAGATACTTAGCACCGCTAAAAGGAGATTCTATCAATTTAGGTCACAAATGTACAAACTGCAAAATAATCTGTGCCTGTGCTCATTCTCAGCTCCTTGCTTCTTACAAGGCTCATTGTCAGTCTGTTTTTCCTTCATGTACCTGAGAAAAGGTTTAACAGGAACAAAAAATCAGTTTTACACTTTGTTGATAGAATTTAGAGATGTGAAATGTCACTTTTGTTCCTGCATGCAAGAATGAATAATTTCAAAGGTATCCTTCCTGCTGGACAAGATGCAAGTTTCTGCATATTTTTCTATGACTCTTTGCATTTTGCAACACAAGCAAACCCAGTCACTTCAGAAACCAACCCTGTTTTCTGCCTTACAATGTCTTTTTAATAAGAAATCTCAAAACCGTGGCAGTAGACCTTTTTTCCTAATAGCATGACCAATGTGTTGAGACACCCTTCCTCACTGTAGATGACAAAACTGTACTTTTATGTTACTGGTAGAATTCATTACCTGTTATCAAGGCCCCTGGCAGTGATGCCAGTAAGAAATATAAGCCTTGTTTTGCACATGTTTATCCGTATCTAATAGCCATAACAAAGACCGGCAGTTTGGTGGTTTGAATATTGGATTAGGACTCTGTGAGGCTACAGCCAAGGAAATACATTGGATGTCACACACTCTCAACCTCAGAGGCATGTAGACCACCTCTGAACAAATATTTTCATGAAAACACTATGATAGTTTCACCTTAAGTCACTAACTTTCAGTTGGAGTTCCACAGGATTGTTCTGGGCCCTTTGTTGTTTTTTCTTTATACACTATCTTTAGGTAATCTCATCCGTTCACATGGTTTTCAATATCATCTTTATCCTGCTGGTGCTCAGCTGTACCTTTTCCACTCCAAAACTGTCTTCTTACACTGAACGTCGCATTACAGCATGGTTTTCAGCTATTTCAGCATGGATGCTTTGTTGTTGCCTAAAATATAACATGGCAAAGATAGAACTACTTATTATTCCTCCAAAACCTTATTTACAACATACACTCTCCATCAGTTAATTTTCTCTGTGAATGAAGAACAGAGCTTTATTTTTATTTTTCTTACTTTTCTGTCTTGTGTTCCCTATTTTGAGGCTACAGCAAAGTCATGATTTTTGTCTTGATAACACTGCCAAAGTAAGACCTTTTCCTTCTGCTTCCTCTGCTAAGACCTTAATTCATGCCTTGCTCATTTCCTGCCTTAATCATTGTAATCTTCTTTTGACTGGTCTTCTATTATCTCTCCTTAGTCCTCTGACTTCCATTCAATATTCTGCTGTTAAGATTATCTTTTGACCCGTCACGTTACCACTCTTGATATTCCTTCATTGGTTACTCCACTATTCTTTCCAGGATTCAAATATAAGTGTTTTGTTTAAATGTTTAAAGCTCTATACAATGCTACTCTCCTCTATTAATTCATTCTTTAATACTTTTCACCAGTCTGCTTAAGATTTGCGTTCCAGGAATTCTAGGCTTCTCAACTAACTAAGGGTTCCTTAGCTCAGTTTCATCATTTTTCATTCATTCCTTCATACTCCTGAAATTGCCTGTCTATATTTTTTTATATTTAATTGGAATCATTTTACATTTTGTATAGTTTTATATTTTATCACTAATTCATTCCCTCTGAGTGTATTTACATATTGTAGATTGTGTGACCTTTGGCAGGACCCACTGTTTTTGTTTGTTTTACTTGTAAACTTAAATGCACATTTATGGTATTATATATAAATGAGTAATAATAATCACCATAAGTCAAAAATGACTTGAAAGCACACAACAAGCCATAACAGCAGGCACTGCTTCTCCATGCTCAAAGGCAGCGAACCAGATAATACAGAATGAAAATCAGACAACTACCTTGCTCTGGCCCTCGTGAGTTTTTTAGTACATCTAACTAGCGAATGCAAGCCCAGAGTGTTAGATTAGATGTCCGTTTTAGTACATCTAACTAGCGAATGCAAACCCAGAGTGTTAGATTAGATGTCCTTTTGGATAACTTTTATGGCAGTTCTACATTATCTGCGTCTTTGCCCTACAGTATAAGAAAAGGAAAAAACAATTACAGAGTAAGATGGTTGTTTAATACTGCCCTTTTGTTACTGGTTAATTTTGCTATTATTAAATGTCAATATGAGCAAGTGGCCCAAATAGCTGTTTTTTCTTTATCAAGCAAGTGAAGCTGTAATAAAAGACTAAGTTTGTTTCCCATCTGAATGCATGACAAAGGCTATATGTGAAAGATTGAACCTTTACCAGTTTTGTAGAAGAGCACGTTTCATGTGGGGTGGATTCCCATTTTTCTTTTTAATTTGGCTATCAGATACTATTTAAGAACAAGGAATTTATTAACATGGGCTTTTGTCAAAATACTAGTCCAACATGGAATTTTACTACAAGTAGTTACACTTTGATCCAAGCAATAAAAAGTACAGTTATACCTAGGCACAATAGAAATCATGACAGGACAATTAATTTAAAATTGAGGTCTGACTGTCCTGGAACAAAATGTTAAAATAACTATTTCATTTTGACGTTGTTGTTTTCTTCTCAGAAGTATAATAAAATTTTGCCTTGAGTGAGATTACATCTGACTATGAATGTAGTGGTAAATCATAATATGGGTATATCCTAAAGTGAGAAACCCTATTTCTCCTAGCAACCTACAGTAGGTCAGATTTCCAAAGGGAAGGGGGCAGGAAGTTGCTCCATTTAGGGCTATAAATACAACCAGTAACTTAGTCAACCCACTTTTGCTTACATTTGTATGAGAGGAAAGCGATTTTAAAAGACCCAATCAGTTACGCTGTCAAAAGAAACAGCTGTAGTCAATGAGGTGTTGTGTGGTTTCAGGGCTGTATGGCAGTGTTCGAGCAGCATTTTCTTCTAACATTTCACTGCATCTGTGGCTGGCATCTTCAGAGACCTGAAGTATTCCAGACCAATCTGACAACCATAATGTCAGACTAGAAGAAGCCATTGAAATCCACAAGCATGTGGAATTTAAGATATATATATATATATATACACACACACACACACACACACACACTCCACTGGCCTCATTTACAAACAAACCTCTGAGGATGCTTAGAATCATAGAATAATAGAGTTGGAAGAGACCACATGGGCCATCTAGTCCAACCTCCTGCTATGCAGGAAAAGCATAATCCTTGACAGATGGCCATCCAGCCTCTTTTTAAAAGCTTTCAAGGAAGGAACTTCCACCACACTCTGAAGCAGAGAGTTCCACTGTTGAACAGCTCTTATGGTCAGAAAGTGCTTCCTAATGTTCAGGTGGAATCTCCTTTCCTATCATTTGAACCTATTACTCTGAGCCTTAGTTTCCAGCGCAGCAGAAAACAAACCAGCTCCCTCTTCCTTATGGCATTGTCACAAATGTATACATGGCTCTCGTGTTTCCTCTCAGCCTTCTCTTCTGCAGGCTAAACATACCCAGTTCGTTAAGACACTCCTCATAGGGTATGGTCTCCAGACCTTTGATCATTTTAGTCGCCCTCCTCTGGGCACCTTCCAGCTTGTCTTTTGAACTGTGGGTTACAGAATTGGACACAGTATCCCAGGTGATATCTGACCAAAGCTGAATAGAGAGGCACTGTGACTTCCCTTGATCTAGACACTACACTCCTTTTGGTGCAGACCAAAATCCCATTGGTTTTTTAGCTTCAAGATCCTTCTCACATGAACTGTTGCCAAGCCAGGCATCACCCATTCTGTATCAATGCACTTCATTTTTTTCTGCCTAAGTGAAGTATCTTACATTTGTCCTTGTTGAAATTCATTTTGTTAGTTTTGGCCCAGCTCTCTAATCTGTTATGATCCTTTTAAATTAACTCTCCTTCCTAATTTGATTTCATCTGCAAATTAGATAAGCATGCCCTCTAAACCTTCATTCAAGTCATTAATAAAGATGTTGAACAGAACTGGGCCTAGGACCAAAGTCCTGTGGCACCACACTAGTCACTTCTTTCCAGGATGAAGAGGAACCATGGAGAGTGCCTTTTGAGTTTGGTCACTTGACCAATTACAGATCCACCTAATAGTAGCCCACATTTAACTAGTTTGCTTGCAAGAAGGTTATAGAGGACTCTGTCGAAGGCCTCACACCAGGCATGGGCAAACTTTGTCCCTCCAGGTGTTTTGGACTTCATTTATTTATTTATTTTGTACATTTGTACCCCGCCCTTCTCACCCCCGAGGGGGGACTCAGGGAGGCCTCACAGCAAGCACCATTTGGTGCCATCACAATCATAAAAACAATCAACAAATTTATTAAAAACAAGATATTAACTAAACAATTACTAAAAACACGCCAATTAAAATCAAAGTCTAGGTTAGTTCATTGTCACTTCAAATTGTTTACATCTTCTTCTCACTTGCTGCTATTCCATGGTCATATCAGCTGTTAGGAATAGTGGGAGTTGAAGTCCAAAACACCCAGAGGGACAAAGTTTGCCCATGCCTGCCTTATATAATTGCAGGAGAAACATCGGGAGAGAATGCTACCGGAACATGGCTATACAGCCCGAAAAACTTACAGCAACACAGAACAACTGATGCTGTAAAAAAAAAAATCCGGTTTCAACAAAAGTGCCCCCAACATGGCACAGCTTAAGACCATGGGAATCCTGAATGTTGTAGTTTGGCACGAACAACACTCTTGAGCAGAGAAGGCTCAAGGCTTTGTCAAGCTCTCACAATAAACTCCTAGCAGTGGCTGGCTTGATCTTTCCTCTTATATGGTTACAAGGTGCAGAGCGTTCTCTGCCCAAGAGTGTTGCTGGTGCCAAACTACAACTCCCAGAAGTCCAATAGCCCTGAGCCATGGAAGTTAAAGCGTTGCCAAACTGCATCAGGAGCAGAATTCATAACAATCTTGACAGATTAGAGAGATGGGCCAAAATTAACAATATGAAGCCCAACAGTGACAAATGCAAGATACTCCACTTAGGCAGAAAAAAAGAAATGCAAAGATACAGAATGGGGGACAATACCTGGCTCGAGAGCAGTAAGTGTGAAAAAGATCTTGGAGTTCTTGTGGACAACAAGTTAAACATGAGCCAACAATGTGATGCGGCGGCAAAAAAAAGCCAATGGGATTTTGGGCTGCATCCATAGGAGTATAGTATCTAGATCCAGGAAAGTCATACTACCCATCCTCTATTCTGCCTTGGTTAGGCCACACATGGAATACTGTGTCCAATTCTGGGCACCACAATTCAAGAGAGATATTGACACGCTGGAATGTGTCCAGAGAAGGGCGACTAAAATGATCAGGGGTCTGGAGAACAAGCCCTATGAGGAGCGGCTTAGGGAACTGGGCATGTGTAGCCTGAAGAAGAGAAGGCTGAGAGGAGACATGATAGCCATGTATAAAAAGTGAGAGGAAGTCATAGGGAGGAGAGAATGAGGACGCCCTGGAGACTAGGGCGCGGAACAATGGCTTCAAACTACAAGAAAGGAGATTCCACCTGAACATGAGGAAGAACTTCCTGACTGTGAGAGCCATTCAGCAGTGGAACTCTCTGCCCCGGAGTGTGGTGGAGGCTCCTCCTTTAGAGGCTTTTAAGCAGAGGCTGGATGGCCATCTGTCGGGGGTGCTTTGAATGCAATTTTCCTGCTTCTTGGAAGAGGGTTGGCCTGGATGTTTAAAGATCTCTTCCAACTCTACGATGCTATGATCCCTTCTACAAAGCTCTCGATACAATGAGGAAACACATACCTATTTCAAACCGTGGGTTAGTCTTGCATCCCCAATGAAAGACCAGGCAGGGCTGAGAAGTCAACAGCTCCTCCTCAAGTCTCCTCTCGCCTTACCCGCCTTCCTTCCCTCGCTCGCCTGCCTGTCTTCCTCCTCTTCTCTTGTCTTCTTCTTCTTCTCCAGCAGCACCTGACTCGGCTTGGGCGCGCTTCCGCCTCTCCTCCACTTCCGGCCTCTCTCTTGGCCCCGCCAATGGGCGGCCCAATCAGGAGGCGCAATCAAGGCCAGAGGCGCAGAGCAGGATGCGCGCGCACCCAGAGGCATTAGCGAACGAGCTCCGACAGCGTCGTCCACTCCAGCTCTCACTTCAGTCTTCCTAAGGCTCCAACTGAGAAGTGGGTTGATCATTGGATCAAGGGCGCCTCTTCTGCACTGCAGAATGAATGAGGCTCGACACCACTTTATCTCCCAAGGCTCAAGGCAACGGAATCCTGTTATAGTTGTGGTTTTTCGTGGCTCTTCTCTGCCCAAGAGTTCTGCTGGTGCCTCAGCTAACCCCAGGATCCCATAGCATTGAACCTCGGGAGGTAAAGCACGGCCAAATTCCCCTCAAGCCGGGTGGTTGTAGGTTTTTCCGGCTATATGGCCATCTTCTAGAGGCATTCTCTCCTGACATTTCGCCTGCATCGATGGCAAACATCCTCAGAGGTAGTGAGGTCTGTTGGAACTAGGAAAAAGGGTTTATATATCTGGGGAATGACCAAGGTGGATAAAGGACTCTTGTCTTCTGGAGCTAGGTGTGAATGTTTCAACTGACCACCTTGATCAGCATTTGATGGCCTGACAGTGCCTGGGGGAATCTTTTGATGAGAGGTGATTAGATGTGCCTGACAGTTTTCCCTCTGCTGTTTTGCTGTTTTAATTTTAGAGTTTTTAATACTGGTAGCCAGATTTTGTTCATTTTCATGCTTTCCTCCTTTCTGTTGAAATTTTCCACATACTTGTGGATTTCAATGGCTTCTCTGTGTAGTCTGACATGGTGGTTGTGAGAGTGGTCCGGCATTTCTGTGTTCTCAAATAATATGCTGTGTCCAGGCTGGTTCATCAGGTGCTCTGCTATGGCTGACTTCTCTGGTTGAAGTAGTCTGCAGTGCCTTTTGTGTTCCTTGATTGAATAATAGAATCATAGAATCAAAGAGTTGGAAGAGATCTCGTGGGCCATCCAGTCCAACCCCCTGCCAAGAAGCAGGAATATTGCATTCAAATCACCCCTGACAAATGGCCATCCAGCCTCTGTATAAAAGCTTCCAAAGAAGGAACCTCCACCACACTCCGGGGCAGAGAGTTCCACTGCTGAACGGCTCTCACAGTCAGGAAGTTCTTCCTCATGTTCAGATGGAATCTCCTCTCTTGTAGTTTGAAGCCACTGTTCCGCGTCCTAGTCTCCAAGGAAGCAGAAAACAAGCTTGCTCCCTCCTCCCTGTGGCTTCCTCTCACATATTTATACATGGCTACCATATCACCTCTCAGCCTTCTCTTCTTCAGGCTAAACATGCCCAGCTCCTTAATAGGGCTTGTTCTCCAGACCTTTTAACATTTTAGTCGCCCTCCTCTGGACACATTCCACATAAATAAAAGCATGCAATATCAACAATATTACAACAATAATAGCCTTATCATGGAGATTTTTCATGAGGTGAAAAATGCCCAAGGTCAGCCCATGGGTTTTCTGTGGCTGATCAGGGATTCAAACCCTGTTCTCTGATATCAAGGGGTTCATCTACACTACACCCTATGCCCTACACCACTGGAGAAATTACACTGCCTAGCCAGTATTGCACCACCTGACATCCGCCGGGAAGTAGCAGCCAATAGTGAAAGGACCAAGGCAGAGACATCTCCAGCTCATCCCTTGTTTGGGTATCAGCCAGCACGTCAGTGACTTAAATCAAGAAATAGTTTTTCTGTCTTTTGTATAGGAAGCAGCAGTGACTGGCGGAGGCCACAATGGGGTGCTAGAGAGAAAAAAATCATCCATTTTATGGGGGAGGAGGGTGGGTTGAAGGAGGAAAGCCATTTCCCCATTTTTCTGTTATTCCCCCCACCCATGTCCCCTTCATGGAAACAACCCCTGTTTATGATATGGGAAGGGGGAAAGGGTATAATTAGTGAAAACAGGGGAAATTGTTTTCCTCCTTCAATCTACCCTCCAATCCAGTAAAATGGACTATCTGTTGCAATCCAGAGCAGAGAACGAGGCCTAAGATAACTATCCACCACACTTGGCTGTGAAAAACAATCCTTTTTTATTGAAGAAAAATGGTTACAAAATAAAGGAAAAATGCAAATCAAAAGCCACAGCAAAATCAGCAAACATGAATTTAAATGGACAAAGCAAAACCAAAAGCCTCTCTGGGAAATACTTGAATCTGTTAGCAATCCACTAACCGTACTTGATATCCTAGAAATCTTTCCAAACTATGGCCAGGGAACCGGGAGAACTGCCAAGGTCTTCATCAATTCTGAAACAATGCCTGAACTGAGGCAATCAGCCTGGCATATTGCAATCAAAGCTCAAGAATCGGTTCCGTGAACCGCCCTTCTGTTTTGAAGCCAATGTTTTTAATTCTTGAATTCGGGAGGATCGACGCAAACTGAGTGTTTTACTTCTGTCTTCCCAAATTTGGCCCCTTCTGTTGTCATTACAGTTAACAGGTGCAGAAGGGAGGGAAAGTTCAAGGCTTCCCTCTGCAACATTCTCATGAACACTGGTACTTTCATTTTCCAAATCTACAGAAGTTCCTTCCTCACTAATTTCAGGAACATTGGCATTTTCCAAACCTACAGCAGTTTCTTCCTCACTAATTTCAGGACCATTGGCATCAAAAGGTACATTTCCACTAGCATCAGTAAATATACTTTCATTTGCATCAGGAGGAACAAACAAAGAATCAGGTTCAAGTTCAAACTCAGGCTGAACCCCAACACTATCCTTCTCTCTCTAGCACCACCTTGTGGCCTCCGCCCGGATAATGTAACAGTACCAAAAAAACAACTTGGAAGCGCACAAGAACCTAGAGGCTTGAAGTGGAATGTCAAAAGAAGTTGGATTTGTCCTGTTGCTGTCATTGTGGCTGCGTTGTCTCCCATGTTTGCTACAGCTTTTGGTCCAAGGACTGATTTTGCCCCCCCCTCCCCCCCCCCCAGATTTATTCAGAGAAGCCTTGCCCTTGCTTTCCTCCGAGGCTGCGACTTGGCCTAGGCCACCCATTGCTTTTAATGACTGAGGCCCCTTCTACACTGCCATATAAAATTCAGGGCCTTTCCACATAGCCCTATATCCTAGAATATCAAGGCAGAAAATCCTACATTATCTGAGTGTGGGATAATGTTCAAAGCAGATATTGTGGGATTTTCTGCCTTGATATTCTGGAATATAGGGCTGTGTGGAAGGGCCTCCAGATGATATGCTCTGAACGGGAAGATATGGCAGTGTAGACTCAGATAATCCAGTTCAAAGCAGATAATGTGTATTATCTGCTTTGATAATCTGGATTATATGACAGTGTAGAAGGTGCCTGTATGGGGATTCAAACTCTGGTTTCTTGGAGTCCTGATTCAACAAACTACCCCAGCTCTGGAGGTTACCACTCCAGACCATAGGGAGAAAAAGAACATAACTGATTACTTATCCATACATCCATGTCCCATTTTGACAGGCTTGGAAGTGCTTTTTCTTTTTCTTTTGGAGAATTTCCACTTTGAAATTTCAAGTCATACAATCCCAATATAAATTATATGGGCCACCAAGCCCTTGAAGAAAATGCACCAGGAGTCAGGATGTGGAAAACTGAATAATTTCAGAGTTCACTGCAGGTGAACACTTGGTACTCTTCTAAACTGCCATATTATCCAGATTATCAAATCAGATAATCCACATTCTCTGTTTTGAACTGGATTATATGAGTTTACACGGCCGTGTAATCTGGTTCAAAGCAGAAAATCTGGATTTTATATGACAGTGTAAAGGGGGCCAAAGTGAACTTGAACCCAGTTGACCTTCTCTGTGGTGGCTCCCCGGCTTTGGAACTCCCTCCCACTAGAGGTTAGATCTGCCCCCTCCCTCCTGTCGTTCAGGAAATTGCTAAAAACATGGCTCTGGAATGCGGCATTCGAAGACTGAACCTAGAACCTTCCCTGTGATGAACTATGATGAACTGTGACTATGAATATGATTATGACCATGACTGGATTGACGATTTGGCATAGGAAACTGTAATGATGTAATGATGATGTTTTTATTGTACTGAGTTGTACTATTTTAATATGTAATGATTGTATTTGCTGTTTTTATATGATTGTATTTGATATGCACTGTAAACCGACCTGAGTCCCTCGTCGAGGTTGAGAAGGCCGGTATAGAAATCCTCTAAATAAATAAATAAACCAATTCTTGTAAATGTAATGATTAGCAAGTGGTCCCCATCAGGGCCGTAGCCAGAAAAAAACTTCGGGAGGGGTTGAAAATTTCACGGGGGGGGGGGGGGGTTGAAAATTTCACGGGGGGGTTGAAAAATTCGGGGGGGGGGGTTAGGGTCACACTGAAACAAAGAGCACAGCAGAGGACAGAGCAGCCTTCCATAGCCTGCAGCTCCGCCCCTGTCAACCACCTCCACCAAGTCTGGCCTCCTTAATGAGAACATTCAACACACACACCCAACTTGGTTGCTTCACTACATTGGCTATTGCTGCAAGTAATGACAGTGTGAACAAATTGTCAATATTTGCCTGAGATATCACTTGCAGTTCTGGAGGGACTCTTAATTTTTTGCATCTCATAGACTTAGCATGGGGATTTGGTTAACCAGTTAAAATTCATGAGAAAACCAGGTTTTTAAAAAAATCTGAAACATTTCGGGAGGGGTTGAACCCCTAAACCCCCTCCCCCCTCGCTACAGGCCTGGTCCCCATACTATTGCGGCACTGAGGCCCCTTCTACACTGTCATATAATCCAGATTATCAAAGGAGATAATTCACATTATCTACTTTAAAAATGGATTATATGAATCAACATTGCCATATAATCCATTTCAAAGCAAATAATTTTGATTTTATATGTCGCTTTAGCCCTCTCCAAAATTTCTATCCTGTTTATGTATCACCTGGTCATGCCCAGCATTATTTTTTAAATTTTTAATTAGTACATTTGGCCCTGCCATAGGTTTTTAAACGTTGCTGTGTTATTGTTAATGTTTATTGCTATTTTCTGTTTATGAGCTTTAGTTGTTGTATTATTTTGCTATTGTTTTATTGTTGTATTGTGGACTCGGCCTCATGTAAGCCGCACCGAGTCCCTCGGGGAGATGGTAGCGGGGTACAAATAAAGTTTAATATTAATAATGATAATAATAATAATAATAATAATAGAAGAGGCCTAAAACACCTGGAAGCTTTAGCCAGCATGGCAGGATTTGCTATCCAACACTGTCTGGAGACCTACAACTGTATCATTCTTGTTGTATCTTGCATAGTATCTCAGTTGGTTCTTAATAACTCCCACTTTCCTGGTAAAAAGAAAGGTCACATTCCAAGAAGCATCAAGACCGTGGACAAATGCCAGGAAGCTATGGCGGGCGAAAAGTCCACTATTCCAACAACGTCCATCTCAGATCCGCACACACAAAAATACACCCAAACGGTTGGTCCTATAATTCCCAATGTTCCTTTTCTGGAACTAGTTTGTAGTTCCAGGTCTCCTGAAGAGTTCTTTTAGTGCCAAAATCTGGTGCTTGTTACTGCTATATGATTGGTGGAACATGAAGCAGCAGGTAGTATGTAGCAGAGGAGCATTCCAGTTCTTTTGCCAATGGGATCCAGCATCACTTCACAGCCAAATTAATCCTATCTGGACTGTCCCGTGCCTGGCAATCAAATCCAGTCCCTGCTGCTGGCTAAATGGGGCCCCTGAGCTGGGCTGTATCCACTCAGGTCAATGCCCATGGAAGACACTCTGGGGTTGTATAGTGCAAGGGCAAACAAAAAAAATCAAAGTGCGCACATAGAACCATTTTCCCTTCCCTACATAACTGTACAAGCAGGTAAGTTACAGAGAAAAATCCAACACCCCAATTCCCGGTGTTCAAATCTTTTTCTCATCTCAAATATCACAGCTAATACAAGAAATAGATCTAAAACTAGATGACTAATCACTCGTTCTCTAAACATTTGTTCATGTTTAGCCAAAGACATATGAACCTGTGAGTGAGGTGAAAAGTGAAACAAGCATGAGGTATGCAGCTTTCACTAGTAGGTACCATTACCTGTGTGTATACCAGGGGTCCTCAAACTAAGGGCCGGGGGCCGGATGCGGCCCTCCAAGGCCATTTACCCGACCCTCACACAAGGTCAACCTAAGTCTGAAATTACTTGAAAGCACACAACCACAACAACAATCCTATCACATCAGTCAAAAGCAGGCCCACACTTCCCATTGAGATACTAATAAGTTTATATTTGTTAAAATTGTTCTTCATTTTAATTATTATATTGTTTTAAGTTTTTTGCACTACAAATAAGATATGTGCAGTGTGCATAGGAATTCATTCATTTTTTTTCCAAATTATAATCTGGCCCTCTAACAGTTTGATGGACTGTGACCAGGCCATCTGTTTAAAAAGTTTGAGGACCCCTGGTGTATACTATCATAACCATAAAGAGAGAGATGGCCACACTTGCAATTCACATCCTACAAAATAGCCAATTTGGTATACAATAAATGCTTTTAATCCCTATATACTGTTAGATTGGAGCCTCTGGTGACGCAGTGGGTTAAAGCACTGAGCTGCTGAGCTTGTTGACCGAAAGATTGCAGGTTCGAATCCGGGGAGCGGCGTGAACTTCCGCTGTCGGCCCCAGCTTCTGCCAATCTAGCAGTTCGAAAACATGCAAATGTGAGTGGATCAATAGATACCATTTCGACAGGAAGGTAACGGCACTCCATGCAGTCATGACCTTGAAGGCGTCTACAGAAAACAGCGGCTCTTCAGCTTAGAAATGGAGATGAGCACCACCCCCCAGAGTCAGACACAACTTGACTTAATATCAGGGGAAAACCTTTACCTTTAACCTATACTGTTACAATACATTATGTTTACTTATAAGGGGTTTGTTACTAATGTCTGCCTAATTCATTCAAGATACAGTTGTCATTCCCATCTTCATAATCCTTGGTTAGCATAAGCAAGAAGATATTTTCCCAAGTGATTATCTTTTAGAAATCCCAAAGATGTGGTTTTTGCACATTGCAAACATGACAATCTATAGAAAGCAGGGCCACATATCCACGAAAGCACACATTGATCGATGTGACATCTTTGATGCTGAAATACCCAAAAGCGCAAAGTTTGCGGAATTAATTGTGCAATTTTCTGACCTGGGCCATCATTTGTTTGCCCAGTGACAGCGTATCCGATTTGGACCTGAGATAGCAGTACAGCCAAACCTTGTAGCACTGGACTAAACACTTAATTAAAGTTCTATTCTTTGGGCCATAAAATAACACTAAAGTTCTTTGAAGCATTGAAACCAATTCCTTTAAAAAATTTACAAGTAAAATGATGGTCCTAGGCCCAAAAACAGATAGGAGGCCCTCCCTCCATCACAATGACTACTGCCTAGCCTTGGGAGGAGGGAAGATGACGCAGTATCTGCTGGACTCAATCACTTTTCCTTTCCTTGTTTGCCCTATTTTATTTACATTGCAAACCTAAAAGCAAGGACCTGCAAATTAAGCAATTTATAAGTCACTCTGAGAGCCTAGGGTCATCTTCTTCCTTCTTTTCTACTTTCTCTCCTTTATTCAGTGTATATCCCACCTTTCTTTTGCTACAGGACTGCCCCCTGCCTTCAAGCATACACAGAGTATGTGTATGGCCAAAGTCCTGAGCCAAGAAAGCCCCAGGCAGGGCATTATTGCCACTGACTAGAGTTGTACTTTTAATGCTATGTGACATTGTTTTTAAGCATTTTAAAGGGTTTACGGATAGTTTTCAACTGCATTGTAATATTTTAATATGCAGTATTTTAACTTATAAATTTGTATTGTCGAAGGCTTTCATGGCCAGAATCACTGGGTTGTTGTAGGTTTTTCCGGGCTATATGGCCATGTTCTGGAGGCAATTTTTCTCCTGACGTTTCGCCTGCATCTATGGCAAGCATCCTCAGAGGTAGTGAGGTCTGTTGGAAGTAGGAAAAATGGGTTTATATATCTGTGGAATGACCAGACTCTGCAGGAGTCTACCGTGTACCATGCAGCTGTGGACAAGCCTACATAGGGACCACCAAACGCAGCGCCCAGGCACGCATCAAGGAACATGAAAGGTACTGCAAACTACTCCAACCAGAGAAATCAGCCATAGCAGAGCACCTAATGAACCAACCTGGAACGAAATATGAACTCTGAGTTGGCGAACGCTGTGTCTGAGATTGGCTATTGATTATGTGATATATTGTTGTTTTTAATTGTTTTAATTGTTGACCATTTAATTGCTGGTTTTATATGTTACTAGCTGTGCCCTGCCACGCGTTGCTGTGGCCTATAGTAAAACTTATCAAAGTTGAGGTAGATATCTGGACTATTATGTGTGTGCAGCGGCGGGGGGAATGATGAAGCCCGGGGTTGCGTGTGTGTGCGCGGCGGCGGGGGGAGTGGGGTTGCGTGTGTGTGTGCGGCGGCGGGGGGAGTGATGGAGCGTGGGGTTGCATGTGTGTGTGCGGCGGCGAGGGAGTGATGGAGCGTGGGGTTGCGTGTGTGTGTGCGGTGGCGGGGGGAGTGATGGAGCATGGGGTTGCATGTGTGTGGCGGCGGAGGGAGTGATGGAGCGTGGGGTTGCATGTGTGTGTGTGCGGTGGCAGGGGAGTGATGTAGCGTGGGGTTGCGTGTATGTGTGCGGCGGTGGGGGGAGTGGGGTTGCGTGTGTGTGTGTGGCGGCAGGGGGAGTGATGGAGCGTGGGGTTGCGTGTGTGTGTGCGGCGGCGGGGGGAGTGAGGTTGTGTGTGTGCGGCAGCGGAGGGAGTGATGGAGCGTGGGGTTGCGTGTGTGTGTGCGGCGGCGGGGGGAGTGATGGAGCGTGGGGTTGCGTGTGTGTGTGCGGCGGCGGGGGGAGTGATGGAGCGTGGGGTTGCGTGTGTGTGTGCGGCGGCGGGGGGAGTGATGGAGCGTGGGGTTGCGTGTGTGTGTGACGGCGAGGGGAGTGATGGAGCGTGGGGTTGCGTGTGTGTGTGCGGCGGCGGGGGGAGTGGGGTTGCATGTGTGTGTGCGGCAGCGGGGGGAGTGATGGAGCGTGGGGTTGCGTGTGTGTGTGCGGTGGCGGGGGGAGTGATGGAGCGTGGGGTTGTGTGTGTGCATGCGGCAGGGGGTGTGTGTGTGCGGGAAGCGGCGCGGCGGGGCTTGGAGTGGGCATGGCTTCCGCAGAGGGAACGTTGGCCAGAAGACTGTGTGCGCGCGCCAGGGAACTTGCGGCTGGGCACCAATGCGCATGCTCAGTTGTTTTGCCGTTTTGTGAGTGTGTTGTTGTGTTGTTTTTCATTTTGAGTAGATATGTTTGTACCTTGTGGGTTGTGTTATGGGCATGGGAATTTTGGTTAAATTTCGTTGGGGGGTTGTGGAGTTTTGCTGTCCGGTTGAACCAACCTAACAGATTTATATATATAGATTGTATTTGTGTAGGCACCAAGATGTGCCTTTTGTAAGCCGCCCTGAGTCCCCCCTCGGGGGTTGAGAAGGGCGGGGTAGAAGCACACGAAATAAATAAATAAATAAATAAACCTGGACACAGCGTATTATGTGAGAACACAGAAGTGCTGGACCACTCTCACAACCACCATGTCAGACTACACAGAGAAGCCATTGAAATCCACAAGCATGTGGACAATTTCAACAGAAAGGAAGAAACCATGAAAATGAACAAAATCTGGCTACCAGTATTAAAGGACTCAAAAATCACAACAGCAAAACAACAGAGGGGAAACAAACAGGCACATAAAATCACTCTCAACAAGGGATCCCCCCCCCCAGGCACTTCCAAGCCATTGAATGCTAATCAAGGTAATCAGCTGAAACATTCACACCTAGCCCCAGCAGACAAAAGTCCTTTGTCTCACCCTGGTCATTCCACAGATATATAAACCCATTTTTTCCTACTTCCAACAGACCTCACTACCTCTGAGGATGCTTGCCATAGATGCAGGCGAAACGTTAGGAGAAAAATTGCCTCCAGAACATGGCCATATAGCCCGGAAAAACCTACAACAACCCAACTTATAAATTGTTTACTCCTTTAAAAAAAATTTAAACTTTTATATTAATATGATGTAGCCTGCTGTACTTGTGTTTTGGGTGTTGGACCATGACTTTGGAGATCAGGATCTGAATCCCTTCTTGGCTATGGTATTTTCCGTATTCGTGTTTGGGCATATTGAGTATTCGAACCAAGTTTGGTCCAGATCCATCATTGTTTGACTCCACAGTGCTTTCTAGATGTAGGTGAACTACAACTCCAAAACACAAGGTCAATGCCCAGCAAATCCTTCCAGTATTTTCTGTTGGTCATGGGAGTTCTGTGTGGCCCAAGTCTGATTCAATTCCATCTTTGGTGGGGTTCAGAATGCTCTTTGATTGTAGGTGAACTATAAATCCCAGCAACTACAACTTCCAAATGTCAAGGTCTATTTTCCCTAAACTCCACCAGTGTTCACATTTGGGCATATTGAGTATGCGTGCCAAGTTTAGTCCAGATCCATCATTGTTTGAGTCTGCAGTGCTCTCTGGATGCGGGGAACTACAACTCTACAACTTCAAAACTCAAGGTCAATGCCCACCAAACCCTTCCAGTATTTTCTGTTGGTCATGGGAGTTCTGTGTGCCAAGTTTGGTTCAATTATATTGTTGATGGAGTTCAGAATGCTCTTTGATTGTAGGTGAACTATAAATCCCAACAACTGCAATTCCCAAATGTCAAGGTCTGTATCCCCAAACTACACTGGTGTTCACATTTGGGCATGTTGAGTGTTCATGCCAAGTTTGGTTCAGATCCATCATTGCTTGAGTCTACAGTGGATGTAGGTGAACTACAACTCCAAAACGCATGGTTAATACCCACCAAACCCTTCCAATATGGGAGTTCTGCATGCCAAGTTTGGTTCAAGTCCATTGTTGGTGGAGTTCAAAATGCTCTTTGATTGTAGATGAACTATAAAGCCCAGCAACTACAATTCACAAATGACAAAATCAACCCCCCCCCCCATTCCACCAGTATTCAAATTTGGACATATTTGTGCTAAATTTTGTCCAGTGAATTAAAATACATCCTGCAATTCAGATAATTCAATTACAACTAGCTGTACCCGCCATGCGTTGCTGTGGCCAAGCTTCCCTCCTTCTTTCTCTCCTTCCTTTGCTCCCGCTTTCCTTCCTTCCTTCCTTCCCTTTTTTCCTTTCTTTCCTTCTTTCTCTCCTTTCTTCCTTCTCTACCTCTTTCCTTCCTTCCTTCCTTCACTTTTTGTTTCCATCCTTCTCTCTTTCCTTCTTTCCTTCCCTCCCTTTTTCTCTCCTTTACCTCCTTCCTTCCTTCACTCCCTCTTTCCTTCCTTCCTCCTTTTTCTTTTCTGTCTACTTTCTCTCCTTTCTACCTTCTCTACCTCTTTCCCTCCCTCTTTCTCTCTTCCCCCTCCCTCTTTCTCTATCTCTTTCTCTCCCTTTCTTTCTTTCTTTCTTTCCCTCTCTCCCTCTTTCTCTTTCCTTCCTTCTTTCTCTTTCTTTTTTTCCTTCTCTCTCTCTCTTTCTTTCCCTCCCTCCCTCCCTCTTTCTTTCCTTCCCTCTTTCTTTCTCCCCCTCTTTCTTCCTTCCTTTCTTTCCCTCCCTCTTTCTCTTTCTTTCCTCCCTCTTTCTTTTTTCCCTCCCTCTTTCTCTTTCTTTCCCTCCCTCTTTCTCTCTTTCTTCCCCCCTCTCTTTCTTTCCCTCCCTCCCTCCCTCTTTCTCTTTCTTTATTTCCTTCCCTCTTTCTCTCTTTCTTTCCTTCCCTTCCTCTTCTTTTCATTTTTGTCTGTATTGTCATTTGGGTTTGGGGTTTTCTTAAGTCCTTTCCGCTGTTTTTTGGAGGGGTTTTATGAGTGATGGTCACTCACTGGTCTGTTAGGGGTGTAGTGTCCAAATTTGGTGTTGATTCGTCCAGTGGTTTTTGAGTTATGTTAATCCCACAACCAAACATTACATTTTTATTTCTATAGATTCATAACAGTAGCCAAATTACAGTTATGATGTAACAACAAAAATAATGTTATGGTTGGGGGGTCACCACAACATGAGGAACTCTATGAAGGGGTGGCAGCATTAGGAAGGTTGAGAGCCACTGGTCTAGACTAGGCATGGGCAAACTTTGGTCCTCCAGGTGTTTTGGACTTCAACTCCCACAATTCCGAATTGTGGGAGTTGAAGTCCAAAACACCTGGAGGATCAAGGTTTGCCCATGCTTGGTCTAGACCTTGGGCAAGTCCAAGGGTGCTGCTACACTGTGGAATCAATGCTAGGGGGTGGTGCAGATGTAGCCTTTGCCTCCGCCTTGTTCCCTCCCTCCTTCCTCCCTTCTTTCCCTCCTCCTCCCTTCCTTCCTTGCCTCTTGCTTCCCATCTGCGTGGGAGGCGTGCATTGGCGAGGAGCCCTCCGCCCTTCCTCCTCCATTGGGCCGGCCAAGGGCTTGTCATCCAGAGACAGAGGAGGAGGAGAAAGGAAGAAAGAGGCGGGTCCCCCTCTGCCCTCCTTTAAGCCTCTGCAGACGGTGCTACGCCCAAAAAGGAACACAGCCTGGCACAGACACAGACAGAGACACAGAGGGGGCCATTGGACTGAGCTGTCACTTTGGAGAGAGACCTTCAAGGATCTGTATCCCCAGCCAGAGAGGTGAGCCTCCAGGGTCTCCTGCATCTTAGTGGCTTGCTTTGTTGTTTCTGATCCCTGGAGTCAATCTGGGCTGTAGTGTAGAATGAATACTCTACAATCCTGGGATCTGCACTTGAATCAGGCCCCATTTAGGCTTCTCTTTGGCAGGGATCTTGTCAAACGACAGCTTCCCCCCTCCCCCCCCCCCGATTCCATAGCATTGCAACAAAGGGGCAACACACTGCCTTGATGGGTTGCTGTGAGTTTTTTTCCCAGTGGCATTCTCTCCTGACATTTCGCCTGCATCTATGGCAAAACGTCATGAGAGAATGTTACTGCAACCTGGCTATACAGCTCGAAAAACTTACATCAACTCAGTGAAAGCCTTCGACAACAAATCGCATTGATTCTACAATGTAGATCCCCCACCCCAGTGTCACTTTCCAAGGCTGACAAGCATTGCATTGGGTGGAGCTCAGCTCTGATCCACTGAACCGCAGAGAGTCTTGTGCTGTAAAAGGGCTAATAATATAATATAATATTTATAATATAATACAATATAATACTAGGGTTTAGAACACTGTATAAAATCCAGATTCTCTGCTTTGAACTGGATTATATGGCAGTGTATACTCAGATTTTTTTTGTCGTGTCAGGAGTGACTTGAGAAACTGCAATTTGTTTCTGGTGTGAGAGAATTGGCTGTCTTCAAGCATGTTGCCCAGGGGACGCCAGGATGTTTTACCACGCTTGTGGGAGGCTTCTCTCATGTCCCCGCATGGAAAGCTGGAGCTGACAGAGGAAGCTCATCTGCACTCTCCCCAGATTCAAACCTGCAACCTGTCAGTCTTCAGACCTGCCGGCATAGGGTTTAACCCACTGCACCACCGGGGGCTCCTATAATAATACTTGTACTAATAATATAATATATAGTATAGTATAATATAACATATAGTATAATAATAGTATAATACTAGTAATAATAATACAATATTATAATTATATATTTTATATTACATGTAATCATTACTAATAATATTGCAATATAATGGTATAGTACAATGTAGTGATATATACTACTGATATTGTACTATGCTAATAATATATTGTATGTATATATATCTTGTAAGCCACTCTGAGTCCCCTTTTTGTAATGCTGTAATTAAGCTATTCGGCCAGAAATGGGAAAGAAAAGCACAGGATCATGTATTTTGGTAAATTGTTGTTTTGCGTGCAGCCCAAAGGAGTTGATTGGAACGATCAGATAGGACAAGATAATAAATTGGTGATTTTTAAAGGTGATACAAGAGCTACCCATTCTGACCATCGCAGTTTATTATGTCCCTATGGAAATCAAGGTTCAAGAATAGAAAGGCAAAAAGCTGGAAAGTTTATTTAGGGCCCTTCCACACAGCCATATAATCCAGAATATCAAGGCAGATAATCCACAATATTACCCGAGTTCACACTACCATATAATCCAGTTCAATCTGGATTTTATACAGTTGTATAGAAGGGGACAGAGTTTCCTTCTGCTTTCTGTTCACGTTGATTCGGTTCCTCCTTCTTTTGTTTCCAAAACCGAACTGATCAAAACTGTTCTGTATGCTGTCACGCCCAGTTTAAACCCGATCGCAACCTTGTCATTTAATGCAGATTATTTCTGTGATGTGCCTGCCACTCAGGCCCCTTCTACACTGCCCTATAATCCAGATTATCAAAGCAGGTAATCCACATGATCTGCTTCAAACTGGATTGTACGAGTCTACACTGCCAGATCATTTAGTTCAAAGCAGATTATCTAAATTTTATATGGCCACGGAAGATGTAAATGTGCTACAATTCTGTATAATGTTAATGTTTTAAAATGTTTTATGGTGTTTTTGGGCATTGAATTGTTGCCATTGTAAACCGCCCTGAGTCGGTATACAAATATAGTAAATAATAATAATAATAATAATAATTATTATTATTATTATTATTATTTCAATAACAACAGATTAATCCAGAATTCCCTGGAGCAGAAAGTCCTTCTTTTGCTTGAGGAATTAGATAGAACCAGCTCTTGTTTTTTGAGGTAGCATGTGTACAGAATGGCCATTGGGTGGTTCATTTCAAATGCAAAGAAATCAACATATTTTAGAGTCTATGCAACGAAAAGAAAATCTAGTGAATGAATTCTCAGTACTGCTCTTTAATTGGACTATGTACTCAGATCAGGTGATCTGTATCAGGCTTGAGATGTACACAGCATGAGTACTAAAGATCCAATATCTCTAAAGTATTCATGAAATGCAGCACCTTAAGTGTGAGATAGTGTGTCACTGGCCTTCCGCCGAAACTATGCATTTGAAGAAATCAGTCTTTGAAAGCAGCTGCCCATCAAGCGTGTTAGATCAGGATGTGATTCAGATCGAATCAAGGTGTTCAGCTGCCTTCTCAATGAAAAGGCCTTCTGCCCCCAATGCAATATTTGCTTTGTACACACAAATCTCTTCCCTTTTTAAAAAACATGAAATACAATATGTTACTTGTTCTTTTTGTGCAGTAAGAATTGCCTTTTTATTTT